>NC_142728.1:12170665-12789147 GCF_055471065.1 Atractosteus spatula | reverse complement strand
AGCTTTGAGTTTGTACTTCTAAGAATGGCGACTTTGTCCACTCATCTCTCATCTGTGCCACTCTGTGAATGCATTCACCTTCAATAACCAGTGAAACAACATCTTGAAAGAGTGTTTCGGTTGTTAAGCTTCCGTTTTCTTTACATCACTTTACTTCCTGTAGAATTTATTCTTTTAGCTCTCAAAGTCTGAGATGTGCATATATACTGTATACATAGAGAGAGTGCTTGTTCCTTTCATAAAATCAAGCTCTTAATCAAGGCCCATGTAGATGTGTTCTACTTATCTAAAGAGCTGAGCCTGAGTGTTAGTTCTAATTGGCAACATTAAAGACTGCTGGGATTTCTATGTAAAATTTTTGGATTTGACTTTCTTTAATAGGAACAATTAGAGTGATTAAAATGTTACTTCAGCTTAAGCATTGGGAATATTGTTTGTAATATACACAATTACATAACAGAAATCTAAAGTACTCCTGCAACCCCTGTCTACAATGGTGTAATGCTATCAAAGGATGCACAAGTAAATTTATTATTTTAAAAGACCAATGTGCAAGGTTGTGGAATATAGCCAACACTACCCCCTGAAAGCTAGATGCTAAAAAAAACCTCCTCATGTATTCCACCCTCTCTGGAGTCTACGAGCTATCGTCCGTGAAGCATGTATTAATTAACCTGCAAACCCTCTCAATCTATCCCCACTCTGCATAAACCCGCATTGATTTGCCAGCTGAATAAACAGTGTTTGATACCTGAATGGAAATGTACAGTACTAACAACAGTGCATGTTGAATACCCTACACATTTTAATATATTGCATCTAAATACTGAAAGACATTGCCCTCAGCTTTAAGTAGTTTAAATTTCCGCGTTTGGGTAAATAAAAACTGATAGCACGCCACTGATCTCATTGGGTCTTTGAGGTTACATGGGGCCTGGCCAGATCACACTTGGGTGGTATCCAAAGAAAACCAGGTGCTGTGTGAAGTGGCAAAGGAGGGACCAAAAATATTACTGGTGCAGATCTCAATGAATGGCTCTGTGTAGCAGTAAGGGTACCGCATTGCAAAGGGTGCTGTTTTTCCAATGAGATCAAAAAGATTACTGATGACTACGAGACTTATTCTTGGTTTGCCATCCCCAAATAAACTTTACTTTAAAATGTACAGTATAAGTTTAATCCACTTCTGTTGCTGAATAGAAATCCATTGCATTGCAGGTGTAAAAAGGGTTAAATCTTAAACATTTAATTTAATCATGTTTCTAAGGTCTTTTCCTGTTAATTTAAAACTATCAGCAGAACATGACACTGTTGCTCCTGAGGAACAGACTTAATAGGTTTGATCAAGCTTTTCATAGACTCTGAGATCATTATATCTGGTAAAGCATAAGGGACATTATTGTATGTTATAAGAAAGTCTGGAAAGGGGTTTCCAGCCATGTAATTAAAGCTGATACCCTGGCTTCTTTTATGAAACAGCAACATGAGGTTATCACACTAATAACCCAACAACCAAAAAAGATTTCATTATGTTTTTCCCACAATCAGCTAAACCCATCTTATAATGCCTGCCTGGAAGTATAATAAAAACAAATCCTCGAAAATTGACCAACAAGAAAATGAGATACAGCACTTTGTTTAAGAATAGTTGGTGCAGTTGAAGTCTAACTTCTTCATAGTGGAAAGTCTGAATTAGCTGCCCGTGCTGCCATGGTAACCAAATCCTCAAATAGTCCTTACTGTAGGAATATTAAGCCCTCCAAATATTGAAGGGCATGAAACCAAACTTTGACAAGTAAAGATTAATTTCATCATGAGCCCACAACATCTACGTAAGCATCTATGTATCAGCAAACCACATAGCTAAAGAGGTGCTTCACCAGCTTGGAGCTGAAGTTCAGCCAAGTTTTCAGGGTTTCTCTGAAAAACCCAAGCATGTGCGTGTATATACTGTACCACAATACACCCCATCAAATTAAACAAATAACCTGCTCCTACAATTCTGCAAAACATGTCATTGATTTCCATGAAGGTTTACAAATCAGAACCACCCAGCTGGCAGGAAAGGATTCTGCTTACAGTGGCTGAAGACTCACATTCTGACATTGAACGTTTGTTGTCCAAAGGCAAAAGCAAGCAACCTCAGACATTTTCTGTTTTTTTGTCCTGACCTATAGTTTACACTTAAGCCCCAAACGGGTGTCTCAAATACACAAACGCAAAATACTCTGACTAAAACTATTCATTTGGATCTCCCCCTTTTTTCTTTTTATACAGGCAGCCACACACATGCAGTTTACAAAATGTTCTACCCTGTAGCCTGTTAACTTGGCTAGTGGGTGGAAAAAAAAATCTTCCTTCCTGCTACAGACTGTTTTCTTTTTTTTTTTACAACGGGCTACCATTTTAGAACGCCTCTGGTGTGGTGTCTTGTGCAGCGAGCGCAGATTATAAACCTGTTTCACCACACAAGAGTTCCCACTCCTCAGAGGAGCAGGGAGGGGAGACTCTCCAGGGTGCTGCTATTCATCAGCCTACGGAACGCGTCTGGCAGAAATTAGAGAGGATGGTAATCCAGAATAGAATCTCCTAAACGCAGCAATGAAATTTAAGACAACATATTGCTTTTTTAAATGGTGTTTACCATCGACTCTGTCCAATTCCTGCAAGGACTGCTTGTCCTGTAAAAGGGTCCCTGAGGATCTCAAGTCACTAAAGAGACCTGGATGCAGGAGATGTAGTTTGCAGTTTTTTTCTTTTTGATATAAATAATGGCAATAAGGCAATTGTAACAACAACCAAGCAAAAGCGATCATCACTAGAAATTAGTTAAATGTGGCAAGATACAAGTGCAACCATGACCTGTCTTCAGTGAATACTGAAGTGAATTTGCTGCATTAGATCTGAAGATTTAAACAGTTTCCAAACCTACAGTACAATGTGGGGAAAGGCAAGGGAACTTTTCTCCATACTTAAATGGGAATACACACACTCTTCCACTCTCCACAAGCAAACCTTCCACTTTTACTAAGAGTGGTTTCTCTTTGTGCTTAATTGGAAAGTAGTAGTTCCTTCACCTTTTCCTCTTAATTCATTTTGCACTGGAATTCCCTGAATTATAAAATTGTTTGGCCTTTTGAATACAACCTAATTGACATACTGTACAGTACTACTGATGATTTTTGGCATATGAAAAATATACCTTCTTGTATAGAAATGTAATAATGCATGTTAGTTTATGTAAGTATTTGTATGTTGAAATTCTTCAGAATCCATGTTTGTATTGGCGTGAGGATGCATGCAAAACTTTTGGAAATGTACCTGCTGTGACTAAGACCAAGAGTAAGCACTACTTAATATTCACAGAGCATTGCTCCAGGGCAACCAAAATGGGGAAGTCACTAGCTCCAAGTGGAGATTTTGCCCTATGGCCCAGAAGTAGTGAGTTGGAGCCTGTGTCATGTCAATCGCTGCTAGTGTCTGAGATTCCCTAAGAAGCAGCACAAAAAAGGCTAACTATTGCCAGGACAAGGTAGGGATCTCTCTGCAACTTCACTGATGCATTCAGGCTCGCATTGATGTCAGTAAAAGCATCGCTCCTCCAGTCAATTAACTCTCCTGCAAATCACTGTGGAAGTGAAAAGATGAATGGCTCTGATGTGTGTGTGGGTCTCTGACCACGCATTCTCATTCTCCCCGTACAGTACAGACGTTTTTGGATCGTTGCTGTACACAAGAATACAGAGCTTTATCCAATAAAGGGTCAAGGGGAAGCCGAAGCCTATTCTGGCAAGCAATGGGCACAAGACAGGATAAACCCTGAAATGGACACCAGGGCATCACAGGGCACAGACAGACACAAAAGTGCACGCACTCGCACCATGGCCAATTTTGCCCAGACGCCAATGAACCAGTGGGAGGAAACTAGAGCTGGTGGTAACCCACGCAAGCATGGGGAGGCCATACAAATTCCACGCAGATAGCACCCCAAGAGCTGAAGCCCATGGCCCCAGTGCTGCAAGGCAGCAAAGCAGCAGTGCTAACTATTGCATCACCATGCCACCCCCCCAAGAACACAAATAAATGAAAAAAGAAACCTGGAGGACTGGCAAACATACATTAACTGTGTTTCATATACTGTATCATTCATGTCTTCCTTTGGTCAGGGAGGCCTGGTTTCACTCATACCCAACCTCAGTTTGCTGCCACCTTAGTTTCCATTTAGAACAATATCTAACATATTTAGCAACATAATCAAAGACAGGCCTGATTCCAAGTCTATGTCTTAATGTTTGAGTATGCCCCCTGAAGGCTTCTAAGCCAGGCTGTGGAAAATAGTCAAGCCAAAAGAAATTTATTAATGGAATTTGCTGTACTGTAAGCGTAATTGATGGGGCTTTCGATGCTGTATTAAAAACCATTTCTTACAGATCTCTAAACAGTAACTGATTTGTAATAGAGAACCTATGACATAAATCATTGCTTTTTCATCCCTAGCTGGCCAAATATTATCAAACCTTAAAACAGGCTATTACATTTCATAAGGAGAAGAATGCCACAACTTTCCTTAGGTTAACAATGAATTAAAGAAACCACAAACTAAACTGTGTCCAAAAAGAAGACAGAGCATGTGGGACTTGTTCAGTATCACTTTTCAGATTACATATATTTTGGACTTCATTAAACAGCCATTTACATGTGTAGATCTTGGCATACAAAGAGCATCGTTTCTAATAAGCATGATTTTACTGCAGCACACCATATTGAAAGGCCATTTGGGGCTTTAACTGCAGCTTACAAAGGAAGTGGAGTGTGAATCAAAAGATGTATGCCAATTCCATCCTGTTATAGAAGCCTGTGTTGATTTTATTAATAACGAAGTTTACGATTTTACAAACTACGCCAAGGGTGAAAAGATCTGCAAAATGTGCGAGGGAGTTCTCACCAGGGCAATCTTGTGTTTACCACAGCTTCCCAGCTGTTGATAATTTGCCTGCATGTACAGGAATGCCAATCAGGGTCATGTTCACTAACCAGCCTTTGTTGATGAGAAGACATGAGACAGGAGACATGCTTGGCCAAAGTTCTGGTCGCAGGCCCAAAAAAAATAATTGTGGCTAAAAAGCTGGCAGCACTGTAGCAGCGAAAAAGGTTATTTGTTTTACATTAGTCTGGCGATTCTTGGCCTGAAGGCTTGTTAGCAAAAGATTGCTAGCCAAATGCCACATTTCCCACAGGCATTATAGTAGCTAAATAAATTGGACAATGTCATGAGCTGACTGCAATTTGTAAGACTTGCTATATTTAAAGAGAAGTTTATAATTATGAACTTCTACATTGTTATAATATTGTAACACAACGGGGGCTCAGGCGGGCGCCCTTGCCGCATCAGGTCGGCCCCACACTGTCCGGGGCTCGAACCCGGGACTTCCGCGTCTCTCTGCAGCGACCTAGCCCCGTGAGCTAAAGAGAGATCTCTCCACAGCCCAGTAGCTGTAGTCCTGCTATCACAGGGAAGGGCGGTGACGTCACCTGCTCTGGTACGCCGGCTCTTACACAGTACCTGTCGGCCGTAAGCGTTACACTCTCCCCCGCTTAAATCGCCGTCCCCGGCGAAGGGCTATCCCACCCCGCTTCTGACACCAATGTAACGCAACAGGGGCTCAGGCGGGCGCCCTTGCCGCATCAGGTCGGCCCCACACCGTCCGGGGCTCGAACCCGGGACTTCTGCGTCTCTCTGCAGCGACCTAGCCCCGTGAGCTAAAGAGAGATCTCTCTACAGCCCAGTAGCTGTAGTCCTGCTATCACAGGGAAGGGCGGTGACGTCACCTGCTCTGGTACGCCGGCTCTTACACAGTACCTGTCGGCCGTAAGCGTTACAATATTATGAAGACCACCACCTACTGGTCCAGCAACAACAGATGCAAACTTGTTCATCCTGGAAGTCTCCCACCCAAGTACTGACCAGGAACAGTCTTGCTTAGCTTCTGAGTCCTGGTGAAAAGATGGTTATGCTGTCAAAAGAAGGGTACAGGTACTCAATAAATAATGAAAATAATATATAGCAATGCTAACTAAAATAATTCTGGGTGCAAATGAATTAGCTCTGTTAGCTCTGGCTAAATGTGGCTGCATGGCTGTACTATTTAGAACATCGCATTTCGCCGATGAATGTGGTTGACCTGTCCTGGGTTTCTGGCACCCCATCTTCTGATTACTTGAAATACTTGAATACTTGAAAATGCAACATTCAGATTTTCTGTCACCCATTGAAAATACCCTGCTCAAATTCGGATGCCATGTTATGAACTTATTACATCAAATATTTATTGCCCTGCATCTTAGACAGTATTTGGTGTTAAAAAAAGCAAAACTTGTTGGGACATTTTTAGATAAAACACAGCTCATGAAGCGAATTACATAAAAAAAACAGGATGGCTTGGATGACATTATCGAGTCTATGAAATCTATACTCTAAAAGGGTGAGGGGGTCTTATTCTTCCCACAGTTATTTTATCAATGAAACACACACTGCCTTCTGTGTGAAATGCCCCAGGTAGCATGGCACTACAAGATTCACATTACACTTAGCCAGTTAAGCAGGGATCATTCAGGAATTTGGCAGACTCATATGAAGTAAGTCTACTTCATGGAATGTTTCAGTTCCATCAAACCAGTTTTCTAACTTCATGGTGACTTTATGGTGAAAGCAGAATGTATATTTACTTGGGGACCATTCTTATGATACATACTGTAAAATCAATGGATTGTTTCAGAATATTGCTGATAAAAATTAGCAAAAGACTGCCCATGTACTGGACTGATGAACTGTTTTGACGAGTGTCATTACTAAAATTATACAGAAATGTGTATAACGTCTTGTTGACACAACAACTTCAATGAAGCACAATATTTAGTACTGACAACAACGTTACGTCTCAAAACAGTTGCCTAGAATTTAGAACTTTACTTAGAATAGGATTTGTGGCCTCATTACGACGTTACTAATTTATCTTTAAAATGTATCTTCATTTGTCGTATTTAATACGACAACGACTCTTTAAAAACAAGTGTTTGCCATTTTTTTCAGTTTCTTATTTACAAATTGAGATAACCTTACGTTAATTTAATTTAGTTTGTTTCCATTGATTAAGTTCTTTCTTCAATTAGAGTGTAGTTTCAAATGATCTTACATTTAAAGTCTTTAATATTACAATGATTTTATTTATATTGAAAAAAATAGAAATTCAACAAGTGAGTTCAGGAACGACTTTGGGACGAAACATCCAAAAGATTAAATAAAATAACATAATCAGCGTAAAAGTTATAAAATCTAAATTACATATGTAAATCCCCGTTAGATGTTCAAATTTGATTTTTTGACAAAAAAAGAGCTTTGTGCTGGTAACCGGAATTAACCTGTGTGAATACCGTATATATTTACCACATTGAAGTTGTGTCCAGTCTATTCGCGCCACCTAGCGTTGGCACACCTCAAACTACAGAAAGAACACGAATTGCTTCCATTATGTAAATTTTTTATGATTCTTAATGATCATCATCAGGATAATACCACCATATTGTCGGAGCTGGTTTGTTCTTGCAGATACTTCCTTATCTTTCAGCTCAAACTAATTTTTGTAATTTGACGTTCAGAGCAATGACAGAATGTTAGTTGTGGTGACAATGAATTCTTCATTTAGTCAGTTACTTGTAATATGATGCATTTGAAGACTATTGTTACCAATTATTCAAAATTAACAAGGATACTTTTAGAGGCAACCGGAAAACTTCACTACATACGCTCCATACGTACATAGTCACCAGTTTCCAGGGGAATTAAACGTCCTGTCGCGATATGTTACCGATAACGAGACTTGTCATTTTGCAAGATGGCGACTTCCATAGAGGGACTGTTGTCAGAGCTTTCGGGGCTAGATGAGCCTCTTGAAGAATTAAGAAACTTAAAAACGGCTGTACTAGCAATACCTTTAAACATACTAGGGGAGACCGTGAATGGCTTACGATTAGAAGTTATTTTTTCACTTCTCAACACTAATGACAGGTTTGTAAGACCTACTGTATGTTTTGAGATTGCTGAGTCAAGACAATATGTGAGGTAGAATTCACCGAAGAGTGCAAAACACAAAAAGATAATAAATATGTGAGTTTTACAGAAAGTCATTTTATGCGCTTGGAGGCAGACTTACACGTTTAAGAAAAGACCATTTATTCCATATACATAGCTTTCAAAACTAGTTTTTTTTTCTTAAAAATAAATGCTAATATAATTGCGCCGTTTTCTGTGTGTATTTTGATAAAAATGTATCATTTTATTTATATGCACGTTAGACCATTTTCGTCCCTAGCATACCAATAATTTAATTTTACTTAGAATTGTTTTTAAAATAGCCATTGTTTTTTTTTTACTTAAAAATACACGTGTTGTGCTGCGGATTAATACCGTTATTTAGCGTGACTTTATATTGTGCGATTTGATAAACGTGCTTTAAAAATTCCCTTAATATATAGTCATACAGTACTGACTAATAAGGGAAAACGAGTCCGTCTTTGAAAGTAGACTCACTGAATGTAGTCAGTGTACAGGCAGTTCTAGAACTAATGCGGAAATGCATCTTGAACATTACGTTTTGATATTTGGATAACGCTTGTGCACTTTGTTTCGCCAATTTTTCCTTGAAAATCAGAAAACGCGTGATCTGACATTTGTCTTGTATAATCTAGAAACGTCCTCATTCAGGATGTTTGGGTGCTGCTCTCGGTTCGTGCTTTTGCTATGCGATACTGACGAGTTTTCTCCTTGTGCAGGGAACAGATTGAGCTTTGTGTGGCCATCCTCAGCCGGATCCTGCAGGCCCTAGACCCCGTTATCCTGGCTCAGAACTTAAAAACCGAACTTCAGAGAGGGTTAAATCACCCAGATGACCTGGTTAAAATACTGGCAATGACACAAGTAGGTATCATTCAGCTAGCATTGACAAAAAAAACAACAACTAGAAAGTGTCCTACTAAGGCGTTTTCTAGCTTTTGAAATTTCTTTTCAAAGCAGTTAGCTGTTCCACATTGCTTTGGGAGGATTTCTATTCTGCGTCCACTTTTTTGTCCTTTCTCCCATGGCCATTGCAACTGCTCAGGCAGAGAAATGGATTTCTCCCAGCTTGAATTTGTGTCAGTATATCACTTTTTCACACTTTGCCATGAGATCCAGGCATGTCTGTTCCTAAACCAAAGTGTTTCTCAGAGCTGCTTCCTATTCCTTTTCAGGGGTGAGTTTCCCGAAAGCTTCGTAGCGCTAAGAACATCGTAAACCTGATCTTAAGATCGATCGTTAATTTCCCACAACCCATCGTAACTAAAGTAGCATGTTAAATCCTTCGTAATCTACGTGCTCCCCGACCCACTCGTTAGTCACTAAGTGCTTCTTAAACTGGCTACCTCTTGCGCCAACTTTACAGACCAAGATCGCCAGACAGAGCACATTAAATTCACGTCATGACAGTTCTCTGGAAATTTAGAATACTAGGATTTTATATTAAGGATTTAGAAATTTTGTTGTACTATGTAAGAGGAAATTTGACAAAAGAACATTTATTTATACAGTAATTAATTTGTTAATCATTTGGGGGTAATTTTCATATCCATAAGTCAAATGATCCAATAATACTCCCTCTTTTAGTACTTTAGAGTTGAAATGCTATTTCAATTCTATAAAGAACATGAAAAATGCTAAAGCAAGGAAAACACTTGATATATGTAAAAATATAACTTGCTTACATAAATATTTACCTCATTACCGCTGGGAGTTAATTGTTTTTTTGTTCTGTTTATGTTTTCTTTTATCTGTATTTTCTCCTCTATTTGTGTTTGTAAATTTGTTATATTGTAACGAATATGCCCCTGCGCATAACAGGGAGTTTGGCCACCCTGGCCAACGGAGGTCTCCTTTAGCTCAGCCGGCAAGTTCTCTGTTGCGGGTCGCCGGAGACCCGGGTTCGATCCCATGTGGTGGTGGGAGCGGCGAGGGCACATGCCCAATCCGTTACAATACATTTAATTTTAAAAAAATACTAAGATTTATACTTGACTAGATGATATGATTTTCATGATGAAATGCAATAATGCATTATTTAAATTAAATCATTGGACCTAATATTTATTTATATTTAAAGTTCGATTACCGTTTTATGTTCTGTCGTGATTGTTGACGGTAATGCTTAGACCTACTTGTTTTTAATTTTGATGATAGGTCCTGTATTTGTTGAGTGACACATGCCAAGCTTAGTAGTTAATTTTTCCAGATGTCATGTTAATAAGACCAGTTAAAATGTAGTTCCAATACACCCAATAACTATAAATAACAGCAGTATTTTCTCATGAAACACCGTGATTCTTAACAATAGCAACACACCAAAACCACCACGCATACACCGTCCACGCAGTCGATCTTGGTTTTCTTTTACAGTGTGTTAGTCCTTTATTTTCTTTTGTCTTAGAAACATTAGGTGTCCAATTTTGTGCGTATATGCTTTCGCTTAATTGGTTGTTAAAGTATGATGGCATGTTTACTTCATATTCCTTTTCATAACTGAACATAATGATCACAGACCATGTGACATGGGAGTCAGGAACCTAACCCACAGCGCCACCGGCAAGGTCACATGCAGAGTGCTGAAAAAGCACTACAGAAACATTATCAACAGAAAATGTACAGCGTGTACTATTCTTGTGTTGCGGCACATGACTATAATTATATCGTTATTAATTTCTTTAGGTACGCGATTCCATATTATATTCCCTTTTAATCAAATTCTAAAAGTATGCTTGTTGACTCCGGTATCACGTTAGTTAAAGACTTCGATGCTTAAAATGTTTAGGGAGAAATGGAATACTGGTGTGTATGTTTTCTTTAAAGTACCGGGACCAGCCATATACTGTATGTTTAAGTTCCAAAATTAATATCGTTTATGGCCTTCACACGCGTTGCAGTATGCTCCTATTCTTTTTATGCTCAGGCACTAAGATTTCCCTTCAGTGGTAAAATTCCATATAAATATTCAAAACTTAAACGGGCACAGTAAAGACGTTTACTGTAAATCTTTCTACGACAGACCAACGGACCACGAGTGCCCCTGTCGGTCAACCAATCACGTACCGCGGTACCGCGCGTCATCGTGCGTCACAATGCGCAACGCCATAGCCAATTACCTCCGGTACGTGTGTGTACCGCGCACTTTGAATGGCTGCATCTGTAAGTGACTTCAGGGGCGGGGTTAACAAAGAAGTACTTTATACTCGCGTTCTGATCGATTAAGAGGGGTTTTGGGGAAGACTCGAAAAAGTAGCACGTACGTTACGTACGTACATCGTAAAGTTGCTCGCTAATCTCCAAGATTCATCGTTTTTTGGGAAACTCACCCCAGCTTGGTTTTTGGTCAAATTGTAAATTACAAGCAGAGAAAAAAATAGTCACACAGTTTTTTCTTATAGTAAGTGAAAAGGGAGTTGTTTCTGCTCATTGTTACTAATGTTTCTTTATATGCTACTGCTTTTCTTAAGATTGGAAGAATTGTTGAACATCCAGAGGCTGTAACTGAAATTCTCAATAGCCAAGAGCTTGTCAAACAGATCATTAATTGTATTGGAGGAGAAAAAATATCTGTTGCTAAAGAGGTAAGGCCCTGTTTTTTCTAACTTAATCCTCTTTGGTTGTGATATAGCAAGGTAACTTTTGTCATGACTATTGAAAATACTAATTTGGATTTATTCACATGTGTCACAGATGTTTTTTTGGTGTTGGTGTTTCAGGAAAAATATTTTTGTTGAAGCATGTTCAATCAGTGCTGTCAGTTCAGTTAAGTTTTTTTCTTGCTTGTTCAGGCTATAAAAGCACTTTCCAAAATGGCTCAGACAAAGGCAGGACTGGATGCTTTATTTATGGGCAACTTGCTGAAATACTTAAAAGATGTGATGGCCACAAGTGATGTGGTACGATACAGGGTTTATGAGGTATGATTTTTTCATTATTTTTTACGGAGAGTAAAAGAAAACCAAAAATACTGGGAAAGAGATGCTTTAGTAAGCCAAAATGAAAATATAATGGATTTGGTAATGCTTGTTTTTTTTTATTTTGCCTAATGCAACATTTTTCAACCATAAGAGAGGCTGAAACTTTGCTTTTGTTTTGCCTTTTTAAGTTCTGAAAAGCAAAGACATGAAAAGCAAATACATTTTCCAGTTTGTTTATTTTTGGCTTGGTTTTTCCTTATTTTGTAGCTTGTGGTTGAAATATCATCCGTCTCCCCGGTCTCTCTGGGCTACTGTGCAAACAGTAGCTTTATTTCCCAGCTGATAGGAGAATTAACAGGCGATGACATTCTGGTCAGGTGAGTTAAGAAACAGACGATGAAGAGTGACATTATTAACCACATCTACACAAGCAGAACTTTCTTTTTTAAAAGGGAAACTGTTTTCCATTATTGACCTTATGCTTTGTAATTATATATGCATTTAATCCAAAAAACATCTGCAAAAGTCTGCAGTTCAAGTAGTACATAGCAAATGTGAAAGCCACTAACATTTAACTTTATTACTGAGATCCTATGTTAGATGTTAAATGTTCTCTTTAAATTATATGTAATCACTTAAATCACAGGTTTTTCATTTTTTAAGGCTGGAGAACCCATTCATCTATTCAGTCATTATCAGAAAGCCACTTCAAGCAGTTCTTGGCCTATCTCAGAAGTACTGTATATGGTATGAGGTGGGACCATATTGGGAGTGGGATGCCAGTTCGCTCATGGCATGTGCACACTCACAAGCCCACAGGGAAAATTTAGAGAAACAATTCAGCCAGCATGTCTTGAAGGTGGGAGAAAATCCGAACACCCAGAGAAAACCTGTGTGAATTTTGAGCACGTAAACTGTGTATAGAAAGTGCCCTACTTCTAGACCCAAATAATACAGTTTAAATACTTCCAAAGTTATTGCTCACTAGAGTATAGTACCATTTTATGCTTTTATACTTGGCAGGATTGGCTGCAGGCCTTAGAGGAACAAGGGGATTTATGATAGGAGATGATATCCAAAGTGCTAGGTTAGTCCATTTGTGTGAATATTATTTTCTTTTTTAGAGCTACAGCAATTGAGATGGTAACAACACTAGCCCAGAGTCAGCATGGAAGACAGTACCTTGCACAGCAAGGAATTGTGGATAAAATCTCAAACATGATCACTGGAGCTGAATCAGACCCTTTCTCCGGGTTCTACCTACCAGGTAAAGATTCTGTTGTCACCTTAATACTTCTCATGGAGTAAATAACACAGTAAATCCTCATCATACACTCATATCCAGTTGTGAGTATTTGAAAACAGTTGTTGCTGACTTTCTTCTCTTTGCTAACAGTGATGGTATCTCACCACCTTTCGTTTTCTAAATACTTACTGCTACGGGGGGTTGTGGTGGTAACAGGCTGAGCAAGGCCGACCAGACTTCCATGTCCCCAGCAACAGTCTCTAGTTCCTCCAACTGAGAGGGATAAGCCTTAATCTCTTCCCAGTGGGCCGTGCCTGGTACACCTTCAACAGGAGGTGCCCAGGAGGCATCCTCACCAGATGCCCAACCCACCTTAACTGGCTCCTCTTGATCCAGATGAGAAGCGACTCTACTCCAGGGTTCTACCTGATTGCCGAGCTCTGCAATCTCTGCAACCTCTCCCTGTCATGGAGGAGAACGAGCCCAGCAGCAATAAAGAGAAACCTCATTTCCTCTACTTGTATCCACAATCTTGGGTGACAAGAAAAGTTATAGTATTTCTCCAAACGTTACAGCACCATCTTCTCAATGAAGATTAGTTCTGTCGCTTTTGTGTTTCAACTAGGTCTCGTGAAGTTTTTTGGAAATTTGGCAATCATGGACAGTCCCCAGCAAATCTGTGAGTGCTACCCTGCCTTTCTAAAAAAAGTGTTTGAAATGGCAGTGGGACAGGACCCTACAATGATTGGGGTGGCACTGGACACCCTTGGAATCCTAGGCTCAAATATAGAAGGAAAACAAGTTCTACAAAAAACAGGTAAAGAGCAGTGCTGTTGGTATTGAAAACATTCCCAAAGGTGGAGATAAGAATGATCTTTTTATATATGTAAATGATGACATCTGTACTGTACATCCCAAAGTATTTCCTGAATCCGTAAATATGACATTGATCATTTTTTTATAACACTCTTATAGTAGAATTTAGGTGATTCTGAAGTACCAAAATTAGTTAAAACCCATTGAACGATCTACGTAATTAAGGTGTTTTCATGAGTCTGTTTAGAAAACTGTAAAGAACAATTCAGTATAATTTTAACTGTTCATTCTTCATTTTATTTTACAGGTGACAAATTTCAGGATGTTTTAAAAAGAATGAGCAATGTGGCAAGAAATGCAACGACAGAGCTGCGTGTACGCAGTTTGGAGGCAATAGCTTTACTCCTCACATTACCGGTAAAACTTTTTTGTGCATTTTACATCGAAGGGTTTAGTGTGCAATTTAAGTGCTTAGAATAGTTAGTGCATGTTTTCAGATTTGTGTGAATATTTTATAATTAAATAAAAGTTGCTTTGTCCAGAATAATAACCACATAGATTATGGGCAGTCAAAAAGGAAGAGCCCTCTAACAAACTTAATCCATTAATCTATAGATTAATATTTACAGCATCTATAAAACTGTCACACAATTGACTAAATACAAACAGCCTGTAACACACAACAAAGGAGGATATGGAACATTTACACACCCCTGCTAATGAGCAGGTGATCCCTGCTAATTTTTTCTCTTTCGTTGTACACGTACGTTATCAGATACAGCCAGTGAAACCTTGGGTAAATCCTAGCTACCAATGGGATACTGTATGTGATCATGTAAATGTTTTTGTTTTTTCCAGGCAGAACAGCAGACAGAGGATCTTCTAGGACTGACAGAATCCTGGTTCAATTCCCTCTCGAGCCAGCCCATGGAAATGCTCAAGAGCATCAGTACTCAGCCATTCCCAGAACTCCATTGCAGTGCCTTGAAGATCTTCACTGTGAGTATACACATTTCCTTCAAGCCCTTTAAAATAGTTTTTTCTTTCTTTCTTTCTTTCAATTTGCTGAAAATACACTTGTACCCTTATAAAACATTTCCATGAGAAATTGAATCAGAGACCTATGACTTCATTAGTGTAATAGATAAAGATAGTTGTGAAATCATATGGTGCAAATTATTCTCCAAGCACTGTTTAGTAATTCATATCCAACCCCTCCATGATGTAAGACCACAAGAGGCTGAAAGCTTATTTGGATTATGTTTTTAGGACTTGATTGCTTTGTTTCTAGGTCTCTAAACTGAATATTGAAAATAATATCGATACTTGACTTAATGTGGTTGTTTAAATTTATGTTAACGAAACCTGCCTCAATCCCTTTTTTGTAACAACAGTTCTGTTTTTTTATATTAAAGGAGATGGCTTCCCAGCCATGGGGTCAGAAGAAGATGATTAACACTCCAGGTTTTGTGGAGTTTATTGTAGACCGTTCTACTGGTCCCGATAAAGAGTCAAAAGATGCCAAATACGAACTTGTGAAAGCACTTGTAGATTCAAAAACTACAGCGGAAATCTTTGGAAACCAACATTATCTGCGTCTCCGGACTTACATGCGTGAAGGACCGTATTATGTGACAGCTGTCTCATCTGTAACAGTGGAAGGTGCAGAATAAATGTCAGAGAACCAAAAACCAGTAGGGAGACCCTCTCATTTCACTGACTTGTGAATGAGAAGATGAGAAAGTTACAAGAAATAAAAGAGGACATTTCATTTGCTTTGCTTTATTCTTAAAACCCAAGGATTGTTAAATTCAGTATTTTTTATGTGATCTTTTATATATGAAGAATGGACAAAGTGGGAGAAAATACTGTTGAGTTTGTATCACATTTTGGTAAAACAGAACATTTTTTAGTATGGCTGCAGTAAAATATGTTGCCTACATTTGTGATGGACTGGACAAATGTTGACTGATGGAAAGTTACTAGACTAGTGAAGAGCTGTATTGTAAATTTGCAAATGATATGGTTGGCAATGGAAAGTAAAATATTTTGTAGAACCTAATTTGATTTGACTTTGGTATTGTTATTTAATTAATATAGTTGATCTACAAGCTCTGAAACAAAGCAACTTTATAAACCATTATACAAACTTTGGTTTGAGTTGCTCATGAATTTTTGTTAAGAGTTCATCACCAATGACGTTATTTTCCAAACTCAAGTGTTCCAGAGAGCATCCACGTCTGCTGATTAAAGCTTCAAGGATGTCATGCGCACCCCGCTCCCCAATTCCATTACTGTCTAAATCAACCTTACAAAGGCTCTGATTTGATTTTAACATCTCCGCAAATAGCTCTGCTCCTTCATCACCCAAGCAGTTTTCATCCAGGATTATGTGGCTGACTGAATTGTTGGTCTTCAAGCTGTTAAAGACCTCTTCCCATCCTTCTGTATCTGCACCATTGCTTTGGGCTAGACCCAAATACTGTAGGAATGAATGCCGAGTTAGAAAAGAGGCCACAGCCCTTAGCCCTTTACTGGTGGTCTTATTCCCACCAATGTCCAATTCCAATAAGGCGAAGTTCTTCCTCTCTCCCGAGTGCTGGAGTTTAAGTAGCTCATCTTCTCTGTCCATCTGGAGTTCTGTGAGACCTGTCAGTAGTTTGCAGACACCATCATCTCCAAGCTGATTTCCAAATAACCTGTTGAAAGAAGAATTATAACCCAGTTATCCTATTGTTCCAGCAAAAACCTCAATTCTAACTGGCTTAGGGGTGACATGACACAAAAAAATCTGAACTACAGCTACAGGTATGGGTAGTTATTTTTATCATGTATATGAAGGACTTTATCAAACCATTTTAAATAGACAAAACAATGGCTTGTTTTTTTGAAATAATTGCTTTTTTGGTTTTGCCTCTTGGAATCATTGTAAATGTATCAGTTTCATGTTTGTGTTCTGTGTGTATGACTATTGAGAGTACAGTAATATTACAAGTCTAGAGTATCCCATAATGTGAAAGAGGAATAACAAAGAGTTTTGTCATGATAGTGTCAGGTTCATTTAACTAATGTGTAATCACTTTCAATCACTTGTCATCTAGTACTGTATGTCATAGCACTCTATGCTTTGAGCCCATCTTAATACTTAGTTAAAAATACCATCCCACAGCTTAACTGTTATACTGTACATAGAATAATTTAGCACACAGTTGAGAATGATCAGCAATCTTATCTGGAAGCCATATTTTCTTATCTAAGAGAGAGCAATGCAAATCAGGAAGAGCACATTGCAACATTCATTAACACATTTAATCAGATTTATGTACATCTATTATTAGACTTACAAAAGGCCTTTAACTTTTGGCTTGACTTTGAGCAGGTCTAACAGAAGTTGGGCTCCTGGAGGTCCGATACTGTTCAGATTCAGGTTTATCATCTCCACTTCAGATGGGCTGTTCATCAGTGCTGTTATGAGGCATCCAAGTAAGTCGTCAGTCAGTCCTGTGTTTCTCAGAACCAGCTGTTCAACTAAATCACTGGCCTCCAAAACTGCGACCATGTCATCCACCTGCAGCAGAGAACAAACTTCTAGCTCCTGCAATTCTGCCACCTCGTTGTATATACCAAAGTTTCAGATATCGATGGTGGCAAAGCATTCTAACTCGCTATTCATGAAGATTTTTTTCACACATGTAAGCCATGGGTTTTAATCAAATGTAGCTTCTATGTCCTGCAAACTGAGGGCCCTTCCCTCAAATGCTTCTCTTATGGTTTCCTTCTACTCAGACGAGTTGTAACTAGCTTGGAATCGTGCGTGCTGAGTTTTCTTTTCCTCAAAATCTTTTCCAACACAGTGCTGCTCATTCATATTATAAGAAATCTCACTCACCATTTGATGTCTTACTTTTATAAATGTCATAAAGGCAATCATCACATTAGTCTTTGATCTCCTACTGTAGTTTAAGATGAACTGAAGCAGTGGAATGTATAACTCATAACGGTAATGGATCTGGCACTGACTGTTGGATTTACAGGGGCTTTGAAAGGCTACATACTTGGCACTGACTGATCAGTAACCTAAATACTCTCTTGTCAGCTAGCCTGACAGTGTGGAATTTGTCGTTCTCCTCTAACAACTGCTTGTGTGACAAGGCTGTACGCCCGAGCTCATTTATCAGCCCTGGATTCTTGGCAGGTAATGATAGGCCAGATGGATTTGTGTACAATTTCGGAAGAGTTAATCTGAACCTGTTATTTTTCCATGTCATTTTTGCTATTTGGCTCGTGGCCTGCAGTATTTGAAGGTCACCACAGAACCGAACATCTGTATTTTCTAGAGATGAGAAAGCCTCTTTTGAAATGAATTGAATTTGGATATGTTGGTCAGATTTGCCATAATACGTACTGTACAGTTACGCTTTCTATTACTTTTATTTCACTACTATTTCTTCCTTCTTTATACGACTGGGTCTGGAACCAGTTTACTCAAGTCAACTAATAAAGTAAAAGTTAAGTAGTAAACTGAAGAAGAATAATTTCTTCTAGGTGTAGAGAGCTTCACATACTGTATATGAGTGAACCCACTTCATCTATCTCTGATCCACCTGGGGGATATGTGCTACAGTATGTCTATGCCAATTCTCTGGCAGCATCAGCCCCACTGCTCAGCAGATTGGGTGGAGAAGTGAGAACCTACGTCACCAGTTCAATTCACCAATCGTATTGAGAGGGAGTTTCAGGGAGTCCAGATTGTATAAACCCATAGTGAAATGTAGTATGGACACTAGCCGTAATGTCCTTGCTCTGAGCATAAGTACCATGAGATCTTTAATGACCAAGTAGTCAGGATCTTAGTTTACTTCCCGTCCACTTACTAGGGTATGGATTTTTGAAATTTTGGTCCAATGGGAAAAGTGCCACCTACACGGTCCACCAACACCACTTACAGCATCACCTGGTTTATCTTCGTTGATCTCCCATGGCAGTACTAAAAAAGCCCAGCCATACTCAAGTGCTGATATCTGACATACAATATGCATCTGTAGCTGATGACACATACCAGGTGTCTGACACAATACTGCTGTCAGAAGAAGCACCTGTCAGGTTGACATTACCTGTTTCCTTAGATACTGAGCTTTGTCCTGCATCTCATGGCTCACTTGCAGTATGATAAGTTCCTTGTCATCCATATGTAGAGGTAATGTACCTTCAGGCTGGCTTTCCACAGATAGGTGATTCTTCGAATTCTGAGGGCCAGTAAGCTTGTTTTCACCTTCTCCATTAGAGCGATGCTCATCCTGAGGTTGCAAATAACTCTTGACTTCTGTGTCTCCTTCCTTCAAGGCAAAACCCTCATAAGGTCTTTCATTTCTTTCCAGCATGGCAGAATAATTGTGTCTATATACAGATGGCAAAAACAATTCACCTTTGAAAAGAGGGTGGGGGGAATAAAATAGTTTTGTTAATCATTCAGTCTGGGACATTGGTTTATAATAACCACCAATAATGATTATCTGAATTGTTTTGCAGATATGCACATGCTAACAAAATGCAGAGTTGAGAGAAGAACCAAGTGTCAACTAAATATGCAAGCTTGAGATCACAGAGTTTACTTGCTGAATGAATAGATGTCCTACCATTTGCATGCTGGCCAAGTGGTCTACTCTCCTGCCTCTTGATCCTCTGCATGGTGTAATAGCTTGTACTGTATTCGCTTGTGTCACTGGAGTCACTGAGCTCCACATCTGAGGGACAATTCTCAGTGAAAAACACCGAGGACAGTTTCTCTTGCAATCTTTGTCTCTTTTCCACTGAATTGAAGAAAGTTATGACATTAAAGATGAAGTTAGGATGAGAACATTAAGGATTTTGGGGTGTTTTGTCCAGCACTCTCTAATTAAGGACTAGTCTCATATTTACACTTGCTACTTTAATATCTCAGAAGGCTATTAAGATAATGAAGCTTATAGCAGAAATTTGAGAGGACGGTTAGATGCTATTCTTGCACACTTCCTGTTGTCTACTTATTGTATGTAAATCATGTACCCAGCAATTCAGTCAAGATATTGGTCTCAACTGACTTCTAATCCAAAAGTCAATTTTTAAAGCTACCCTTTGATCGTTCTTTGGTCTTTCAGGCATATTGGGCATTCCACGAACCTGCACGTAACATCTCTATTTGCAAAACGATAATTACATTTTAGGTGGCCTTCCCATCAACGACACTGGCTCTACTGATTTCTTGAACTCGAGAAACACCCTCAGTCATCAAGATCAATGGGCGCAATACCTGAGATTACTTTCCTTTGTCTGAATTAGAATGTGTGTGCATTTTTAGACAGGGGTTCTGTCCAGAAACACTTTATTTCTAGAATTTCATTGCTTACCATCTTTGTTGAGCAAGTTCTGTTGGTCTGGGATGTTTTCAGGTTTAGAGCTGATTCCAATTTGCTCATCATGGAGTGTGTTTCTGTTTAACTGCCCCCTTAGTTCAGTTTCCTTTGCACTTTCTTGTTGACAGTGGGATAACCCATCCCGTAGTGAGTATTTAACAGACATATTTCCAGCTTTTTCATCTTTCAATGGTTGGAGTACAAAAATCAGTGTTAGACGCCATACTTTCTGTCAGTACTGTATATTTAAAAGTCAACAATCAATTTAAAAATTGATTATATGAGAAGGACATTATTTTAAACTGGCCAATATAAAGGTTAGCATCCTGCCAGGTAAGCTTCTTTTCTAATCTCTGAGGCCTTATCAAGCAGAATTCATGAGATCTTTAACGACTAAACAGTCAGGATCTATTTGAAAGATAGGTAAAGCAACAAGGAGATTTGTTTTAATCTTCTGTATATTATCTTAAAGGTATTTTATCTGACAGTGTAGGACACAATTCATTTTGCATTTGTATTATTGTGAAAATACAGATAAAGGAAAAGCTAACAAATTTAATACTGCACAGAAGTGGGAGGCCTTTATTTTATTTTTTTGTAAAAAATCAAAATGTGACTTACTGTTCAGTTTTATTCCCTTTTCGACCTCATCTTTTTTCTTCTTAAGTTTTAAACTCTTTGGTTTTTTTAACTTTGTCTTTTGCATGGCTGTGGCAGGAATTAAACTATTGGTTTCTTCCTGTGTGTTACCAGGCTGTGAGGACACAGTCTCTGTCATCTCTAGACTTGTTCTTTCTTCAGTGCAGGCCTCCTCACCTGCAGGGGCACTAATGTCTTCTGGACGTTTCTTCTGAATGTCTTCCCTCTGCCTGCGGCAGTCACCTGTGTCTGTAGCGCAATGCCAGTCTTCGTCTGTTGACCTGCTAATTGCCTCTTGATAATGTCTTCTGCACTTTTTGCCACTTCTCTTTACTGGGATGAACAGAGGGGAGGAGACACATGATTCTTTTTCAGCTGCGGAGAAAACCAATACAAAAACCACTGTTTGGCCACTGCTGCTACTGAATTGAATTTTGGTTCTACTGCTGTGAAACAAAAAAAAAATGAGATGTTCATTTACTTAGACCAATGCCAAAAATATTTAATCAAGCAGATGTTGCCAACTTACCTCCCAAAGCTCAAATGACTAATGCAGGCATTGTGATTAATCAGGAAAAAAATACATATTTAATCATTGATCAGGGCAAAATACAAATGACTGGTTCTTCCTCCAGTCTCATCTGTTGTGTCTTTGCCTGGTGAAGTTTCTGTTTTAATTAGTCTCTTTGACTTTTACTAATGGACCACTTCAGAAACATTTTCCTACAGTAGCATTGCAATTTTTAATTTAGTTGCTATTTGAACTGCTATTCAGGCCCTTATGATCATAATTAAGATCTTGAAAAGTTCTGCGCCAGCTGATCTTCAAAAGCCCAGTTTGCAATTTTTTCTTTCATTGCATTGGGAAGTACTCACCGCTTTCCAAATTCTCCTCAGATGGAGCACTGCAGAAATTGCTGTCCTCTTCATTTCCTTCAGCTTTCCAAGTGGTCTTTTTCCACTTTCGTGTACTTGCACACCTTTTATACATAGAAAATATGCAATTTTAAGTTTTCACCGAGCATGAAAACTAGATCACTTTCTACACTGTCTTAATAGTTGTTTGTGTCTGGGATCTACAACCCTAGTCCTAGAGGGGCTTTGTGTTTTCCATTCCAGATGAGCTTTGACCACGTTCCAGATTTCTGCCCACTGACCATTTGAGGTTACCTCTAATACCTCCTGGACACTGGACAATGGACCTTATTGCATAAACCAGAATCACAGTTTGTCAGAATTGTAAGTCTGTATACTCTATATTACATTTGCTTTTAGCTAAGCTTTTGCAGTATTTGTGTTAACCAATTAATGTAATCAAAAGAGTAGATTAGTTAAAATATTTGTATTATTAGTGCATATTTGCACTGATAAAAAGCTGTCACCTTTTCGTACCTGTAACATGGCTGTCCTCCCTGGAGATTAATAACTCTGAAGCAGCCATGTTTTCCCTGCTGGAAGCCTATGGAGTACCTGTATTCACAGCAAGAGCTGATCCTTGTAGCCATGATACCATTGACAAAGAAGGTTGCGCTGAAGGGGTAGCCATAATGTCTTTTAGAAACAAACTGGAAGCATTCTGTAAAAATCCAAGCAAAAAGAACTCTTAGAAAGTACTAATATTTGTAGCAGGTTATCACAGAATTGAAATATAAGATTAGCAGAATAACGGATACATCTACTGTATCCTGAGATACTTAGCTGTCCCTTCGCAACCACTAACATTGGATGAGTATTTAAATCTTCGAAATATAAAAAGAGCATTTCAAAAAGACTAAGACCTTTTTTATTTATAAGGACTTTTCTTTTTTTCTCCAACTTTCAAAATGCAGCAGTATTTTTTTTCCTCAAATTGCATACAACAATCATATGAGACTCATTCCTCCTTAATAAGTTGTATTTGTAGAGGCATAACTCCAGTATCATTCCCCCACCGCTCAAAAATCATGAAGGTGAACTATGAAGAACAAGCCACCACTGCCTTAAAGTGATGTCATGTTTAGAATTTGGGATGAAAATGAAACTGATGGAAAATCACAGCAAGCAAGGGAGCTAAGGTCCTCAATGGAGCAAAAATGATTGAGCACATTTCCTTTGGTTTCTTCCTACAGTCCTAAAACTTTTGGTTTACTGTAGGTGAACTGGAAGCTGTACATTTTACATTTGAGCAAATATGTAAAAGTCCACGTAAATAGGATCTTGTGGAAACTATAGAGTAAATAACAAAATGGACAAAATGCGAAATTATTTCTTTGATAAGACTTCTCAATGAATTGAGCATTGCATACATACAGTTACATGACACTGCAGAAATTCAAATTCTGGAAAATATTAAGTGCTGTCCCAGAACGTACAGTACCTCCTGGAAGTAAGTGGCCTTTAAAAACACAGATATTCTCTCCCCCACAGATCTGCTGGAAGACTTTCATCTCATCTCTGGATTTGACTGGAAGTTGTCCAAGGTATGCCATTGTTATGGCGACATTGGATTGCCTGGAGAGTTTCACACCTTTGTGCCCTTCCTGTGATAGCAAACATTAGTGAAAACTCCCAGAGCAGAATGTGATGGATAGAAAACAGGAAGATATTTCTTTTTGAATCCCCCCTTTTTCACCACAAAAATAAATACATGTTTTTATCCATAGCATGTGATTTGCATGTGGTTTTAAAGGCTAGGGCTCTCACAGTGCACAGCTGCATTTTTGTGGTTTTGGCTTAATATATCTACAATCACACTGAATATAATCTGCCATCTTCACTTACTTTTATCAGTCTGGCAGCCTGATGACTCTTTTGTTGCAACCATGTCTGTGACAAAATGGAGGAGAGTGAACTACAGATCCCTCTGTAGAGGTAGGGGTAAGAACGGCTGAGGTTGTGTTTGTGATCCTGCACACATGACGGTGAAGTCTTCTTGTTAATACCTGGCAGATGCACTGCTTTGACAGCTCCTCTGTCTCGAAACATATTTTGCAGGGCCACTTTATCCACCTGGGAATAAAAGACACAGTTAAGCTTAGTCAAACCATATAACGTTTTTTACTGTCTTTGGATGTTGAGTGCCAGCAGAGATATTTATGACAATAAAAAACACAAGAATTTACTCTTTTTTTTTTAAATTGTAATGCATTTTAAATTGTAATGCATTCCATTTTTTGTCTCCGCCTGCTGCTTTATGTACTGAAGAGTGCATCTGAAAAGTAGTGCAGTTTAGAAAGCAACATTCCTAGGTAATTGCAATAGCTTCAGTTAATTTTCTTTTATTTCACAAAGCATTTTCATCACGCATCTGGGGAGGATTAAACCACAGCTCCTATAAAGACCAGACCCATTTCGCTGAAAGAACAACTGTTCTGTGTCATCATGATAATTTGTTAATGAAGTGCCTGAGTAGCAGAAAAAATAAGTGAAAACTTCACTGCAATGGAAGGTACCTGAGAGACAGAACCAATGCCACTGATGTTCTCCAGGAAAAACAAGCCCCTTTCACAGCTACTGTTGGGTAATATACTGTCCGTCCCAATGTGCAGACACACAGGCCTCTGATCTCTACCGAAATCCCCATAATATGAGTGATATAAACTCTAAAATGAAAATGTTAGGGACAATTACAATCCAAAAATGTATGTTATTTGTGGAAGAAGGGTGTCTGGTGTAGAGTTGCTTGTAGCTTGCAGATACAGTATTTTGAGAATTAAATATCAAGTATCGGTAGTCAGTAGTCAATGTTTATTTATACAGAGCTATCATAAGGTTTCAAAATTTTCCGATCACCTTTAGTTTAAGACTGAAAAAATTGACGATTTGAGCTCCAAAATGTGGTGTTGTACTAAAATACAGTTTGATATATGGTTGCAACCTCTGAGCAGTCCACTCTTTCTATCTAAACAAACACAAAATGATTGTGTCCTCTGTGTTTTGGTGGCTTCGTAGGCTATTTAAGTAGCACCAAGCCACTGTCTGAACATGTGGAAGTTATGTTTACTGTGCAATAACAGGGTCAGCAGTGCCAAACATTTCAGAAATGCTTCACGCCAAAACTACAAGGTTGGTTTGCACCATGTGCTTTTAAAAGATAGCCTTTTAAAATCCTTTTTGTTTTCTTTTTCAGTCTTTTCAAATTTGCTAAGCATAAAATAAAATGTTTTGCTTGTGTGAAGTCAAGGCAGCTGTGGAACACTTTAATTTGTTGTCTGGAATTATAATGATAAATTATAATTAACAATGCTGTTATAGCACAACCCCAAACTAGAAATAAATAACAGCAGTTTCAGAGTCTATAAACATTTCAGTTTTATAGACTGAAGCCTCTTGAATAAGTTATGAGAATGCTGCAATGGACTGTGAATTTTCTGGGGTATGAAAATCTGTTCAGGTTGGCTTACATCAGAGCCCACTGATGAAATGGATAAAACTTGTATACAACAGTATCCTTTCTTGTGCACTGTGGTGTGTTAGTAGAGATTTTCAAATAAAAACATTACAAGATTTTTTTTAATTTCTTCATCAAAATCCTCCTGTATAACATAGTAACTTAATTCATCCATCATCATTATATTTATTAACCGGCTTTTAAGAGTCAGGTTTCTGATGACAGATTGAACAATGTATTGAAAAGGAGACTTATTGTTCTCAACTGAAAACCACTCATCTCACTGATTCGTTTTAGCAGGTAATTCACAGTTGTTCTAAAGGGATTAAAGTGGCAGAGAGACAGATCATTGTGTCGTGATTTGGCATTCTCTCAAGGTGTCTTTTTTCATGTTGGTTTACCCACTATTGACAATTAAATGTCTAGGTTGTTATGCTTAAATATTATCTGCAAAATTCTTGAAAAAAAATTCATAGAACATCAAATTGTTGTTTGTTTCGGTTTTTAACCTGTTTTATCGACACACCTTTACTTTCTTTTGATACAGAAGAAACAAATTTAACAAAAGCACATCATTTGCATTGGGTATATCATATTTGCGTACAAGAGAGCAATAATAAAGTTTCATGAATGCAAAATACCTGGTTAAGATGTTTATCCTTATATGTTGGAGTTCCACACTGTAAAATAACATACAGTATTAATGCATAGAGTTCACTTACTTCAACATCTTTTTTCCAAGCTAAGAATCCCCTTTCAATCAAACTCTGAAGGAACTGTTCATTGTGCCTCCGTTGTTTTTTTAAGGAGCCATCCTGATTCAAATTCATTGCACCTCTTCTTGCAGTCTGTGATTAAACTGTCTATGAAAAATCATATCAACATCAGTTAGGAAATACTGTACTGCATGAACATAACACATAATAGGCTCATAGGCTACATTGCCTGCAGCAGTAAACCTGGTTATGCATTAGAACTATACATCTAACTTAATAATACATGTAAAAACAGTTGCTATACAAGAAACACATTTTCTTATAAATGGTCTTGTGTCATGATAAGACTGCTATTAATACATAGTGTGCTAGTATGATTACCTTATAACATTATTTGACAATTTTGAATGTGAAATACAATATCCAATCTATAACTCAATCTCCTGTATGATGATTTTTTTTTCCATCAGGGTTATGAATAAATCTGAACACTGCACTTCCCCAAATTACATTATTTTAACTGTATACATAATTTATTTAAGAATAGTGTAAAATAAATATATATACTTAGGCTTTTCTATTCTAATTTCTGATTTATTTTCTCATTTCTTTTTCTTAGTTTACCTATTGGAAGTTTTTCATTATTAATTCATTTGAACATTTGTGTTATGATTTTTTACAAGTGAATGCACTGTATGCATTTCTACATTAAAATAGCTTTGCATTAAAGGTACTCTCTCTTATAAATGTGTTTTGTGAATTAGGGGTACATACTGTACGGTATATAATGTAGTGTACCCTATTAAAGGTAAGTTAAGGTTCTTAATTATGTAAATGATGTAATAATAAAGTGTACTAATTGTAATAATAAGTAAATAACTTTTAATCTTTATTGAAAGAGGTCTGATGTCAAAGTAAATAGCTTGTCAAATGTATTTGTTTAGTATAAACTTCCAAATGTTCTTGTTTTCATTTGTTGTATGTGCAATTGCAAAATAACTTTTAATTTGTACTTTTTAATACAATATAAAGTTGCTTTAGGCTGCAGAAACTTGAGCAAGCTTGAACAATACAGTATCAAGTGGCTCAGAGCTGTCAAATGACAGGATATTTTTGCAGGAACTAATTTTCTTTATGAATAATACATGAGAGAACTTACTGGCAAGAGGCTATTCAACATCTTTAATTGGTAGGATAATTTCTTTACAGAAGCTAAAGAAGAAAGAAGAACTGAGGCAATTAAATTGTGTTTTGTTAATAGTAATAAATTGTTTCAATTTCGCAAGCATCCTTATGTAAATCAATGACTAATTCAAGTGCAACCAGTTTCATCGGATAATATTGTAATTTCTTTTACAAAGATATGGCAATAAATATAGTAAATATAGCAAGTACCAGCAAAACAATCGAGAAAGCTTAAGATTTATATGAACTGAGGAGCTAGGAATTATTGTATTGTATAATTGGCTACATTAGATTTATGCATTGCAAACTAAACTAAACCATTAAACTTTTCCATACTTGACTTTTTGTATATATTTTTAACAATGCATGTCTTGCTGAGCATTAGAATTGTTGCATAATAATATATCTTAATATGTAGTTGTCCATCAACACTAATAATGCTGACGGTGATGATAAACCAGGCAGATCAGCATTCAACTGATCCTGTATACATGAGGCCCCTGCATCATGTCAAAGCCAAAATTAGCTTTAAACTGTTTTTAAACACCCTATAGAATACTCATGGCACCATTGAAATGTAAAGTAAAGCTTTAAAATTACTCCTGAGGAATACAGTTCTGTTCTATTTGTAATGTTTAAGGTACATTTTCCAGCAACAGTAGAGGAACAGTTATCATTCTACTGCTATTATTCTGATAATTAATTTTAGTGTATTATATTCATTACTGGATAATTTAAGGATTTTGACACAATACAGTACAACTAAAAACTCACATTTCTAGGCCATTCTGCTGGAGGATAATTAACAATTTGTTTCTTCTTTACAGGTTGAATTTGGTTCTGAACTCAATTTTGCAGGGGGGGGGGTAACTTAACAGTCATTAAGCTTAAATTTAAAATATTTGTCAACAGTGCATTCAGTTATGGAGTCTGTTGAATCGTCTTTTTGCCTATCAAGTGCTAAGCAGGCAAACAAATGATGCAAACAAAATGAGAATATGCTGAAATTCTTGAAGTGCTTTCATAATGTACTCTGCTGCTAAGAAGCTTGAGCTCTGCAGCTGAAATTGCTGCATTAAAACAATAATAACATTCAAAAATCCAATGAAAAAAGTCTTACCTTTTTTGTTGGTTGCAGATGTTAATTTAATGAACTTTTCAGGTGTTTCAAGGACGCAGGCCTGGGGTGATCTAATTCTGTCACATTTCTGTGATCTTTTGTTTGCTCCAAGCTCTTGTCACACCAGCGTCGTAACATAAGATGCCAGCAAGTTTGTTTCTCAGATCTGCTTGAAGAAACAACTCCCTAATGAATCTTTAAACGCTGTGTGGCCCCTGTTGTATCTATCTGCCCAGATACAGTACATAATCTTTTCTCTTAGAGTTGAATTTTCCCAGTTGTTTATATTTCAAAATATTCAGCTTATGTTTTTCTGTGCACTCTGGATTTCCACAGCTGACATCCGCTTAAATTGACTTGTGTGGCAATATAGTTTGCTTTAAGTCAGACCAACGTGGCGTAATAGGCACATTGGCGTCAGCTCTTGACGAGATGAAGGTCTGACCAGCTTAGTTTTCTGTTACTCCTGATTTGTTTTCTCATTTCCAAAGTCATTGATCTATTATGTTATGTGGTTAATTTTCATTTACATGATTTTTCTACGTTCATTAGTATAAAGATTCTTCCTGACTGATTTGAATTTTAAATATGTATATATACAGTATTTGTAGGTGGCACAGTGGAGCAATGGTTAGCATTGCTGCCTAAAAGGCCTGGAACCCAAGCTCCATTCTGGACCTGGGGTGCTACAGTGTCTGTGTGGAAGTGGTATGTTCTCCCTGTGTTCGAGAGGATTTCCACAGGATCCACTGGATTCCCCCCAGTTCAAAAACATGCTGGAAGGTTAATTGACTTTTGGGAAACTTTGCCCTGGTGTGAGGGTGTGTGTGTCTCTGTTTGTATCTGTGCATGCCCTACGATGCTTGTATCCGTTGGTTGGAATAGGATCCAGCTCGTCTCAAATGTATAATGGAAAAGGTACAGTACCCCCCCCCAAAAACAAGTATTTTTTAAAGCCTTGTTTTATGGGATTCAACCCTTCAAGCTGGCTGTCAGGTCTGGTGCACAATAATTACTCACTTAAAAACAGTTGTTGGTTTAATAGTTTGAAAGTATTAGTGTTTTGCAATAAATAATCATTGTTGCGGAAGACATATTTATGAGCTTTCCAGCAGCACTGCCCTCTGGCTGCATCACGTCTGACATTAACTTCATGAACATCTGCCTTGAAACGATGAATGAAGCCGCCTTTTGAGATGTGCAGGAAACAAAAGTGCCATTTTTAGCATTGAATAATCATCAAAGGTAGTGGCAGGCAAGTGTTATTGAGTTTGAAAATATAAAACCAAATCTTCTGCTCTTACTCCATTAGAAAACGTGCGCCTGGTGAATATTAGCTCACAAGAATACAAGAATATGAATTGCTAGGTACCAGGGAGTCTATCAATGGTACACTACCAATGCTTCATTTAATGATTTCATAGAAACAGCAATAGGAAATCAACAATGTGGGGCCTTATGCAGATGCCAGTATAATATAAAGATATTGTATGATGGATTACATTCGCTGTGGTAGAGAAAGAATAAAACTCAACTTTTGTGGTTTTCATGTACACATTAGGCCAAAGAAGTCACAAGAGGAGAACTGACAACTGATGTGAAGTCAAGTGAAAGATATGAAGGGTAAATTTGAAGGGATCAAAACTATAAGAGAGCTGTTGCTAAAACTACTGGAGTGTAAAACCATGTTATTCTCTCTCCCATATTCCCCAAATAACGGGAAAGTGACTCTGTATTCCATGGAATACCGTTGTCTGGCAATGAGAAAACCTTCAAAGTTCTGTGCCAGCCTGTGGATTTAGAATAAATGTTTATATTTATAGGCTTTTGTTCAAATTTTCTTTTAAGTTTTTCATTCGAGCTGGTATTTGTTGATCTCGAGGCCATGACCCTGTCTTGACTTGCCTTTGAGAACGCAAGTTTGCTTATTCAGCCATCATATCATTCAGTAGACCAGTTGCTACCCTCCCTGCCAGAAAACCTTGTGTTTGGAAGAATGATTTCATTTTTCTATTCACTCGAAAAGCTTTGTGGATATATTGGCACCTTTTTTGGAAGAAGGTGAAATGTGGTATCCGGGTACTGTGGTGAACAAGTTATATTTTGCTAATAGCCCCCTTTGGTCTTCCAAATTGTAATCAGAGGATTGCTTGGAGAAAATCGTGTTGTCCTCATTCCTGACTTTATTGTTTTTTGGCTACTTTTGCATAAAGCCTATGCAAATTTATATTTATTGGTGCATTGTATCAATTAGGATAAATTGGGATTTATAATAACTTACACCCCACCACCACCCCATTCCATTGAGTAGAACTTTGGTTCTCCAAACAAGGTATAGTTGGAACTTTAAAACTTTTGCTGAAATGAGTTGTGTGTGTCATTACCTCACCTCACCACAATTTTAGCAAGACACATAAGAGATGATGAAATCACTGCAAGTGACTTTTACCTTCTATATTGTACATGCATCGTGAAATTTTATACTATAGTTCTATTACTACAAATGTCTTCTATTATTTACAGTACTGTATATATGAATCTGTAGAATCTCATTTTATAATTTATTTAGTGCAATATCTAAAAAACAAAAGAAGTTGTTCACTGCAGGTGAGGAGCAATGATGACAAACAAACCAATTTCACTTCATGATTCTAAGTCGTAATTATGATTGACATTAGCAACATACATCACACACAAACATCTCTTTTTCAGATTTTGTCTCAAGCATCCCTCCACTCCATCTCCAATCCTGCTTGGTTACCTCCTCTCTCTGAACGTGGGTCCAAGTTCCCTTGTTCTATGGCCAGAGCTGCCCCTTAACCAAGCTGGTTAAGCTAAAACTTCTTATATTTAAATAAACTCAACAAACTTTTCCAAAAGCATCTGATTCGGAAGGCTGTTATTCCTTGTGAAACACTTGTAGTGTGTGTACAGAAGCATACTGTACTTTATATACAGTACAAAGGTACAATGAAATATATAGAGAATATATTTCTAATTGTTATAAGAGACCAAATTACTTTGTATAAGGATTGTGCTTTGTTAATATGTAGTATGTGGACGTCAGTCACAAAACTCCATGTTGTTCACAATTCATGAAAAACCCAATGAAAAACTGTACAGATTTTGTATTTTTTTGTGAATCAATTGTCTAAGTTGAGATGTAGTCTTCAGTGTTCCAGGCTGTAAGAGATACAGTGCAGGACAGATTTGTGTGTACTGCTAACACTAAGCATTGATTAAGGCTATAAATGCTGGTATGCATTTTACCAGGTAATACTCATCAGCATCAAAACTTTGTGGAGGGGAGGAAATCCCAGGCAGAATTCTATTGCTTCTCAACCTCTCTTACAGACATCTCTGCAAGGAAAAAAAAAACAAAGCCCAACAAGTTTTTAAAACTTGGTAAGTGTGCACACACTCTGTGTACTACATTGAATCACTTAATACTCAGATTCCTGTTCACATTATACTTTATCCTTACAGTGGATAATACACCTAATTTGCACATACAGTAGGGACTACTTTATAACACCCCCCACCACACACACACAAAACGAATACTTGGGGACACTTTCACAGTTGTATATTATTTTAGTTTATTCGAAACAGCATTACAATACTACGGTATGACAAATAAACCCCTTTCACACTCAGTTTGCGTCTTAAAAATACACCACAGACAAAATAAAAAATTTTGTCAAAAGATTTTCCCAAATGCAGAGTCATCCAACATCTGTTGACTTGACCTTGCCATTAAAGTTACTTGTACTCTCTTACTATAGAGTGAACAAAAATCTACAATCTGCAATTAGTAAGCTCATACTTTTTTGTATTATCTACTGAATTGTAATATTAAATCATTTGAGCATTCTTACTTTGATGTAAGTCAACACCAAGTTTAAGACAATTTATTCAGACTTACTTTGAGAAATTGCTTCAAGACCAAAGAAACAGAGTGCAATAGTTTATTATAATAGGTGTAGAAAGACACACTCCTCCATATCTTTAGAAGTTAATCTGTTTTCTTACGTCTATTATGTATCTTTTTCAACACACGAACTGTTGAGTGATGTCCTGCATATTGTGTTGTGATTCCTCACATTGCACACCCATATTCCTAAACGGAAGCCGGAACATTAAAACATAATGTGCCTGGGGATGCTTAAGTTTGGAATTTAGTGAAAAGGTTTTGGAGTAACTTTTCATGCTTTGTAAATTTAGGTATAAATATCATATTAAAAAACACAGGGCAGTCCAAACCACAAATTAGCATTGTTGTTTTTTCTTTTTTATTCTTTCGGGCTTGGGGATCTCATATCATTCACTTACAGTACATTTCCAGTTAAAAGGACAGTGTAAAGAAAATCAGAATCATTTTTAAATGAATCAATTTCATTTATTTTTTAACCTTCTTCTCTTCCTTCACTTGGATAATGCCAGTAGAGGGCGCAAAATACATTGCAAATATACAAATGATTGAAAGTATGCACTAAAGGTAATTTACTTATTTAAATATATGAATAATTAATGTATTATGTGTAATTAAATAACGTTTTAGAAGTATGTTTGTCAATCTTAACAGTACCAACAACTAACTTCATTTAGTACATTCATTTCTATATTCAATGTATTTTTGACATAAATTGCATGCAAAATATCTATCATATCCTGCACAACACAACTATGAATGCCATAGAAGCATTGAGTAAATTTAGACATGACACCCAGGTGAAATGAACGAAGTGGACAATAAATAAATAACACACAATCCCCAAGTTAAAAGTTTTTGTGCCAGTTTTGTAGTTCTTTGATTTTATTCTGAAAGCTTTTGCTTCCATCTGCCCCCTCTGATTAATTAGGACTTAAAAGGTAGCAGCATCATCTGTCATTTTAGTCAGAAGCACTGCATTATCTTTTCTCCTGGAGCCTCTGAATCTCACCAAGGTCAGACATCTGTTTCTCACAGAAAGGGAGGGCTGCAACAGCTGGGATTCGTCACGGGGGTTCAAGGTTCAGGAGTGACATGTCCCAGAATCTCACCAATGCCCTCATATACCTGTCAGGACACAGATTGTTTTCAACCCGTATTTCAGCAGACATACTTAGAATACTAATTTCTATGCCAACAGAGTTTTGTCTTTTATCTCTGTGCTTTAGAATTCACAATACAACATACATTATGTTGATGAACATTTTATATAAACGTCTTTGCTATTATTTTTCTAAAGGGAAAGTATAAAAAACAAGAGAGTCAGGAAACGAAATTTTACAAGAAAGAGAAAAAACTAATATTTAGAGATCTTGTTTCTTTTTTATCATAGGCAGTAAAAAGCCCCATGGAAAAAATGGAAGCTGTAGTATCATTTTCCCAAACATAGATATCCCCTGATTAATTTGTTTCCTTTATTGAACCTGTATTAAAGAAGGCAAACTTGTCAAGGTAGGTTAGAACCTTACATGCCACTAGGCCGTAGTAAGTTTCTAACAAAGTGCAACTCTTCCCATCATTAAGGTCTTTCCAAATGAGGAATAGCTCCTCTGTCGTCATTTCAGAAGAGGTGAAGATAAACTTGTAGCAGCAGTTATTGTATCTTATGTGCTTTTCCCCAGAAAACCTGAAACTATGAGTCGGGGTAACACCTGCTTTCTTGGCACACAATCCAATGAACACATCTGTGGGCACGGTGACCTTTACTTCAGCAGAAGCTACAAATATCTTCCGGGCTACATCTTGGGAAATAACAAAAGCTGAGCCTGTGCAGTAGTCAGGAAAATACTTATCTGGATACTGGCTGATTGGCACAAAGTCGCTGCTGTGTGGATCTCTGTTAGGCATTTCCTGATGGATCACTCTACCAATGTAGAGATCTTCAGGATGCCTCCTCAAGCTTAATAAATATTCCACTACAGCTGCATAGTTCACGAACATGGTCTCATCTGTTTTGAGGATAAAACGTGCATAGGGACAGAAAGTCACAGTCCACTGCATAGCGAGAACCATCGTGAGTGTTAGGTTGCTAGCAGAATCAATGAACTTCCCTTGAATTATATCACCGTGCTTTGTGGATTCCTCCATGACTTCAGCCTGAATGGTTCCAGACTGCGAAGACCCCAGAACAAACAATGTATGAACTGTAAAGCCTTTGACCTCAGTAAGGTTAGCCCAAGTCTTTCTGATCTCCTCTCTTCTTGTCCCATTCTCTGGTGTGCTGAAGGTCATAGACAACAGAAAGATGTCCCGGCCAGAACATACATTGGGATTGCTGATGGTGTAGTATTTCGAGATATTGTCCTTTGCCACGTTCAGGTCCAGCTTCCTGGCTCTCTCTCGGATCTCTAGCACTTTGCCATCATTGTATGTGCCCGGATAGGGCTGGAGAAGGTATTCTTCCACAAAATCCGCTCCGAACAGCAAGGCGTGAAAAAGGATGATGTTGAAGAGAAGGAAGCACCATTGGTGAGTGTGAAGCCTGCAGAATGATAACTGGAACAACAGATGTCTTGTTAAAGAACTTTAAAAGAGGATTATCAGGCCTAGAAATATCTGTGTGGCCTGTCACACTCTGACAGACATCTCATCAACACTTGTAACCCTGAAACATACTGCAGGTAGCAGGACTGATGTACATTCAGTATCAGATCATCTCATTTTTTTAATGAGTAGAACAAGCTTTGAGTAACATAACCAAAGCACTTAGATGTAGTCAAATGGAAATTCATATTTCCTAATTTTCTGTCATATGTGCTTTCTGCGTATGTTGCTACACTTCATTTAGCATGTGTATCATGTACTTCATTTTCACTTGAGCAGAGTTTGTTGATCAGAAGGAGCATCCAGTACTACACTGGCTTAGTCACCCAGTAAAATACATTTTGTTTCCAATTAACTTGTTTGCTATTCAATTTATAATATATTGAACTCTGTACCTACAAAATGCGCACTACTGGTGTCTGCTAAAGAGTACTCCTCTCTGTTTCAGTTTATTTCATACTTGACAATTAAAACACACACCGATAAGTAAAAGAAGTTGATCCTGCTTTTCATAAATGACTAAATCTAAAAGATGCTCATGTTCAGGTTTAACTTCAGTTGGTTTTATCGTGAATTGTCCACTAGCTATCTTTTAAAGCAAACAATACTTGATTCATGACATTTATAATGGGTGTAATATTTATTACTGTAGATATGTATGTAATGATATCAAGAAGAAATTATATATAAAATCAATGTAGCACTTACTTGCATGGTGGCTCATTCAGTTGGTTTGCAACTTTCTTTTCATCAAGATGTATTACTACTGTCCTGTACTGCACATGAAAGTCAGTCTGAAGCTAATAGAACAATATGGTACAGTAATTAGGTTTCGGTGCAACTGACCTCAGTTTCATAGTCACCAGATACAAAGACAAGTAATGCAATCCCATGCACCCTGTTCGAATGACTGGCCAAATGATAATGAAAGTAGCCTTCCACATGAATATATTGATGTGATGAATATGGGTTAAGACGAAAATCCTAGATACAGCACTGGACAGAAGCTGTTTCAATCTAGGAAGTGAAAAAGTAAAAGTTTCTGTTTTTCTTAAATAGAAATATATGTTCCCCCACATTAAGAAACTGAACTCCTGTTCAGTATTACTGATAGCCCAGGAAGGTGAATAGGCAACATGTAAAGAAATGGCACACAGAAAAGGCTGAGGACAGATCATTTACTTTATAAAGTAAATCTCTATGTTTGGTTTCATAAAATTTAATTATATATCAAATGTGGTTTACTTCCATTATTGAGGGCTGCCAGAGATGAAAAAATCCGTAAATACTGTACCTGGAACACTCACCTGTTCCATGCAATCTATTATCAAACTTTCTTTTTCTCACCTGGATCATTCTTTTTCTAACTACGCACATATCTATATGCAAGCCATGCATTCTATTCCTGATCTATTTACAGCCTGGGAATTAATATTATTGCACTCTTTGTTTTGTAGGCTTAAACTGATCATTTGTTATGCCATTCTAAGCATACAGCTTAGTGAAATAGAGACGTTTAAGAATGCATTTGAGTTTCTTATATAAAATGGTTAGCAGACTTCTACAGCAGGTGGGCGGGGAAGAGAGCTAAGCAATGGAGCACTTAAGCCACCTCCTTAACTACCTGTAGCACTTAAATAAATCTAGGAACTAGACAAAAATCAAAGAACAGCTCTACCCTGCACAAACAAAAGGACTGCTCTGTAGTTTCATAATCCCCAAGACAAGAAAATCCAAGACAAAATCTAATGTGTTTAGGTAAGGAATTTTGTTTTTGCAACAGCCCTTAGAGCACTTATGGATATACCTTAAACCTGAATATTAATATTCCACAGCAGGAAATAGTTTATTGTGTGCTGTGTGGGTAAGTAAAACAAATGTTCCCAGGTTGAAAAATGTTCATATTGAATGAAGGTTTATTATGGATCAAAACAATGTACTACAGTAAAACTGTGTTTATGACCTGTCCTTGTGAGACTGAAATCACGAAATATAAAAAGTGATGAGCAGCACTCCCTGCTGCTCCAAGCCATCGAGTTGGTCTTGCCACAGGCCATCATTACTTTGAGGGGCAAAAGAATAAAATATGTTGACAGCTTTTGCTCTCTGAAATGTCAGCACCTGGACGTCTGTCACAGTTTTGCCTCCCTCGTGGTTCCGACTCAACATGCTGCAGTCGATGGGTTAACTAGGAGCACGAGCATGCTGGCGTGACCTTTGTTGCTATTTCATTGTATCGAGGTTCTGTTCATTCTGATTATGCCGGTTATGATGATTATGCACTGATATGTGAAACAAAGGCTGTTTGAAAAGCTTAATGTTTGCACTGATTGCTGCAGAGTGATGCCTGAAGTGACATCAAATTAGAGATTATGACTACTGTCAATCCAGCTGAGTATTTACAACACATGCTGTATTTGCAGTACTTTACTGTCACTAGCCACAGACCAGCAAACCACATTGCTTAAAAGTCTTACTGGCTATACAATGTCCCATCCATTTTGGGGAACAAAATCCACCAAAACATGGGAGGTTGGTACTGTACACTCATTTATGAATGAAATCATTTTTGATACCTGCTGTGCATTTTGTTACTTTGATCTTTTAGAAACACCCGTGTGTAGCTCTAAAGTCTTGCTATACATTTCCTCAATTGTAATTAGTGAATCCGTTGTAAAGCATGGTGCATCTAATTCAAAGCAGATCGAGATGGACAAGGTGATGGAATGTGTGCACAGCATGTTTGCCTTATGGTGGTGATGCAGTGGCTCTGTGGCTAAGGATCTGTGCCTGTGGCTGGAAGGTTGCTGGTTCATATCCTACTGCTGGCAGAGGAATCTTCCTCTCTTGGGACCCTGAGCAAGGTCCTTAACCCCAACTGCTCCAGGGGTGCAGTATAAATGGCTGACCCTGTGCTCTGACCCCACAGTTCCCTCCTTGTCTGTGTGTCTCATAGAGAGCAAGTTGGGGTATGTGAAAAGATGAATTCCTAATACAAGAAATTGTATATGACCAATAGAGTGATCTTATTTTATAACTACCCCATCAGTATTTTTATATGTATACATCAGTATTTTTAGGAAATGTGGCCAGACACTGAATAGGAACAATCATCACATGTTCACCTCAGATGGAAGAAATGTCTGGCCAAAGAAGCATTTTAAAAAGACCAGTCTCCTCCATCCAGGATTGAAAACACTTTTGAGAGACACAGATGAGTGGCATCAGGCTCATCTTATGCAATCAGCCCTGTGACACATAATCTTGTGAGTTCCTGCCTTACACAGAGTTAATACTTTCCTATCGTCCACTTTCAGGGCATAAATAATGAATTTCAGGACTTGAGATATCAGGCCCAGCAGAAAGACTTGTACTCAAACAGTATATTATTCATTTGGTTTGTAATTTACGGTTCCAAATTTCTCTAGAGGCAATAAAAAAAAGAAAAACTCTGCCCAGGCTGTTGTCTGGAAGACTCATTTGATACTGATTTTAGGAGCTTTTTGAATGTACTCCATGTACACAAGGATTGCTGGATGCAAATATTGTTTCCATTTTTCTTCAACCGCACCACAGTTCCTGCCAATGAGAGTCATCCAAAGGATCATAGCTCTTGTCTAACATGTCTTTTTCTGCTTCCTGTTGGTGTAGTTAGCACTTTGTGAGCCTTGGTCAGGATAGATTTGTAGCAATAAGAGTTTCTGGTACCCATTCTGGCTGGGAATGCAGTTATTTGAGCCTGTAACCTTCTCAACCTAGAGCACTCATCCTGCAGAGAGTCTTTTTTTCTGTGTGCAATGCACAGTATCTCCTTCCATGTTTGACACTAGTGTAGAATTTCTTATGGCATTCATTTCACATTAGACTAGCACATTTGTTGCACTAGGTTGAGATTTAGAGATTGCGTATGGTATTTTAACAGTAAAAAGTATTGCTACTAATTGTGGAGAGGAAAAACATTTTATACAGTATTGTATTTTTCTTTTAATTGAAACGTCTAGATCTTGTGTGCTGTTAAAAGTGTTTTATTTAATTATCACATGCAAACACAAAAAAATCAGATTAGAAATTATTTTGCATGGCCAGGTTACTTGTTTAAATTAAGTATTTTTTAAAGTGTGCTAGAGTGTACAGTATATTCGAATTTCCTCATTTCACATGGTGAAATATCTAGGTTATGTACTTTACTGTATCTTATGGCACATGATAAAACCAACTATTGTACATACATTTCTAATTTCCACAGAATAAAGGGGCATGCCATTATCATGCCTTTGGCTTAGTAGTAATGCTTTCAGATTTAATTATATGTATTTCACTACCAGATGAATCAACTTAATCTGTGGCTTGAAAGTATTTTAACAAAGGGTAATAAGGTTCAGTCATAAAGATGAGATACCAGCTCAAAACTCTAATTATTACATATCCTTTGTCCTTGTGTACCCTTTGTCCTGTTTGTTTATTTTCTATCAAGATCAAGTGTCAGTTAAGCTCTTCTCCTACTTGGATTGAGTCAGGATGGCTGACTGCTAATTGAAATAACCTGTAGAATGAAACACAGCTGCTCTGAATGAGAAATTACTATGCAGCTGGAGTGAAATTCCTATGGGGGAAAGGAGCTGTTGGGATAGGCTCTGTGTGGAATTAGCCACCAGGCTGATTAAGAGGTGTATAAGAAAAGCTATGAGGGAAAAGGTTGAGGCTGTTAAAAAAAGAGAGGAAATGTGTACTACATTATATTGCAGGGGGAGTGCTTGTTGGCATTGGATTGAGCTGGTTTATAGCCTGTGAGACTCAGCAAGTTAGAAATACTTGGGAAAGTACAGTTTAGGTCTATAATGAGGGGTGTCACAAGGGCTGGACAGGCAGCTGTTTGATAGACCATTGATGAAGCATAATGTGAACGCAGTGCACTGCAGACAGGAACAGGGTGGGCCAGCAGGATCAGGGGCTGATGGGGAGATGTTTGGCCCTGAAGGAGCTGGGTGCATTGCTTGTCAGGATTTTCTCTCATTGGTGAGATGACAGGAGACTACATGACAGACTGAATCTTGAATACCTGGGTCTTCACTGGCGGACGGGCAATGTGCGATGGGGGCGGAAAACAGCCAGCTGCTGTTAAGGGTGCAGGCTTTGATTTAAAAGGTGTTATTGGCCAAACAGGAGCAGCTGTTAATGATAGGGGATTGGTGGATGCCTGCGAAGCTCTGGTTTTTAGAGAAGTGTCGTAGTTGTAGCATCTATTGTAGGGAAGAATGAGAACTGGGTGTTAAGACCTAAGTTTTGTTTAATGCTCCAATATCTCTTTGCTAGTGACCAATTTAGTGAATATTGCAAGTGGCTGATGGTGGAATCCAAACTAGAAAGCCAAGGCTTGAACTTGAGGTTCAACAGAGCCATTTTTACATGATCAACAGAGTTCTCGAATGTTTCAAGCAGAGTCAGCTGCTTACTGTACATGCACTTCTTTTGTGTCCCAAAATGCTATTCATTCTGATGCTTGCACTGATGTATTATATCTTAAGAGTCCAGTTGAGTGCTTCCTGTTCCTTTCTCCCTTGTTTCACACCTTTCTTTTCTTTGTCAGAGCGTTAGTAAATCTTCCCTTTTAGTGCTAGTGTGCTCAGCTTCTATGAGCTCAAGGTCGGGCTCTGCCGACTGAACAACTGATCTTGTTTTGGTGACTTGAAGTTGAATTCTCCAGTGCAAGCAGGAAGCGTAAGAGAAGCTGGCCCTCACACAGTGGCCATGAATTTTCTGGTGCCTAGTGATTTAAGGAAGATGAAGGGTGAAGGGTCTGAAAAGAGAGGAACTACATCCAAGTGAAGAGCAGCTGTCCATGAGGGGGGACCAACGTGTGGACCTAGAGATCCATCGAGGGGGGCTCTGAAAGAAAGACATCGCACTTGAAATGCAAATGAGTGTGCTAGCATGGTCAGATTCTGTTTCCTGAGTTCAACTGAAATAGTTGATGGTTGTAGAATTAAATTTTCACTTGAGGTTTTTATCATTTTGGTTTAAAAAGTAAAAAAAGGTATTGCATGCAAAGACAGTGATACACCTAATCAATTGTTCTTCATAAGGAACTGCAAAGGTATTGTAAAAATGCTACAAAAAAATATCCAAATCCACAAGGAAGCTAAAAATGGGACCAGAATCAAAGATACAAATTGCAGGGTATAAGGGTTTTTAAAAGGAGTAAGAACTCTGTCACAGTAGAGTGGATATCAGAGAAACCCAGACCCTTTTAGTTGCACATTGATGAGTAGTGACCAGATGTAACCTGACAAGCCTGGAAGATGTTCTTACTGGTCCTCCACATTCAGGCATTATCTTTTAATGGCTGAATCACACTGTTTTAATTGAACAGAAGGTGTAAATTTGATTTACATATCTGGGTGAAGTTAAACCCATCCTTATCACTCATGCTGTGGGCTGGTGCCTCCCGGACTTTCTTTTGGTTCATTGTGTGTGGCAAAACTCTCTTTTGCACACACCCTCTGCTTCCTTAAAATACTTCTCTACACCAAGAGGTATGAGTGGTATTTTGTGGGTGAGGGTGTTTCACAGAGACTTTTCTACACGTCTTGTTAGGATATTGCATGTGATCCCAGGCCGCAGGGTGAGCTGAGGTTGGCAGTTTGTGGTCTGTGACAGCTGTGGAGTGACTTGGGTCCAATCGGCAATCCTATTGATATTTAGGGTTGTGTGTGTAGGGACATACTCAAAGGAGGTTGGAGTGCACTTAAGGTTACTGTAACCCAGTTCTTGTTCTCAACCAGTCCTGTTCTATGCAGTTATAAGCTTATGATTAATTTCCTTTATAATGAAAGGGCTTGATTACCACAAAATGAATGGAAAATTTCCACACTTCATCTCCAGAGGTGTCCTGAACTTATTGTGTAAATGGATATCCCTCAAAAAGATTTAGTACTGATCATACAGGTTGCATACTAACATATAAGAAGTAGCCAGGTATCTCTTAGCAAATCTGTTCAGGAATAAAATGAATATAAAATGAAAGATTTAGGGGATAACTTAAAACAAAAGCAGCTGATACATCACAGTGACAACACCTCAAATCCCAGAGGCCAGCCACATGAGTAACGACAGCTGCTCAGCACCCGACAAACAGGAATATCCTTCTCTCTCAGCTGCTTTGCAGAGCTGTCAGCAACTGCAACTGGAGGGTGATTTATGCTGGAAGGCAAGCATCACCGTTTGTTACCCTGTAAAACGAGGCGGATGGCCTGGGTTATCAGAGAGGCGTTGTGAGCTCAGAAATCCCGAAGGTCTGGCTTCATCCTCCTGCGGCATTATCTATAAACACCTGTCAGTGCCTGGAAAACTGTCAAGCATAATAAATCATCATTGACATTCGGATGGGTAATAATTAATAGCTGGTGTTAATTGCAGGACTATTCTGAATCCAGGTTTCAAATTATGGTATTGATGGACCTTGCAGTCACTCCTTTTCTGGAAAGCTTCTTTATCTTGCATGCTATACCTTTTTATAAAGAATAAATGAGTCTGTTAATATGCTATTCTATCATTATTTGTGTTTGTTTTTACCATATAATATGTCACAGGGGGCTGTTTTTAAGATTTGGCACAAAATACCCTTCTACTGCCACAGAAGTTAAAGGAGAATGAAGTCAAAAGTCACTGGTTGTCATTGGTTTCTTTCAAAAAGCTGTGATTTCTACTATATCCAGATTGTTGCCCTGCTTTCTCAATGGTTGATTTTCTTGGACTATGCTACTGTTGCAGCTCAGCTTTACTCAGCCCTGAGTATTTTATTGAATCAGCACTTACTATTCAGAAATCGGCTGTCGATTTGAAATAGCAAAATACCTTGATTTGACTCAACAAACCAGGGTTGGTTACTGAGTGTGTGTGACATCTGGCTAGGGTTTCAGGCACTTTCTGTGTGACCCTGTTACATACAGTATACATACCAACCAGAAGAGCTGCTCCTGCTGCCTTGCGTATTGTGATCCAATCTGAGGAGTGTGGTGTGAGCTGATCATTACTCTGGTCATCTGCAAGTCAGAAGTTGTCAAAAGGAAGAATACTGGGACAAGATGGGTCTTTACAATGAACAAGGGTATCAATACTAACTACTTTCACTATTATTTTCAGTTTATTATTTTTTTATGCCAGACTGACAATGGCTACCATTAGTATTTCTTACATGTACAGAAATATTTTTGTCCAATATTATCTCCGGTCTTTTGGATACGTTTTATTGTCTGTTAGGCTGTTTATTTTTGCTGAATGAAATCTGGAAGGTGGCTGAATAAAAAAAATGTTGATGCAAAGGGTTTTCATTATAGTGATTTTAAAATGTTAATTATTTCTTGTGTTAAAATGTTTTATCTGGCCTCAGTCAAAACAAAAGGTAAGCAATAGCCCATGAATGTCTATATATTCTTTTAAAACATGTAATTTTCTAAATGTGTCTCATTCTCTGAAATTTCTATTCCAGTGTCGATACTATATACTTAAGTAGTTATTCTTTCTCTTCCACATTAGATTAATGTTTTTCTTTGTTGTTTGTTGTTTTTGCAGCGAAGCTGTCGGTGCACCCAAATGCATTGAGCTTCCTCGGGACAAACATGTAACTCACATTGCCCATTGCAGGACTCTCCAGAAGCCTCAGTACACAGACGTACTCTTTGTAGGTTAGTCACCTTCCTAAACACAGCAGCTGAAATCAAGGAGACTGCTCAAGTACGTTTAAAGGGCATTGCAAGGTCTGGAATAAATGCAAAAGGAAATTTCAGCCCATTAAATTTACTTCGCAACAAAATAAAATTGTAACAAGTGTTCAAGAATATTTATATCAAGTAGAAGTTGCCATGATATGGGATAACAGGAAGGTTGTCTGTTTGAAGAGTCATCACAATGCCTTCTCATTGCTCTGTGTGTTTGAGATCCGAAAAGGGGAATGTACTATATCTCATGAACATACAAGGGTTTTATAGAATCTGAGAATGACAAAAGAGGCAATCTGTAGCGTGTAAATGTCGTTTTCCGTGACACTTATTGTCTTTTACTATATTCATTTATTTTTAATATCATTACTGTTTATACAGTACCATTAAATCAGACACCAGCATTACATTACGTGAAGAGTGATTAAACTGTATAAGTGGCAGTGTTTGAGGTGGTATGCATTTGTTTTTGTCCTTCGTAATATAATGATGCATAGCTATAAAAATAGAAAAAATATATATTCTTGTTGCACTTTCCTCTGAAGTAGAGATTCTTATTTAAGTCAAAATACTAACAGTTAATATACTGTAGTATGAAAGTATCTTCGTCTGTGTTATTAAGGCTATCCATTAATATTTAACCCTGGAAGATTCTGCACTGTGTTTAAGCAACAATTATGACATTCAAAGTGTGTTTTATTAAATCTATTCTTAGGTCTAATACTATTAAACTACTGTAAAAAAGCATAAGTACAAGATTTCACGTGGATCATTTAATTTAATTTAGATGTTGTAGTAGGGTTAGGTCAGAATTATTTTAAACTGGGATTAAAAGTAACCCACACACATTTCTTATGGAAGAATGCCTTGAATCTCCTTTGCATGCCTTTGACTCCTATAAAGATGTCAGAGGATATTATTTCATTGCCCCGGCATTGAGTGTGTCTCCATACTGTCTGGGCAATGAGTGACCAAACCTGATTTTAAATGTCACATGGCAAAAACCCAGCTGTGAAAACTGCAGAATATCCACTCAGTGTACAAAAATCTGACTGAAAAAGCTACGTGTCTTCACATCAATGCCAGTGTTGAATGTTCCCTGTGGGATACAGTGACAAAAGAATAAAGTAATTTAGCACAGCAGTGGAAATATTGGAAGGCAAAGCTTTGGATTCATGGGAAAGCAAAGAAAATGACAAATATACAGTAAGTTTAGGGGAATTCAGGGAACACTGTGGAATAGCTATAAAAACCTTAAGGATGACTGTAATCATCAATTGAGTCTATTGAGAAGATAAAAAAACTCAGTGTTTCAGTATTACCTCTCATCATAATAAATAACAAAAACACATCCTTCATGTTTCATTAATTAGACATCTTATTGAGGCATGTTGGTATTAGGCTACGACTTAGCAAGCTGTTTCAGCAATAAAGTAAAAGTACAGTTGTCTTCCAGATGTCTTTTGTGCTCAAGTGTTACCCAGAATCTTTTGAGTTTGGGTTCACCTCACACTTATCCAGTTTAAATGAATGCAGCCGAGTACAAGTACTTTCTTATCCAATTATGGCAGCTGGCGGGTGGAGCCTAGATGAGCCCACATCTCGGCTGGAGAGGTTCAGCAGCCAGGTGAACGAGTGGAGGGCGATGGCTCCGCTGAGCGGACGCAGGGGTGACGTGGGCGTCTGCGGAGTCGGGGGCTTCATCTATGCTGTGGGGGGTCATGATGGGATATCTTGCGTCCGTAACGTAGAAAGGTACGAGCAATGAAGATCTTTTTTCTGTTTTTAATGGTTTAATGGTTCCCCAAATTGGAATTCCCCAATACAGTTTGTATCCACACTGTTTACAAACTACCCTTACTGTATGAAAGCTTACCTTGGTAAATAAGTCTTCATATTTTTGCATTTTTTTTGTTGTTGCCATAAATGGTATTAACATACCTTCACTATAATAATAACCTTTCATTTATAAAGCACCTTTCCAAAACCAAGGTCACTGTACATTGTTAATAAAACAAAAACAAGAAAAAGGACCATAAAAAGTAAACAAATAAATATAAAATTCCAAATTCAAAGTCAGTAACAAGATCTTACAGTATATTGAATATGTGACTTTATAGGCCACCAATGCAGACTTACTGTAAGTCTAGGAGTGATATGCTGCCAGGGTCTGGTGAGAGTTACTAGTCTAGCTAAAGAGTTTTGGACATATTGCAATTTGACTAAGTTGTATTACACTGGAACATGGAATTAGCATAATACTTCATAATTTAAACAATACAGTATAGTACACATTTGTTTTCCCAATGACATTCCAGGGTCAGTGTAGTAAAGCAATGTGAAGGGATATTGAAAACACAGTAAACCAAATGAAAACCATAGTAAAAAACACAGTAAAACTACAGGCAAAGGGTTAAATTGGCATGGTAAAATTTTCGTAGCGATTCACCTTTCAGGAATGATGGAAGCTCCTATAATTTCTTGTGCTTTTCCAGTGAAATGTATCAGTTGCTGTTACCAGATAATTGAACATAAAAGACAAAAGAGACTCCAACTTTAACGTCCCTCTGCCATCACCTCTTGAGCAGGGGTCACTGTGACTGTGATTGAGGGGAACTTTGAATCTACTTATTCTTGAGTCAGGAAGTCAGGAAACTTGAGTCAGTATTACAAAAAATAGCACCTTGAATTGGAAATCGATACTAATGTATTGTTGATGGGAAAACAGGATACACAGCATTTATGATGCCAGTTTATCTTATTTTCTTTACCAGTCTTTTCTTAAGTGTGTGTCATCCTTTACCACACCTTTCTGGGCTTGAGCATGCTTTTACCATGCTTTCACTGTACTCTGCTGCACCTTTCTCTGCTCTTACCATGGTTTTGATTCACTACAATTTTGTAAGAGAACCGCTCTTAGAGATTTTGCAATAAGCAACATTATCTCTATTTTAAATAAAAATGCACCATTCTCTTTATATAGTGAGGAATTAATGTTTTTAAGATGCCAGCAATATTTGGCAGATTTGAAAAATAAATATAAGATCACTTACTAGAGTACCTAGAGAAAATGGCGATTTGGATCTGCCTCAAACATCTTTTTTTTGTCTTTCTATGCCTCTTTACAGAATTAAACAAAATTCTTCATAATTTATAACTGCCACATTTACAGTATAAAAATCAATAGCTTGTCCTAACCAGAAATGCAGCATCCTTTCTCAAACACAATGAGAAATGTATAGAAATGTGTGTTTTTCACTTTCCTGTACAAGTACATGCAACATTCTTCCCCCATGGATAAATGAACCATGGCAGATATAAATGGATGACTTTCCATTAGTACTAATAGATTCCATTAGAAGAAAATTCTCTTTGTTAACACTGGCTGTCACAAATACATGAACTAAAAGCAGTGGCAGAGCTACCATAGGGTTTACATTTAAAAAAAGTAGTGATGCAAACTGAAAATAGCTGTTAATGTGATGGCTATTAAGAAATACTATTTTCTGCCCAGTGGCTGATGACTAACCCATTCATTTATGGCAGTGACAGTGTAAGTCATTATCAGCAGAAAGATAAGGCCTGTCTTACTAAGAGTGTACATATTAAGTAAGTGTTCCTCAGCTAATTACTCAAGTGAAACATCAGGATCTTTGTTAGAAGTCATTCATCAGAAGGATGCTTATTTAAGCACACTTAGCCTGATGCCAGGTCAAATCTCTAAAGTATTACTTCATTAGACTTCCTTTTATAAATGTTGTAATATATACTGTACAGTAGGTATTGTAGTTTTTATTAATTGTTCCCTAAAAGAGGCCATTTAAGTAGTTTGTGATTTTTTAAAATAACTTTTTATGTATTAAGTTCAGTAAGAAGGTTTAAAGTGCTTGTAAATGTAAATGAGTACTGTCTACCCCGAATTTCTTTTCTTCAAGGACACTGCTGTTCTTAACACTAATAACAGCCTTCTCCCTCCCTTTGCTTTTGTTGTTGTAGACTACAGTACGTGATTCTGCTAAATTGATTTCATTATGTGCTAAAGAAAAATAACAGCGAAGAGTAAAAGTTGTCTCCTTTTTTGGCTCCTAAAATTAAGCCATCATTCCTACCTTTGTTGCAAATACTGTCCAGGACCTGTAAAAGTTTGGATGCCTTTCAAAATAGTGTTCTTTTTGAGTGTGATGTCTGGTATCTGTTACGACTGCAGCTGGTCCTAACTAACCCCTCATTATCCAATTTCCCTCACACACCCCTTTCTTCACTATTTAAACCCTCAGTTCACCAGGTAACATCGCTTGGTATTAGGAATCTATCCACCAACTGAGCTTGCAATGTTCTTGCAATGTAATGACATACTGTACAGACCTTTCTAGCGTTGGACCTCTCGACAACACTTTTGTCTCGCCCTATTTTTCATCTCTCCTCTTCCAGGTATGACCCAAACACAGACACGTGGAGCAGTGATGTGGCACCACTAAGCAGCGCCAGGAGCAGAGTGGGACTGGCTGCCATGGATGAGTGCCTGTTTGCTCTGGGTGGATGTGATGGCACCACCAGTACCAACATTGTGGAGAGGTGAAATGGACAACATCGTCTCTAAAGAAGTTGAAATGTTTGAACACAGCAGTGAATGCAGGCTTAGCCAATATTTACAAAGCACACTGGCCTTTCCCCAAACAATACAGCTATGGAGTTTCCTTTGAATCCTTTGAATACTGCTTTGCACTAACATAATTTGTAAACCACTGATCATCCTTTTTGAAATTTGAGATCAGGTTCTGGACCTGGAGGTGAAAGGAAGGGATTTATTAGTGGAGTTTGGCAATGGGGGTATTTTTTGTTGCAGTTGAATTCATGGCAGGTCCATGATGAATACGTTTATGGTTTCAGATATGACCCAAAAATGAACATGTGGCTCAAAGTAGCCCCCATGAACTATAGACGAGCAGGAGCTGCAGTAGCAGTTTTGGCTGGATTCCTGTATGTAATGGGAGGAAGCGATGGGGAATCACCTTTGAATACTGGTAAGGATCATACTGCACACTCACATAACACTGAAGAGATGCACCTATACTAAGGTGGTCTTGTCCATCTCATACAGCTTTTATCAAAACCCTCATAAAATAACTACAGTGCATATACTATAAATATAAATGTACACAATATATACTGAGGGGTTAAAGTAGGGGAGCCTACACACCCAAAGAATACTTGACAACCCGATTCTTGTATTTTTGTCTTTTTAATTTTCAGAGTGGAAATAACCTCCACTTATTCATATACTCTACAGTAAATGGAGTTTTTTAACAAAAGTTTGGGAGGGATGACAACAGCCGAGTTCAATCAGACTTGGCTGTCAGTAATTAGCGATCACTCCTGACATCATTTCCTCTCCTAAACACTACAAATACTGTTTGTGATCCCCTTCTCTCCCTCGCACACCTCTTTTTGCATCCCACCCCAACCCCATCTCCACCTCTACAACTGCACCTTGGACACTCCTCTTTCTGCACGAGGGCCCCTGCCTCCTTGTCCTCTGGGCAGGAGTTCAGCCCTCAGCCAAGTGGGTTAAGCCAAATTTTCACTAAACACTCCATAATCCTTTCAGTACACCTAATTCTTGGGTGTTGTTATTCCTAGTGATGTATAAATCTATTGCATATTTTCTAAATCATTTAATCACAGGACTTTCAAGATGGTTAGCTAAATCTGAGGTTTGGTTTCCATCAGAAACTGAAAATTCAACAACCTTGTTGGTCAGGAGAAACTCTGTGCTCTTTGTTTTCAGAAAGCAGTTTCTTACTTGCATTACTTTGAAAGGATTTGTTTGAATTAATACTCACAATTTCAGTCAAGGGCCTAAAATGGCCATGCAATTCTGATATGAAAGTGTTGTCATGCCACTCCGACTGACATTTTCCCTGCATATCACTTTGATCAATATAGTTGAATATACTGTACCATCTCCTTCTCTTCTTCATTTCCCCTTCTCTCAAAAGGAGAAACTGATAAATCTGCCATGAACAGCCGTTGAGAAACTAATCAAAGCCATCTATTAGAAATCTAAAGAAACATGAATCAGATTTCCTGATACAGAGGGTGATACAGTACATCTGAATCAATGCACAACATGTACAGTATGTACGGTACAACTCAAAAGTAATGCTTCACTTTCTCAAGCAGGTTAAACCATTCTCTGGAGTACATACCATTTGCAGTCTGGCAGCTGTCTTGGTTTGTCATGTATGCAGAAACTTTGATAAGATGGTGCAGGGAATCCAGTTTTAAAGCCAAGCAAAACATTTCTAAATTACTGTCATCAGAAACGTGGACAACAGAAGCTGCTGTGAGGAGCATTTTCCTACAACATTTTTTATTGAATAAAAACCAATTAACCTAATTGGCTTCATAACACTCCTATAAATTCTAATTTGGCTCAACAGTAAAATAAGTGCATCACTTATTCTAGGAACTGATTGCCAAATAAAAAAAAAATAAAAATGAATGATTTTTACTGCCAGCTAGAGGATCTATTTCTGTCTCTGGGAAGTCAAGGTCAACAGAACTCCCATAACCTTGTCTAGTTTCAGATTCAGAAACAAGAGCTACTAACCATGCAAGAGGCAGCTGACAGAAGAGGATTTTAAAGGTGTACTGTATCTAAACAGTTCCTGGAAAGGAAGGTCTTTCTTAGCCGGGAAATTCACATTGTAATTTCCTTTTTAGATTTTGTACTCATTGCATTTCCCTTTTTTTTTCTGGACACTATCCAAGCATTTCCAGTTATTATTAAGTTGTAATTGTTTGACCTTGTGCATTTGAGTAAATCACAACTATGCACACATTTGTAAACAAATGAACAAGTAATACTGTGGGTTTATTCCATGCTGAAAAAAAGAAGAAAGAAAACACGTTTCGGCCATTTCAACACCAACGACACCTGACGAAGGCTCCATGGCCGAAACGTTGTGTTCTCTTTCTTCTTTTTTTCAGCATGGAATAAACCTATTACTTGTTCCTTTGCAGCCTACGCATGCTGACGCAGCTACCCACCTGAACTACTTTGTAAACAAATTCCTTACCATCAACTAATTATACAATTATGTACAACAATTCAGTGGTAATAGAAGCTGTATTGGAGTTTTTCTAATATTAGGAAATGTTTATGCTATAATATTTATGTTCCAGCATTAGACAACAAATATGACATTTTTTTATACAGTTATACAGTATATACTGTATTGTACCATCGACTTGGTATCTTGTTCATTATTCTTCATAGAATTCCTTAAAATGTAAAATATCTGGAAGCTAAGCTTGGAAATGGCATCTGAGGAGGCTTTGTGGGAGCATGCATGCAGTGTCAAAGATAAATATTCAGTACACTGAACAAAAGCATTAAGAGGGATAACTTACAGTGGTGCTTTTACAGTACCTGAAGCATATCTGATGTTCCTTGCTTCATGTCTAGGATTCTCAGCACTGTCAGTGCAACTGGTGTTTACTGTTTTCCAGTGGAGCGATACAGCCCAACAGAGGACAGCTGGACTATCTGTCCTGCAATGGGCTCATGGAGAGAGAATGCTGGCTGTACAGTTTTTCAGGATAAGATCTACGTGGCGGGAGGACGTGATGACATTCATGAGCTTAGCACCGTAGAAAGATTTGACATCAAGACATTCAGGTGGTCGCCAGTGATGCCGATGAAGTCCAAACGCAATCAGGTGGGCAAAGATTCATCATGGGTCTTTTCTGAGTGGCGTAAACAGAAAGGGCTCTTACTCCAAGTACAAGTTGGGCTCTGTGGTCCAATCATCATCATCAGTTAGTGTTTCAGTCATGTCACTAGATGACAGTGTGTTAGTTTTTGGCTTTTAAGCTGTTCAAAGTTCAAAGCAAAAATTACTCTGTAGTGAAACAGCAGTCTTTAAAAAAGCCATCTCCATATCCCTTTACTAAACTGGAATATTAGAATCTGTTACACTGGCTGCCTCCTATTAGAAGAATCTTTAGATAGCAGTGTTGGACCATGAAATATGATTCCTGCTCTTGCAAAAACTAGTGACACATCACTAGGTGTTAATCTTTAAAAAACACTATCAATTGCATTGACAACTAGTGACAAGGACTCTTGAATACAGGGAGCATCCGTTGTAGGGTAGCAGCACTCGCACACTCTGACTGGGAATTGCTCAAGCAGTGGTTCACAACTGACAGAGCCAAGGGAATGTGGTCAGACAGTCTGTGCTATCTTGGTTTTCCAAATTCAGCAACCCATGCATTGTTCTCATGGATTCCAAAGAGGGCTTGTAGTGGCATAAGCTATATCCACCTGCAACTCACCATTGGCAGCCCACTGAAGTCCAGCAGATGTGAGCCTGGCTAGTAACAGCATGGGAGAGCTCCTGGATAAGCTAAGGTTGCTGTTGGATGAGGTGTTAGTGGCACCAGTACAGAGCACTCGCCCTGCTATCTGTGTGCGGTCTTAATGCCCCAGTATAGTGACAGGGACATTTTACTGTAAAAAGGTGCCAACCCTCGAAAGAGACGCAAAACAGAGGTCCTGACTGTCTGTGGTCATAAAATATCCAAGGCTGGTTCTTGAAAAGAGTAGGGATGTTACCCTGATGTCCAGGCCAAATTTCCAACTGGTCTTTACCAATCATGGCCTCCTAATAATCTCCATCTCTGAACTGGCTTCATCACCCTGCGGTCTGTGTGGGTCCTAATGCCCCATTATAGTGACGGGGACACTATACTGTCGCAATGCTCCATAGAAAGTGAAAGGAATGACAAAGTACAGAAAGGCGTCATGGCCATCCACTGCAACCAAGTAAGTCTCCAGTCATGACAACTATTCGTACCCCTGGACCCAGGCTTCTGAGGTCGAGAGTGCGACTGCGCCGGTGCAACAGTCCTGCACAGGTTTCTTTGTGCAGCTCATCTTCCAAACAGATGAGCTGCACAAAGTACAACTGTCATCGTCAGCCACGACGGACAAACATCAGCATCATCATCATTATTGTTGTTGTTGTTGTTATTATTATTATCAGTTCTTCAGTCAGTGCAAACATTGTCAGGGGTAGCTCTCATGAGGGAACAAGTCAAAGTTTCTTTCCATACTTTGTGCAATAAAGAAGTCGTTGCCATGAGCTGAAACTTAAACTAAATTGGGAGGGACATAAAGCAAACAACATGAAAAATATAAAGAATCACTAAGATAAAGTTGCACCGACATGTACTCAATAAGGTCCTCCCGTACTGTATATCTTTATACAACGGCTCTCATCCAGATTCCCAGTGTTCCACAAGGAGTCTAAGAAATTTTCAAAATGGAAATTTTTGTCTCAGGAAAAAAAGTAAACCAGTTTACCCTAAACATAGCAACATTGCTTAGTTTGCTTTGGTGAATGAATCAATCCTGATTGTGTTTATAGTGGATGTACTGTATCTGCCTGCAGTTCAACTTTAAACTTTTTATCATTTGAAATGAAATGTTTCATTATAAACATTTTGGATTGTTTTTTTAGGTTCATATTGAGGGCTATTATCAGAAGCAACTACTGGAATAGAGCTCCTATTTAAGCTGAGATGAGAAATTGCATGTTAGGTATTGTATGCTATTATAGGATTGTGGCAAGTAGCCAGAGGGCAAATTCTTTTTATTCATGTTTCCTGGACCTCATTTCCTTGTAAAATTATGGGATTCATTGAAGTGTTTTGGAAGCATGAAGGTTTTCCAGGTTCTGCATGCAGTTATGTACAAAGCAATATTAGGTTCTTTTCACATCAGGCTATTCTTGGCCATATACTTGTACAACAGCTACTGTACAATAATAATGACTTGTTTCCTGTTGCAGGCAGCCCTGGTGGCTTTGAATGGTTTTCTCCTGGCCGTTGGGGGTAATGATGGCATCACTGATTTAAACACCGTGGAAATCTATGATTATGAAACAAACACATGGAGGTATAGTATTCAGCACTGCGGAGCTTGTAAAAGCAGAAAGTGTAGTAATAGAGTTTAGTCCCTCTGCTAGGATTCTTTCCAGTTCATAGTCTAGAAGTACATGTTGTACGATGAGTTAATCTAGGGTGCTTAAAAAATATTTGGCACTTTCAGAAAACTATCATGCAAATGTGCACAGTAATGTTTTATGACACCACTGGGAATAATTTTCCACTGACAACGACACCAGAGTACACCAGATGGTTCTATATAAGGGGGTGTCCTGGCAATCCTATACCATAGGAATGGACTCTGTGCCCTCTAGTGGTCACTGCAGAATTTACTGCCCAGTTGCTCTCCTGGGGAAGAGTGTTCTCCTGGTCCCAGTAGTGTCTACTAGAACCGTAGTACAGTAAACAAAATATATCATATAAATTACATTTATAGTAATTCTTGAATATATGCTATTGAAAATGTTGACCTTGCTAATCTATTCATGTTTATTTCTAAATATTGTGTCACAAGATATACCGAGTATCCTGAATGAATTATATTTTATCACGCTGACACTGCTGTGCCTATAACCTTGGCCATTTTGTCATTCCTTCCCTCCGCTTTTAGTCCTTTCAGTATTCTGCTGCTCCATATGTTCGCTGCACGTAGCACATTGCCATTGATCTATGCGGAAGAATAAAAATTATTTTTAGATGTTTGTTCATTTCGTTTCAGTTGATTCTCCACGGGGAATTAGCCATGAACGACCATGGCTGAGTCATAAAGGTCACATTCGCCAACACATTCCTTTCACCACACTGGCAGTGTCGTCTGCAGTCTTAGAGAGGAGCAACCATTGACTCTCAAGTTTTTTCTCTTTCTTGCTCGCTGCTTCAGATTTTCCTATCTTCGTCATTTTGTAGGTGCACGTTATCGACGAGGCCTCGAAACGCCACTAGTAGTTCAAAGCTGAAGTACAATAAGAATCAGGATTTGAACACGAAAATAGGTTTAGCCTTTGATAAATGCGTGATCAATAGAAGATGTAGTCAAGAACAAGTTCTCTGGTCAGGAGTTGACGTTGCGTATCAATTTTATAATAGCCATTAGAAATACACTGCTAATAAATATAACCGTGTTTTTCGTGTTGAAAGAACGCATGCCCATTTATTGCATTTGATGGGTAAATTGTATAAACTGATTAGAGATTTGAAAAGACAACCAGCTTCATTTGGTGTATTGAGATTTACGTTTGAACTCTGTGTGGTGGTGTTTCAGTAACAAGGAGTACTGGAATACAGATCAGTTCAGCTCAGATCAAAAGGGGAGCGAGTCTCCATGAACAGCATGCACCAGCTATCATTTCTGGGCATCTCTCCAGAATCGACGCTTCTATAAAATACTTGCGGAATTGGGAATACTTGTTAGCAGTATTGATAATTATTTAATATTAATAAATTATAATACCAATGCATTTAACCTACAATATATTATACATAAGCATGGTAGACACAAAATGGCTTTACCTATTCAATCACCTGTTTTGTGAATGATGTACACCACAGAATATGTAAATAGATCTTTAGAAATCTTTTCCCATCACGAACAACACTGGGCATAGAACAGCTCCATGCAGTTGTATTCCATGTCATTCCACACGTCTCAACCATATAGGCATTAATGGTGATTAAGCAAAGCCAATGTAGGAACTTCTGGTGCACTTGGAAGTGCGCTCCCCTTGATCCCTTTTGTCTGTGGGCTAAATCTGTTTGGTGTTTTACACGATTCAATAATATGAGCAGCACGTCAACCATCCCCATCTTGCATTCTTTGGCTTAGACGATGACCGATCAGACCGATATGGGTTCTGTGCTCTCTCCAAATGGTTGAGCGGGTATTGATTTGGGAGATTGTCTCGTTCTGTACAGTGCGGTTGGGTCGCTATCTCTGACACTGTCATGATTGTCATCCCTCCTCTAGAGGGCGCTCCGACCCTTTTTTGTATTTTAGTTTCATTATTACGTTGACCTGCCCCTGGTTCCGTGTGTATTATTTAAACCCCGTGCCTCCAAAGCTCTGCGCTCAGCATTGGAAGATGGACGCCACAAGGCTTGCCTATTCCCTAGGCTTGCGGGTAGCCCGAAGGCAGGTCTTATTCCCTGGAGTCCTGACCATCTGGGTCCGGGGCTGGGAGCACCCAGCTCCATTATAGTTTTACCCTTCTTTGTTCCTACCTCCTTGTTCCTGTGTTAGTCTCGGATGGACCTAGCGGTAATGGACTTTGGACTGCTTCCAGGTTTCTCTTCTGGATTGTTTTTGGACTTGTTCGCCTGCGCCACGCCCTGTCAGTCATCCTGTCCTGATCCTGTCGTATTTCCCTGTTGCCCTTCTCCAGTCCCTTCCGGATTTTACCGTCTGCATAGGGTCCTAAACTATGCACTACACGGGAGTTACAGACACATTCACTTTGCTTAATCGATCTGGCACCTTGGGTATAAGCAATGTGTGTTTGTCTCTTTCAGGCATTTTGGGAGCATGAAGTTTAAACACCCTGGAGGCGGAGCTGGTGTGGTGAAGATGGAGCAGCGTGACGCTTTATAACTTCAATCACGTGGTTGGGAAGGACTCTTTCTGAGCCAATTAACACCTGCGTGTGTTCATTCACACTCTTTTTTCATTTAAAGCACATCATTTTTGCTTTTCAAAATTGAAAAGGTTACCCAGGACCCATTGGCGGAGTGTGAACCATATTAAAATTGGTGCAAGAGGCTGCAGATAGGCTCCATGTGCATTTCTAAAAACCTTCTTGATGATTGACTGCTGTGTTACTGTGCAAACTTGTTAGTTTGCTAAGTTGAATGCTTCACAGGTTGTGAAACCCAGTACAAAAAAAGTGACCCTTTTTTCAGCATTAGAATGTCAAAAAAACTTTAAAGATTAATATAAGTGGCTTTTACTTCCATAAGTGCACCTAAAGTACTGTAAAAGCCTTCTGAGTATCTAATGTGTTTGCTTGTAGAAAACATACAGTCTCTGTGCTTGTTAAGTCATACGCAAGGGCATTATTAAGTTACACAAATGCAGCAGCAGCTTCAGCACTGCTATAATAAACAATGCCTGGTTTTATTTGTTTAATTGGAGTGATACATTGACTTTGTGTTGGTCCTTAAAGATCAAATTAAATCAAGACTGAGCTATTTTCTTACAAGGACAAGAGTGAAAGTCTTGGGAAATCTTTGGCTAATAAAGAACAGAAGTTTGTAATTAACTATTATAATTGCAGAAATAAGGAAATTCAAATAAGGAGGGGGAAAAAAGCTAAGCACCTCAATTTGTGTACTTTTTAGCATCTCTTGCTTTTGCTCTCACAGAATGCTGCAGCTCCTAAGATCCGTTTTTTTTAAATATTTGGCTTTAGAATCATTTACTACTTTGTCTCTAAGGCTTGGAACATCCTACAGTTCAAAATCCAACATACTGTACAAGCAAAAGTCCCTTTTAGGCAGATCTTCCTCAAGTTTAAATTTTAAATTACATTTTATGTCTTTAATTTACAGTGTTCTGTTATGTTTAAGACGGGAAAGGGACTTTATAAGTCATTTTATTGTTTGCTTTGTAATAGTAATTTGATAGTTAAATTGTTTATGTAACAAGTGACTTCCATAAGTCCAGAACAAAATGCTTTATTTCCTTTCCTCTACCACATCCATAGTTGCCAAAAAATCTTTGGATCCTAAAAACATTTCCATTTCCTTCTTTATTTATTTTCTGCTTATTTTATCTATTAAGGTTTTACAAATGTGGATATGGTTCCATATGTATTCTCTGGTTTAAGGTGTTTCTATCAATATTTTTTACTATAAAGATATATTTTATTCCTTTCAATGAATATATGTATGAAAAGAATTAGATATACACATTCAGACAGCTGCAGTATAAACATACACTATACTATATATAAGTAATAGCAAGTGTTTCCCAGATTACAATATGCTTCAGAGTTGAGTAAGAAACTTCCTTTGGTGGGAAATGAGAGCCATGCATATTTGGGAAAAAAACAAAGCTGACAGGAAAAATCTATTCCCACAGGAAAAATACCAACACTCCATTCAGGGGGCACTATATTATTGCTTTTAAAGACTCTGATTCTGCTCGGTTAGAGAATAGTCCACTGCAGGCTTTTTGAGAAGTGCCTTACTCAGGAAGATTGTTTTCAGTTCTGTCAGCCTAGACACCTTTGCATGTCTTTGGGACATCCTCCGTCTGAAGTCATACAAACGAGGTGCAACTCATGGAAAAAGCTTCTCCTGGGTATGTAAAAAATGAGAGCGTATTTTCCCCACCTGGGGTAGCTGATGCTGAGATTTCTGTTTCTATATTTAGAAGAAACTCTGGGAAAATAAAAAAGCCCACCTCATTACTATAGCGTAATGGGGGAAAGTTGCCATTTTTGTTACAAAAGCATTACTGTACATTGAAAGACTCTGTAAAAGGCAGTCAGTATTCTTACTGACAGTCTAGAAATGTAAGGGTTAATGTTTAAAAAAAATATTCCTCATTTACATATTTTGAATATCTGTGATGTTGGTGTATCTTTAAAAACTGGAGAAAAAAAACAATTCTGTGGCACAATGAAGTTGTAATTTGTGAAAAGAACTTGGTATTCTCTGCATCTCAACACCATAATGAACTATAACTGTGATCATGGACAAAACAAATGAATCATTGCAGCACCTCAGCATGCACTATTATATCCATATCTCTAATGGAAGGATACATGTGGGGATGGTAAACTCAGTGAGAAACACTGTTGGTCTGATTCCTATCTTTCAGTGATCTGGCTAAATTTGACCTTGCAACAGCAAAATTGGATACCATTATCTCACTCCCCATCATTAAAGGCATTTATCTGGATTGGCTGTGTTATACCTGCAATTTCTCCCCACGAGAAACTGAGCGACTTTCGCTTATGTCAGGCTCATGCTTTTTAGATGCTTTCCATTTGGATGTAAGGGAGAATTACTTACAGTAGGTGGCCTCATCTATATCATTTCAGGTTTGGAGGTGTGATTGCGAGTGTTAATTATTTAAACACTCAAATGTTTAAACTGTCTGTTATGTGAGTTTTTAGATGACCAAACTCGCTGTCTGCTTTGGCTTCTATTATGAAGAAAAACTATGGGGAGATATTTCCCATTCTTTCATGTGTTCCAAAGGGGGGGGTGGAGGGAAGGTGAATAAACAACCTTCTGTTTAATTTTTTGTAATCATACAAAATGGTTATTACAGCAGAGAGTACATCCATTTCAAAAAGCTGCTCAGGTCAGGTAGGGGCCACAACAGCCAGCATCTATCCCAGAGACATAAGGTTCAAGGCAGGACTCTACACTGGATGGAATGTCCATTACATGGCAACTATACACACAGAGACAATTTAGAGGCAGGGACATATGCAGTAGAACATAAAATCCAAGAACCATGAGCATTGAGGTGGCAGTCCTACAACTGCACCACTGTGCCACCTACAGAGAGGGCAAGGATATAGAAATAGAGATTGCACTGGACTTGGAAATTTGATCATGTTCAGATTAAATTTGTTTTTCCTTATTTAGTGCATCTGCAATGATTGGAATTTGAACAGGTCAAGACAGATTGCCCAAAAAAGGACCTCACCTTCACTGTGGATAGTTCAAAAAGCGTCAATCAGTCAATCAATCAGTGCATATAGTGCAGTAAATTCTATAGTCACAAGAATATCAGGATCCAGTGGGGTTATTTTTATTCACCCAGAACTGTTTATTTAATCTCCAATTTGGAAGTTTAAATCAGCTGATTTAGGCTTTAATTATCAGAGCATTTTTCTTATATTTTATTTATTTGCATATTATAGCTTGGTATCCAACATAAATTTGATTTTTTTAAAATGTTCAATTGTTTATATATATTTTGTCTTTAGAAAGGCGTTAAGGTTATTGTATTAGAGAAGCGTTTGATAAAGTTGTTAAGCGAAACTATACTTTATCTTGATTGCGTATATTAAATGCTTCTTAAAATAGTGAAATAGTGTCATGATGAGGCGGTATCGCGATCTTCATCAGGACAAAAACGTCTGAAAATGGATGTTTTATCAGAACGCTTCAGTGCTTTGTTTTGAACTTGAAAAAACTATCCAGTGTCTTCAAGGTATTGATGTTAGTGATTCCTCAAAGTCATTAGCTACTTGAAATCAAGACAAAGCTTTGATTTTCATATAATTAATTAAACCTTTATTGAGCCAGACTTATTCTCCACAAACAATTTCTTGTTGACAAAGACGACATTAGCCAGAGGCTTGCACCCTTGCAGCAGATAAGATAAATGAAATCAGTTTTGCATTTCGTGCAGCATTAAATTCTTTATGCCATACCAAACAGTAGGCATACTAATACAAGCTACAGTGTATAATAAATCTTCCCGCCTGGACCACACATGACAGTGCATTAATCTGACGTTATGAGTAATCCTAAACAAAATTCTCTTGGAAACACGATTCGCGCATAGATGCGTGCGTCATACTGGAGGGGAGAAATTAATTGAATAATGTTATTCACTGCTTGCAAGGAGAGAACCATTGCAAGCAGTTTATATTAAGAAATGCCTTATTGCTTGTGACTAGAGAACAACATAAGTAATAATGATTTATTGCACGTTATATAGCGCTTTTCATCCCGAAGTGTACAGTAGCATTTATACGTACAGTACAGTACACCAGCTCTCAGACACTCTGCGCCACGTTAATGACTACTGCATATACAGTACTATACAGTACAGTAGCAGTGCAGGTGAAGAATTGAGGGGAACATTTAAGTGGCCGAACCTAACTGGACTTCCACAAACATACTTTAAAACACGTTGGTGCCGATATGACCTTGGCATGAATAGCGCAACTATCCTGAAAAGACTTCGAACGTTCACTACACGAGTTATCATTAATGTTCATTGACTTTTTTTTTCATTCAGTACACACACATACAGTAGCCTGTATGTACTGTATAGCATTCAAGTATGTACTGTACATGTATCATTCATTTCATTTGTGGGCTACATATACTGTATGTAATCCTTTCACAAAAGAATATACTGTATGCTCCTTTTTTTTTGGTGCCCAAAGTGAGAATGGAAAATGTACCGAGACGTAGTACATTTTCAACAATTGCAGTTACATTTAATGCCACTAGAAAAGGGTTCTTTAAACTACAACAAATTCCGAGGGTTTATAAAAAGCCACTATAGAAGTATTTTTCCTTATCATCATTAATAAAAATGATATACTGTAGGACTTGTGGAGTTTTCTCAAAACTGCGAAACTGAAATTCTACAGTTATTTGTATTGGATGAAATAATGGTTTCCTTACTAAAATATAGAAGCGCAGTACTGTACGTCTGCATCAGTGAGACCAAGGGCAAAATACTGGATTTTTCCCTTTTTTCTAACCACAGCACTAGGAACAAGTGTCAGTATATTGGTGTAAAAATGATTGACGATAAAACAAAACAGCATGGAAATAGTGGGATTAAGCTCTCGTTCCTTCTGAACCAGATTAAATACATTTTGTGATCGACAATTTTGAAAAGACTGGAAAACCAATGCATGCATTATTAAAACCCTCCCATAGGCGGCGCCTTTAAGTATAAAAAGCAGCCTTGCTAGAAAAAATCTGGATTCTGTTCAAGAACATCAGTTTAGTTTAGTCCAGGTATATTTTAGCTATTAAAAAAGACATATACGGTCCGGAAAGATATTTGTGGTTTTCTATGTGTTTTTTTTTTAAAAGATGCATTTGTAATGATCAAAGAAAATGATATGAAATGTACAGGCCAATTGGCGTTTTGTGCTTTTTATTAAAATGTATTTAAGACAAAATTGAACTTTCAAGAATCACCCACGAAAGCAATGAATTGACATTTCAATAAGTTATGTTTATTTTTGTGCGATATGTATTCTCATACACCTGGTAATGTGATGGAAACATGCGTGTCTTAATTCTCTTACGGAATGTATTAAAGAATAAATTGATAAGAGATGCTCAAAAGACGAGATATTGGACTTGATGCCTTGCTCGGGCATCCCTGAGACTGTGTTCCGGAAGAATAGCTTCCTGTTTTGCCTCAGATGAAATTTTCAAGGGAAGACGGCGATTTCGAAAAGGCAGCTCTCCACAACAGATCAGCTGGGGCTCAATCCAAGATGTGTAGCGAGTGTTATACCAACCAGACGTTTGTTTATGATGATGGGACCGCGCATAAATACACAGCCAGGTAGAGTGATGATTTTCCTAAATTTCTCTTTTCATTTCAGAGTGGAGATTACCAGATTGATGTAAGAGCATGATTGATGAGTTGCAAATCTACGATAGAGGTCGAAACATGAGGGACTAACCGTAATGCAGCACACACTGCCCATTGAGATCAAACTTTAGGCAATTCCCTGTTTCTCTCAGGTTAGCCAGTTACCTGCCTGTCGTAAACTAGTGCATATATTGTTGCGTATGAACAGTTTTTTTTCTTGCACCATGAAATGTTTAATTGTGCTGTCGGGAAATTGTTCATCTGTTCTATTTTGATCTGGTGTTTTATAAAGTACTCTTCGGGAAATACGGTGTATGCCTCATACTAACAGCGTCAAAAACACATATAAAAAGAAGTGGGTAGAAGCAAAATAATGATTCGATTAAATAAAAGTTTGTGATTGGTAATGTGAATTAAAATATCCTATGAGGTGATATTGAAAACGATAGTTTCATGGTAATACAATAACTCGAATGAATGAAATGTGTGTGTGTGGGGGGCGATATAGTGTATAGTGAGTATTTGGGTTAGGACCCTTTAAATAATCCAACATACTCCAGCAATGTTGCGCAAATATTGTATGTTAGCTGCAGTGCTCCAGGCCAGCACTTCAGTTTTGCAATAAATAAGTGTTCTCGTAATGTGTGAAGTAAAACGGAGAACTTTATCATTTGAATTACCTGGTGGTTTAACAGTGACAATCAATTTAAAGCGAATTAGAATAAATGTTGGTTTGCTAATACCCAAGGTAATTAAATGCCAATGACCAATAAAGAATTTCAATTTGCCAGTTTATCTGGTAACTGCAACCATACTGTAGGTTCTTGCTGGATAGGCCTTCTAAAATCACAAGTAAACCGAAGACATTTCCTGGTAATTGTCTTCCAGTACAATATTAGTTTAATTTTACCAATGAATTGTTATTTTTTGTTTCTCAATACAAAAGACAGCAATAAAATGGCCGAATCTTTTAACTGTAGCGTTAATTTTTAATATTTATATATTCGGTTCATAGACTAATCGCTTGTTATACAGTACTTTAACGTTAGTATCTTCAGGTATTTTTATAACCCCAAATGTACAGTATTTGCACAAAGTTAGGCACATTTGTGCGGTTTTGTTTCCTTCTCAAAAGCGCCGTAATCTGGAGGAGAGAGTTTCCGAAGATTCCGAAACAGGACAGTTTTAAGAAACGGCTGTAAAATCGGATTCAATTATTCTAAGGTTTCCTAATTTTGAAATTCACAATTGCCACGTTTTACCAGCAAGTGGCAGCAAGGATTTAACATTAAAAACCAAACCGTTTCCTAGTTTTTTTAATCAAATACAGTAGAACGAAGAATAAATGATTACAATTACCTGTATACAGTATACAAGTACTTAAATTATAATTAAGGCAGACAAGCTCCATGAAACACTTTACCCTTAAGTGAACAATTTTGTATGTATTCAAAAAGCTGCATCCTTCACTCCTGAGTAACTTCAGCACATAATTACATATGAACTACATAACTTAACGTGAGTTAAGTGCAGGTTGATATAATTACCCAAGGCAAAAAGTGAACTGAAACCAAGGAGAAAACTCTTGGAACTCTTGCAGATTGTGTTAAAGCACTGAACCACCCATAGGAATCCATGGAAGAGAAAAGTAAAAGCACAACTAAACACACAGAAACTGTTTTAAGGCAAAATAAGATAAATCTCTATATTAAGTCCACCAGTCTCATTTATATTGTATTTTAAAAGACATGAAATGCAGGTTTAAATAATTTAATCATCACAGTTTCCTACTGTCATTCTACAGTAGTTTGTCTTTTGGATTTTACAGATCTTTTGAATCATGTACTAAAGACTGTTATTTGCAATTACTAGATTCTGTTTGATAACGAACATATCACATTTACCAATAAAAACAAGGATACAAACGAAAACTTAGTTAAATAACTGGGTCAAGGATAAAGACTCGTATTTCAAAATAGAAAACAGAGCTGAGCCTGAAAAAAACTTAGAGTTGAAAGTCTAAGAAGGGTATTATTATTATTAGGCATAGAAACATATGCACAATAAAAAAATCAAATCCTGTGATTGATTCTTGGTTGAATTCTCTTTGACATTCAACCAAACAGAATACCAGGGACTACATCAGACTAATTATAACTCACGCTTAACATTCTAAGCTTACAGTAATTATGGATCTTGGAAGGTGATATTTGTTAGAACATAATATCTAGTTTTTGATTTTGAGGAACATTTAATGTTAGATATATTATTGTGCATTCTCAAGAGGGACATCTTACACAATTGTAAACTGTTGTGTGTGGCAGATTACTAATATAATTAAGTTTTGATCTTTTATTCCAGTATTGATATTTTGTTTACTACTTTTATATTTATAATTTTATATATATATAATGTTATATTTCAAACAATTTTCTGTAGCATCAAGATGCTTGGAAGATATTTCTGTGTTGTCAAAAAAAAGGTCACCATCTATACATTAAAAATAAAATAACACAAGAGCCTATATTAAAAACACTTATTGCTTTCTAAGGGGATTTAATCAACTGAAGTGAAACCCACTAATAATACATTAAAAAAAATAATTATTGCTTTCTGCTGCCAAAAGCTGGTTGATTTCCTTTTTTATACTGTAGCTGGATGTCACTGCCATTTTTTAACAAAAATAAATCTTAAACACAAAATCCTACTGGATGTCATGGTTGTACAGTGGTTAGCATTGCTGCCTCACAGTATTGGGGTTCTGGGTTGAATTCCTGTATTTTGACTGTACCTATGTGTTCCCCCCATGTTCATGTGCGTTTACTACAGGTGCTCCAGTTTATTCCCACAGTTCAAAGGCATAGTGACAGGTTAATTGGCTTCTGGGAAAAATGGCCCTGGTTTGAGTGTAAAACTGTTTGTGTCTCTGTCTGCCCTGTGATGGACTGGTTGCATCCTGCCTTGTGCCCGTTGCTTGCCAGGATAGGCCTCGGCTTCTCCACGACCCTGAATGGAATAAAGCAGTTAGAAACAGGATGGTTGGATATAATCCAGTTATGCAAAATCAGTAAAATGCACTGTGAATTGTTAGATGATTACTCAGATTTGTCTTGAGTTACAGTATCATCGTTGACGCAGATGATTATTACTTGAACACCAAAAATGTAGAATACCCTGTCGTATCTGATGGGTAATTGTCTTTGAAAGTTCTGCTTTAAGTGCCTTTGACACAGGTCACTTAACTGTCTCTTGTGGTGTATCGCTGTATGACTAATGCTTGCAATTTTGAAAATGAGGGCTTTGAACAGAACACGGAGTCCTGACTTAACTCTCCTTCTTTGTTGAACTTCTTTAATCCGCAGAGAATGTTGCCACCTGCAATCTTTTCAAACCTGTCCATTATTGCAGGTGGTTTCTTCCACATGTGGGTGGGTTGGAAGGTTGGTCTTTTTTGTGCAATTGAAGTGGGTGGGTCATCTTTTCCTGCTGGGAAATGAAACATACACTTCCTCTGCTTACAGTATCAACCAGATCAACTATCGTGCTGGGAAGCCATAAACCAAAAACACTAGAAACTTTCTTTTTTTTTCTATGCAAGAACTTGGGAGGCTCTTGCAGTATGAACACTAAAGATACAGGGAAACTGGAGGTGTATACAGACTGTTTTCCATTCTTGCTGAAGAAAAATGGTAAACAGACACCCTCCCCCACATTCCTAATGCACTGGACAGCAGTGCAATACACAATACATTCAAGGTCTCTGTTTTCTATTTATGTGCAGTATGTACTCCCTGAATTTGCCTGCCTACATACTTTGTGTTCCAGTCCAGTGCCATACATTATTAGGCATGATAACCCTGGAGGCATCTGTTCCATTCTGCTGATTTCTGCAGTTTTTATACTTTCATTACTCATAGCTGTCATCACAGGGGTGCACACACCTGAGATCCAGTAAAAAGATGTTGAGTGAGAAGGTTTTTTAATGAAAAAAGAGTGTTTTTTAACTAGAGGTAAGGTTTTGCCTGTCTTTGGATTCTTTCGATGCAAATGAAAATCCCAGGATATTGCTAGATAATTTAATGGACTGCGTAACACAGTATCTTGGCATTATTGTGTAATGGGCAATTAATTGCACTTTTCTAAATATCAATAGACTGATGGATTTTTAAATTTGGAAAAGTTTCAGAAATACCCATCATGATATGTAGGGTTTATATTGCTCTTTGTTTCTTACCTTATCAATTTCAAATCCATAAATTACCAGAAACCTGATTCTGTTCCACTTTTGTGTGTTCTTTTTGAGGAAGAGGAGATAAAGGCAGAAACATTTCAGATAGTATGTTCCAAGAGAATAGCTCAGAATTAAAGATCAGTCAAGGAGCTGACTGAAGCATTTTTGCTGAATCCTAGTCATGTACTGTACAAGTATGTGGAAAACAGCACTAGAGTTAGTGTTCAACACATAACCTTAAGCTTCTTTGCAGAGATCTTTTTGATGTTACATGCTTACTATTGTTGTCATAAACATGAAAATCTATGCATTCTTGTCTATGCTTTCAACACTTAATTGCTAAAAGATATACACGTTCTTTTCCTGGCACTGATCCACATATATCTTCGCCAAATCAGCCTATTTTCCTGTAGTTTTGAACTCAGGCTGCAGTTCAATATTTGTGCAACATTATGCAGAAAAAGGTAAAATGTTCAAAGAGTGAGTGGATCTGAATGGTTGTGGGGTTTTCAAGTATTTGATTTAACAGAACTTTCAGCTCCATTGATCACTCATTTAAATTGATTAGAGTATTGTAGACCATTCCCCTGCCAAAGAGATTTAAAAGCAAGCGTGTGTCCTCTTGATTCTGTTCAGATCTTGAAATGAAGCGTTGTGTTGCACTGTATATATTGCCTGTGGTTAGAAACCACTGGTACTGTATATAAATCATTGTAGTGAATAAAAAAGGGTTAAAGATACAGTTGGACTAACTAGTAAGCTGGTATTTGGTTAATTGCATTGTCGACTAAAATGCTCATGGTCAGAAATTGGATGCTATTAGGTTTGAGAGTGCCTCAAAATGGTGTGGGGTCCTTGATCACATACTGTAGATTTAGATGTTAGCAGGTGAACTCAAATCAAATTAAGACTACTCAGATCCCACCATTAGGTTATAGCTAACACTGTTAACACTCCTAATGGACTTCACAAATACAAGTTCATTTTAATGGACCATCGTAACTAATAACTCCTTACAAACATTGTCCTCCTGTCTTTCAACATTTCTCTCTACACTGGAGACAAGCTAGAAAAACTGACTTTCATCAAGGAAGGTGAAAATTAATTACTAACAATAACGACAGTAACATTGACAGAGAAAAATCATAGCTGTGAACACCATATGAATTCTAAAGCAAAAAACAAATTCGTATCAGATATTTGTTCAGATATGTGTAAATCCCCAACATATGATTCTAATTTATGAGTTGACATGAAAAACTAATTTGATCATTATTCCTACAAATGCAACTTTCTATAACTGCTAATCCTAACAACACAGAGGAAAATCAAACTGCTGTTAATGACCAATTGATTTGCTGGCTTCCCTGTAAAAAAATAGATAGGTATACTATACAGTATTAATGACAGTTTAATCCAGGTAGAAAAGTCTTGACTACAAACACTTAACTCTGGCCAGGTTTATGGCAGACATTTTTATATTTTTAGTTACAGTATGTAAGTAACATTCCTTTAAACTGACCGTAAGGCACTGTTTCCTTGTTAAAAATACTGTAACGCATACGGCCGACATTACAGGTTGTGCGAGCCGGCTTACCAGCGCGGTGACGTCACCGCCCTTCCCTGTGAATTGCAGGGACCACAGCCATCGGGCTGACGGGAGATCTCCCTTTAGCTCAGCTGGCTGGGTCCCAGTTGAGTGACGCCAGAGGCCTGGGTTTGAGTCCCCAGCGGTGGGGGGCTGACCTGAGGCGGCAGCGGCAAGGGTGTATACCCACGTGAACCTAATTATGGAACAAGATGAGCTGCTTTACACTTAACATCACAGATGGTGATTATTTGTATTCTTCATCCCTCCAGACATTTACCTGTTTCAGGAAATGATGATCACTAATCTCAGACTCCTTTTAGCTCACACTTCAGTTCTGCAGTTTCACAATTTAGCCTAGAATAGATTATTTTCTGATTGCGTGTTGATTTCACTATTAGTTCAACAAAACAACCAAATAAATGTTTTCGCCTGTTACAGTCATTTTTTACAATATAATGTACAGTATACAGTGTATTATAGTAATAAATGCAATGTTTAAAATCATTATAATTAATAATATCATCCTAAAGTCAGAAGACAAATAATACTTTTTATTAAATTAGTGAAGACTCAGTGTCTGCTCATTGCTGTGTAAAGGGAGGTTGGGAGTTTGAAAATAAACTGGACACAAAGAGATCTAAGTTTATCTCAGGTAGTACGGATAGTATTTATCTTACAGAGACTGAAGCAGCTATAAAGGGAGACAAAGACTTGGTCTTATCAGTTTACATCACATGTACTGATCACAAAAACAATCCTTTTCTCCTATCGTTTAAATGGTGTTATCAGAGCTTTCACATCAACTCAACAAAATTATATAATGAACAGATGACAGTTTTCCTTCTGTGAAACTAGTTGTCCTGTCACCTTGTGATTATGTGAGACAAAACTGTATCCAGGAGCTGAGGATATTTTCTCTCTTACAGCTGAATAAACCATAGCCTTTCATTAATCTGATTACAATGGCAATCAAACAAGAATTGTGCACCACAGTTTTCTCAAAATATTATGAGATATTAAGGTTTGTCATTTGGCCAGTGTCATCTAGATACTTTCACCTACTGTAAGCCTTTTCTTCTGAAACAAATACAGCACCTATATCTAAATAATAAAGCACTTTGACAAGTTTAAACATGGAGGAAGTTTTTTATGTTATTTTTCAGTTGTATAGGTGTAGGAATTAGAGATCTGATCATTTTAATCTTTGTACTCTAAAAATGGCTCTTCTGATCTTTCTATTAAATGTGAACATCTTATCCTGTTGGATTTAACTACAGTAGTCCAATGGTTTGTCAAAGTGTTTTGTAGCCCAACAGTGCTGTTGCATGCATATGAACACAGATTTGAAACAATGCCTGCACATCTGATATGAATTCAAATAGTTCAATACTGAAGATCCATGCTCCCTTCCTCTGTTCCTCTGTATCTGTTATTGGCAACTATATAACATGGGACTACAGAACAGGGCTGACAGTTCTATTCCTATGTTACTTGTTATACTAATCTTCAGTCTTCAACAGATTGAATTGGTCAGTCAATCCCACGAATTCCACTGTGATTTCAGTTCAGAAGAAGCGAATGAGTTCAGTATTGAATTTGGTAAAAGTAGAGTGTGAAATTAAACCTTCAGTTTTTGAGATGGCGTTTCACTGCCGTGAAGCGAAATTAAATAAATGCCAATTTACTTTAACTTCCACAGTTACTGTATTTTATTTGGGTTTATTTGAAAAACAAACATGATTTATCTCAGTATTCCACTTTTCCAATGTTGCTTTTTTAGTTCAGGGATAAAGAATTTTCTTCTTGCCTCCTTCCCAGTATCCATGGGTGAAGTTTAAAAGGATACAGTTCACCTAGGTTAGAGCAAATAACTTTCAAGTGGCTTAACCAATAAGGGCGCTTGGTCAGGACATAGGTTCAGAACTTGCCACATCTCCAACCAACAGGCACTTACTTTCCTTTCATGAACCATAAGTACCAAGTAAGGCAAGTGGATCTGATTGAAAATCCATTACAGGTAATTTCAGTCATTTCTAGTAGTTTCTGTTGACCCAGTTTGGATTAAAATCTTGAAAGCCTTAAAAATCCTGCCCTCTTCAGCCTCTGCATTAATGCATTTAACCTTCTTGCTTTGCATGATGAATGTGTCCAGTTCTTGTATACAACTCCTGCCTTTGATATTGTTCAGTCCTTTGTCCAGGATAAAGCTGAATGTTAGCTAATGGAACCTCTCAAGCTTCTTTAATGCATGCCTGCTAGTGTTTACAAAAATTGTTGTGCTCCTTTATAGTGCTCCTTTAAATAACTCTGTCTTTACATAATACCAGCATCACCCATTTAATCTCAGACTCTGATAATGTCGCATGTTTGAAATAGAAATTAATATAATCATCACTCCTCTGCCTCATTTGTGTCTTCTTGAATGCTTGTTTTTTCCTTTCCTTGTTTCTTCATTCCATTTTTTTGTATTTAGATTTACTTTCTGAGTTAAACTTAAGCCCTACGCAGGCAAGTATTCAACTAAAATCTTCATTCCACCCACAAATCACCAATTCTGAAAATGACTCTTCATGAAGGCATTGTTTTTCCATCAGGAATGAAATCTTTCATATTTCTAAGCAGTCATCTGCTCTACATGTTCTGTCCAGGTACACATGCCACTAAGTATGTGGGTCAAGAGAAAGTATTTAATCTCATGTCTAAACTCTTAACAACCTTCTTCCTTACAATAGATCAGGTTTGCGCTTTGCAGAGTCCTTAATTTTCACACATTAATTAATCTAAGTGTAATGATACTGTGTTTATAAAGTTATTGAAGTCATAGTGTATGCACAATAAACGTAGTTTACATGACTCTTGCTTTTTGGACATGATCTACCTAATAATGTCCATGTTGTAGTTGAATGTGTGACTAATACTCAGGACATTTTATTAATCACTGTTTATTTTTTCTTTATTTCAAACCTCCTATGAAGAAGCAATCATGAGACCACGATCTCATTCCCAGAGTTCCAGTGGCGACAGGTAATATTTGATGTAGTAAATCACCCAAGCATGTGGAATGCCAATCATACAGACAGGCTGGGGACTTCAACAGCACATACTGTAAGCCTCTCATGTTGGAAGAGCTAATTCACTGAAACTCATAGTCATAGCTTGCAAAACAGAGCCTTAGTTAAAGGGAAATTTCCTTTCCCCCCTACAGCTGCCTGTTTTTCATCCTGTACTGCATTAAGTATGAAGACAACTCTGTGGAAAAGTTCTACGCCATTACACTTGGGCTAAAGAAATGCACAATGCTTTTGAAAATAATTCAAAGTGTTTATCTTTGTTTCTTTGTCTAAATTCCTTCAAGTTTATCAAAAATGAGCGTCACACGTGACATGATAGATGATTAAAAAGCAACATTAATCTATTGAAAATGTGATACTCCATTATAAATTATTGATTATCTTATGAATGTTGCCTTTGATTAGGGAAATAAAGCTATATACAGCTTGTATTTTGCTGTATAAGTGCAAAGGAAAGGGAAATGTGTATAGGGCAGAAACCCATCTTCAAAACCCCAAAGCAATTTTTACTAATACTCAACATTTTTTAGTTCCTTACAGTACATTATTTTAAGAGGACTGATACCAGATCACCTGATAGATAACGTGCCAAGTAAAAATGAAAATAAAACTGTTTTGCTGATTCTCTCTCTTCCAGAGTTTCAGTTTCTTCTCACAAAATGCATGCTGATTACTGAATGCACACAATTGCAATGCACAGGCATGTACTGTATCTCATGCAGGTGTTAAAGTGGATCATGGGCAAGCAATCTCAGTAGTGTTAATTAACAAGGATACTACTAATCTTGTGCCATGATTCAAGTTTACACCTTACCTGGGATTTATAATGAATTATTACATTAATGTTTGTTTGCATGGAACATACTTTATTTGACATAATTACAACTACATTTGTGAGTGCAATTATTTGGATAGTCAACGTCCAATAATAATAATATTTTAAATATTTATGATGCTTAAAAAATGTTGTTAGTTAAATTAGGTATTGAATTTACTACCATTTATTAACCAGGCATATTACAATTACATGTCTGGTTTTGTTTGGTACACATTCATCTGGGATGGATCTAGGAGGTACTACAGTACAGTATATTTACAATTTACAGTAAATTAATTAAAGACAAAGGGTGAGGGTATAAGTGAGGTTAACTGTAATGTCACAAACCACACATGACAAATGCATATTTTAAGGAACAATATTGATTACACTTAATATATTCTTGAATAATATTGCTTTCGTTTGCAATTATATACAGTAGGTACATTATGAACCTATCCTACATCTTACATGTAAATATATCATTTTAGATTGTCAATGGGACAAGCGGACATTTCGTTGCTTAACAAGTCAACTCAACTCACATAAATCTGAAGATCTTTTGCGCAACATCCCTCCGTGCTCAGAAGACACGCGAAACATGAAGTACAGTATAATAATATAATAATAATAATTGCTTACACTTATATAGCGCTTTTCTGGACACTCCACTCAAAGCACTTTACAGGTAATGGGGACTCCCCTCCACCACCAATGTGCAGCATGAAGTTCCCGATCTCATGTAACAGATCACATTGGGGAGAGTGTGGTCTGAGGGGTGATATCAGAACTAGATAATTACAGTAGTATTTCATCGGACTAAGACGACGAGATAAGGTGTAGATCCTTTTGGGAAAGACACAGCCAAAGCAATTAAAGAAGCCTTTCTTACTCTTCCCTTTTCTATGTATTTCGCACTGTGACTGAATATTAAATTGATTTAATCTTGAGCGATTTTCACGAAATAGATGTTTGGGGAGTGGGGGGGGTATTAATGAATTGTAAAAGCAAGGAGGACGAACACTGACCAACTTTATCGTGCTGGTCTCTTTGTTTTTCAGTAGTTTCAGCAGTTTTCTTCTCAGGGCTTTCAAACAGCACATACATTAATTAGCCAAACGTTTTCCTTTGTAATATTATCCAAATCACACGGCGGGTTATTTGGCACCAACGGATTACTTTGAATACTCCCGATGGGGAGAGACTATAAATCTAGGCTAAATTAAAATGAACAAAATTGCATTTTTTTTTATCTTCGTTTTGACTTTGTATGGACCTTGAGGAAATAAAGCAAGCGGCTCCATGAGGCAAGCATCAAGAACAATATGTCCTAATTAGCTTTTCAAATTATGTAGCTGCCATTACTAATATAACCATCTCTACTTTAGGCTACGGGTAATCCCTGCATAGGTGTTAAATGACAATTATAGGCGCCTAAATGAAACTAACCGGCGCAGGACGCGGAGCTGCTATATAAATATAGCGCAGATAACACGAAAAGGATGTGCAGGTGTTAAGGCAAGCGCTGGAGAGCCTGAAGTGCTCTTGCGAGTTCAAATGGTTGCTTTTCATTCATGTTTTGTGGGGTCGACGGGCAGCGTGCTGCTTGAGTTCACCATATCACTCGCTGTGTATCCCCGCAAGCTTCATTCGTTCTTATAAAGAAAAGTATTTTTAATGATCCCGAGTCGTGAAACCTGCGGGGACGGGAGGGTAACTTTGCCCGTGTTCTCCGGCCGGAGGTCACTGAAGGACTGTCGTTCTGTTCACAGGCTCTCACCTGAAACTGTGCAGAAGAACAGCAGCAGTAACGCTGGAGTTATTCTGGATATTTCCAATCTTAAAATGACCGAGTTGGACTCGGAGGTGCCGCCGCTCCCGCCCCGATACAGATTTCGAGACTTACTGCTGGGGGACCAATCCTTTCAGAACGACGATAGGTAAGACATTGGTTACGCTCAAGCATTATCCGTGAAAACTTCCGGAACTTGTGAAAGGAGCTGTCCTGATTCCTGGTGCTGAAGCGTGTGAATGCCGGCTGAGTGGGGGGCGTTACTGTAAATTGCAGAGTTGCTTTAAGGACAAGGCTGAATGATTTTCTGTTCCAGTCTTTTTCTCTGAATGTGTACTCGGAACAGCTTTGATCCTTCTCTCTCACTTACATGAAATGTAGTGCTTGTTAATTGTCATATGTACTTATGAATTCGCCTATTTCAAACAGCAATTGCATTATGGGTCATGCCGAACCTTTGTCAGTTCTGACCTTGGTTTGTATATGCCTTCTTGCTTTCAGCGAGAACTAGCAGTCATAATGAAGGTGTATTTAAAAATGGCCTTTAGCTACTGTATTTATCTATTGTTAGCGTCTTTGTGTTGATAATGCAAATGCGATACAAGTTATCAGAATCAACTTTCAGGTCAATTCTTAATATAATTCTATAAAGACAGTCACGGAGGCGTTTTTAATTGCTTTTTAGCCTTGGGCTTTCTTCATAAGCGGGAAGTCACGATTTTCACCTTCAACAAATGTCTGTTGTTCTGAATATTCTTTCACATGTTCTGAGCCCTTATATAATATGTTAATCAGGTGTGTGTGCACAGGGTGTTCTTGGCATATACATCACTCGTGAGAATCGTTGCAAATTGTAGTTTACTTTAAATTAATGCTATCTTTAGAAAATGTGAAGCAACTGCCTTACTACGTACTGTAGTTCCGTCTATAAGGACCAAATTTTCTAGGTGACGTAGTTTTTTCACGTATATTGCTTCTGTACATAAATACGTCATTACTTTTTTTAAAAAATTGCTAAGACATGAATTTCTGCTTCAGATTTTTTAAGTGGTTATCTACAGTATATGTACAGATTCAGAGTAAAAATTACGCAGGACTCCTACTAAAGTTAGTACAGAGGGGGTTAACGGTACAATGTTGTACAGTACACAGCAAATAAGAACCAGCCGATGAGTCATGCCAGTTTCAAATTAAGGGAGCTTTAATGAAAGATGGCATTAATACTTTAAGCAACACAATAGAAACATTCAGAAAAGCCGTAATATTGTAAGAAACTAATGTCAGTCAATGGTGAGATGTTGTGAGACTGAGACTGAAAAACACACATTTTTGTGGAATTTCTCTGCTGACACCAAATTGAAATCTAATAATAGTCTACATAGGCAATGAGAGCAGCTGGAAGATGTCACCAACATATCCTCAGAGAATGAAACTGCTATACATTTTCTGACTGGCATATTTTTCAGCTTGGACCCTGTGGCTGCAATATCATGTTTGTGCTGATGGGGGGGGGATGTATTCTGGTCTTTGTGTTTCCCAGAGCAATACATTTTTTGGAATATTTCTTGTTAACCTCTGTGTTTCTATGTTTTGTGTGTCGAAAGAGTTCAGATACCTAGACATACAGACAGAAGAGGTTACTAACAAGAGCTTGTTAGCTTGTTACAGATTCCCACAACTCTTACTGTAAAATGTTCCTCCTTTTCTTAGCATTGACTGTACTTTCCCCATGTTTCAGCTTCAGCTTCTGATATGTCTGATGGTTGTTTGCTCTTGGTGTGTGGGGAAACATAAAATCTCACATTTCCTCTTCTACTTGTGGATATACATCCTGAGCACTGGTGATCTGATGGTCCACTTAATAACCTGGTCATTTATTTTGTTTTTTTGTTTTTAGGCTCACTTTTCAATTTTATATGGCATGTATTGACTTTTGCTGATTTTCTTAACAGTCTCCTCCTTAACAATTTCAGTTTAAATGCTTTTGAATTATTTGAAGACCCTTGTCCCAAAGCAAACTGGTGCCTACTGTATACCATGCAGATGTGATCCATCATATTTGTATGGATACAATAAATTCTTAATATTTCTATTGTTTGTTTTATATCTACAATTATCCCAAAAGCATTTTGTATATAGAAGGGGGCCCACTTTGTGTGTCACTGAAGTGCAGCATCGTGAGAGTGTTTGCCAGAGATCAGTTTCTAATGGCACAGAAAGTGGTCCTGCTAACTGTTTGTGGATTAGAAAGAATAGAAAGATCAAGTAAAACCCATGTACTGTATATACTTGTCTGCCTTCTCCTTTTGGATAAAGGGACCACTGCAGTGTAAACTACAACATGCCTTTGCTTGTGAGCTTCCAAAATGTTCTGAAGGATGCATTTAATGTCCCCCTCTTGTGTGCATCAGCCAGTGTGTATCAGATGGTTTTGTCACGCTGCTGAATCCTGCCAGTGTGTTTCCCACTGTTATGGCTTTTGTGCACGACAGAAGTGAAATTAAAACATTTGCCAGTGTTGCTGTACTCAGACTTCAGAGCTAAAAGACAAACATGATTGCATGTTTGGTGTTCGTTTTTCCTTCTGGTTTCCATGCTTTTATGTGCAAAGAAATTTATATACTAGAATTGTTTGTACTAATAACCATGTTGAATAGCCTGTAGGTAGAATAGATTTTGTTTTTCTAAATAGCTTTTTTTATTCTATAGAAAAATTTGTTAGAATCAGATTGTGTACTCCTCATTCAAGTCTGCAATCATATGTCACCCCTCATTCAAGTCTGCAATCATGTGTCTTTTCCTGTCTAGAAAGGAATGTTTCTGCAAACTAGAGCAGCACACTCAGAGTAATTCCTAAAATTCCCATTTTTACTGTTTTTCTTCTGCACTGTACTCAAGCTTTTTTTACTGTGCCCCTCTGTTAAAGTGTTCTGTTAAAGTCACTATCAATCCAGATGGGCAGATTTCTGCTGTAAAAAACCACCAGTTCAACAAATGTTTGTGGCACACAATGAGTCCAGAGTCCCTCTGGAGTTACCGATGACATTAACCCCATAACTAGATGGTCAGGATCAATAAAGTGAACCACAAGCAAAGAACAAAAACACAGGACATAAGATGAGAAAAGGTTATGGGAAGTGAAAGAAGATTGACTATCTGCAGTCTCAGTTACTCAATATCATAAATGTAAAGGCTGATTTAAAAAAAAATGTAACCGAATATATTGTGATGCCCAGAGGGAGCGCTGAGTCTTTAATGCACCACCATTTCATTTTAACGTCGGAAGCTGAAATGAAGTTGGTGATTTAAGGATGGAATGAACCCCACAGTTTAAAGCGGGAATTGAATTAAAGCCCTTGAGGGACGAGCCTGCCACGTTGTTCCAAAGATTACTAAAAAGCCAGGTGTGGCTGGAATTAAACCTTTCAGTTGAGCCATTTGTGTTTCAAAGCACTCTGATGTGGGAGTTGCGTTTCAATTATTTAATCTACTTTCCCTTCCCTATTTTATTAACCTTGCCAGTATGCAAGTGGTAAAATCATGCTATAATTAAATGCACCAAAAGGATCTTGTACTTATCCACGGCTCTTATTTAACCCAGTACAGTAGGTTGAACGTGAAAGCAAATCCAATTTTCAGTGGTGACATACAAAACGGACATGTTACTTCATCATGACATTTATCTCATTCTTTCATACAAAGAACCAAAGTGAAAAAAGTCCATTCAGGTGGAAAAGTCTGTTCTCTCAAGCACAAGCAAGGGAAACTTGGATATACAGTAATTTAACAGAGGAGAAAGAAGAAATCATTTTATTGCCATATTGAGTATAAATTTAGAAGACAATGAGCCATTTTTATAAAATAACATTCTTGAATGTGTCTCTTTTGTAAAAGGTAATAAATCTGATAAATAAAATAAATAAAACATGATTGAACTAATTTTTTTTATGGAGCTTGTTGGCTGTATGTGAAGTTTTATAACTTAAGTGTTTTAAAGATGTGTCTGTAGTGAAATGGGGGGTGACAGGTTTGAACTTTTATGTTTTAGAAACATGACCTGTATTTTGCTTCCAGCACACTTGTTGCAATTGTGATCTTGCTCATGGTCATTCATATTATATTAAATTTGAAAGATACAGTACACTCACTTTGCTGTCTGAAAATCTGGAAGCAAGCCCTTAGGCAATCTGCATCAAATGCAAGCATCAGAGAAAATGTTTCAACTCAAGGATGATCATTTCTAACTTCTATTTTGAAGGTGATGTATGATTTCAGCACAGAAGCAAGTTTGCACAACATACATTCCCCTCCTGCACAATAATTTGTTAAGAAATTAAGGAGATACTGTACAGATTATTTTTGTTTATCCAGGGGCAATGTAGTGTTTATACTTTGTAAGTAAATAGATGTTTTACCAGAGCTCAATCTTCTTCAAAACACAGAATATTGTCTTTAATCATCACCTATAAAAGATACACTTGTGCTGTGGTGGCGAATTTAAAAGTAATGAATAATAGCTCAAGCTCATGTCCTATAGCTCTTCCAACTGCAATGTACAGCTAATTGTTTTTTGTGGTTTCACTCTGAGGGGGAAAAAGCTGTGAAAATCTTGTTTGGATTTCTAGGATTCTAACAGAATCTTTTTTTAATGATAGTATGCATTTGGAAGTTGCTTCAAAACTATACAAAGTTACCTAATTGTTTACTGGCTTCAAAAACTAATGTTGAATTCATAAACCTTTTTATGGGTGGCTCAAAATCATCTAGCCTAGTTAGCAACCACTGTACACTTCTCATATGCACATTAGCTTCTGCATCATCTGTGTCTTTTCACTAGTTATGCTCTTTAGAACTGTTAGGAGAAGCAGTGTACATATGTTCCAATAAATACATATGTTCCACCTGATTGTTTACCAAACTATGAGACAGCCTGTCCTCGTATGTACTTTGGATGGTGGGGAACTTCATGAGGATGCAAGTATAATTATTCTCTTTCCCAGTGACTGCGTGGTTGGACTGTACCTCTCATACATAGAGCACTTGTAAATGTAAAGTGGATCACAGCAGCTCTGAAATTAGAAGTACTCAATGCTAGCTCACAATTAGAGCTAGCTTTGTCAAAGATAAGAGGCCTATAGGGTAATACGAGGGATGCAGTTTTATGTAGTAGTTTTATTTACAGTGAACGCTTGTTCTTAGCTTGCTAGGTGTTTGTTATCAGCTCACATGACATGGCACCAGTTCTCTTCCAATACCACCTGCAGCTCTGGCTCCTCATCAGAATTAATGTGACAAAGAAAATGTGACTGCAAGCTTCTTCACAGCCCTTTGCGGGAAGGTTAATATGACGTGTGTAACATAGGAGAATGTTTAACTAACTTTTCCAACACAACACAGTTTAAAGGAGATTATTCGCAATGGTAAATGGGTATTATTTTTTAGGCTGATGACTTTAATTTACTTTTTGATAAATGTGTGTGTTATTCACACTGCTAGACATTTAACTGAAGCCATCTGAGTGGGGGGAAAAAATATCTTCAGGGGTTATCATTGCCACTGCTGGGATTTGAATCCACAAGACCAGAGCCCCTCACAACTAACCCCCACAGCCATATCTCATTCTCTACCATTCTCAACACATTACAGATGGGCATATTGTATTGTGTTGTTAGCGGCTCTTTTGGATGGGTTTCTAATTATTTAACTTTTTGTTACTTGGTGTTCATTTTGCTACCATTTCCGAGGATTCTTTTTAATTGCTTTCTGACAGCAGAATAAAATCACACCACATGCGTCTATGCTCATAAATTCTTTTTCTGAAAAATTCTCTTTTAAAATAACAGAAAATATAGAGGAAGGTGAGTAGAGATACGGGGCAAATTAGGAATGTGGACAGCATTGCAGATTTTGTCGTGAATCTGACACAAACAAAGCACCTATCTGGATTCACTCATTTCTTGTCTTAATTACCTGTGCCGAGTCAAGATCCCACTTGTCAGACGCAGTAAAGCTTTCAGTCCACATCGTCAATTTATTTTATCTTTGACAACTGATAAATGCACTGACCTCTATATTTATATCTCTGTTCTTTGTTACTAGGCTCCAGGGAGTCCAGAGTGTCTGAACAGTCCAATTCCCCCTGTAGTCTTGTCTGATCCTAGTGTATGTCTTTTTGGTTGGGCAGCCTTCAACCTGACCTGCATCTTTATCACATGCTGTCAGACATTTGGAATTTGAGTAATTAAGCAAAATACGTATTCAAACTCATTAAGTTAAAGATTAACCAAATCTATCCACTGAAGCTTTATGTGAAGGAATTCACAGATTCTTATACCAAGTTCTGCGCTGCAATGTTAAGATTTCTATGTGATGTTGCCACTCCTGTAAGTGGGCAAGGGATGGAGAACCCTTAGGAATTTCATGGATTGCTGCATGAATGGCTCCTTAAATTTGATCTGATCTTCATCTTAGTCATAATAATAAATCAAGACAGTCTTATTTAACCAACAACACACACAATATTTTACACTGCCATATCCTTATTGAGCAAATGGTTTAAACAATCAAGGTCATTGATGGAAAAAGTATGTATTTAGTAAATAAATAGTGGTACCTCCTCTTATTGGCAAAAAACCTCAACAAAACACTTTCTGTAGCTGCCCATCAGACCTGTGCAGTGGTTAGGAGGTATTTTGGCCCATTCCTCTATACAAAACTGTTTCAGTTCAGTTATATTTTTGGGATATCTTGCTTGAATAGCCTGCTTCAGATCATGCCACAGCATTTCAATGGGACTGAGGACAGGACTCTGACTTGGCCATTCTAAAATATGGAATTTCTTCTGTTTGAGCCGCTCTGTTGTTGATTTACTCCTGTGTTTTAAATTATTGTCACGTCATGACCCAACTTCTTTTGAGTTTTAGATCACAGACAGATGCCCTAACATTTTGCTGTAGAAATTCCTGATACAACGTGGAATTCATTGGTCCCTCAATGATTGCAAGCCATCCAGGCAGTGAAGCAGCAAAGCAGCCCCACGCCATTATACTCCCTCCACCATGCTTCACAGCTGGGATGAGGTTTTGGTGTTGGTATGCAGTGTTTTGTTTTCTCCAGACATAACGCTGTGTACATTTACCAAACAGTTCAACTTTTGTCTCATCTGTCCACAGAACATTGTTCCAGTAGTGCTGTGGAACATCCAGGTGGTCTTTAGCAAACTTGAGACGGGCAGCAATATTGTTTTTGGAGAGCTGTGGTTTCCTCCGTGGTAACCTCCCATGAACACCACTCTTGTTCAGTGTTTTTCTTACGGTAGACTCATGAACATGGACGTTATCAAGTGCACAAGATGCCTGCAGATCCTTAGCTGTCACCCTAGGGTTCTTTGTCACCTGTTTGAGGATTGTACTGCATGCCCTTCCACTAATCTTTGTAGAATGCCCATTCCTAGGGTGCTGATTGTTTTTTCCATTTGTAACCTATCTGCCTGACTATGGACTATGGAGGCCCAAGTCTTTAGAAATCCTTTTGTAACCCTTTCTAGTCTTATGAGCTTCAACAAGTCTTCTGAGGTCCTCTGAAATCTCTTTTGATTGGTTTTGATTTTGATTCTCTTTTGATTTTGATTGCACTTCAACAGAATTCTGTTGTGAAAAGCAGGTAACCAAAATTGTGCGATTCTTTTTATACGGTAGGGCAGGTCACACACCTGAATGGATTGAAACACCTGACTCATTGATTGGAATACTGTCACGGTCGTCATCCCTCCTCTAGAGGGCGCTCCTACCTTTTTTTGTATTGGTTTTTAGTTTTAGTACTTTCACCTGTATCTCGTCCCCTTTTTGTTATTGAAGCCCAGTGTCTCTGCTGTTCTGGGCTCAGTGCTGGAAGACGGACGTCTGAAGGCTCGCCTATCACCAGGCTCTGGAAAAGCCCGAACGCATAGGCCTTATCCCCAGATGTCCCAGGCTCTGAGCTTCTAGTCCCGCCATGTTTTTATCTCTGTGTTCCTGGTCCTAGTTCCCTGTTCCCTGGTTTTAATCGTCTGTGTCTTGAATGGATCTCCCGGCTCTTGGATTATGGACTGCGCCCTGACTAGCCTTTTTGGACTTCCCTGGATTTGGTTTCCTGTGCTTTTTCCCCCGTGCAACGGATCACTATGTTCACCCCCCCCTGTCTTTCAACCTGACCTAACCCTGTTGCGTCTTCCCTTTGTAACGACCAGTTCTTTCCGGACCCTATGCGGATGACACAATCCAGAATTGTGAGGAAACACTGGGGAAAAAGTCATGCAGGAATACGGGGATGAAAACAGGGGGGCGTGTCCATGCAGTGCTGGTGTGGAGGTGTGCTGGGAGGTGTGGCCGAGGCAAACAATCCAAAGAATAAGTCCAAGGGAGAATCCAAAAAACAAGCAAAAGTCCATGGTCGGGACCGGCGGGGGGAACAGGAAAAGGAGCAGGAAGCTAAAAACACAACGGAGCCAGGCACAACCAGGACCCGGGCTCGCACGATGCAGAGATCAGATGCAGAGCCTCGAGTGAAGTGAGCGCCTGGCTTTTAAAGGTGAACTGAAACGGGGTAGGAACAAGGAACAGGTGCCGGGAATGAGGCAAATGAGGAAGGGCTGGAGCGCCCTTAAGAGGAGGGGTTTGCGATTGTGACACCCTTGATGTCCTTCTCCAGACTCTTCCAGAATATACCGTCACGCATAGGGTCTTACCAACACACTTCACGGGAGTCTGACCCGGCTCCCGTGACAAATACCTGACTCCTATTACCCTCTTTTCAAGATGTCATCATCCTAGAGGTTCACATACTTTTCCCATCAATGACCTTGATTGTTTAAATCATTTGTTCAATAAAGATATGACAGTGTAAAATGTTGTTTGTTAAACAAGACTGTCTTTATGACTTAGATGAAGATCAGATCACATTTTAGGATCCAGGCAGAGCACATTCATGCAGAAATCCAGATAATTCCAAAGGGTTCACAAATGTTTTCTCACATGTGTAATTAAATCTTCAGTTTTAAAACAATATTTTGAAATTAAGAAGAAAAACATCAAAACCAACAATCTCATTACAATAAATATTAATTATATATTGTAAGAGGCTTCCTTTTACTTCCTGCTTATTTGTGTTCTTTAGAACTGGAAAAACATCATTTTTTAAGTACATTATTTTCATTAGCCAAAATAAATGAGTTCTAGCTTTTTTGCATTTTTCTCCTTTACTTTATCATTTCAAATTCCAATATTTTACATATAGTTTGTAATGTAAAGCTGACCTATAGCACTTTTTACATATCTGTCTCTATTTTCCAGGTGACTTGAAGTCTACAGTATACTGTATTTCAATTGCTGCATTTTCTTCTGCAATCATTGCTGCATCTGAAAGACTGCATCTCATTCCTTTCAAGCTTTTTTGTGCCTCATGCAGTCTTCGCAATCTGTAACACTTATATCCCCATGATAATCATGACTGTGGAAAGTGTTGTTAGGAGATACGCAGGCCATTAGCGTTTTCTGCATCAGGTTATACAATATTTGGCTTGGACAGGAGTCAAAGCAGTAGATTGAGAATTACACACTCAATTCTGTGAGCTGGTGGTCTGGAAAATGAAGTAACAACAATGATTTTAATTAGCGGGTTGTTTTACCACAGGGTTCAATCCACATTTGTCTTTTATTGTACAGTAGCGCCCCCATGCTGCATGTCTGATATGAGGAATTTTTTATGAGAATGTGAATTAAATCTGAATAAAGAATAAGCCTGGGGCAGTGGTCCCCATCTTTAAGAAGGGGGACAGGTGTGTGTGTTCCTACTATAAAGGAAACACACACCTCAGCCTCACTTACTAAGCTGAAGTCTGTGTGATGTAGAGCAGGCGGTCCGTTAGCTGATCTTCAGATACAGGAGGAGCAGAGCTATCTTTTAGATATGAGGGTTCATGAGAGTTTTCCAATCTAGTGACCTACATTTTTGTAGACCTGCAGAAGGCACATGGCCACATTCCTCAAGATGTATTGTGAGAAGTACCGTCGGAGTGAGAGGCGCCGGTACCATTTCTGCATATTTTCTGGTTCCTTTAATCTTGGAGTTAGAGCTGTGCACATACTGTATTCTTGACATTGTGCCAATTCTGCTCACAGGGCGATGTGGGCTATACCAAGGGTGCATCCTGTCTACACTCCTGTTCATAACTTAAGAGTTGTGATTTTCATGAACAGGAAAGCAAAGAGCCAATGCAGGTATGGCATCTTGTATCCTGTCTGTGGAGAACAAGGTCACATATAAAAGAAACAGGTTATGAGGAAAGAGGGACTAGTTGATGTGGTGTGGGCACCTGCCAAGGATGCCTCTGGAAGACAACTGTTGGAATATCAGGCATATTCCACTTTGAGACATCTGAGGTATCCTAGCCTAGAAATTGATTTTTTAATATATGGAGGAGTGATTTTTATAGTGGTTTTTACCAGCTATCTGAGACAGATATCCAAACAGGTTTTGTTTCCTTTTAGGAGGTGTATTAAATCTACAAGAATCACAAGTACAATGTACTTTTCTCTCAATTCTAATAAAGGCTCAGAGGTTTCTTATTACAGTTTAAAGAAAGATACGTAGTTAGTGGTAGAGAAATAAACAGAAAGAACAAAGGGTCCTAATTCTAAAATAAAATTTGGAATGTGAGACACGGTCCAACAGATTTTCAATGTTTCTTTAAAAGAGTGGCGCCAGGGCTGCACGCTTTCATTCCTCTTCAGCTCTTAACAACCTCACCTGAGCTAATTAACTGAGCTGGATCACTTAAACACTTCTGCAGCAGTCGATGATTTCCAGAGACAGAGAAAAGCCTTTTCCGACAATCAGAATTGTGCACTCTTGCTCCTGGAGCAAGACCAATCCAGATGGATTTACAGGAAACTATTGTGGGGAAGTTTGTGGCCAGTTTAAGTAGGTTCATTTCAGAGTACCCTCCTCCAGAGCTGCATTAATTAAATTGCTTTCCCATTAGATCAATGACTAAAAAGTCCTTCCCCAGTCTTTACAAATACTGGATGTGATTTCGGGTGGATGGATTTAGGTTTTTCAGGACCAGGAGTGGATACTCCTATTTTAAAGTCTTAATGGATAAAAAGAATAAACATCCAATAGAGAAATAATCTTGAGATGTGGAGCTGGTCATCACATTACTATGACAGTGTGGTAATTTAACAGATAAATGTTTATTTCATGCTGAAGGGAAAAGAAATGGGACACAACTTCTTCCACGCCTGAAGAAGGCTCCACAGCCGAAACATTGTCTCTTTTCTTTTCCACATGTAATGAACCTGTTCCTTTGCAGCCTACGCATGCTGAAGCAACTACCTACTGAAAGTGCTGGTTATGCTTTCTTAGTTCTCAAGAGCTGCAGAGCTGCAAAGGATTCTGATATTTATCACATCTGCACTCTTAGTTTATTAACTCAGCTGCGTAATAACGTAAGACGTTGAAGATCACTGGAACGTCTGCATATATCTGGCTGCCATTGATAAAGAAACTGACTGCAAACCTGCTAAAGAGGAAATATATTTAGTCAAAATACAGTATCTGAATGACAAGCAGCAGGCTGTTATCAAAATTGCTCTATTGGTGCAAGAGATTGAGCTTCCAAATCCAGAGCAAATTTTAAGAAAATTAAAGAGGGAACATTAATATTACAAACATAAAGGAAAAGATGAGGAACCTTAAAAGGGCTATAGTACTGTGCACTTGTGCTGAGATTGTCAAAACCCAAAAATTAAAATAATTTAATTGGTGTACAAAGTTCTGACAAAGGAGGCGTAAATTAATTGGTTTCTGAAAGCAAAGGTTTTTTTCCTCTTCTTTGCCCTCTCTCCCATTCAATTTAGCATTTGTACTTCTTATGCAACCTCCTTGCTGCGAGTGCATAGTTTTTAAACAAATATTGCTTTCAGGGGATATACTTAAGCATGACTGACACCAAAATGGCCGTGACTCACAGGTATCCTACTGGTGATGACGTAAAGAGTCATGACTGCTTCCATGTGTGGGATGAATTCCCAGGGGAAGTCATGCATTTTAAAGAGTTAAGTGCTGTTCCCATCTTATTTGGAGAAATTACCTACAGGGTGTCAAAAGCTAACAAAAGTCCCCAGACCACCTGAGGACTTCATTGCAGAAGAGGTGTTGCTCATCTTTATTCATTGGTTTCGAATATAATGAAGTACAAAACAGATGCCACAAGTGGTCTGGGTGGCACAGCAGGTTAATACATTAGCACTTCCCATTTTTTTTTCCAGTCTAGACTTGAAAACTGTTAGTCACAGCCCAGTGAGTGGGCTTTCTTTATGCATCATAAAACTGCTTCCCATTCAGCACAATTAAAATACTTTTTTATAGGGAAAATTGGTATGTAGCCTTTGTTTTGTAGGAGATGATTCATACTGTATGTACTTTGCTAGGACTCTTAATGGATATTCTCAAATATTATGTTATTTCAGGACATTTGCAGCACTAATGTGTTTTACTTTTAAAATGTTATGTCTCATCTATATATACAGTACTGCATATACAGAATACATGGAGCATTCAAGTGTTAAACCTGACCTAGAAGACCTGCTTGTTTTTAATAGTAGTCCCAGTTAACTGTTGCCTTTGAAATTGTTTTGTTATTAACATGTTCTGCCACTTGTGGTTTTTGTGTTCTTCTTACTCATTGGTTTTGCCTGTTCAGGTAGACAGAGGTTGCAGAAAACTACTTGGGAACGATATTGTTCTATTAAACCCTGATAATGAGTGTAATAAAAGATTGCTTTCAAAGTTGAGATAATGTGTTTATGTTTAAGAGTTTTGCTAGAAGATTCATCATTGTCATTAGTTGCAGTGTGGAGTATCAATTTGTACAGTAGATATTAACTAGAACTGCAAGTGCACAACTGTTCAGTCATGTTATCTTGAATAATCCATATATGTAATTTAAATACTTTAATGAGAAAACAGTGCACTGAAGAATGTCTGTATGAGCAAATAAAATAACATTTTCAGTACCCTAGCCACGTGTTGCTGAATACAGTCCCTTGTATAGTAGGAAACCTTTTCAATCTAGGATTGAATCATTTAATAGCTACAATTAGTAGTTCCATTTTAGACTTGCTATTTCGTAGTTGTATATCTCCAACAGCCTTTATGTGTTCATACGAGTTTTACCTTTGCAGTATTTTCAATTTTTTTTCTGAAATTTAGGCTCTGTTATAAGCCGACTCAGTGCAGTTGTCAGAGCTTTGTACCGTACAGTTTCTATTATCTATAATGATACCCTTGAGTGCATGAAATTTAAAGCAACAAAATAAACAAAGTAATTGAAATTCTGTGAAGATATTGTCTTGGGAAAGCTCTCTAAATACTGTAAGACATTTTGATTCAAGTTAATTTTTGTGTGTTCGGATTTGTGGCCCCACTAAAATTATGCACTCCATTAAGTATCTTACCAATTAGCTGGACTGTCATTGCTTGAAACCTGGCTGTCGTATTTTAATTAGTCAGATTAAGAAAGGATAAGGTTAAGAGTTTGTTTGTCAAGGGGCATCATTGGTGAATTGTAGTGTTTTTCTGATTTAGGTTGCAGAGCAGCTGGAAGTTTTCAAGAAGAAAAGTACAGTTGAATATAGGAGTTCTACAAAAGCCCTCACAGGAGGTGCTCAATTTAAAGTACCACTTGAATAAAATATGGAACACGATGTTCATACTCTAGGGCCCTTGTGCTTGCTCATAATTTCTTTTTCCCATTTTGTAAATCGGGTTGTTTTTATCCTTTGATCTTTCAGAGAAGTTTCTCTTCCCGGTAACCTTTTAGACTGAGAACAAAGCACTTTGAGAATAGCTTGGCCCCAAATTCAATAACAGCGAAACAAGAAAATAAAGAAAACTTGCCTACGGTTTCCTTATTTAGCGTAGGATTCAAGCATTGTAAAGCATTGTAAATTAAAATATTGTAATTATTTTCCAGCAAAATGGAAAAAAAAGTTACTTCTTTAAGTCTCAAAGGCATTTTAAACACCAGAGTTTAAACAACTCTACCCAAGTTATATGAAATGTAATACAGTATAAAGTACAGTAATTTATACAGTATAAATTAATTGTCTAAGTGCTTTCCTAGTCTCCAGATGAAAGTAAAACATGATAATTGCATTTCCACATTGCCTTATTGTAGTAATTGCTGCCTTGCTGTGGTCAAACTAATCATCCAATGTTTCTGCATCAGAAATATTTCTGTAATCTTATGGTTCATTTGTTCAAGATAATGGCTGTCATTTGTCAAATGTTTCAACTACATGCAGTGCCAGACTTTGTATTTGTTTCGATTTTCTTGATCCTAAAGGCTGTATTAATAAGACTTTTGCTGTTGTGCTAAATTAATCACTTTTTTTTCCTATGGGAGAAAGAAACAAAAAATGGAAAAAAAAGTTGGGAAAGTGCTACAAGTCTTTCAGAATTAAGAATTGCAAGGATACATTTACAGTAAATGTTTTTGATGTCTATACAGTATGTCTATATTGTTTCTATTTACAAAATGTGACCATTTTAATGTCAGTACCTTGTCTTCTTTCAAGAAACTGCTGGATGAGATCCTTGGATCAACTAACTACTATACTAGCCTTTCTATTGTTTTTATTTATTTGAATATGGCCCTTAGTGCTTAGTTGTTTTGACTTCAAAGGCCTTTAACTGTAACTTCTTCTTTATTTTATCTTTGAATGATAAGTAATTGCTTGTTAACCACAACTAGTGCCACTGTCGTGATGGGAATTTGTAACGAAATATAAAGAAATAGCCATTCCTGAAGCTGAATTATTGCATATAAAGCAGGATTGTATTTCAGAAATAAATACTCTCTGTGCGTGCAATGCTAATTCTTTTTGAAATTGGCACTTATGGTGTTTGGCTGGAGTAATATTTATTTATCCCTTAGAATGGGGATCTAATCCACTTCTCAATAACAGATTCCTACAGAATTCAGCAACTTATCAAGTGATTAAGATACCAAATAATCAGATTTTTTATCTCTTGTACATAAATAAATTAGTTGAATACTGAATGTTATTATGATCAGAGGAAGATTTAAGATTCTACAGTGCAGTCCTCAATGCCTGGAATTACGCATTGTTTGTGAGGAGGTTTATGAAGCTGGGTTTTTTGTTGCAGCTTGATCAGTTTTATTGATGTGCCAAAAACCAAAGTGTTCTACTTGTTAAGAAAATCTCTAAGGAATACAATAATGTATGGAGAAAAGCAATGTGTCTGGCCAGGTTTGTTCCTTTTATTTGCTCTCAACTTGTCAATATCACGGCTCAGGTACTTAAATTTGTCGCTCTGCTCTTTTGTAAATGCGTATTATAAAATAGCTGGGTGGAAGAGCAGAGTGTGGCAGGCAAAAATCCATCTGTTCATTTCATATACATTTAACAAATGGTAATTCCGTTTTCCCACAATCCAGATTTTTACCCCATATTTTACTTTACACTGCTGTTTCAGAGAAGAGAATAACCTAGTATTACATAGGACAACGAATGTCTATTGATTTAAGAGAGCGGTGATTTGACATTAAGAGAAAAGTGAATCCAGTTTCCATAGATACTAATAATTACATTAAACCCTTTTTGGATTATAGATTACCATTTACAATTTGTACCCCTCTCAATCAAAGGCAGTGGGATTATGGTAACGTGTGCTCCTGTCTACTGCAATGTAATAGAAGATACCATAATTAATTCTGTGGCAAAAAATGAAACATAAATATGTATATTTATGAAGCCCTCCAGGCCATTTCTACAAAATAAATGTTTGTATGTATTTGTGTTGAAAAATGGTGATTTACAGTGGTAGATTTAAAACAATTTTTGCGCATGGTACAGTACATGCAGTTAGTTTCTCAATTAGCTTAAAAAATAGAAAACAGAACAGTCAAAATACATCTCCAAATCGGAGAGGAATGAGGAATGTTTAATAACAGGATTAACTTCTCTGTGACTCAACAGGGATCTTCTCTAACATGTCTCATTGTTATGTTTCTACCCCCAGACTTCGGTAGGTTAGGCATGCGGAAATTTTTGTAATGAATTTTGCTAGAGACATTTCAAATTGTTTTCTGCTGCTGGTGATAACAGTGCTGAAGGGTATGAATATGATATACAGTAGCTTCACGTACTGTATTGAGCGTTCACGTAAAAGCTATCACCATTGTCTTGGTACTTTCACTTCCAGTTGTTTTTGTGGTATTTATCCTGTGGTTTTTAGTTTATTTATATCTACCATTAACAATTGATCTTGCGTGCGCTTCAAAATTAAAACCGATAAGCCACTCTGCATACAGCATGTGTAGCACAACCTTAAAATGCCCCCCAAGAATAATAATGATCTTCAAGTGCTCCCATATGCTGTATGTGATCCCCTTTCTCCAAGTGCACTTGGACAGTGCGCTAACTGTCCCCCAAGCCTGTCTACACTCTATGGGTGACAGGGCCTTCTCCTGTTATGCCCCCAAGCTCTGGAACTCTCTTCCCAAGTATATCAAAGAGTCACCTTCTCTAAACTCCTTCAAATCCAGACTCAAAACCTTCTTCTTTAGAAGAGCCTTTACTTTACCTTTACTGGTTCCATTCTTTACCCCTCTGCTCCTACTGTATTTAGTACCAACATCTGCTCTCTCCTCTATGTATGCTCATTGAGTTTATCTTGTGTATTTTGTATTGTTTATTTTTAATTGTTGTTGATGCTATTCTGTAAAGCAATTTGAGAAGCCACCTTTAAAGGCTCTATATAAAATAAAGTTTATTATTATTATTAAGGATCTAACATTTTTCCCTATTACATTTCCAGATATTGCTGTGTTAAAATTCTGAATGAGCTCTGAAGAAACTTGGTCTGGGGAGAGAAAGTCACAAATGCAGTGTATATACATTGACACGCATGAAATAGCCCTCCTGTGAGAAAAGTTGCATTTTAATTTTAATAAGAAGGAAAGCTCTAAGGAATTATTGACGATAGTTGTCTTTGTTCCTATTGCTAAATCACAAAAAATGTTTTATTCTTTGAAATACCTGTGCAAATAACCTCTTTTCCTCCACTGCTGCCTCATAATAAATTATGTATTGTAGGTTTATTCAGCATTTTCAGGCTTTTGAAAGCATCTGGAATCCATGTGAAAAGAAGCTTTAAGGGTTTTCGTTTTCCTGCAGAGTCATAAGTCAGCAATCTCATATTTCTGGATGGGAAGCATGTGTGTCGCTGATGAGTTTGCAAACTGTGAGAATCACTGGAGCTTAGATGAATTTTATTACTCATTTCCTGATATATTTTAGGCTTCCTGTAGATCGAAGTGTCATGGATTCAATTGTTTTATCACCATCAATGGTGTGAAAAAGAGGTTAAATTGTGATAAATTGTACAGAAAATAATCTATTGAACTGAATGAGTTCAGAAGACCTGAAATCTGTAGTGTCGTGTGCCTGCAGCAAAGACAGCATTTTAAACTGCACAAGGACCAGTATTAAACCTTTCCATCACATCTAGATGCGTCTCAGTGGCCTAAATGATTGCACATGGCTTAAGAATTGTAGGCAATGCTTGTTTTTATTTAATTCACGGCAAATGATATAGCAACCAAAGTGATGAATGATGTAGAACAAATAGAAGATAACTTTTTTACACTGTCCTTTTGTGTGTAATTCATTTCAATTCGAGCGTTTCAATGGGCTGCATATATTTTAATTTAAAATTACATTATGGTGATGTTGTTATCCTATATTCATCTCTAAGCCAGTGCTGTTGACTTCTTGGAATGGTAACAAAACCTTTATATAATGAATATACTGTATGCTCCAGAGGTAGATGGTGAAATTTGATGAGCCCTCATCCTGATGACCTCTGTGCCTGTCTGAATTGCTTGTCCAGAAGAACAGATCTTCTCTAATAACAGTAATAATAATAATAGTAATCACCCTGCAGTCTGTGTGGGTCCTATTGTTCCAGTATAGTGACGGGGAGACTATACTGTAAAAAGGCACTAGCCTTCAGATGAGACATAAACCGAGGTCCTGACTTTCTGTGGTCATTAAAAATCCCAGGGAGTTTCTCAAAAACAGCAGGGGTGTTATTTGGGGCAAATTTCCCATTGGCCTTTATTAATCACGGCCTCCTAACAACCCCCATCTCTGAACTGGCTTCATCACTCTGTTCTCCTCTCTAAGGCTAGCTGGTATGTGGTGAGCATACTGGTGGCGCATCATCCAGGTGGGGCTGCACACTGGTGGTGGTGGAGGGGAGTCCCCATTACCTGAAAATGTGCTTTGAGTGGAGTGTCCAGAAAAGCGCTATATAAGTGTTAGCAATTATTATTATTTCTCCACTACCACCACATACAGATATACACATGCCGCTGAAATTGAAACTCCACAGCAGGTGGCAGTAGATTAAAAATATTTTTACACTTTCAAATTAAAAAAAAATTACATTAGATTAATAAAAAGACATTCACATTGTAGTGAAGTCTTCTTATTACTTGCTTGCTAAGTTTAGGCCTACTGTCTTTCTGGGGACATGGTGTCATTTTTGAAAAACATTTTTTAAAAAGCTCAGAATAATTTAGATTCAGTTTGTATTGCTTTTTCGTAATGCAATACCACTGATAGCTGCAACCCATTGCAGTCTCTCATTGGTTCTGTTGTTGTGGTGTAAGGTTCTCAAAACAAGTCCTCCGATCTCAGATAAATAGGGTTCAGCTAAATAAAGTTTAATACCGGGTAAATGCATTAGTTCAATTTTGATTGTGGATGGAAAAGATAAAAAAGCATGGCATTCATTTAAAAAAGAGGAATATTCGTTTTTTTGACATATGTGTGCATATCGTAACACCTATCTGACATAATTTACTTTTGACACTTGACTTAAGCATCATATTTCTATATACAGTATTTTGAGCAGAGAGATCAAATCGAGCGTACAGCCCATTTCTTTTGATTTCTGTGGATTATTGCCAAGAGGTATATGGTATAATTGAATGCTCATGCCCCTGAGTTCTTGAAGGTTCAGATATTTCCCATTTTATTTTCCGTGACATAAACTGACTTCTTGTTATATCATATGCAGTAAATGCTGGCTATTCTATTTTTTTCCTCTCTAGTGCACTACAGCCTAAACTGAAAATGAAGTGCAATTTTGATTCCCTAGAGGTTTAAAGGTTGTCTAATTGGCCACACAAGCACTTGAAATCCACAAGTGTAGCTCACATTTTCAAAGCGTACAATAGTAACACCTCAGGATTTGTCATCTGTTGTGATGGTACCATGTTTACTGAGTAATATTCATACAACTGTAGCCTGTAAGATTTTCAATTACATAACCAAATTAAAAACTGGCACCCAGTTCAGTCTTCCTTTCCTTTTCCTGACCTTTAAATAACTCTGCAATGTTATTAGCAACAGCAAAATATTGAAGAATTTCTTTCTCTTTAAACCACAGAAGCAGTTTATAAACATGCTGTTGATGGATGACAATATGTTTCACTTTTAATTCTTTTTTCAAACGTCTTCTCAGATGTGACAAGGAACACTATGTATGCAGAAGACTTTTTTTTGTACCAAAACAATTAGAAAAAGAGATGCAGAAATCTAAAAGCCCCTACTACTAAAAAGAGTGTTCTTGATTATTTATAATTTTGTGTTTTATTGCTAAAGCATCTTCATCTTATAAAAGAAGATATAATTCATAATGTAGTAGTAAATGTAATTGATTGCTTTTCGTATTACTGTACACTTATGTACAAAGATAATAAAGCCTTTATTTGTTCAACACTTCATCTCCCCAACAGTTGTCTGTCTTGGCTTGTCAAGTGAACTGTAGCCTATTGGCAGTTAGCCTTACTTTTGTTTTTCCTGAGTACAAGTGTCCTCACTAATCGTCTCTCCATTTCATTAGGCTTTTTTTCGGAGTGCAAACACTTCTTATTTAGAATAAATATCAACATGTGCGTTGATTTTCTGATCAGGACTTCTCTGTAGTTTTGAAAACTACCTTCCTGGATTTCTGTCTGCTCACTCTGAGACCCTTAGGGGTCTCTTCTCTTGTAAGCATTTTCTGTTGACAGCAGCAGATCCTTCCTGCTTCCCAGAGCAGCCTTGTGTGACCATTAATTCAAATACACAAACAGAAGACACTGTCAGCACTTTGTCACAGTTTGTGACTTAGTGAATGTTTCTTACTTTTCTCTCATTTCTCTCATGCTTTCATAATTTGGGTGCATTGTAATGAAGCCTTTTTGCCAACTCTTAAATAGCTATGATGTAAAATATCTAACAATGGATACAATGACAATCTTTAGAGATGTGTATGAGTGTGATTTTTACCAGCTATTTAAAGTGTACTTACTATCCAAAAAAAAGAGTAAAGCAATGAAAAAGGATTTTCCTTCATGCTCACCTCCCATACCTTGCTGTTGAATTTCTTCTAAATTCCAATTCAGTTTCAGAATGGCAAGATGACATTCATGTGCATGCATGTACTTCATGTGAATTATTCATCAGTATTTATCTGATGCACCTTCCACGAAATATTGGGAACATCCAATTGTGATTAAGATACTGAACCACGATCTCGGATATCTTCTATTTTATTTTTGGTTATATGGTTTCCAGAAATACAGATTTATACGGGTAGTTTAGGATCGTCTTTTTTTTATTGGAAGAAGTGCGACTCCTAGAGGATGACTTTTGTAGCATCAACTAAACTTGCACTTCGCGTTACTACCATACGGTGGCACTGTAGCCTCAATTCTGCTGTAACGTCTGTGGAAGGCTGCTGCCGCATTATTTAGGATCTTAATTGTTATTTAAGACCCAATAGTCCATTTATCCTTACAAAGGATAATAAGCGATTTACAGATACTTACAACCAGCTTCTGTCATCTGATAACCACTTTAGATTGTGACCAGCACAAATGAGATTGTATGAATTTGCAAATTTGTTTCTGTTCACATTGTTTTCTTTTTCAGCCGTTTTTATTGATTATGAGCATTATACTACAAAGTGAAATCTGAAAAACATCGGGAGATGAAGAAACCTAAACTGTTGCATTCTCATATACCATACAGAAACCAGGACCAGCTTTCCTCCTTTTGGACCAGAATTTCAAAGTCACTGACCCAGTGTGGTGACCAGAGACATCATGCTGAAGGAAGTGTCATCCCTCAGATGAGATATTAAACCTACTGTAGGTTCTGACTATTCAGCCCAATTCAAAATACTTGATTCATCCCAATGGGACAATTTAAACCAACTTGTTGATTATAGATCTCTTAGGCTGTTTGTAGGAGAAAGGGTGTTAACCCTGTTTTCCCATCTGTTTTACTCTGGACTTGCACATTCTGGCCTACCTACAGTACCTAAAGTAGTACTGCTGAAGATGTCCCTCACCTCTATCTGACCTCCGGTGTGGTAGGGCAGTTGGCACACAGTGGCAGCCATAGTTGTCCCAGATGAGTGCTATACTTCAGTGCTGCAGGAAGTGAGTACTCATCCTGTAAGTCTAGCACTATCAGATCCTTTGGAATGACAAGTGCTACTGTATATACTGTAGAAGCTACACATTATCATCATGGCCACCATCATCATACAACTCGTGGAAAGTTAATAAGCAGAATGGACTAAATGCCCTCCTCTTATTCATATTCTTTGTTATATTCTAATGTCCTTAAAAGGACAAGAACATATCCAGGAATGAACTGTACATGACAGGGGTTATTGTGAGCATTTATTACTGCATACAGTATATTTCATGAAGACAACCACCTCGGTTTCCTATATATTCAGTACACCAGTGCTGAAGAGCTCTGCCGTAAAACTCGCAGCAGTTCCGAACTGGGGGAGCTAAACATGAAAATGAGTGACTTCAAATTTGTTTGAAAAAAACACATAACTCCACTTCATTAAATTAAAATAGGACAATTCAATATAAAACCACATATTTCCATTTTTATGTATTTGATTTGTCGCTCCTTTTCCTCTCAATAGCCTTATTTCATTGCTGAGAGTTCCAGGTCTGTGGATTTTTATAGCTTGCCACATGCTGTGTAGATGTACTAGAACTGCAGAGCGCAAGAAGGAAGAATCTCGTCTCCTCTTGCAACAAGCTTCTTTCTTCCACTACCTCCTTCCTACTGCTGCTGTTTATGGATGACTCAGAGAGGCCTTCTTCAAAGTAATTGCCCTTTTGTTCTGTTTGCAACCTTTTTCTCCTTTATATCCCTGTAGTTCAGATTCTGCAGTTTCGAATCAACCTACTGTAGTGTACCACTACTCCATTGGTACAGTACAAGCAAGAGAGGGATGAGGAACTGCATGCTTTCCTCTAGCAAGTGAACTGAGGCTTATGCCATTTCTTGGACTTTAAGACTCACCGTGCCTACAGGAGAGCTAGCATCATTTGGAACAGTGATGTACCAGCACTGCAAGCTATAGGGGTCACTGTTGACTGAATTGGGGGCTAGGTGAGCAGCTTTTCTTGGGGAGTCCTGTTCCTAGTTGGCTGATGAAATTGACCAGACTCCTACTGGGAATGTTGGGGTTTTAGGGCTCAGCAGAGCACCTTCCTCTGTATGAATCACATGTCTTTGATTTCATTCTAGTAGTTTTCTCCCCATTCTCCCCCAAGACCCTGGTCTTGAAAACACTGGATGAACTTTTCATTGTGTTTCTGCTTTGATCCCCTGTGACAGTTTCAGAACAATAACAAGCTCAAGGAGAAATTCCTCCCTGGGCCTGTGTTCTTCTAGCTCAGCATGTTTGAGGCAGAGTTACCGAATGTGGTGTTCCTTTGTGCTTTCCCTGGCATTTTCATTCTGACGTGCTGCCTCAGGGTCCTTCAGTACTGATTTCCACACTGAATTTGTGAATTGTGTGGAAAATAAACAAAGCAGAAAAAAAAATCTTAATTAGGTGGCAGAAGGCTAACACGACATAGGGCTAGATGGTTTGCACATATAGAGTATTTTGTGGTATTAAATACTTCTTTAATAAGGTAAATGTATGAATAACCACTGTCAAAAACAGAGGTGAGAAGGCAGGTGCTCTTTGAAAGTGAAAAAGTGGAGAGGCCTTGTGAAAGTGGATTTATTTTTGTTCAGTGAAATGTTACCATGGAAACAAGCAGACAAGACACTTAAGGACAAGAATGGTCCGTAGAGGAACTAAAGGAGATGGCTGAATCATTGTTTTCTTCAGTCTCTGAATATTTGCTGTCTTTTCTTGTTTTTGCTTGTTTGTTTCATTGCTTACTTTCTTCCGAAAAATTAGATGTCGCTTGACTTGGAGAATTATTTAATAACAAAAGCTGCAGCCAAAAGTGAAGACAAAGGGTTTTTCTCATACTGTATGATATTATCCTGTCTTTAAATATTTTACAGTATGTTACTGACGGTATGGGTTCATTTCCAGCATATGGCACAGAAAGAGATGTAATTAATCTAGCTGATGTACAGTAGGACACATTTTGCTGTAAAACCTCATATCCCTATGCCATTAATAGAAAACTAAATTCAATAGTATCAAGAGTAATTTAATTGATTACCTGAATTAAGAAATTAGGCTGCATTGGACAAAGTATTTTGTTACTGGATCGAGTTATTATGTAAAAGTAGCAGGGCCTTCTAATAGCTCATGTGTACCATATCAGTCTACTTTTTTAGCAAGCAAGCAGGAGAGTACTGTAGCTTTTGAGCCTATCCAGTTGACAGTTATGCAAACATTAGTGACCTCTAAATGTGGAAAAAGATTGTAAAACTTCTCTATTTCTGTGCTACAACATCTTTGAATGCATCCTTCCTTATCTGTTGTTAAAATGCAAATATTTCCTTGCCTGAATAGGCCGATCTTTTCTCCAGCTTTTACAAGGCGATGATTTAGTTATAGGCTCTATTCAAACTGCTAACCATATAAATACAGTTAACCAAAAGCTCTAACAGTGCAATTCACTCCTTGCTTGTGGTTCTAGTGATTATTATACTTGATTCGAGCATATTCAAAATCAACAAAGGTAGGGTGACCCTAAGGGTCTGTGCTTCCGGAGACACTGAGATGGGACAGGATTTTACAACTGAAAAAGAAAGACATTAATTTCCGAATTGGCTATTCTGTCTTACAACTTTGCTGAGATGAACACTGGTGATTAATGCCCACAAGATGTGATTATTATCAGCTTGCCAGTATAAAATCTTTCCTGAAATCATGCTTTTGAACAAATCAGTAACATTTTACAGCCATACACATGGTTTGATCTGGTCATTGGCTGGAATAATAAAAATTGGGGATAGAGATACACTCAAATAAAAATCTCAACTTTGTATAGGGCCTTAGCAAAAAAAAAATGTGACAAAACAGAAAAATCAAATGAGAATTGTGTTTTTTTTTTATCTTATGCTTGGGTTTTTATTAGTTTATTTGATTTTTTTATTGATTCTGTCCATAAATGGACTCACATGCTTGAGTATTATATTTATTGTAATTGTTGCTTGTTTGTTAAGTGTTTGATATTGCAAATATCATGGAAGATTATGCGAATCATGTGTTAATATTCACTTTGTTTTCCACAAATTGATCCCGTGTGAAGATACCCATAGATTCAAATGTGTTTTGTACTTAAGTGATTTTTTTTTCCTTTTGTTTTAACTGATTTACAGCAACACTGTGCTGTGTTGCTACTTGTTCTGCCTGCTCTTTGTGCTGAGTTTGCAGCTGTAGCCTATATCGATGGAAAGATTTCACCTTTACATATAGATTAAGGAGGATGTTTGAAAGAGAATGTTTCACCTTTAATAAATCAGAAAAGGTTATTGCAGGTCTGTGGCTGAGCTCACTTTTATTTTATTTGACATTTTTGAGTAGTCATATTCCTTCCCTATCTATAGTGTTATAGAACCAATGCCAGACTAGCTCAGTCAGTAGAGCATGAGACTCTAAATATCTGGGTTGTGGGTTCGAGGCCCATGTCAGGCGGCTGGGATGTTCTTATTAGGGGCAGTGCAGTGGCTCTGTGGCTAAGGATCTGTACCTGTGGTTGGAAGGTTGCTGGTTCATATCCTGTGGCTGGCAGAGGAATCCTACTCTGTTGGGCCCCTGAGCAAGGTGCCGTATAAATGGCTGACCCTGTGCTTTGACCCCAGGCTTCTCTCTGTGGCTGTGTGTCTCATGGAGAGCAAGTTGGGGTGTGCAAAAAAACAAATTCATAATGCAAGAAATTGTATATGGCCAATAAAGTGATCTTATCTTATTTGATATTCATAAAATAACCATATCCAGGAGGCTTGATTTTGAATTGACTGTGGGAACCGAGATCTGTGATTCATACATGAATAATTTTAATGAGACGCTATTACAAGAGCCAAGAATCGGTTCTGTTATGGTAGGGTGTGTGATCTCATTTGTGACATTAATTCTCCTTTTGGTGCATGTCTGTGTTTAAAAGTCACTGGGCCACTGGCCATACCTCTGAATAAGTAAATACAGTACAGTATAAGTAAATACATGTATGTTTTGTATGTTATTGCTGTTGTTGTTATTTTATCACCCTGGCCTTTTGGCAGATGAATGACATTATTTTCTACCAAATGTTCACTAGTTACAGTAATAGTAGAATTTAAGTTGTACTTAAACAGAAACAAATAAACATGGTAGCAGATGTATTATTTAATGTTTGCAATTAGAAAGTGTCAGTTTAGTAAAATTAATTCCTTTGCAGTCTTTCTTTTGGGAACGTTAATTTCCACAGAATGAAAGGCATGTTTTCCTTTGAGGCAGAAAAGCATTACATCAGGCTGACTATCCTTCAGTGAACAGCTCTGCAAGGTCAAACCAACAGCTCTAAACCTGCCCAACTCCAAGGAAAAGCTTGAGTCATCAGGCTGAGTTTTCATCCTGGAAACACTGAGAACTTGAACTTGACTTCTAAAGCATCAAACCTTTCTGGACAGGGGGTTCAAGTAATCTCATCGTCATTTTTTTAAATTTAAATAATATATACTTTTATTTGTGCGAAAATACTTACCTAGGAACAAGTAAAGGTTTATTCCATGCTGAAATGAAGAGAAAAGAGACACAATGTTTCGGCTGTGGAGCCTTTACACCTGAAGAAGGCTTCACAGCCAAAATGTTCAGTCTCTTTTCTTTTCCTTTCAGCATGGAATAAACCTTTGCAGCTGATGCCTGCTGATGCAGCTATCCAATCAAACTTATATATACCTATAATATTACGTACATGAACCAATAAACAAAGATCATAAGTTACATGACTTTTTATTTTACTTGAAGCTCAATCTACTCCAGCAGCCCCCACCTGGATGATGCAACAGCAGCCACCAGCATGCTCACCTCATACCACCTTTCAGTGGGGAGGAGAAAAGAGTAATGAAGCCAGTTCATAAATGGGGATTATTAGGAGCCATGATTTGTAAAGACCAGGAGAAAATTTTGACCAGGACACCGAACTTATATGACTGTAATTGCTGTGTGAAGTCTTGGCTGTGGCTGAAAATGTGTCTGAAGTATACAAATGTAGATGGGTTTTTTTTAAATCTGTTTAATAATAATAATAATTGCTTACTTTTTCTGGACACTCCACTCAAAGCACTTTACAGGTAATGGGGATCCCCTCCACCACCACCAATGTGCAGCATCCACCTGGATGATGCGACAGCAGCCATAGTGCGCCAGAACGCTCACCACACATCAGCCATTAGTGGAGGAGAGGAGGAGTAGGGAGGAGAGCAGAGTAATGAAGCCAATTCATAGATAGGGATTATTAGGAGGGCATGATTGGTAAGGACCAATGGGAAATTTGGCTAGGACGCCAGGGTTACACCCCTACTCTATTCAAGAAACGCCCTGGGATTTTTAATGACGACAGAGAGTCAGGACCTATGTTTTACATCTCATCCGAAGGACGGCGCCTGTTTACAGTATAGTGTCCCCACCGCTATACTAGGGCATTAGGACAACATGGACCACAGGGTGAGCACCCCCTGCTGGCCCCACTAACACCTCTTCCAGCAGCAACCTTAGTTTTTCCCCACGAGGTCTCCCATCCAGGTACTGACCAGGCTCACACCTGCTTAGCTTCAGTAGGCTGCCAGTTGTGAGTTGCAGGGTGATATGGCTGCTGACTTTAAATGGTGTAATTGGTTTCTCTCTGACCTGAAATGCCCTTTTGCAGAGACAGTCGGGATTTTAATGTGCGGTAGGAGCAATTAGGGGCAATTGTAACTTACTTAAAGGATAGCACATACAACATCTGATGAGCTCTTCTGTGATCCCCTGAGAATGAATAAAGTATAAATGCACTGGACTGAACTGGTGTTTAGATTAAGTAACCTACTGTATCTGAAATGGTGAGTGAGAAGGATCCACTTTATCAAAGTACACAGATAAAAAATTAATGAGAAATTTAGATGTCTGACTGGGAGACTACAAAACTGTTTTCTACAATGCAAAGCAAGGTTTCTTTGCAGTCTCATTCTGCATGCTATCCAATGACAGCTGTAGAAAAAAATGAATGGTCTCTATTAAATTTTGATGACTACAAACACATTCACCCAAAATTGGTGAGGCAGGGGTCATAGTATTCAACAGCTTTGAAATAATAAATGAACAATATACTGTATAATAAACTCTGATACAGCATCATCCCTCAGGAAAATGCCCTTGGGGTGATATAGTTTTAGTCTTCCAATTTGCATAACAGTAATTATACTGAACAATAAGGGTGATAAGACAAATATTCTGCCATTTTGAATTAATAATTAACAGCAATGGCAGAGTATTGTACCAGAGATTATAGACTCTTGAGATAGCACTGTGGGGTAAAAAGGTTATTCTGTAATTATTTGTCATTATCAAATAATTTTTAAAGATGATAATGCCTTTTGTAGAGAAAATAATTTAAATAAATTGTATTATTCCCTAGTTCTTAAATGACGCTTACAGTGTGTGTCATCTGGAATCTTTGATACAGTTACTACATGGTTTTCCAGTTATATGTCAATACTGTATGTGCTTTAGACCTTCTTGAGAAAATGTACCTCAGAAATGAATATGACAAACAGGGTTCTCTCGTACAGTGTTTTGAGACTACAAGGATTTTCTAAAGTTATACATATACAGTACATTGTTTGAACGCTTTGGAAAATCAACCAATTCATCGTCCATTTTCACTTCTTCCAGTTCAGGGTCGAGGGAAAGCTAGAGCATATCTCGGCGAGCAATGGACACAAAACACAGTACACTCTGGACAGGACACCAGTCCATTGCAAGGCAGACACACACACACTCAGACCTAGATCCAATTTTCCCAGAAGCCAGTTAACCAACCAATATGATTTTCACCTGTCGGAGGACACCCATACTGTAAGTACTCCAGGAATTGGATCCAGGACCCCAGTGCTGTAAGGTAGCAGTACTAATCACTGCTTCACCGTGCCGCCCTAAACAGAACTTAATTAAAGGCTTCAAATAAAAAGAGACCATTCAGCCAATTTTACTCATTTGGTCCATGAATTTTGAAGAAATGGCTGGATGAAACTTCTGGCTTCCACAACATAAATGGGTAGCCTGTTCCATACTCCCACAACCCTTTGAATAAAGAACTGCCCCCATTTCTAGGATTGAAATCCACGTTTTCCTCATGCATTCTCCTCACAGACATCTATCAGGATAACACACGTTTTTTTATGTCAGAAGGACTTTTGGAAAATAATCCTAAATGTATGTGCTGTTAGAAAAAAAGTGGATAGGATTGTCAATGGAGTAATAGTAATGTTACCCACAGTAGGTATTCTCAAGTGGATTTTACAGGGCGATCATTATAAGTCTTGAAATGAATAAAATGAACTGTATATTGAAATATAAACCCGATTTTAGAGTGCTGCTCTCTGCTTTAGAAAAGAAACCCCTAAACTGTTAGCTGTAAACTAGTAACTATGATCTAACAAATTAAGTAAATTATGAACACACATCTCCCAAGGAAAATAAATGATTAAACCTATAACTTTTAAATGTAATTTCTGCTTATTTCCAATGTCTTGAATCACAGTCCATCACCATGGACCATGCTGAGCTTGATCACTTAATCTTAGCACACAGTTGGATGAAACGGAGATAAAGAATCATTTTGTGGTGTGTTTAAGACTGGGGTTAACAGTTCCAACCTGAATAAACAACTGAATTATTTTCATAGACATACTGTATATCTGATTTCTCCTAAAGTCAATTAAGATTGATTACTTAGAACATTCACTTCATTAAAAGTGCAGTTACCTGTAAAATACCTTGGAACAAACTCTTAACTCTTTACCTTTAGATTGTAGGGTAGCACAGGTTGCACAAGTTTTTATATAGGCCTACATATATAATACATATAAATATATTCGTGTGATTTTGCTTAATTGCAGATGTGAGCCTTTGGTCAAATACCACTTTTTAAAAACCGTATAGGAAAATAAAACTGATTTTAGGGGATGTTGCATACAGTATGTATACACTACACGAAAACTCTCGCACTGTAATATTTTTTAAAATATAAGGAACTAAACTTATTAGCAGTAGTCGTCATAGCATAATTGAGCACGTTATTTTCTATTTCACTACCTACTATTTTTTAAAATCTAAAATATGCCGTATACTTCACACTTTTACTGTTGTCCTTGTAATATGCCTTGTAATTATAATATAGTATTTTCAGATTAAGGAAACTACGGTATTACCTCATAAACCTTTCCGTCTACACCGCTGATATTCCCAAATGTAATTAAATTAAGTGTTACATCTAAAATAATGCTTGAAGGTGTCCATTTAAATCAGGGAGAATGCTAAATATTTTCTCATCGTTTAAATAAATAAAGCTTTATTGTTGGTTAAGACCTATACAATAACTTAATCATTCTTACCTTTTCTAATTACTTTGGTTTTGTTATTTAAGAGTACGGTACTTCAGAATGAAGAGGCACATAATTACAATTTGTAACGCCAGAATCGCTATATTGATATTAAAGAACACCAGAGCGTTTGTCCACAGTGTTTCAACCTACAGTACTTCGCGGAAAACAATTACGATCTGCGCTTTTTAAGCAGCTAAGAACATGAGCAAGAAATTCACCAGTTCCAGGATTGTTCCATTGACTAAAATCTAGCAGGGAGGATGATGCGATCAAATCAGGTGGTACCAGCTTGCAGCGTTAAGCGTGTAAGGGTTGCAGTGCAAATGCCTGCTAAATAGTGCGTTGGGCTTTATTGAAAGGGAGCAAACTGGCTCGGAGGAAATCAGCAATCAGATTAAATTGATCAATCCCAGAGATGGCTGGAGCCAAACTGATGCCTTCACCCTCAGAGATTGATGCAGATATGAAGAACGATACTCCGAGCATCGGGGAGGCGACTTGGGTCAACTCCTTGATGTCCAGTCGGAGGATGGGATCATTCGGAAGCGATGTTGGTCCAAGGTACTGCAGAATCGCAGTAGCTGTGTTTGAGAGACACCAGTAGTTGATTCTTAAAGCTGCAGCATGCTACAACTTGCACCGCTGTCAAATTGAGCTTCATCTAAAATGCGCAAATGCGGATTAGGTTGAATATTACTACATTTTAACGCAGGAGACATCAGATGCATGTGTTAAAACTTCAAGAAACAATTCTAAAAAAGACTTCTGAGTTACTGCACGACACCAGGACTCACACATGAAATGGGCCTGTTTTATTGTAAACTAAAGAAATTCTAGGAATCGTGCTATCTGTTGGGCCATTTCATTAAACCAGTACGATGGTCATTTTAAGTAAACCACAGCTTAGACCAATCCGCTAAATTCATACCTGCCCAAGTAACAATACGCTTTGCAGGAGTCCATAGAATAGCTTGTAAGAATGGGCTGAACTAATACAAACAAGAGAACACGTGGTTTTAAGTATACAGGTGCGCTAGTGTTTTATGATAATTTCTCTAACACACTTGCTCGCCAATATCTTAAAAGTCTTAAAAGATGTTCAGGCGATAAACCGTTGGTTACATAAACTTAAAGATGCTGTACCTTGTTTATTAAATAGTATTTTCTGTATTAACATGTTGAGGCAATTCAAAAGTATGTTTTCTTATAAGGTACAATATTATAGAAAAGATATAACCAGTATTTTGAAGTATACTTTTTATTATCTTCGACCTGATGTTGCCTCTTATAAGATAACTAGAATTTGAATTTGTATTCTGTTTGTGCATGTTTCTGTTTCTGTCGCTTTATTTACTCAGTATTGTAGTGCAAACCAAGGGGATATTTTGCAAAACAGAATTCATTCAAAGCGGTTTCTCCAGCCACCATTTCTTATACAGCCAACTCCCAAAGCATAATAAATCTGACCTCTGGGACTTGAAAACTACACTGTCTTGATAAGTTAAAGTTGGGTGTAAATAAATAAAACATGATGTCAGATACTGCAGTACAGTAAATGCTTTTCAGAAACCCAGAATGTAAAACTTTAGACTTAAGTACTGTATGACTTTGGTGGCTGTCAGAAAGATGTTTGAAGGGTGAACCGTCAATCATTATTATTGTAATAAAAATGAAGATTTTCTTCAATTTATTTTAAGCAGGCCTCACCATGGAAAAATAAAGAAAGCACAAGAATGCATGTTGTTCGTTTTAGTTTGGTGGTTTTGAATTCATAACGGCTACAGTATATCTTTACTTCAAAGCGCAACAGTTCAGAGTTTAGAATAGCTGCTCCTTTGGCAATAACTTTTCTATAGGCATATAGTAACTGCAAGGAGCTGTGGTTTAAATCAAGGGCATGTCATTAGCTGACATTAACCAGGATTCCTCAAGCAGTAAAGTTTCTCCTGATCTTCTACTATAGAGTTGCTGGTGCTTCATATGTCTTCCATGTGTTGCCCAGCTGGGTGCTGCACTTCACTGGTGAATGAAGTTGTTTTCCCTCCTATACAGTATGTGAAGTGCTTCACAGATACAAGCAGTTCTTATTATTAACTGCTGAATGGCTGTGGCAGGTGAGCATGTCTGAGGAGTATCTTTAGAAGGTTCCATTCAAAATCTGTGGTACAGCTTATGTAGTCACAGAGAACTGGATAAATACAAATTGATGTACAGTTGCACTACAAAGGCCGTTCCTTAGTACTGTACTTCTGCTCCTGAATGTCATATTATGACATTTAGGAGTGTATCAGGTGTAGCGTCTGTCAGTAATTGTGAAACAGTATCGGTGCACTTGTTAATCTTATATTGGCTTCAGGCTGAAGCAAGAGACAATATTGATTCAGGGGCCTCTTGCTGTTGAAGGATTGTGCTTTTTCTAAACGGTAATACTGCGCCTTTGATTCATTCAAATTAGCCACAGAGTAATTACCTGCAAAGGAATCAAAGAACACACACCTGACTTCTCTGTGATTTATCTTCTAGCTGTCAAGCTTCACATACTACCTGTAAATGAGACAGGTTTATTGCCTTTTAGAGTTTTGAATAAAAATACTTAGAACAAGGTAGTTTCGTTTTCGTAAGCAGTAAGAAATCTAACGGGGGTTAGCTGGGAAGTTTAAGTCACATAGTTTTGCATTGTAGTGATTTGCTTTTCCTCATGTTCCTCATGTTGACTTAATTCTAAAGAAAGTATTTGTTAGTGGAAGTAGTATTTAAAAGAAAAAACTGAAATTATGATATGGGGTATTTTCCTGGGAGGCCATTGGACTTCTAGAGCCATAGCGTTAATTAATCTGCTCTGAATTTCTAAAATTACATGAAATAAAGGTATTGTGTCATGTAAGAAGCACAATGCAGCCACATTTAAAACCAAATCCACTATGCTAAATGTAGCTGCTGTCCTAGGAAAATTGATTTTTTGGAAAACAATGCAGATCTGCCTTGCAAAGATCTTGTTTTTCAGAAGATATCAAAAGTGATCCAGCATTTCTTTTAAAGAAGTGAAAATTCTTTAATGTTATTAACTGGAGGCTTTGGTTTTCCTCTGGAAAGTATGCAGGCAAAGTCAGAATAACAAGTAGGTTTTAGTTGATGAAAAGAAAATATTTGATACGCACCTCCAGGGCGTGCATAAGGAAGTTAATTGTCTTGTTTAACCAAATTTGTCAGGGATATCACTGTTTCTTCAGACAGCCTTTTGAAACCTACAAGAGAGTTGTAAGTCGCAAACTTAAGTAGTTTTTTACTACTTAACTGATTTAAAAAAATCCACAGTTTGGAAAATAATTTATTAAAGATCAAAGTCTATGTCTGAGAGTAATCAGGTTCATTTAATAATGTTGTAATTTCCTAGCTTTCTTATATGCAAAACATTCTTTGTAATAACAAATCCAAGATATGAATGTACTGTAATGTAATTCCAATTATTTTACATTACATGAAAAGTGATTTTTAACACCTAGAAGTGTTTTTTTTAATCAATTTAATTAACATTCCTTTAAGGGGATGGCTGAAGAACATGCAGCTTTCTGAAAAAGATATTGTATAAACCTAACATCAAATTCAATCAATACTTTTAAAAATACAATTTAAATGTTAAAGAGCAGAGAAAGCTAGTCACCTACAAACTGTGGAGGTTGTGGAGAGAGGGTCTTAAGACTACTGATCTTAGTTTATACCAGTAGCAGGCCAGGTCAGAAAGACTGAAATTACAGCTGACCTGCCACTCATTGTCAATAGACACAGCGAGTGAATAGGATAATTGTTAAATAGACACAGCGGCACTTAATAGAACAATCAGAAAAGGGTTCAGAAGACACATTCTATCAGTGCTGTGATTAGTTATATTTGGTATAAAGAGTGTTAGTGGCTGGGCTTTAGAATAGCAAAGCTCCTGTACTGATTAGTATGATTATTGTGAGTTGTTTTCAGTATGTTCAGAAACATTGAGCCACCTTTTTAAGTTGGGATCGTTCACAATGTCCTTGCCACACTTGTAATTATTTAGTATAAGTTACATGAAAAAAAATATCTTAAGGTGTTGCTGATTTTAGGATCTTTGACAAATTTAGTGGACCATGGCTGAGCATCACAAGACTGAGATTAAAACTGCAGTGCACTTTTAAAATAGAGAAATTTGTTTTCTTGTAACTAAAGAATCAGTCTATAGTACTATCTAATCCATATAAGACCTATAATTTGTTTTGTTGCAAGCCAAAAAGCAGACAAGTATGAGAAGAACCTAATGTATTTTTTCACTGTGAAAAGTTATTTAGCACTTCTTTGGGTTTATATCAATGTGTTTTATCACTTTCGTGAAAATGTTTAATGTATTTAGGTTGTTATTGTTTTTTTCCCATAACAAAACATCAAGTCACTGAGGAATTGGATTCAATAATTCTGATATACTCTTTATGTGCATTGGCTTTATTATTCTTACAGTTTCTTAGTTTGTTAATAAACTTAAGATTCTAGAGCAAGACTTTGGTAAGATAACCTAGCCTGGTGTGATTACAAGGAAATCCTCCAACGTATACAGTAAGTCTGTTAACTATGTAAAGTGCACCTGTAAATGTTATTCTTTATTCATGTCCTGTTTTATTGTCTGCTGATTAAAGGCACAATATAGTGTATAACACATGCGTTCACAAGCTTAGAATAAATTAAAATCTCATTTCCCAGTCCAGTCACAAATCCATCTGTGGATCAAAAGATCCTCTTAATTTGCTTTCCCCTTTTTTATCCGAGCTTTCAGAACAAGTTTTCCAGTACTTCAAGAAGCCTAATGGCTCCTGCCCCATCTCACAATGGTCATCTTTGGTCCAGACCAGTACTGGAGTAACCCCCTGCCATAAATGTGGCAAAGCAAGTAACTCCAGGACTTCAATATGCTCAACCAATGTTCGTCATTGGTCCAGAGGGGGTGTTAAAAAAAACCCAATCAGCAACAAAAAATAAAATGCAACTTGAACAACTACTGTATAGATCAATACGAACAAGACAAACCTGGCAACACTTGACAAGACAATGGATGTTCGTCTAGCTTAATGTTTCCTTTGCTAGATTCAAGACTGCTTTTTTTTTTTAAAAAATGGTTTCTTTTGTTTTCCTTGCAAGCAGAGCGTGCAGGATTTTTCCTGTGCGGTAGCCTCGAATTCTCTCCCACACGAGAGGTGCTGGAAAGGTTATCTCAGTCCTGTTAATTAACAGTGCGCCTGCTTTGTGGGTTTATCTTCGGAGAACTTAGTCGTGACTTTTACAGGAGGAAGGCATATTGAGCCTTGAGAGGCAATGAAGCAAATAAAGAGGTCTGACAGTTGGCTGTAGTAGTTTTACAGTATCTTTCAGCAGCTTTCTCCCACTACAGTATTGCTGTCCTCTTGTCACATTCAGCTGTAAATAAAAATGTCTGTGATTTAGTTTTCCAACACATACTGTAACTACTCACACTGACTACATAGTGTTTACTGCATACAGACTCTATTACATTACAATGACAAATTGAAGTTAAAGAGCCTATTATTGCAGTTTCAGATGTGAGTGAATTGCATAGAGAGTCCAATTACTCAGGTCTTTACTAAGGGAATGTTTTGAAAAGCACCCCAGAATATGGTTAAGAAAGCATTTAGTGATGCTTGCAGGTCTTATAAATATTAGTGGAAGAAATTATTTCTCTTCAGCTGCCTGTTTTTAGTTCAAAACCCATTTGGATACACCCGATTTGCATAAAATTTGCAAATGAGGTCATAGATTTCTTCATTAAGTTTGAGATCAGATCTATTTTTGTCTTTGGAAAAGACAGGCTTGGCAAAGTTTTCTTTGTGGAAGTTTGGGGCAGCAGGAAGAAGTTTACCATGCAAATTTCATTTTGGCATTAAAATACAGATGGAATTCAGTCCTCAAGTGATTGACAACTTATAGTCAATGAAAAAAATCGTTTTCTTCCACTCAATCTTAATAATTTTTCTCTTTTAAATTCATTTTTCTGGTTATTTTTAGAAGTAGTCATGAAAATACAGAAATCTTAATTTTATTTACTTGTTTATTGATTTCTTTTGAATATACTGTAGCAATTCCATTAAATAATAATAAACTTTATTTTATATAGCACCTTTAAAGGTGGCTTCTCAAAGCACTTTACAGAATGACAACAACAACAATAAAAAATAAAATACACAAGATATGCACGATAGAGAAGACAGTAGATGATGGTACTAAATACAGTAGGAGCAGAGGGGTAAAGAACAGAACCAGTTAGGTAAAGTCTCTTCTAAAGAAGAAGGTTTTGAGTCTGGATTTGAAGGAGTTTAGAGAAGGTGGCTCTCTGATATCCTTATGGGATAGAGCTCCAGAGCTTTGGGGTGCAGCAGGAGAAGGCCCTGTCACCCATAGAGTGTAGATGGGCTTGGGAGACAGGAGACCAGAATTAGAAGAGCGAAGGTTGCGAGGTGGGGAGTAGGACAATAGTAGCTCAGACAGGTACTGAAGGACCAAGCCATGCAGAGCCTTATAGGTGAACATGAGGATTTTGAAGTGGACATGAAACCTGACAGGAAACCAGTGCAGGGACTCCGGGATGGGAGTAATGTGATCACTTAATCCTGGTCAGGAGTCTGGCTGCCAGATTTTGGACATACTATACTGGAGTTGGTTCAAATTGGATTTAAAAACCCCAGCGAGTAGAGCATTACAGTAGTCAATTTGGGAAAAGACAAATGTGTTGATCAGATTTTCAGCAATAGTTAGCAATAACATAGTTACAAAAAGATGGTGAAATGTGGCTTTCCCTTTTGTATGAGGAATCATTTTTGTGATTTGGTGAAGAACCTTGATTTTCCTTTTTAAAATTTTTGACAAGCATCATTACATTTGTTCTGTGTTGAGGAGGAATTAAGTATTCGGAGACCCTCTCATCCCTAAAGGGGGGTAGTCTGAAATGACAAGGGATCATGGTGTGAGGGAATTAGAAAAAGTGCTGTTTTAGCAACTGAAGTTTGGACTTTGATTCATATTTTGTGGTTTTATGAAATTACCATCTTTTATTTAAATGAAATTTGCTGTTGAAGCACTGTATTGCCTTTTTTTCTCTTATACCATGAATTCATGCCTTGATTTCAGATATGGCAAATCAGTTGGTTGGATCTTGAAGAATTGAAGAAAAGTATATACTGTAGTATACTGTATGTGTGATTCAGAGAACAACGCTGGCTCTCTGGTTTGTGTCCCTGCTTCAAATTTGTATGTGTGCTTTATTAAGAAGCATATACTGGCTGTGATGAGCATCCATTTCTGCAGTGACAGGCTTTCAGATGAAAGTGATGATACTCCACTGTAGTCAAACATGCACAGAAGCAATCATTAATCAACATGACTTCTGAAGTCACAGCAAGTGTGGCGTGAGACTTGCTTAAGTGTGTCTTCTGGCTGTTCAACATCAAGTAGAGTACGTTTGCCAACATGTATAAACAATGTAGCAGATCTTTTCTTACACAAACATTTGTCACCACACGGAGACAGCTTAAAGCTCTGAAAAACTGCAATAGCTTTTCTATCACGCTTTGCTGAGCTAAAGGAAACAAAGAGGTGGTGATGACTAATTATGATGAATTCTTGGCGCCTCCTTTTAATGGCAGCAGGGGGCAAGGTAATCTCTGGATGCATGCGCCATTGTCTTCTTTTTGACTACAAGTTGGCTGCAGTAACAATCAGAAAGCAAGGCTGCTTCAACAGTTCATGGGAACTGTAGTTGTTGAAGCCTTCCTACGCACAGGATGACTGTGCAGTGCAGTACTAAAGAAACTACAAATCCCACACTACTTTTAATTTACTGCAGAGATCTTGTGGATCTTGCAGCATTTTAAGTAGGGAAGTAAGGAGCCCAGAAAAGAGCCAATGGAATTCTTTTAGATGTAAGTTTTATTAATTTTGTTCTGAATTTACAAGTAACTTGTGAACCCTGATTTTAGGATTTTCTAGCAGCACTATTTCAGAAGTGCTTTTGTATTATTTTATCTACTGTACAACAGGCATTTAAATACCTGCTGGGAGTTGTGATAGCAAGATTATTGATTTGTCAGTTGGTTCCACAAGCTTTGTGACAAGGCCTGTTTGTACCAGTGTGGGAACAGTACATAATCCTCTTGAATGTCCTTGAATAGATATTTTCTGAAGGTTGCTGTCCTATCCCTCTATACGCTGAATTAAACAGCAACAATAATTCTATAGAAATATACACAAATTGTATGCATTTCCCTATATGAACAACGGGAGACTTTAAAATGATGTCGATTACTACAGGTTTTATTACCAAAACATTACATGATTTTGCTGCTTAACTGTACCCTATTAAATACAGGGTTGTTTAGGTGATAAGGGCTCTTTAGTTAGATACTGTACAGTAAGTAAACCCCCAGTTATAGTACTGAGTTTGAATGAAAAATCCTTTAATTGCCAGCTTCATTGTTTTTGATCTTGTCAGAATTGGCCACAATTAGTGATTTTACACTGACACTAAATTGAGAAACTCAAAACATTTCTCAAATGCATTCTGGAGGCTGAGACATCTAACATGTCTGGGGCAGGTAGTAGTACTACTGTGAGCTGGTTGGACAGTCTTCTCTGTTGTAAGTGGATGCCTCACTTGGAGCTCTTGAAAACCACCAGTAAGATACAGGAACAGATCAATACCACAGCTTTATGTTAGTGTAGTCTTTTTCCTGTAAGAGGTGCTGTCCCATAGAAAGACAAGACAGATGTGCAACAACATTTTGGCCCATTTGATACACACCGAGTCATATACCCTCCCCTATCTTGTACCAATAAGGGCTGCAGTTATGTAGGGTCTGCTTTTAACAGACTTGATGTGGAGTTTGCATGAACCTTAAAAGACTACCGCCAGTTCTTACAAGCAATTATCTGTTACAGCAACCAGCCTAAGAATGTTAGTTAGACTCACAGCCCAAACACAGTGTCCAGGCCAAGCGCACTTGAAGATGAATATTGAGCAGAGCTCTCCATTTAATTTTTTTGTTTTTATTAATTCCATGTGGGAAGACACCACGTCATTTTTGTAATAGTGATAGTGATTTACTAGTACAAGCCACAGCAATCTTAGTGTTTCTTCTTCTGTGGGTGTGTGAGGCAGTTTTGCTTTCTGCCAAAGGGACTAGAGAGTGTGTAATAGAAAAATAAAAAGGCTTAATAACAAATGCAAGAATGAAAAAATCTGGAATCTCTTGCTCACACCAGTCTGGCTTCTGTTCTAGTGCAGGAGGAATTCCCATGTGGAATACTTACAGTAACAGCTCATTTGCTTCCCATGATGTTCAAATTCAGAATATGATTGTGCTGGGTTTTATTCTAGTATTTAGACGTATTGCTTGGTCATTTTTACCTGTGCACATATCCACACAACCCTACGGAGCTCCTTTCTTCTCACTGTGTCCAAAGCTTTTATCCTTAATACACAAGCACACACACAATTGCCGGCAATCTTTCCAGATGTACAGTATCTTTTTATCTTTTGTGTTGTTCATTAGCAGGCAGAATCAATGAGCAGAGTGCAGCGTCGGAATCGTTTTGATTAATCTGGTTCTTAATAGACACTTTCAGCTCCTGTTTAGTGCCTCCCAGGTTTTTCGCGGGGTATCTTGGCAGATGCATGTGAGACAGCTGTTTTCTCAAGTCAGGCCAAACTATAAAAGGCCTACACAACAAATCCTACTCATGAATGTAAATATGTTTATCATTGTTCTTAATAAAACTCTTTTCAGTTCATTGGAAACAAACTTCCAAGTAGACAAAAAATCAAAGTAGCTTTGCTACTCACACAGACGTGAACTAATACTTGTTTTTTACGGTGAAACCCCTTTGGTTTGCATTACAAATACAATAAACCGCTCAAGGTCGAGTGTCTGGACTGCAGTCAAAACAGCCGCTTTGAATGTTTGAGTGTGGGTCTCCCCAATCCAGGTGCATGGGTGTCATCTTGCCTTTTGGTGCTCCTCTCTGGGTTTAAACGTAGTTCGTTTGTTCATCCACATTTGCGTGTTCCTGACTTTTCCCTCCCTTCTTCCCTAATGTTTTTTTCCATTCTTTTATTCACGTGTTCCATGTCTAGGCTCTCTGAGGAGTACAGTATGGATTCCACTAATGCACAGTAAGTTAGAGAGGCCCGTATGCATGTTTCTAAATGGGGATGTGGTGAGGAGTGCATTTAGATGGAGCTACCCAGTATTTCTGCCTCAATCTTATCCAGTACGACCCCTCCATAATGTGTTGGAACCTCCATAATGGGTTGACATTCTCATTCTGCTGAAAGCAGAGATTTTGACAGAGAACAACCACAAAGAATGCCTTTACTCTAAATTAATCTGAAGATTTCATATGGGCTTTCTGAACAATCTGCCTTTCTTTCTAGGCTGCTCAATCCTTATTGGCTTTGAATTGGGTTTGGAAAAGTCAGTACTGTAGTTCACCTTTTCTTTGTAATGTTATCAGCTCTTTGGTAGAGATGTTGAAGTCATCAACACTCCACATAATGTTTTTCTGTGGGAAGCAGGTTTGTATCAAAGAGTTTTCTAGTTTCTACAGGCTAAAACTTCTACATAAGGGAGCTGCATCATGATGTTACAGTATGTGGGGTGAAATGCCGAGATTGTTGCTTAGCAGCAGCTGAAATTCAATTAGGATGATAAAAGATATTAAATGTTAAAACATGGGATGTGATGGACTCCATTTTCTAAATGGAAAATGCATCAGTAGATGCAGCAGGGGTAGCAGATATAATAGGGGTAGCAGAATTGGTAGGAGAAACTCACAGACATGGTTATTGAGTTGGTTGGTTGAATCTTTTGAATTGGATTGCTGCTGGGCTCAATGAAGCCTTAGGATGCCTAACATAAAAACCTGTTTCATCTGAAGTTCTGGCTAAAAGATTTCATACTGTGAAATGTTTCCTTATTTTTTGTGTTCTGTGGTTCGTCTCAATACCCAGGTGGATAACAGGCAGAGAAAGTGGTTGGTCTATCATCATCTTAGTGCTGAAATTGTCTATCCTCAAACCTCAATTATTAACATCGACAGTAAGACTCCTCGTTGTGCTCCTCTCTCCTTTATTATGCTTTTTTGTGTAGTCACAGTTAAAACTGCTTTGCTTTAGAGTTTTTACTGGTCTTACATACACTTTGTTTGTACCAAAATACAGAATGTCAAGTATCTTTTCTGTAGAATTTTGATGCTTTTTGTACAGTATAAGGTTTAAATACTCCATTAGGATTTGAGCCTAAGATTCCAGTGTGGTCTTGAAATTATCAGTCCGGTAATTTTAAAATGAAAACCCATGGGCCTTCCTATGACAGTAGAAATTCCATAGTTGAATAAAGGAAACATCATAGTAAATAATGAATAATTACGTTTTAATGGGATTAAAACCTGTCCCAATGCTGACTTTGCTAGGGTTTTGCCTTCCTTTAGATATGTGTCTGAAATTACATAATATCTGACTGAAAAATGCACAGATGACTCTGTCCTAGTTAAAAGAAAGGTGTTACGTCCCATTTTTATTGTCAAATGCAGCACAGAAAGACCTAAGATCCTCTGGCAGAAGGGTGAATTTGCAAAAGAAAATGCTGTCTTGGTCACAGTATCAGTAACATCTGAAGCTGGAATATGAGCTGATAAATCTCTTGTTCTGATGTGCATATCATACCATCCCCTTTTTCCTGTTGTGTCATTTCTTACTTGTGTTTCATTTCAAGTTAATTGTGTTTGCCCTAAGTGGTTCCTTTTTAGTGGTTTAGCTTAGAGTGCTGTTATCCATGGTAATTAACTGTCCAAAGTAACAGCTTTAGAAAAACTCAGAATGTATTTCCGGGAACAGTACAGGGGGGAATTAAAATAGATCTGTTGCTCTGTTTGTCCATCAGTAAAGAATTCTGGTGCATTACTGATATTGTTCCCCTGGTGCGCCACTGATATTTTTTCCCAAAATCGAAATGTCAGCTTCAGTAAATCTATAAAGCACTCTGTGAATGTTAAGTACAGTATATCTGTAAAATTTGATCATGAAATTGAATTCACTGAAATGCATACATTTGAAAGACACCAGTATTTTAACTGTTACTGTTACAGTTGATAAAGACCGTACAACATATTTCAATACATTCTTCAGATCTGTGATTTATAGTTCATATCCCATATTTGTAGTAGATTCCCGTGAGCGCAGAGGAGCAGTTCTAATGACTGTGAATAATATAATTTAAAAAAGAAGTACAATTTAGTTTAAGTGAATTTCATTTTTCAATCTCTGAATCGCTGGCAGAAAACGACCAGCATTAATTGAGATCGACCTTTGTGCCTGTCGAAAAATAAATGTAATTGCACATCTTTGTCACTGAGGCAGCTATTCCTATTGCTTTGGGGAGATGAGAGGTTTACTGGGATAAGTAGGCATTTAAAACACATTGGCAGCCATGAAGGTGGGACCGTGTTTCATGTTGCACAATGTGGTAAAAAGGCAGATTTATTATTGGTAAGAGCTCATTGAAAACAATTAGTCCCTCAAGCTTTAATTCAAGGACTGGACATTCCTTTGATGGCAGTTATTTGTGGCATTTTTACAGACTCAGATTTTTTTTTTTAAAAATTTGTTTGGAATTGTCAATTATTTTTCACACTTTATCGGTTCACATTCACCTTGGCAGTACCAACTGGTGAAAGGCAGTCGTTCATTAGTTCAGCTCAGAGCTGCCACCCCTTGTATGAGTGCAGAAGAAATCAGAGTCCAGCATTCTTCAGAAAGAATGTACTGTATTACTGTAAGTCTTTGGAACATCATAGTCCTGCACAGCAGAGTTGGCATTCATTGGAGCAGTGATGCAGCTTTCACTGAGACCATCCGCAAGCCAAAGGAGATACTTTCATTCCATAGGTACCCTGACAGACCCAAACTTGTTTAAATACAGAGTATTTACAGTATTCAGCCTGACCTCCATTTAGGTTCTGATACAGTTTGAGGTACTTGGAAGTCCGGTGAAGGCCCACCAAAATGTGCTCCTACTGAACGTAATCACAGCTTTTGGACTGTAAAGTATTAAATCAGGGATTTTGGTTGATTGGGGGTTGGTGTGATCACACTGTGCACTTGAATGTTTTTTTTTTAAATAAGGGAAATGGTTTCCTTGAATGCCTTTTTAAAAAGACGATTATTTTTGCAAATGTAAATGTTTATTGTAACACTTGTCTGACTCCTTTATACAGTATGTATTTTGTTCCATGTTTTGTATTGTACAGCAATGGGAGATTTTTATGAAAGACCTTTTATAAAGTTTATAAATAACTAGGGTAATCTAATATTTTTGTACAGGTCTCATTTTTTTTTATTTTGTTAGTCCCTGCTAGAAAATTAAAAGTCAAACATTACAGTACATTTGGAGACTCAAAACACCTTAAGCATGACCGTAAATGTGCTGCATTTCATCTTGTCAGAGAAATCCGAATTCTGCCTCCGTCTTCAGTGCTGTCACTTCACCTCTGCTCATTTTCAATTTACCACCATCATCTTGTATTTTAGCTTACCTCAATTTCATTAGTTTCTCTGTCGGATTTCAACACATGGAGCTCTCAGACAGCAGTAAGAGGTGTATTTATTATGTTCTAAGTAAGTTGAACATCTTTTGAGCCTTTATTACAGCCTTGGTGTTGTTGCACAATATGCCCTGTATCAAACTGATCTTATTTTCAAACAGTAAGTTGCTGGTACCATCCGAACTGTAATGGCTGCTTAGCACTGCAGGGTTCAGTTTAAAAATTGCAGAGCCCCTCTGATTTACTTTAAATAGATCCTTGTATTTATTGTCACGTATGATAGCTGCTCTCCAAAGGGCAGCTACTGATCTGAGTGAATTTCATATATGAATGAAGTAAAGAAGTAAAATGGACACATATGCAGGGAAAGTGTGGTATATGTGAATCATTCTGCAGCCCTTGAAGATGATTTAGGTATTCTTGCCAGTTTTTTTTCTTTTCATTTGCTCTGCTGTGAGGATTTTGTTGTCCAGATTGTTGTTCCACCACACGATGTTAAGCAGAGATCTGACTTTAATTACAGCTCAGGGCTACGGTCTCAATTCTTTATTTCAAAGCTGCTTAACACCACAATATACTGTAGTGTTGCAATGCTGTTCCCGAACCACTTAAGTGCTGATCCAACATCACTTTCCTATCTGATCAATTCAGCAGTGCCCTAACAATCGTGGAGGTCAGTAAATTAAAGCACCTTTGCAGTTAACCCCAATGTTTGGCAGATTTCACTCTGAACATTTACATTGTAATGTAATGTGGAATTAATTTTTTTTTTGTGGTGACATATACTGTACTGTGTATTATTTTCGTGAGTAGTATTTTATTAGAAGTAACCATATGATACCAGAAAAGTGATTTTGTGATTGTTGCTTTTGTTGCGATTTTATTTAAATTTTCACATAGAAAGTTAAATATTCTTTCCTTTACTTTATTACTGTAGATTGTGTGGGGTTTTTTTATGCCTTTCCTGCTTTTTTGCTGGGTTGGAAGATACAGTGAAGGAGATTATTAAACTTTATTAAGCTTGACTAGATTAGCAAGCAACGGCTCTTAACCAACTGCAGTTTACGTTTTTAAAAAACTCACAGGGTGCAGTGGTTAGCAGTGCTGCCTTTTAGTGCAGGTGCCCTGGGTTCAATTCCAGACCTGGAGTACTCTGTTCTCTTGGGTTTCCTCTGGATGCTCTGGTTTCCTCCCACAGTCCAAAGACATACAGTACTGGTACTGTAGGTTAACGGGCTTTTGAGAAGAATTGGCCCTTGAGTGAGTGTTTGCATGTCTGTGTTTGTGTCTGTATCTGCTTTGCAAAAGACTGGTGTGCTGTCCAGGGAATTTTGACAATTCTGTAAAAAGCAGTTAGAAAATGGATGAATGGATAAAAGCTCATAAATTTAAAGTACTAGCATTTGGAGTCTTCACTTCCTTAAATACCAGTTTCAGAAGTTGCTTTTCATCAGCCCATGTATTTGATGGATGACTTGGTAAAATGTAGTGTAGATGTAGATGATCTCAACAGATTGGATTTGTGTGCTTGGTACCAAGTGGTGCAGTGTTTTTTTTTTTCCTCCTGCTCAGAGGGGCATATGCTGATCAGCCCCAAATCAATCTGTGTTCACCAGGGGATGCCTCATGAATAATATCCCAGGCAAATTCCTGAAAATTAAATTTAGAAATATCCCTCTCAATGTCAGACTGCACTGTACTGCATCCTTCATTAACCTGCAGAGGTGTTGACAGATGGGAGTTGCATTGATAAAGATTAAATTTTCCTTAAGGAGTCCTTTTAATCAGAGAAATATATACTGTATATTATATTCAGTACATGCTGTCCAAAATATTAGGAAACCTTTCCAGAATAGCATGCTGGGCTTCTGAGAGCAGAAAGAACAGCTTGAACATGGCAAAAAGTATGTATTACATAAGGTTTTCAAATACTATATCTGCAGCCCAGGCTCAACCCATGGTGCTTGCACGATGCTGGGTTTGAAGCTGTGAAGAGAGGGATTGCAATAAGTGTTCCACTGGCTTCACCAGGAACAGGACTGCTCTGGTCAGGAAAAGTGAAGCAAGTCTTTCATGCATATTATCTTATATTATATTATTTTATATTATATAGCTGTTTTTTGAACCCTTGACCTGTCAATTTTTAACTGAAATGTACAAAAATTGAGACAATATCCTTTATAAAGCTAAAAAATAATACCTAATAGTACAATTTTTATAGCCCTAATCCTTAATAGCCCATACCCCTGTTCATATCTCTGTGAAATATGTAAAAATGTATAAATATGTACTGTAATTGTTTATTATGCTAGTAATAACATTAATAGATAGGTCATTGACAATTATAGTGAAGAGTACGTAAATAAAATGTATTTTTCAGTACTGATCATCCCGAAATGCTTTTAAAAACATCAGACTCTAACTTTATAGTCTGATTGTCTCTAAGCATGGAGTGAAAACCTAGAGATGATAAAAGCTTATAAAACAAATCTGTGGATCTGTCAAATTTGTATTGTTTAACTATCCATAAACTGTATGTAAAATCTTATTAATATTATTTTGACAGAAGAGATCTTGCTCCGGGATGAGAGTGAAAACAGATTGGCTTTATTATATGCATACAAGGAACACCTCAATAGTAGGGATATTCAGAGAATACAAAGCAAGTAGTTATCGTTATACAGCTCGGTAAACAGGTTCATTGACGTACAAACAATTTGGCAGGGTGTGTGGCTAAGATCAGAGAACAATTAGCTCAAGAGAAGTGGTTGGCTGTCTGTCCAGAACTACGGCGCTCTCCCTCCCTTACAGCCTTGAGATGTGTGAAAGTTGCAGAGATAAGTAAAACACCACAGGACTAACAAAGAGTTTAATCAATATTAAATAGCAGATACAGGCTTTCTGCAAAAGAGAACAGGCCAGTAGTTTAAAAGTACAACCCAGATTAATATAATGCAAATTTATTGATTACTTCACTCAAGGGATGTGCTTATTGAACGGTTATATATTCAGAGCTTCGATTCTGCTTTTTTGGGTTTCTGAGTTATTTTCTTCCCCTTTTTTGCAGTTCTACTAAGGACAAATTAATTATCTCCATTTTACAACTGTGATCATTTGAGACACTTCTGGATCTTCTTGCAGATCCAAGCAGTGTCATTTATTTTGTCACAGAAAGAAAAAGAAAATATTTAATTATTGCAAAAGGTGTTTTTTTACTCTAATTTTGCACTGGAAGGTACAGTACAGTATATGCACAATGTACTGTCTGTAAGATTAAATAAATAAAACTCAGGAAAATACAGCATACTGAGATTCTCGCCACTTTTTGTGCACCTTTGGAGTTATTTAAGTGCGCTAGTTTAATTTAATATTGGAAAGTATGACCTTACAGGGAGGCGGCAAATTAAAGAAAAAAACTCTCTAATAAATGCTGCATCAATAGTAATAGTGACCTACGAATATATATTTTAATTATTATTCCCCAAAAATATATTTATTTAATAAGACATTTTCTCTTGTTCCTTAATTAAAATCTAAGTCTTGATTATAAAGTGTTAAGTACTGCTGCAGAGCATTACATTATAAACTGTGCATAGTACAACCTTTGTCAAAACAGCTTAAACAAAACAGCTTTGGGCAGGAAAATGTTATGGTACTTCTATCGAGATCTACATTATAATGCAATGTATCCCCTTGATAAAATATAAATAATGGATTCTTTTCTGCTATAGTCATATTTTGGCCAGTTTTCCAAAGTCTGATCTTTCTGACTTTGGTGATTTTAATAATCAGTTTCTTGAATATGAATGATATAATATAACAATATGAATATTTTTGGGAGAAGGATGCAAACCAAGAATTTTCTTACATCTTTACTCTTATGACTACTTTAAATCAAATAGACATTTTACTGTGCACCTCTGATATATTAACCCATGTTTAATGTGGTCTGAGACTAATGCATCAGGCATGCATTTTCCTTTTCCTATTAAAATTCATTCTGATAATGGAATAATCTTCAAAATGTAATTTCGGATAGCAAAAAATTAAAAATTTCCTGTCGGTGTATAAGCCAGAAACTTTATAATGACTTTATATCTCTGACAATGGCTTTTTGAAGCAAAGGGAATAGTTCCTCAAACGAGTATTTCAGCTCACATCAAAGGTTAGTATTTCAGATCAGTCACAGGGCTTGTTCCCTCATTGAAAAAGAAGAAAACATAACAAATTTAGAACTTTAGGATATTGAAACAAATTTGTTTGATTTATTTTTACATTTTCCTTTGACAGCATGTTTTTTTTACCTTTAAGGAGCTTTAGTCAATATTGAGAATTTTAAACTTGTTTATTTTGACCCGAAGGTTTTCCACAACTCCTTGTCTTATTGAGGGCCTGTCCTTAAATCTGCAGTTTTACTCAGATGCGAAATACTTGGCTTCATAGAAATAGTCCTTGTTAACGTTGCATGCACAAAATAGCCAGTTTAATCAAAAACTAATTACACTGTAACCTTTTCACTTCTTTAAAACCTAATTAAACAAGGCAGTAAATGATTGTATCCATTACAGTCTGACTCTTGCGGTTGCAATGAAGCTTGTACTAGTGGAAGCTTGGGTATTTAGTAAGACGCGCAGACATTAATCAGTGAATTGGATTTTATTAAACCAGGAACAGGCTGTAATTCAGAACAGGTGTCATCTCTGGCAGGGCCCATAATTTCTCACGATCTTAGATCTCTCTTCAGAAAAGAACAAAAACTGTCAAAGGAAATAACATTGTGTCAATCAAATAAATGGAGGAAACTAAGCAGCTCTTCGATAACGTGCTTTTCCCTTATCCATTATCCACAGCCACTGCTCTCAACCCAGGTCCTGGAGGAACAGCGTGTCTTCTGGGATTTGCTCCTAATCACAGGCTAATTGATTTCACTTTTCTTTTTGGCCCATATTCATAAATTTGCTTTCAGCTCTTAAAAATGGGGATTTGTAATTGCTGTGAACAATAATAATAATAATAAACTTTATTTTATAGAGCACCTTTAAAGGTGGCTTCTCAACATGCTTTACAGAATGACAACAACATTTAAAAACATCCACAGTGAGAGGAGACAGTAGATGGGGGTACTGAATGCGGTAGGAGCAGAGGGTTAAAGAACAGAACCAGTTAAGTAAAGGCCCTTCTAAAGAAGAAGGTTATGAGTTTGAATTTGAAGGAGTTTGGGGAAAGGAGACTCTCTTATATCATTAGAGATAGAGTTTCAGAGCTTTGGGGTGCAACAGGAAAAGGCCCTGTCACCCATAGTGTGTAGATGGGCTTGGGAGACAGGAGACCAGAATTAGAAGAGCGAAGGTTGCGAGGTGGGGAGTAGGACAATAGTAGCTCAGACAGGTACTGAAGGACCAAGCCATGCAGAGCCTTATAGGTGAGCATGAGGATTTTGAAGTGGACATGAAAACTGATAGAAAACCAGTGCAAGGACTCCAGGATAGGAGTAATGTGATCACTTGCACTAGACCTGGTCAGGATTCTGGCTGCCAAATTTTGGACATACTGGAGTTTTTTCAAATTGGATTTAAAACCCCAGCGTGTAGAGCATTACAGTAGTCAATTTGGGAAAAGAGAAATGTGTTGATCAGATTTTCAGCAACAGTTAGCAATAACATAGGACGTAGTCTGAAGATATGTCTGAGGTGGAAGAATTATGTTTTGACAATATGTTGCACATGTCAAGCCTGAATCAAATATCAACCCAAATTTTTTTTAATTTAGCCTGAAGCTCAAGCACAGTACTATCCACAGATAGGGTTACAGTATTAGCTTTACAAAGTTGATGGGGGTTGCCAGTAAGCATGACTTCAGTCATGTCACAGTTTAGATGAAGGAAATTTTGAGTCATCCATTATGTCGGAGATGCAATTAGAAAGAATAGAGACAGCCACATCAATGGTATGGATATAGATCTGAGTATTGTCAGCATAGAAGTGATAGTTGAGGCCATGTGATCTTAAAACCTGACCAAGTGGAAACATGTAAATGCTAAAAAGTAGGGGGCCCAGTATCGAGCCCTGAGGAACACCAGACTTAACGGTCCAATTTCAGATCTAAATCTGCCAAGAGAGACAAAGTACAGTGAACCCTGTACCAGTTTCTTTTGGAGTTTAAGAACTGCCATCATTCAGGTATGTAACTTGAAATGTAACAAATTGGATCTCCGCAAATGGAAAAATCTTCATTTTACAGTATATGTTCTCATCTTCAATTGATCTACTATGTGATGAAGGGCTGTACTAACCCCTTGTCGCATGGCCTTTATGGCCTGTCATAGGACATTTGTATATAGTTTACCTATTGCTATGTTATTTCTGTTTTGTATGTATTGTTTTATTGAGTTGTGTGTTAGATGCTGTGGATCCACATTCCTGGTCTGTTCCCCCATCTTGTGTCAGGCTACAGAGCTTGTCGACCCATCCCTTTAAATAGAGGTTCACCTGTACATCACGAGGACCAGGGGTGGGGCTTATAGCATATAGCCTGGCCCTGGTGATGTAGTAGTTAGTTGGTTGAGTTTGGTCCTGTCCTGTTGCTTTTCAGCTTGTACTTCTCGAATTGGTTTCCTTTATTAAATGTGCATACTTTATTCCTACTCTGATGGTATGGTGGGTTTTTTTTTTACTTGGCAGATTACTTATACTGAGTAGTTAGTTATAAAGTAGTATGAGCAGTTCAGGTGAGGCTGAGCAAAAATCTGTGTGCTGGAGATGTTGGAAACTTTGCCCCTGAAGTGAGGTATTTCTGGCATTCAGGACTGACCAAAGAAAGAGCTGGAATGTTGGGAGTCACAAATATGGTCATAGTGCCTTACCCCAAAACATGGGTGTAAGATGGGACCCTGCATCCCACAGGATGCTTATCTATTGCAACGCCTATAAACACCCGTATAAGGAGATAAGGTGATGCCTATTGGCCAAGCCAGCATGTCTATGGAAGGCGAGTAAAGAGGAGAGCCTGAAGAAAACCCACAAGGACACAGAGAAAAAATGTGAGCTCTGCGCAGAAGGCACTAGATCCCAAGAGTGAAGCAGCAACACTTAACAGTACCTGTACCCAGGTCCGCATTGAAAAATGAAAATGATTCTTCTCGGCACAGGAGTAAAACAAAATAAATTAAAGTTCAGCTGTTAACATGACACACTGCTCCTGTACATTATTCAACATTGTGTTTTTCTGTTATACAGTCTCACAACAATTCCTGGGGAAGCTCTGCTACGATGCATGTCTGCAAAACAGAATTAAGTTGTACCTGCCTTTGCTAAACCATCAGCAGAAATACATTCAAAATGCTCTGGTCTAGTGTTGCTTCATCATCAAGGGGGTGTGAATTGGGAAGTACGGAGACCCCTTCAGATATTTGTCTAAAGCTGCGAGTTCTGTGTTTGCATCTGACACTGCTCTTCTGACACGTGGTAATAGTGGTATAAAAGGCTGATATAAAGTGCAGGATTCCTGTGCTATTACACATGCAGCTGCAGGGGTTGTTATGTAGGAGGTGATGAAGCACAAAGCGGGCTATGACTTTACAAGCATTCTGACTCCCACTGGATCAAGATAATTGCATGGTTCTCCTGCCTTTTTAGCATATCATGGATGGAGATTAACTGCTGATTTTGACTGCTCAATGGGAACATGGCCCAATTATTTGTGTGTATTTTAGGAATTGCCTATTCAGGAAAGTTTTCCAATTTTGTAAGTACAGTATTTCAATGTAGTAAGGAGAAAACGTTTGTTGTTTTAATTATGTATATTGTGATACTAGGACAGGGGTTTGCAGCACTGATCTGGGTATTCCAGTTTTCATGCCACCCGAATCCTAAATGGTTTTACCATTGCTGTACTGCCTTAATGAGCTAAAGTAAATTATACCATGGTTCTATACTGTTACGTCCCAGTGTGTGGTCTGTGTGTGTTTTTTTTATGTTCCACACTGCTGACCCTTGATTGTTCTCCCTCCCCCATTGGCCCACCATCACACCACTGTTTCAGTATGATGTCATCATCAATTAGCTATCAGCCAATCAGAACAGATCTTATTCAGCATATAACATGGAGGTTTTCTGAAGGAAGAGGCCTTTTGTTTGACTTCGGTCCTACTTGGTTTTGGTTATCGCTTTGCTTCACTTTTGGTTATTGCTTCAGCTTTGTTGGTTTGTTGTTTTGCGTGTGTGTGTGTGTGTGTGTGTGTGTGTGTGTGTGTGTGTGTGTGTGTGTGTGTGTGTGTGTGTATTTTTGTATAGCTTCGGCTTTGTTGTTTTGTTGGTTTCTGTTAGTTTCTTTGTACTTTTGTTTGTTTGTGTGTTCATCCTTGTTTTGCCATTACCTTGCCCTAACGTGTGATGTTCAACTTTTGTGTTCTTTGTACCCTGTTCCTGTTGATTACTCTCGTTTTCCCTTATTTGTATTCCTAGTTCACTTGTGTTTTTGTGTGAACTTGTGTATAAGGTTAGTTTAGGTTGTTGGGTACATTCCACACACTTAGTTGACTTTGTGTTAGTAACACTAGTTTAGTATGGGTGAGTGCCATTTGTCTTGTATGGTTTTGGCCAGTCAGGGGAGGTTAGCTAGGGTGTTGAAGACGCCGAACGTGACGACCGTGTGTTTCGGGTTTTCTTTTGCAGTCAGGTTAGCTTTCCCTCACTTTCCTAGCCAGCTGCCTTTTGTTTATTTTCTTTTCTTTGGCACCACTCTAGTTCCTTACCATTCTTATCACGCTTCCTAGTCCCTCACCAGAACCCACCTGCTTCCAGAAGAATTATCCTAAATGTTAACCCCATTACCCTAGACACTTGGGGTCGTAACATATACCATTTAAAAGCTGCTTCTGAAACCTGCAGTTCTGGTGCTCCAAACCCAATGCACCACAGCAGTGCCATTCAGCCTGTGGATTTATGATCCACTTCATTGTAGAACTTTGCTATAACTATTCCCTAAATTAGTTCTTAATTTGGAAATTCAATATCACAATTTAGGTACTGTGGGTATATATACTATACCAACAGCACCTTCATTGGTATATGCAGTAGTAAATTGTTTACCACTGGATATATAATGTATTGTGGTAATTCTGTAAATTTGTAAGAAAATCTTATCTATAAAGTACATGCCATTTAAGGAATCAGAGTTTGCTATAATCCTATAGACTATATTTCAGATTTCAAGTATGGTAGGGTCCTGTTTTTCATTCCATGTTTGATCTTAACTGCTTAATTGAATAAAATATTTCAATATGTACAAGTAATCAAATCACCTATTATATGAAGTGCTAATTAAAAAGGGAATGTAAAACCTATGGAATATTTTCCCTGAACAAATGCGGACTCTTTCAGAGCTGGGTGGTGTACTACAGATATTTCTCTCTGTGTGTTACAGTCCATGTGGTTATACACTTTTCTTTAGCCCATTATTAAATGGGGAACATTGAAATAATGTAATTGTTCTTCTTTTCACCATCTTCAACACGTTTTCTATGTATTATTAATCATTAGAGTTATTGAGAACTGAAAAAAGGTGTAGCACTAAATGACCTATTCTCCAGTCTGGCATTTCTCATTTTAAGACACCAAAAAACCAAGATTGTGACCCTTAAGACCCAAGATTTATGATCACCAATCCAAACCAAATAAAATCGCAGTAATATGGCTCCATTTGTAATAACATGGACAAAAACAAAAATACTTTTTCCATATCTTTAAGTCACTGATAGTTAACAGTTCTCAAGCATAAAACTTTGAGAATGTTAAAAATAAGCAAATGCTCACTTTTTATGTTTCTCTTTAAAAAATTAAAATACCTCACAAAATGGGAAACTAAATATCTAATAAAGTTCAAAGTTAATCTGTGGAGACTGGAACATAAAAGCTATTGACTTGCTCAGTACATATCTCCTGTACCCTGCAAAGTTGGCACTTTTAAATATTCAAGTTGCATTTTTAGACATCAAAAAGCTTGTTGTTATGGTAGAATAGTGCTGACAGACATCTCATGAATGCTATTTAGCTAGTACTTCATGATAGACTGGCTTGTGGTAATGAGTTATGCACATTTGGGAAGTTCGAGAAGCATTTATCATTGGCAACCAGTTTGACTTTTGCAAGAGCTATTACATGAATTTATAGCTGCAGCTGGAGATCAATTGAAATAAACTTTAAGCAAGAGTGAATGCTAAATATGTCTACTGGAACAGAAAAAGGTCTGTTTTCTACTTGATAAAGTACTTATATAAACTTGTAATACAGCACAGTAATTTATTTTAAATAACGATTTCATTAAAATCTTTGTGTCTGAGGAATTCAGGAGGAATCTCCATGGAATAATGCTGATAACACAGATGTGAAAGTGTTGTCACATTATGGCAATAAAACACTCTCTTTTGGGATTTTGGATGATTATGTGTTAGCAGTACTTTAAAAAGCTCTATATAGAGATTCACTACGCATTTCTTCCTAGAAATACAGATAGCAGAAGAAGAGCACTTCACTAATATTTCTTCATTGAAGTGTCCTTTTTGCAATATGCATATAGACCTACAGCAAACTAAAATCTAAATGATCTTAAAAGAAATTCAGCAATGTATTCTCCTAACAAGAGCTCTGAGATAAGTTGAAACTGCTTATCAAATGTTCAAAAAAAGATGAATCCCTAATGCAAGAAATTGTATATGGCCAATAAAGTGATCTTATCATCGTTAAATGATTTTATAGGTGAAACAGCTGTAGATGACTGGGATGTGAAGTTTTCAGGCTTGAGTTTTGAATGACATGCTCCTGAAACTGTAATAATTGCTTTTGAAATGAATGTTTTTGTCATGCTTAAGTACACAATCCCACCTAGATACTTTTTTATTAATATTTTAAGTAATGCAGATGGATATTTAATGCCAAAATAATACTTGTCCACAAATCTGTAAAACACTACGAACATAACCAAACGGGCAAAGAGACACTGAAAGCAATAAGCAGTTTAGTCGATATATGAATTTAAGAAGAGCTTATCTGGCATCATAATTATTCAAGTTTTGTGTTTTTTACTTGCAAACTGAGTATGGTCACCATAATGTAGGTTAGAAGACACATCACATGATGAAATATAACCACTACATCTGAGGATGCAGATGAAGTACTGTGTAATGTAAGTAAGGTAAGTGAAGTACTGTATAGCCACTTCTTTGTTTTACAAATGTTTATATTGCAATGAAGAACGAAGACCAGCAATTCTAAAGATCTAAGAGTAGGTGGAAACATCATCCTTTTAATTCAATTTTTATTAATGTTGCATGCTTCTATAATTGCTTAAATGTGACCTGCATCAGGGTAATTGAATCTTTAAGGTAGAACAATAAGGCTTGGCTTGTCCTATTGCCAAATAGATGTGGAGCCACAATGAAACAAATCTTTTAAATTTGCAGTTTCAAAACTAACAGGTCATTTGACTTGTAGAGTCAAGACAATTAAAGCCCCGAGGTTGATTTTTAGAGTAGTTTTCTCCATGTCCTCTCAGCCTCAGCTTGCTATTCACCAAAATTTGCACCCGGAGGACGAAATGTGACTGAAGAAAAGTGCTGATTGTTCCTCACCTCTGGATTTTTGTTTTTCAGAGTGCAAGTCGAATTTTATGTGAATGAAAACACCTTCAAGGAGAGACTGAAGCTTTTCTTTATTAAAAACCAAAGATCAAGTGAGTACCTGGTCTTGTTTTGTGTTGTCCTGTGAATCATGCATGTCGATAATAGATCTCGTCTCATCTATAGGGAAATAAGTGAAGGACCCATATTCAGTGAGGTTCATTAAACAAGCTAAAAACCCACTGATCATGTCGGAGGTACTGTAGCTGATTCAGTTTTCTGCACTCAATGAAGTTATATCTGAATTGATAGAAATAGGTGTAATACTGTGGTGACCATGTAAAGCTGTATTCATGTTACCCTTTTTGATGGCTGTCGTGTCCCTTTTGCAGTGGCAAAATTATAAAATGGGTTGGAAAACACCGGCACTGTGATAAGCTGAGGAGGGTTGTGATCCGCCTTGTAATAATTGTACCGCCAATAGTTAAAACAAGTCCCACCAAATAATACCAAACAGGGGCATCACAGCCATTTAAGAGGTTTAACATCATCACACTTCAGCAACAAACAGCCTCTAACAATCTACCCCACTGAAAAAACTGTGCTCAGTATATACTGAATACATTTGTGAAAATGTGTGACAGATAGTTAATATAGTCATAAACTGGGAGAAATATTCAGTATCCCCATATACAGGGCCTATAAAAAGTATACCCCCCCTTGGACTTTTCACATTTTATGGTGTTACAGCATGGAACCATGATGTATTTAACTGAGAATTTTTCCCACTCATCAACACAATGTACAGTACTTTATAATGTCAAAGTGGGAAAAAAAATCCAGCCATTTTAGTAAATTAATTAAAAATAGAAACAGAAAATAATTGAATGCATAAGTATTCGCCCCCTTGCTTTGACACACCTAAATTACCTCTGAAGTAACCACCTCTCTTCCCAGGGCCATCACCAGAGCAATTCGAATGGGTGGACGTTTGGTTTTAACCTGGGGGACCTGGTTTGAGCACTAGTTTGAGATGCGTAACTCTACAGATGATGCTCTGTGTTTTCATTCGTCATGACAGAAAAAGAAAATTTGATTGAAATGGTAGATTAGTTACATAAATATTTTTCAATATTTCTAAAAAAAATAAACTAAAACATTTCTTTCCACTTTATTCGAAAATTCTTTTGGGGGGGGGGCACGTTAGTCCACATGGGGGGGGGCACTGCCCCCTAATACCTCCCCCCCTCCCTTAGCGACGGCTGTGTCTCTTCTCCAAGTCACAGAATTACTTGACTGGAGTCCACCTGTGTGCGGTTGAGGTGTTTCACATGATTTCAGAATAAATACACCTGTGTCTGGGAGCTTCCCCACTTAGTGCTTTTCCAAGGAAACACTACACCATGAAGACCAAGGAAACTTCCAAGCAGATCTGAGACCAGGTTTCTTGGAATAATACCAGTCAGGGCTAGGATATAAGAAAATTTCCAAGGCATTGAACATACCTCGAAGCACAGTGAAGTTCATCAATAAAAAAGGTGAGAAAATTTGGAACAACGGTGAATTTGCCCGGAACTGGCCGTCCTCCAAAACTGAGTGTCCGGGCAAGAACAGCCGTAGTAAGGGAGGCCACCAAGAGGCCTACGGCAACTCTAAAGGAGTTGCAGTCCTCCGTGACAGAGATGGGAGAAACTGTGCATGAGACAATAATAGCACACACACTTCACAAATCTGGCTTGTACAGAAAGGTGGCAAGAAGAAAGCCTTTGTTGAAAAAAACTCAAATCACATCTCGGCTGGAGTTTGCCCAATTTGGAGGAAGAATCTATGGTCTGATGAGACCAAAATTGAATTTTGGGACCTCAATGCTAAGCGCTATGTTTGGCGCAAACCTAATCACACCGAGAACACCATCCCTACAGTGAAGCTTGGTAGTGGCAGCATCATGCTTTGGGGATGCTTCTTTGTGGCAGGGACTGGAATACCCATAAAGAACGAAGAAAATGGATGAACGAAAGAATGAAAATGGATGTACAGAAAAATCCTGGAAGAAAACGTGCTGCAATCCACAAGAGCACTGGGACTTGGAAGATGACTCATCTTCCAACAGGACAATGACCTGAAACATACAGCAAAAGCCACACTGGAGTAGCTTAAAATAAAAAAGGTTAATGTCCTGGAGTGGCCTAGTCAAAGCCCAGGCCTTAATCCAATTGAGCATCTGTGGAATTACTTAAATTGCTGTTCACAGACAGTCCCCATCCAATTTGATGGAGCTTGAGCCTTTTTGCCAAGAAGAATGGGCAAAAATTCTAGTGTCAAGATGTGAAACGCTGATAGAGACATACGTAAAGAGACTCACAGCTGTAATTGCTGCCTGAGGCGGTCTTACCAAGTATTAACTCTGTGGGGGGGGGGGATGAATACTTATGTATTCAATTATTTTCTGCTTTTTTATTTTTAATTAATTTAGTAAAAATGTCTGGACTTTTTTTTCACTTTGACATTATAGAGTACTTTGTGTTGACGAGTGGCAAACATTCTCAGTTAAATACATCATGGTTTCATGCTGTAACACAATAAAATGTGAAAAAGTCCAAAGGCGGTGAATGCTTTTTATAGGCACCGTACATGTTTCATTTGTGCATAATGTATTATTTCTAAATAATTTATAATGGCTTGAAATAATAATGCCTTTCTGCTCCCCTTGGGCCTGCAGTTATTGTATTGTGTGTTGTTTTTCTACTTACGTTGGTAAAAATGAAAGCAACCTCTTTATATGCTGTCGCTAAGACCCTTGGGAAAGTTTTTGGAAAAGTCAGCACGGTGAAGAGAGCAGAATGGAGGAAATCTGGATACTGGCAGGACTATGTGGACGTGGTCCAAGTTCCAAAGAACTCTTTTTTTTGTGTCAAAATCTAAATTACCTGTCATGCTTGTCGTGCCCTGCTGTGGGATAATCTTGAGAGAGAGGGATAATTTTAAGGTAAAGGCAAGACAGTGTCGCTGAAACCTGAAAGTAGTACGGCTGTGACATTGGCAAGCTGATGGGTCATGTTTTCAGTCTTGTAGTTATGGTATGATGGTATGCTTAATCCGTCAGCTCTGACAACTTTTAAAAGCTTTGTTGTTGTGCTCTAAAAAACGCTGATAAGCTCAAAACATTCACTCTTCAAATTGCTCCTTTAGGGATGATAACAATTTAATTGGGTACTGTATGTAGGCTTTGAAGTGGAATAATTTCAAATTCTATTTGGTGACCTGTGTCAAGGGGCCAGTCTGTAAATATGCAATAAACAGGGTGCGGTAAAGCATAGCAAATCAGTGCTTTCAAATTAAAAGAAGGTGATGTGTAACGTTGGACACGTCTTGAAATTGTGTGGTAGATACATGCTGCATTACACAACATGTAGCTCTCAGGAAGGCCTCAGGGAAAAGTCACAAAAAAATAAAAAATCGTATGGGATTTATTTTCACCACATCTGTTTGGCTGAAGTGCTTTTTAAAATTGCTTTTCTGTCCAATGCACATTGTTGATATCGGTTAAAGGTGTCCTGATGTGATAGAACCTTTAAGCGAAACCCAGCTGATGGCCTCCAGGATGCACAACCTTATTCAGCCCCCTGAATTAATTTGTAGCCCCCAATGATAACAATTTGGGCCCCACAAAGCTGTTTCAGGGAAAAGGATAATAAAAGATCCAATTTCAGCTAGAATCTCCCAGGGCATCTTGGAATCAATAGGAACCGGGCTAGTCTGGGATGAGATGGCTGTTGGGGAAAAATAAAGGTTGTGCCTTTAAGCTGACCTGTCAGATGCAAGCTGAGAAATATCCTAATGAAAGACCTCCTCTGTGTGCATTAGTAATCCAAATAACGCCAACTTATTAATGGTCCGAGGGTTTTTTTTTCTTTAGATGTCTCCTTTGCTGTCATTATCCCTTTCAGAGACATGACTCTTAAGACTTTTAACTGCTTTACAAGGAAAAAAAGAGAGAACAAACTGGATGGCAGGGTTTTAAAGAAATATGTTTAAAATCTGGAGAAAGACTTAATTCATTGATTAAAAACATGAAAGCACGTTAATCAACAAGATTGACTGCTTTAGAAATGCATGACTAAAAGGACCACCTTAGGACTTTGAAGCACACAAGGTAATGAAATTGAAAAGGTCCTGTAGCCTTTGGGAACAGAAGATGCATGACTCCTGTGTAAGTAAGGACAGTTTTAATGTGCTGTTCATGCAGGAAAAACACTATTGAAAATGGTGCACTGGCCTCTGTGTGCACCTCTTGAAGATAGGTAGGAACATCTTTGAAAAAATAGATTCTGTGAGGAAACGCAGAGGGCTTAGTCTTCTAGATAAGGACCTGCGTTAGCCCTGTCTGCAGTGATTACAGAGATTGGACTGTTTTCTCTGTTACACTAAGCTCTGACCTTCCATTATACACTTGAAGCAATTGCTCTGTTAGCCAGATCCAGTAAATAATGTATATTGTTGTTACTGTATGTTTACAGCATGGAGATAGTGGTGCTGTACTGTATATTTCATGTAAAGTAAAATGATATGCAGTCAGCATTTTATATATATATATGTCTAAGACTTTTGAAGCACTGTTTGTATAAAACTTTTTATGATGTTATATACCTTAAGTACTAGTTATACTCTATATGTTGAGTTATGTTTGTCTATATGTATGAGTATAGACAATTCATTTAAAGTCTCCACTAGAGGTTTCTACTGTTCCAGCAATTTTGGGGTTAATATAATATAGTATAATTTTAGGGTTAATGTGGGATAAGAAGAAACTAAGCTTGTCATTTAGCAATTTTCACCATGGATCAGAATCTTAACTTATGATAAACTATATATCAACAGCCAATGCATTGTACAGTAGTAGCTGATCCTTCACATTTGGCAATCAAATCTATGTCACTCATTCTTGGGTTTGTCTGTTCATTGACATTGTTTGATCCTCTGTACACATCCATGAAGGAAAAAGGTCTTTGATTTAGTCTTTGATTTAATTTTAAAAAAACAAGAGAGTGTATTAGATGTAATGTGAATGTATGTACTGTATTTGTGACACACAGAGACCAAAAGAAGGAAGAATAGATTAAATGAATACATTAAATTCTTTTAAGAAGGGCAAACCAAGACCAGACCTTATTTTTCAGTAGTATGCTGCCTGGAATCCTGAAAAACTAGCCGCAATAAAGCAGTCAAACACAACCAGCAGAATTTTTTTCAATAATTTATAAGTTTCAAATTAAAATAGTCAGTAAAAATTCCCTTATGAAATGCCAGATTTGCCAAATCTGCTCACTTGGTTTTAGATGTACGGGTACTACTTAGCAGTTTGAATGTATGTTTTCTGTGTAAAATATACTTATCTACTGCACCAAATAGGTAATTCACACCTACTGTACATTTCCCATATGTACTTTAACTGTTGCCACTAATTCACATAAAAACCCCTTAGTGGTGAGCAGACCTCATTGTTTAGATTGAGAAGTCTGACTTCAAACCAGAAAGAAGTGAGATGTCCTGCAGATGTGTGTGGGTGGATAATTCACAGAGCAAAATGAGAAAAAATAGATAAGCAGCAGCACTCATTTCAGATCAGGCAATAACATTCTGAAGCGGTTGTCCAGACTTCAAAACATGACTTAATTTTAATGATCGTGACTAATGAATAATAATATACAGATTTTAGTTTGGAGCCCGCCTGGTGCTTCAGTGAGTCCGGAGCTCCATCTAGTCGAAATTTGTTGCCATAGCATCAACACGACAAAGTCAGAACTGAGAAGGAAAGTTCGAAAGAGAGCACAGGGGATTCCTGATCCAAAGGGCACATTGTATTATACAGACAGGTAAAAGGAACGCATTAGTCTTGAGAGAGAGAAGTTACAAGGACAATTTATACTAAAGTAGTTCAGGTGGGTGGCTGTGTTAGCATGCTTAGGCTGCAAAGGAACAAGTAATAGGTTTATTCCATGCTGAAAAGAGAAGAAAGAAAACACAACGTTTCGGCTGTGAAGGCTCCACGAAAGGCTCTACAGAGAAGGTACCCGAAGAAGGCTCCACAGCCGAAACGCTGTTTTCTTCCTTCTCTTTTCAGCATGGAATAAACAATTTATACTACAATACTTTATAGTATTTAAGTTTGTCAAAACATGAAAATTGTTGAAAAAGTTAATCTCGGCAAAAGTGTGAAACAAGTGAAAAATAAGACAAAGGACATTTAGCACTTACGTGGCGGTAGTTTTGACTGAATTTACACGCCTTCTGTACTTTTTGCACCCTGAGTGCAAATCTTCTCATCTTTTGTAAATGTAAACAACCAGCAAACTATTAAAATTGAACACTATAGTAAGCATGTTCCAGTCCAAAAATCTTTTCTCCTTCTGCTATAACTCTTTAAAATACATTTGATGGCACCTGTGATGAGTTTTATGTGTTTTTTCAGTTGTGTGTCCTTTTAATTGTTAGATCTAATTGTGAATAAATGCTACACAGTTATCTGGACATGGAAAAGAAAGCTGTCCTTTAAATCACATTGTACTGAGTCAAAGAGGTCAAAACCATAAAACATTCCCAGTATTTAATTTCTCTGTGTTTTATTTACTTGCATACCTCTTCATCTTCTAAGACTGTGCACAAATGTAACATGCATCATTTCATGAAAATGATTCACCTTTTCAAGTCATCAACACTTCTCATTTTTAGATAACCTGAATTTTTCTCAATAGGCTCACGAAATATGCAATCTTTCTTAAATTGTAATCCTGCTTAGCAAATACTGTATGTGTTCTAACATATCTCAAAGTATGCACTGTATACTGTAAATGGACCATTTTGTTTAAAGTACTAAGTTATAATAATAGTTTTGCACTATTACTGTATATCAGCTCAATCTTCTGGATACAATGACAAAGTATTGGACAAGCTATTAGGTGAGGGATTTCACAAAATCATTTTTACCATGTTACAGTAATGTCTATCAACAATGAGGGTTTATTGTTCGGTATAAGAAGTTATTAATTTACCATATACTGTGCAATGTTTTCACTATTTAAGCAGCTAGTTTAGACCATAATGTGCCTTTGTACTTCTTAGTATTATTAAGGTTTTATTTGTGAGAGAAATAAGCTTTGGGTCATAAAAATTACATTCTATTATATCTATAAAATGTGACATTGTCAGATTCATGGACTTGAAGTAAGAAAAAGACTTTCAGTAGTGTTTTTTTTTTCAATTAAGTGGAATTGGATTAGATCCCAGTTGGGTAGCAGAACAATTAGAACATACTGATTTATTTTAACTTTCTTAAGCCACACTTTTATATGGCTTCCACTTATTATTGCATCTTCATTCCAGTTTACAGATTAATTAAAATTACCGTCACAGACTAATGCCAAAATGCTTGTTCATTCAGAACATACTGTTAGGGAACTTGGTTAAGTCTTAATGCAGCCAGTGGAGAAATGGGTGTTGGGAACGCACAGATGTTTGAGTACTGTTCATTAAAAACCTAATGTAATTCAGGAGTGCACTATCTGTTGAATTTATTTTTTCAATTGTATCATGTACAGTATAGCTACATTAATACTTCTTAATCTTCTTATTTAAAGTCACTACAAATGCCAGTGTACAAAAGTACACTCCTGCTGAAAAACCTCGGTGCTCCTGTTAAGTTGTTCTCATGGGGCAATGTCTTCCTTCCACAAGATATATTTCAATTGTAGGAAAGCTTATTTTTGTGTGCACTATAGGTGTCTAATATTGTCGTGTTGAGAATGCTAATAATAACTTAGATTATAAATAAGTGATCTCTTGTATATTCTTGGCTTTGTTTCCCTATTTCCCTACCTTCTGAAATTGTGCACAAGATTTACAGAACAGGACTGTAGACCTGTAGACCACTGTGATGAGGAAAACTTACTTGATTTTTCTTTTTTTATGTTTGTTTTGTCTTCACCACCACGTTTCTGGGGGTAATGATAGGGGTTACAAAGTAGTCGGGGAGATGAATTGCTTTAAGGAACATCATCAAATACAGTACAGCTCCTTTTTGGTTTTAGAAGTTTCATTGGTTTAAATCCAAAGAAGTGGAAATGGACCATTTGTGTCACATTGAAATATCTAAATGGATCATTTAACAGGCTTTCGATTTTCTTGTCCCTGATCATCCCAAAGCAGGCAGGGTCAATCTTTCTGAGTACATGGTGGCAGTACTGCGCCAACATACAGTAGCACAATTACTGTAGGATTTGATCTGTCAAAATTCTCTGAGATTATTCTCACAACTCAAGCGTCTGCAGATTTGTCAGCAAATTCATTTCTCTGCCATTGGTGGTCAGATCAGATTTCATGTAGGGTTATAAATGTGTGCAAGGAAATGTGGACTCTATAAGAGTCCAAGGTTTTAAGCTTTAAGTGGAGGAATTGAGCTGGCCCTGGCAGAGGCCTTCTGAAGGTCTGAGGCTTCTCTGACTCTGGGTTTGTCGCTGTTTCAGGTTTGAGAATTCGACTATTCAACTTCTCTCTAAAGCTGCTCACCTGTCTGCTCTACATCATACGAGTTTTATTAGATCACCCGGCAGAAATCAGTGGATGGTAAGGGGAATTTTTTTCTTGAAAACATCACCAGTGGTTTGGACATTTAACTGAAAATGTTATACTGTGCCAATTATCAGATTTAAATCACTCAGTAATAATATTCATGGCATTCAAAAAGTTTTAGGGTATACCTAGAAGAACGTTTGTGTAATCTGTACTTTGATATTATTTCTTGAATGTAAGTGGAGCATATATAGACATAGATGTGTCATTGATATAATTAATAATGTTATAGCGTCAATTGTTATTTCTTGTTGTTTGTTGCAGCGATAATTGGTTTACTTCTCCAATCAGTCAATCAATCAAAGTTTATTTATCAAATGCACAACAATACAGCATGCAGTAGTAGTTGCAGGCAATGAAATGTCTTTTCTGCGTGCTCACCGGGGGGTTTAAAATCACACAATGTTTTAAAATCACACAAAGTTACAAAATAAGGTTACATAATAATACATAATAGTGCGATAGAAATTGAATAAAATAAACTCAGACAGAGCTCAATATAAATAGAGCTGCTATGTGTCCAGGGTGTATGCAATACATTATGTCGAAGTAGTGCAGTATGCCGAATACAATGAAAACTGTATGTCCATGTAGCCATTACGGGTGATTTGCTGAAGGTTCTGCAGCTTGGCTATTTAGCAGTCTTATTGCCGGTCCTTCAGCAAATCACCTGAAATGGCTACATGGACATACAGTTTTCATACGCTAATAGTTAATTAGCATAGTTTCCAATTGCTAATTAGCAGTATGTGCAGTCATAGGGAGGAAATTTGCAACGTTGTTTTACTAAAACCTTTTTTTTTTAAGTAAACACCAGTGGCTTTACATGCTATGGCCTGTAAGACTTTTTCTGTTTTCGATACTATTTCACTTATGCTTTATTGATAATCTTTTTTTCTCCTGCTCCCGTCATCAGTTATTTTTTTATTATATATTTGCTCAATTTGGAATTACCCGATTGGAATTGCGTCTTCGTATCTAAGATCACAGCAACATCCTCTGTACCCGCACTGTGAAGAAGGAAGAAGTGTAGACAAATTCTTTCTACCCTCTCATCCAAGAAGCCAGTCATGTTTTATAAGCATGGCAGTGATGCATCCCTCTTTCACATTAACACAAGCCTGCAGGCACCCAGGGAGTCACCCTAAGAGAGCCCACACTGACTAATCTCTGCCCTAGAAGGGCTGCACTGATTCTGTGCCACTGAATTGAGGAATTGCCTTATGAAGCCCTGGTATGGCCTTATGCCTGTTGCCTGCTGGGATAGGCTCCTCTATGACCCTAAATTGGATGAACTGGTTCACAAAAAGTTGGATGCTTGGATTCTTGAGGAATTCTGCTCCACTAGATCACAGAGCACAGAGATCACAGAGCTCAGCCAGTGGAGCCAGTGTCTTTACTGGTTAAACAACTCAGAAACTGACACTGCTGGAAATCGTAACTGTGTAGACATTACTGCTTTGCTATCTGACATTTTTTGCTACTTCTTCTTCTTCTTCATCTTCTTCTTCTTCGTCTTCTTCTTCACAGCCTTAGTCCCAGACTGTCCTGGGGTCAGCTGCTTTGCTTGCTCTTCTCCACTTGTCTCTGTCGAGCACATCTTCCTCACTCACTTCACATACCTCCATATCTTTTCTCACACAATCTATCCATCTCTTTCTAGGCCTGCCTCTTCCCTGTTACCTTCCACCTCAAATTCCATTACCCTCTTTGTTACTTCCTCAACGTCCCTCCTCATGATATGTCCATACCACCGTAACCTCGCCTCTCGCATCTTCTCAACTACATCCACCACCCTACATCGTCTACGGATTTCTTCATTTCTGATCTTATCCTTCATTGAAATCTGCAGAATCCATCTCAACATCCTCATTTCAGTTCTTCTCATCAAGTTCTCTTCCCTCTTTCCAACTGCCAAGCATTCAGCTCCATATAGTAGTACAGGTCTAATCACAGTCTTGTACATTTTGCACTTTAACTTTCTAGGAATTTTCCTGTCACAGATTATTCCAGTTATTTCTCTCCACTTGTTCCATCCAGCTTTCACTCTTTGTTTTACTGCCTCCAGTGTTTCTCCTCCCTTTACCAGTTTCGATCCAAGGTATTTAAAGCCATCAACCTGTTTCAGTTTTCCTCCATTTGTCACCTCAACATTGGTCATAGTATCTCCTCTTCTCTCCATTACCATTATTTCAGATTTTTCTGCATTCATTTTCAGTCCACCCTTTTCCAGACTCCTCTGCCATTTGAACACTTTCTCCTGTAGTTCTACTTCTGAATCTGCCATCAAGTGTCCTTATGACAACAATGCTGGAGGAGGACCTGAAATGACTTCAAGAGTGAGACAACTTGGAAAGAATTAATATTCTGTGTCCACTGGTGCTGTAATGCAGTAATTGCAATGAAACCAAGCATTAAATTGACTGTGCTCAGTTTGATCCTCTCCTGTTTGGTCCTTTTATGTAGATCAATAATGAAAGCTCAAAGTATGCAGCAATGATCATACAGCTAAAATGTACTGCTAAGAAAACTAAAGCTTTATCCACACAAAAGGTTAAATGTAATAGAAATTCAAGATAATACCAATTAATGTTCCATCATTGCTAATTGTAATCCAGTAGCACTCCCAAAATGTGGTAAGGCCAATCTAAAGCCTTTGAGTTAGATGCAGAATTCTGCAGCAATAGTAGTGCAATACTGTTCTGTTGGGGCTTCTTATTTCATTTCCATTTTGATTGTAGGACTGGGAGTGGGCATTCATTTAGCAAGGTCTGTTGACATGATGTGTTATTTCTGAACATGTGTACTAAAGGAGTTATTGACCTTTGCTGTAGCATTGATTTTTTTAAAGGTTTTTCTGAGCATTTGACCTCAAAAAGACAAACAATATGGTTTTAGAAGACAACATAGCATCCACTTTACTTAGAGAAAGTACAATAAGAAGGTTACCAGATGTTCAGATTTCACAAGCTGCCAACAACAGAAAGGACGCTTTTGGTTGGCATAGAAACCACACTAAATTATGTTGCTTATTCTCTCTGGGGTGTGTGTAAGGGCCATAACATTATTCTCAGAATGATTTTGTTTTTTTCTTCCTTAGTAATGTTAATGAGAATTGCCACAGCCCAAATAGCACTGAAGGTTCACAAGAAATCAACTGGTAAGACAATTTCTTCATACTGGTGAATGCCGTTTGTATATCAAAGATGTGTGATAAATGAAAGCCAATAAATATTGCACTGGAATATAAATAGATGGAAATAGTGTCCGTATATTTCCTGTGATTCAGTAATAATGGCCAAATCAGGCAAGAAAATGAGAAAACATAGGACAATCTTGGGTGACAAATCTCCTAGAAAATGTATATGTATATATATGTATTTCAACAAGAGGTCATTTGTCTGCTTTCCATTTTTCCAAGAAAACAATACTGCCTCTGTTCCCACTTTCTTTGGAATATTCCTCACCAGTTTTCACATCAGTCAATGGCTGTATTTTTGGCACACTTTCTGCATTTTACAAACCATGGTTCGGCCACTTTTTTGCATGATTCCCTGTGATAGGCTGCACCTGCAGTGAATGGTTGTCCGGGATCTGATTTTGACTTTCAGCACTACTTTTTGGGTTATGCTGAAGTAGATTTTGAAGCAATTTTGTTCCCATTGCTGTAGACGGGGGTAGTGCCAGACCCTTTCTGAGGTTTACCTTTAAATGAGGTGAAACCACAAAGATAATGCTATCTTTCGTGTTATGTCTACACTTTTAGTACCAATATGCTTTCTTCTTTCTTATATGCAGTTAAGCTATGTGCCCTCTCCCTTTAAGTCAAAGTAACTTGTGTAATAAAAAACATTTTTTTTTCTCATGGTTTGTTTTCTATGTTTACAAATCATAATCCCCACAGAGCAGAATAAAGTTGTGATGAGAAGCTTGTGTTGATATTGAAATATAAAACTGAACAAATTTGACACCTGACACTACTTTAACACGGATAATTGTTTTACTCAGTACATGTTAATCCCTTCAGATGTACTCCCAAGATGTGCGTGTATTTAGGTACAAACTGAACTGTTGTAATTAATTTTAGCTGGGCTTATCTTACAGTATTCATCTTATCTTGAGTTAGAGATGTACGAAATCGCAGACACTGCAGTTACTTTTTCTTACAGGCATGTCATATTCTGGGTAAACAGAAGAGTGCCAGTGTGGGCAATACAGGTGAGTGATAAATAAAGTTTAGACTAATCGAAGCATTAAGACTGGCCTAAATACAAAAGGGCATATTCATTTTATCACAATCAATCCATGTATATGTATTGTAGGCATCCTATTAATCTTCAGTAATGAATTCTTCCCAAGCCAAATCAAATTATTTATTTGATTACATTCAAGAATATATTCTTGTGACCAGAATGTACAGAAGCCAGCCCGACAAAACATTAGTCATATGATATACAGTATATTATATAGAGAAAATGGTTTGAGTGTCAGGGTGCTGGCTGCCAGTTAATGAATAAAAAAGGAAGAAGAAAGAAGAAAAACACAACGTTCATCTTCCCCACCCTTCGGCCTCTCATTCACCTCTCTCTCTCTCTCTTTCCCCCACACTTCTGAAGAGGCTCCACATCTTCCTTTCCATATGCATATACCTTCATGTACTTTTAATTTTGGAGAGAGGAGACATACAGTATTAACATCAGTGTAGAAGCATTCTCTTAGGTTGAAAATGAAGAGGTAAATAAATCAATGAGCTTCGTTGCCAGTAACTGCTTCCCAGAGACGCAAGCATTCATTCTGAAACATTCTCCAGTTTAATATTTCATTGACAAAGGCAGCCAGCCAAATTAAAAAGGAGGGAGGTTAATGAAAAGCTGCAGTAAATATTTTGTGAATAACATAAGTTAGAACTGAAGTCCTTTCTGCTGAGAAGATCAATTAAATGAAAGATCAGTTATATTACACTAAATGTTGTAGGTTCCCAGCAATTTGCACCTGCCAGGATTTATATGGGCATGCATTATGTATTAATGTGAATGGCAATTTGCCTTGTAATTAGTGCATATTTTATAACGAGATATGAAATGAGAAAATGAGTTTGCCAACGTTTACTTTAGTAATGAGTCATATCTCTATCGAGGTTATTGTCTTCTGGAACTTGAAAAGAAGGGTACTGTGAGTTATTATTGCAATTAAATATGCACACTGTCTTTATACTGAAGAAAGCTAATGTCTCTACAAAGATTTTACATGACCTTTTATAAACTTAAAAAATATATATTTTGAACATTAACTGTGGCTCATTAACTGTGTATTATGCTGAGGTTGTATTTGTAATTGTTGTATGGTTTTATTCATGAATCGATTTCGAGGATTAAAGGGCTTAAGAAGTAGAGAGAAGTAGCAAATTCCCCTGATCCTCGGGAAATCATTTTTTTCTACCAGTAAAACTTTTAAATGATCTTTTGAGTTTCTTTGATTGGGCATCCTTTCTGAAGACCAATTGAGTTTTTGATGAGGCATGTCTCTTCAATCTTATTTTTAATATCATATCCTACTTGTCCTTGTCATATCCTAGGTTATCGTTGCCTTAATAAGTTTTTTAGAGGCTATGCTTCTCACATATCTAAGCTATAAGGTAAGGCTTCTAAGCTTTTAATTTTATAGGTTACTGAATGATTTCATTGTGTCTGTTGTATTTAAGTTAATTGAAAATATAAAGCTGTGTACTGTGTACAGTATGTGATTATAATATGTTTTGCGTTGATTGCTATGGTAGATTTTATTTACTTTATTTTGTGTAAAGCTTATTGCTAATATCTGTGTAATTGTGAGGTCAGACAAGTTTGTGTTGTGTATTTTAGCCAGGCACTGGAAAAAATCCTGAAAACGAACCACAAATGATAAGTCTTGTTAAGCAAATATAACTATATTTATTTGTTTTTAAAGGGAAACATTTGGGAGCAGATCTTTCAAATATCCTTCATTTTAGAGATGATCAACACTGTCCCTTTTATAATTACAGTAAGTGGATGTGCTGCCATTCTGTGTATGAGTGTCTCAGGCAGGTTGGAAAACAACAGGCTGTCTTGTTGTTCTGTTCTGTCTGCACGAGGAGAGCACAAGAAGACACCTCTACCCTCCTAAATGAGAGGTTGTCAGTAACATAAACTGTTAATGTCCATTGGTTTGTATGTGAAAGGCAAAACAATCGAGCATTCAAAATAGTGGAGAGTGGAGAGTTGTATACAATTCCTGTGAACATGAACTACACTATGTGAGATGTCATGTATAGTTTTATTGTGATTAGGACATTTGTTTACCAGTTTATGCAAATAATAAATTGGGCAGCTTTGATACTACATGTATTTAATGGCAAATTGTTCTTCTGCCTTTAGCCATGCTAGCCTGTTACTTGTAGCGTTCAGTTAGTAGATCACCTCCAACTCCTGCATTTCCATACAGAGGCAAAATATAAAGTATGCAAAGGAACAAGTAATAGGTTTATTCCATGCTGAAAAAAAAGAAAAAAAAGGTTCACACACCTGAAGAAGGCTCCACGGCCGAAACGTTGTGTTTTCTTTTTTCTTTTTTCTTTTTTTTTCAGCATGGAATAAACCTATTACTTGTTCCTTTGCAGCCTACGCATGCTGACGCAGCTACCCACCTGAACAAATATACAGTATGCCTTATATGGCATATAGAGGCCTTATATGATGTACAGTACATATATTTCACCAAGTACAGCAGCAAGTAATTTACATGCATACTGTAAATCTTTTGGCCAAAAGAGCTCCAAGGTTTATCACAACAGCAATTTTTTTTTTTACATTACAAGTAATAAGACTTGAACACATTCTAAAGTATAATAGAAAGAATATCGAGTAAAGAAACTACAGCAATGCTTTTATTAAGTACAGTGTTTCTGTGTTTGAAGAGAAAAGTTACCTGTGGCTTGTATGTACTGTAACAATAGATAATTTTGGGGTTTATAAATACATATCGTAAACAGTGGTACTCATTTTACATAAGAATTACAAACACATGCAGTGTAAAATGTTGCTTTTACACATTAAAAAGTTTAGTTTGATCACGTATATATCTATTTTTTTCAGATATTCTGGCCTCCATTGAGGAACATCTTTATTCCAGTGTTTTTGAACTGCTGGCTGGCCAAATGTGCACTGGAGAACATGATAGTAAGTTGGTTTGTTTTCTAAGCTGTACGTGGAAAAAGACACAATTGAACTTTTGTCGAAACATGTTTACATGAGTGTGTGAATAATATTTTGGGGTAACTGGCTTTTTTCAAACTACTTTAAAAAACTAATCTTTTTAAAATATATCTCTGACTCTTGCCAGATGAATGGAAAATCAGAATTTACAGTATATAGCTTGTAGAGTTGGACTCAACCACTCTTACATAAATATAAAGGTTTTGTGATAGACCCCCTCCCTTCCCAAACACACGTCATTGGCCCAAACATATTATTATTAATATTATAAGCAAAACATATTTCAATGTTTAAGCTGTGTTTGCCTAAAAGAGCAAATGCACCTTATCCCAGCAAGAATTAATGAGCTCCATATTTGCAGTTTTTATCCATCAAACTTTAAAAACTTCATTCTTGCCCACGACACTCCCATATGAACAGTCTTAGACTGTGGACCAAACATGCAGCACCAAACTTGGGTTACTCTGCAACAGTAACAAACATAGCTCCTGTATAAGCAATACTTTATTAATTTTTCATATCTTTGAGTTTTCCAAAATTCTGGATGGATGTCTGAAGGCAAACCACTTGACAAAAAACTGGACTGTACAGACTATAGTATATGTGGTTTTCCTAAATCTGTTGGTTATAATTACTCATATGTTAGGAGTTACAATACCCATTATTTCTTTGTTTAAGTTTAGTCCTTCTACTTTTGTGATTAGGCTTTCAGGCAATAATAACACAGCTTCCTTTGTCATAGATAAAATTATAGTTCATGCATGCTGGTTGAACCACCTCAAGCAGTCATACACCGTATGGGACCTGAATGATCCTTGAATTTTCCTTTCCTTTTGCATATCCTATTATGAGTATTCCATGACAGCTGTGTGAGTTCCCACCTCATTTCCTCTCCTCACGTGCAACTGTAAGGAATTGATTCACAGGACCAGGTTGTGCCACAGTGTGCAGCAGATGATAATCTCAGCTGCAACCACAACAGAGAGTCACCAAGAAGAGCCACAACAGAATAAGACAGGACAGATAAATTAAATATCAGTGTACTCCAGTTCTTACTATCAGACTGTATACCTGCTGGTTAATTTATTCAGTCAGGCAATATGAAAAGCTTTGTGAATTAGATCAGGCCTTCAGTTGTACAGTGTTGCCTTGTCAGTGATTGCCTTGATTTTGTCAAATGTGTAATTAGTGGGGCAGCATGGTGGCACAGTGTTTAACTTTGCTGCCTCTCAGTGCTAAGGCATTTGTATAACCTCCCCGTGTTTGCATGGATTTCCTCCGGGTTTTCCAGTTTCCTCCTGTACTCCAAATTTATACTGATAGGCTTCTGGGAAAATTGTCCCTGGTTTAAGTGCGTACATGTTTGTGTCTATGTGTGCCCTGCAATGGACTGGCATACTGACTGTCCAGGGTGCCCCCCATTGCTTGTCAGGTTAGGCTCCAACTTCCCCCATCACCCTGTACTGGATAAAGCAGTTGAGAAAATGGATGTAATTTGTGCAGCATGGAGTTGCGGTTAGGGCTCTGTCCACATGCTGAAAATCTTTGAGGTCCTTAACAAGATGCTTTAGCCTTCTTGCTCCAGTAAACCCTGTAGATGGGTCCTACATCACTGTGGGTTTATCTGTCATGGACTCCTGCCTGTTTCCCATCCAGTAGAGAGTCCTGTGTTCTCAGCCTGTGGACCATTACAAAACCCTGCAGATTTGGCTCTGTAAGCCACTGGATTGCGATGACCTTAACCCAAACTAGATCTATTTCAAATCTACATTTTTTTTTCATGGAGTACAATAAGTATTGGACAGGTGAAAATCCACTTATATAATGAGAGCCATTAGAAGTGCAACAAACACATATCGGAACCAATAGCATTTGTTGCACTTTAAATGCCTCTCAGTATATCTCAGATAAAAATGTGCCCGTCTAAAGTTGGGGATTTCCCAATCAACATCCTGGTGCTCATTTATCAACACATTGTTATTTCAGAACGATTTGCACAGAGCCATTCAGAGGACACAGTCTGCCATGTTTAATCAGGTCCTTATTCTCATCTGCACACTGCTCTGCCTGGTGTTTACAGGGTAAGCTTACTTCCATTCCCTCTGCAGTTCTGTACGTAGAGTCGGGACAGAATTCCAATACAATACAATGCTTTGTTCATCCACTGATGATGAGTGCTTAAGGACATGAGGATTACGTATTTGATTTTTTCCTTGTAGCAGAATCAAAATTCATTTTTTCTCCTTGTGTACAGTATGTCCAGAAATACCATAAAAAGAACAGGAGGTTGTGTTTGCACTGAACTCTAGGAATACTGTACATTTTGAAACTTAAAATCTTGGTGTTTAATCACCAGCTTATGGCATTGTATAAAAACTGATGTCTAAAGCAATATCTGACTTATATGAGAATCAAATTAAAGAACAGCAGTCTCCCATGTCATCCATCAAAACCTGTCACAAATCATTTTCTATTTTAGTTTTGAGCAGGAACTCCCGTTGAGCCAGCAGGGTGCTAACAAGCACAGAGAGATGCGCGTGACTGAAACCAGCTATGATGTATTTGGTATTATGTGCAGGTGCTACCTGAGACATAACACAAAAGAAGAATTTCTTTGTTTTTTTTTATTTTTCATCTTCAGGACATGTGGGATCCAGCATCTGGAAAGAGCTGGGAAAAACCTTTCTCTGTTCAACTCGTTCTATTTCTGCATCGTCACGTTCTCTACTGTGGGCTATGGCGACGTTACTCCTCGGATCTGGCCCTCCCAGCTGCTTGTTGTCATCATGATCTGCGTGGCTCTCGTAGTGCTGCCACTACAGGTGGGAGAGCAGTGTTCTGTCTAAGCTGGCTCAGGGTTTGAGCATTTTTTTTCCTGTGGAATTGGATGGGTGACTTTATCCCTGCTGAAATTTGTGCCAACAGTTGTTTTGCTATTTTGCATCACAACGCCTGGTCATACCCTCCCAAACTGGAAACTTTCAAGCCACAGAAATTTCAAAAGTGTGTATTATCAATGGTCAGTAAAGTGATTTCAGAATATGCAACATAATAGTAATAATAATTGCTTACACTTATATAGTGCTTTTCTGGACACTCCACTCAAAGCGCTTTACAGGTAATGGACCACCACCAATGTGCAGCATCCACCTGGATGATGCGACGGCAGCCATAGTGCGCCAGAACGCTCCCCACACATCAGCTCTCAGTGGGGAGGAGAGCAGAGTAATGAAGCCAATTCAAACATATTTGACTCAGATTATAACAGGTAGATGGGACTTGATTATTGTCAGATATAACAGATTAATTTACCCACTTTAAGCTTTACAGCTTTACAATGTGCTGCAGGAGGAATGGTGGAAAATGTAGTTTAAATGTGCTTTTTTCTCAATTTTTCCCCGCAATTCTGTCATTTCTTCCATTTTAACCAGACTGTGAAAGTATGTTTTTCTTTAAAAATGAAACGGCACTGACTTCTCTCCACCTGTGAGTAGTCTTGCAATGTGTTGGATGATGGAGCCACACTCTGATCTTGCAGTTTGAAGAGCTGGTGTACTTGTGGATGGAGAGGCAGAAATCGGGTGGTAATTATAGCCGTCACCGAGCTCAGACGGAGAAACACGTGGTCCTGTGCGTCAGTTCTCTGAAAATTGACCTTCTGATGGATTTTCTTAATGAATTCTATGCACATCCACGGCTTCAGGTAAGAATGCAGTGGCAAATTGAAAAATTCCTTCTTTTCGTATCGTCATCCTTTAGCTAACAGCAGAAAAGGAGTGAAGTCAAATGTACTTAAAAAGTACATTTTTTTTTCTTTGTGAACAGTTTGGTGAAATCTGCTATTTTGGCATTAGAAAAACATTATTCTGTGGTCTACATACTGTAGAATAAATTATTTAAATTATATAACCAATACTGTAGGTCATTATTATTGTACATAATGTGTTATCTTAAATGTGTTTAATTGAAATGTCTGCGGAATTTTACAGTAGTTTGTTATTAATTTGTTTCAGCTGTTAAAAAAATCAGTCTCTTTAAAATAAAATGTTCTTGATCAGATGAGCTGAGGCTTAAAATGAAATTATCACCTGTCCAAGTGCACAAATGGAATTTTTAAGTGTGCAATCAACCATTTTTTAAACTGTTTTTTTTTCTTGTCAAAAGACCAGGAGAATTGTACTACTGTAGCTTTGTTCACAAACAAATTTCCTGGCGATCTTGAATAAAATACACAGGAACTGCTAAGTGCAGAGATACAGATTGTGTCTTTTGGGTTTCTCTAACTTATCTTATTTGAAGCGTTAGTTTTCAACTTGATTTAAGTTTATGAACTGCTTTGGAAATGCTTAATTCCACCGACAAGTTTCATCTGGAAACTTCATTGACTGTACCTGTAAATCTGTTTTTTTTTTAAGTAACTTGAAAGAGTTCACTTTATAAAAAGTGGAGATTAAGATGGGAGAATTATTTATTTAACTATGGCTTCTGTTACACTCAGTTGACATAGGAGATAGCTTTGTTTCAAAGATGGTATTGAGCCATACTGGGACCAGTGGTGTTTTCTCATTGGAGGCTGTTCCTGTTAAGTGAAAGATCTCCTCTCTCTGCTTGCAGGATTACTACGTAGTCATTTTGTGCCCAACAGAGATGGACCTCCAGGTGAGACGTGTCCTGCAGATTCCACTGTGGTCCCAGAGGGTCATTTATCTTCAGGGATCAGCTCTGAAGGACCAGGATCTCATGAGAGCTAAGTGAGTATGAACTACCCCCTCCCTTATCTCTCTCTTGTCAGTTCCTTAGGCGGATGATATTTAGGTCAGTTTTAACCCTGTACTACTTCATAAAACTGAAGTAGTTAAATTAGTGGTTGTAGTCAAAAACACTATAAGTTATGTAAAAGTATTGTAGGATTTTTTTGTACCATGTATTTTTTTATCATGTTTTTTTCTATTCCTTCTGACTTGCTCTACAGGGACATTTTTGGCAATGTTGTTTCCATCCCCCTCTTAATTGTTCTTTTCCCAAACCAAAAATTTGACTTGAAAAGTTATTGCAGCTACCGGGTTAGCTCACAGCATTTATTTGTTGTTCTGCATCAGCAGTCCAGCAAAAAAAAAAGTATTTGCATTTTAAATAGAAGTGGTTGGGCCCTAAAAATAATTTAAAACCTTGCAGTAAAGCTGTTTATCAGAAGTAATAAATTCTGGCTAGTTAATGATAACACAAACATTAATGTGTGACACACTCTTTTCTGAATTCCTGAATTCTGAGTGCCACCAGTATTAATAATTTCTGTTGCATGTCAAAACATTATTATTATCATTATTTTAATTTATCAAGCACTGAAATTTAAATTCCCGTTCTTTGTGACCTATTCATGTCTGTGGGCCACAATAATTTCTGAAAGGGAAGACAAATACGTTTGAAGGCATTCAAATTATCTTCTTGCTGCACGTTTCATTAATCATAAAACATATTGTTATCATCGCCTTACCAGTTTGACAGCTCCTTTGTGTTCATGTATTATTACCATTTCTGAGGAATTACAACACATTGGACGCCATTACAATCGCTGGTGTAAAATCAACACTGTGCTTCATCGAAAAGAAGGTGAATTAAATTAGAAAGGGGAGAGAGAGTCGTGACCACTCTCTGTCAATGTGGAATATTTGAGCAATAATTGAAATCATTCATCTGTGAATCTGTGAAATGTTAATATAGTAGATTTACCTGGTATAAGTAGGGCCCTGCAGATTTGCATGGGGATATTAGGGCAGGAGAGACAGGCTCCACTAACCTGATACTCTTAATAGCTCCCACTAGACCCATTTGTCTTCTGACTGCTGTAGGCTCTATAGAGAATAAATATAAGACCTAACACTGATCAAAGATAACATCTCTGTGAGTGTGCAGGAACCCAGCAAGTCACACATTAGTTGCTCTTTCTTCAAGCACTGGACAACTAATCTTAATTCTAATAATAATTCCTTACACTTATATAGCACTCTTCTGGACACTCCATTCAAATCGCTGAATGGACTCCCCTCCACCACCACCTCGATGATACGATGGCAGCTATCGTGCGCCAGTACACTCATCACATACAGTACCAGCTATCACTGTGAAGGAGAACAAAATGATGAAGCCAGTTCATAGATGGGGATTATTAGGAGGCCATGATTGGTAAAGGCCAATGGGAAATTGGCATAACACCCCTACTCTTTTCGAGAAACGCCCTGGAATTTTTAATGAGTCAGGACCTCTGTTTTACATATCATCTGAAGGAAGGCTCCTTTTTACAGTTTAGTCCCATCACTATACTGGGACATTGGGACCCACACAGACTGTGGGGTGAGCGCCTCCTGCTGGCTCCTCTACTACCTCTTCCAGCAGCAACCTTAGCTTTTTCCAGGAGGTCTCCCATCCAGGTAGTGACCATCCAGCTACTGACTCACACCTGCTTAGCTTCAGTGGGTTGCCATTTGTGAGTTGTAGGGTGATATAGCTGTTGAGTAATCCTACCTTTGTGGCACTCTGTCGGCAGTGAACTACATGAGTTGTGCACCGCTATGCAGGAATATCTTTGTCACCTTGTCACAATCAACTAGTGAAGATCTAGGCCGTTCCTTTTTACCAATTCAATACCAATTTCTGAAAGAAAGAAGTGTGCTGAATTTGTCTTTCTTTTGGCTTTTTAGAATGGATGATGCAGAGGCCTGTTTCATTCTGAGCAGTAGAAATGAGGTGGACAGGACAGCAGCTGTAAGCAATGATCTATTTTTAAAATTAAATTAAGGAAATAAGGCAGTTCACAACATAGATATGCACCCTTTTACCTTTGGAAGTGATTCTTTTCTCTAATCTTGAATGTTAAGGGCTTAAGCAGTAATTTAAAAAATATTAAATGACATTGGAGTACAATTGATTTTCTACTTAAACTATCTACTATAAACCAACTATCTACTTTAAAGGACTGAAATTATAAATCGGTTTTCATTAGTATTTACAAGGCTTATCCACAAAAAGCATAAAACTATTATTTTCATACGTATTATCTGTATATGAAGTATATTAAAGTTAAGGCAAATGAAAAATATTTATGGTTTCAGGAATTGTCTGCTACCTGCCTGTTTATTAAATTTCAATATGTATTGAACAGACCTTGTCTGATGTTTCTTAACTCCTGTTCTCTTGTGAAGAGACTCATTTCATTCTTATCTCAAAGTCTGCACTTGCTTAGTAATTAATCTCTTGAGTTCCAAACAAAACATCTAAGGCCAGATTTGACTCAATTCAGAACACTGAAACTACTGCCTTTTACAACATTGGTAGCAAGGAAGCCTTTTTGTTTCTACAGGATCATCAGACTATCCTGAGAGCATGGGCTGTCAAGGACTTTGCACCAAACCGCCCTCTCTATGTGCAGATACTGAAGCCAGAAAATAAATTCCATGTGAAATTTGCAGGTAAGTATTTTTATTTTCCTAATTGCAATCATGTTTATTTCTTGTGGTGGAATAGAGAAGTGAGGGTGTCTCCGTGTCTTGCAGACCATGTTGTGTGTGAGGAGGAATTCAAGTACGCCATGCTAGCCCTGAACTGCGTTTGCCCTGCCACCTCCACACTCATCACTTTGCTAGTCCACACCTCACGGGGACAGTGAGTATCAGCTCATTGATAAATAAAAGAAATTCAAGTAGGTGGCTGCGTCAGCATGCGTAGGCTGCAAAGGAACAGGTAAAGGTTTATTCCATGCTGAAAGGAAGAGAAAAGAGACACAACGTTTCAGCTGTGGAGCCTTCTTCAGGTGAACTTTTACCTGTTCTTTTGTAGCAAAGAAATGTTTGTTTCCTTGTCGGTTTTGCCTCTGTTTTCTTCCTAATGTTGTCTTCATAATAATGTTTCTTCACAAGTGGCCTAGATTAACAGATAGCTCTTCGTGTCAGTGGCTTTGTTTCAGTGAACAAAACATGAGAGGTATATAGTTTTCTATACACTTTCCTATGTTCAAAGAGTCTCTTAACAGTTAAAGCCAGGGTGGAAAATTGCTATTATTGGGCAGCTGCTCCCTACTTAACCATGTGTGTCTGATCTTTTTCCCTTCCATTGCATGTGAACGTTTTGACTTCTTGTCACTAGAAGGCTTGCATTTCATACCTTGATCCCTCTATCAACCCTTTCATCTGCAATCAGCAGATCTTACTGATCATCAAGGACAATTTAAAGGCATCACTTGGCCATATTATACCAAAATACAGTATGTTATTTCAGGAAAACCACCTATTTTCTGTATGTTTCGCATACTTTCCTAGCATTTTTTGGGTGGTGTCTGCAGATTCAAATATTTGATTTTCTCTACGTACTGTAAACTCAAGACAAAAAGCATCTGTATGGTATGTAAGGTAAACAATATTAAGCAGTAACTGAAGTCTCAGGGAAATTTATGCAATGTTGTCATTGGAAACAGGTATTTGCTAGGTACTAGCTGACTATGAACAGGATTTCCTTAGAAGCTGTCCATCTTGTCCATCTTAGCCAACCAGATTCTCTCAGTAAAACAACGCCTCCTAAGACTTTCCATTTACTTGCAGTCTTGTGGGGACATTTGTGTAGAGGGCTGCACCCCTCCAGCAGTGGGTGTTGGAATTCTTGTACTGAACATCAACACACAGCTTGTGGCCTGTGAGAAAGATGTATTACATGATGGGTGGACAGGTTGTAGGACCTTTATATGCACTTTTTTATTCCTGTGTGGAATACAGGGGTCATCCCTGTAAGATAAGACAATAAAATGCAGTTGGTGATAGAAAATTGGGTGGGTATAGAATAAAAATAGCCAGTGATTCTAAATTAGAGAAAAAATAAATGAGCTGTTATAAAATTAATAAGAAAGTGTGGGATACACTTTTTTAAATTCTACAAATTAAACATGACAGAGTAATTTCCAGGGCTAGAAAACCTCTTCTGTTTATCATTTCTATCACATCAACAGTATTCTAATATTCTGGCATATCAACTTTATTCAACAGTAAATGTTGTATTTTGATATTCTTTAGACATGTTGCCCTGTAAACTCAATATGGTTAGGTAGTGTTATTTTAAAATGCATCCGACACCTGGGTGTATGAAATGTGTTTTTGGTGAAAATGGTCCATTTTGTGATGACAGTAGAATTTCAGGTTGGGGTTGTGTTTTTTGTTCAACTTAAAACGCAATACAAAAAATACAGAAAAGAAACCTCATCCACCATTTCATGCAACCTTCTTAGACGTCAGCATGGCAGATTGGTTTTTGTTCATTCTGTTATTTGTTTTTCATGGAATTCTTCCAGCTGATTCTAATAACCTAGCTCACAGCCTGCAATTAAAAAACATTTCAAAATCTTTCTACAGAGAATGCTTATAAGAACATCTAAGTGGAAAATGTTTTGTTTGCAATAAAGTAATTATGGAAATTCATATTCGTATTTTTTTCTAGTGAACTGTAGCTTTGCATTGTTTGAGGGATCAGAACATTGACAGTCTGACTTCAAACAAAGGGCAGGAGTCACTTTGATAACAGTCTCTCCTGTTTTTTCTAAATCTCCTAATTCTTTACTGACACCTTAATGATAATTATTTACAGAACTCCCTTGGAAGCTTTAGACCAGAGACAAGGAGCATGCCACTCTATATTCAGGTGATATGACCTTCATAGGAAGCACTTCTGAAAATAATCACTTCATTAGACTAGCCTCCATTGTGTGTGTCTGACAGCATATCTAAGAGGCTATAAAGCTGGTTGGTCTTTTAAGAGCATTCTTACAAGCAACGTTAAGAGAACATGATGCATTTTTATTGCCTAATATTTTATTTTGTCTTGGAATCACTTTTCAGAAAAACCCAGCTGGTGGATGGATGCAGGTGTTTTTTAATTTGGTATCTATTTTTCTCTTTTTTTAAGTTGGAATTGCTTATTTTTATTATATATCCTCCCAGTGTGGAATCACTCATTTTGAGTTGTAAATGTTTCTGACAGCAACACCTGCCGAGCTCCACAGCACCTAACTGGAGAGAGATTGTTGAATGGAGAAGGGACATGTTTGTCCCTGACTTCACTACAAACCTCCATGTCCCTTACCAAGTCTCTCAGGGATCCCTATTTGCAAAAAGCTGACTAATACCAAACTAATACCCTGGTGATACTCTGTTACATGCACAGGACCACTTGGTCACTGTCAATTCATGACTTGGCACTGGTTTAAACCAGCAACATCTGGTGGTTAATCATCCATGGTACCCAAGTCAGAGCTTGCCTCAACTGGAGGAGGGATGGAGCTCTCAGTGACAATGTTACATGTTCAGGGACATACAGAAGCAGCAAACACCTGCCCACTAAGAATCAGGCAATTCGCATCACCTGTTACTTTGCATGTAGGCTCATTAGAATGCTTTGACTTGACCGGCTATGTTTATATCCCCTTTCTATATGCCCTATGTGCACTTCACCCCTTCATGCTTTCCTTAACAATTTGGTTAAAGAGGGAAAACTAATATTGCATCTCTTCAGTCCTTCAGAAGGACCAAACTTAAAATGGACGAAAATCACAGATGCAGACAAGATGGCCCCTGAAATTTACAAAAGAAAGTGTTCATTACAGGTCAGGTAAATGGACGTTTAATTCTTCCTTGACCAGAAACAATACTCTAAAAAGAATGGAACAAGACACAAGTGACACAAAAAATGTGTGAACTTCTGAGGCCATCGTGTTATGCTGACAGTATCTTGAAACAGATCTTCCCAGACATGGGCAGAGCTTTACAGATGTTGAGCTCTTGCTGGTGTTTCAGGGAAGGCCAACAGTCTCCTGAACAGTGGCAGAGGATGTATGGACGCTGCTCGGGGAATGAGGTCTACAGCATCAGGCTGGGAGACAGCAAGTTCTTCGGGGAGTACGATGGGAAGAGTTTCACTTATGCCTCCTTCCACGCTCATAAAAAGCAAGTATAATGTTTTTCCCAAACTGTGAAGTTTTACAGCTTAACATATGCAGGTGTAAAGCAAATGCCAAATTTCATCCCCAGGATTATTGGATGAGCACTACAGGAAGCCCCGAATGAGTCAGAAGCAGTCGGTTGGTGTAGGTTTTGAGTTTAAGTGCTATCTTCCAATTAGATTTGCCAATTGGGTTGATTAATTTTAATTGAATTTATTGGGACTGAAACTCAGACGCCCGCCGTGAGCTTCTCGGGCGCTGAGCAGAGTCATGAGGAGAAATAAGGTTAGAAAAAAAACAAATTTCTCTTCATTCATCAGGTACGGCGTGTGCTTGATAGGAGTCAAGAGAGAAGACAACAAGAGCATTCTGCTGAACCCAGGCCCCCGGCATATCATGGCCTCCTCCGACACCTGTTACTACATCAACATCACCAAGGAGGAGAACTCAGCCTTCATTTTCAAACAGGAAGAGAAGCACAAGAGAATAGGAGTTGGTCCTGGGGGTCTTTACGATGCTCCATCAAGGCTCCCTGTGCACAGTATCATCGCCAGTATGGGTAAGTCAGAACACTGTACATGTTAGAGGCCAGGTGACCTCACAATTTCTAAAATGACTCAATCCCCGTCTGAAAATATTTTGGTTTAATCTCATTAATTGACTTTGAAACTTAAACATCTGAAATAGGGTTTCCTCCTTTTTTTCCCTTTTTTCTGTTCCTACCAATCTTCATAATCTTTGATTTTCCTTTTAAATAGGTATATTGTATTGTAAGGTACCAGATTTTTTCTGTTATGTTCTGAAATACAGACTGCTAGTATATGTGTTTTTGTCTGCCCTTGTTGTGTGTCAGCATGAGTACATAAGCTGACTGTTTTCTTGGCTGTTTTACTTCTTTCTCTTTTTGGCTGACCCTTTTTTATTGTTTCTTTTTCTTTAATATTTTAAAGTTAATCAGTCCACCGCCTATGGTAAGTTCTGCATGTCGCTTCAATGGCATTTTGCAAAAAGAAAACAAAGGAATGTTTCAAAGCTTTCAATATAGATTTTTATTTTTTGCACCCATTTTTCTTTTGCAAGGCAAGCTTTTGCCCCCAAAAGTGGTACTGAATATGTCTCCAGTTGAAGAAATGGGTAAAGACAAAGTGAACTTGCTAAAATGCTTTTCTTAAGAATAAGACAATAGGATTCCAAATGTATTACTAAGACATCGCAAATAATACTACTGTATGTCTACACTGCTTTTGTTACTACTTTTTCTAAAAAAAAAGAAATACATTTCCTTTCAAAATGGCCTACAGTATATAGACTGTTTTCTACAGTATACTTGTATAGAATTGTAATGAAGTTTGGTCCTGGAACAAATACACTTCTTCTTTCTAGACCTTTAGAAGCATCTTATTAACTATCAGCAGAGCTTTATTCCTAGAGAATTGGGTGTCTAAATTCTAGACATTGTGCAAAAGCTTAGCCAAACTAATCATCCACCCTGAACATACTGTACTGTAAAAAGAAACAATCGTTTTTTAACACAATAATGAATAGTTAACCAAAATGATGTGATCAAACTTTTCTAAATAGCTATGTTCTAAATTCTGTTTGCCTAAAACATAAAAAGAATGCCACATATCTTCTAAAAAGCAGGATAATGTACTGTACATACTGTCTTGGTTACTTCCCACTTCCTTTAACACACTTTTACTCCTTTTTTATATGTATTTGTTTATTAATATGCAAATAAATATTATACAATATCTAAAAGATATATTACATAATAACAGAGCACAATAGGACATATATTTGTGAACGTTTAAAAATATCAGTGGAATTTGCATGTTTGCATGTAGGAGTCAAGAGAGAAGACAACAAGAGCATTCTGCTGAACCCAGGCCCGTGATAAGTGATAAGTGATCCCAGATAAGTGATAATCTGGGAAATTATCACTGCATTATGAAAATAAAGTTCAGTTTTATGAACAATTTCCAAGCAAAACCCACTGTACACTGTGGGCAGATTCATCAGATATTCAGCTTTGTTGATTTTGCAAAATGCAGCTTGCACTAAGACCTTGCACTGTATGTGTTTAGAGCGATTAGGTTATTTAACTTAGTTCTGGGGAATGTCTGAAAAAAGCACTGAATGTGTAATACCTGATTGCCATTGAATTAAATTATTAATTTTACGTTTCCGAATAATTTAATTTCAAAGATTTAAAATGTGCCCTTTTGAAGAATGTTATCTAGGCCGCTCAACATACCTGCTTTGCCAGTCACAAGAGCCACAGAAAAAAAAGAGACTACTGCCAGGCATTTTCATTTCACCGCAGAAAAAGTAAACAGTCCCCGCGGTTCTTATTTCAGGAACTGTAGCCATGGACCTGCAGAACACAGAGTGCCGACCCAACAACAGCAGCAAGCTGGCCTTGCCTGCAGAGAATGGAGCAGGCAGCAGGAGACCTAGTATCGCGCCTGTCTTGGAGATTGCAGACTCCGCCTCCATTCTGCCATGTGACCTATTAAGCGACCAATCAGAAGATGAGACCACGCAGTCGGATGATGAGACAATACCTGCTCCCGAGTATGTATCAATGAGGCACGGTGGTAGGGGAGCACAGGCAGGTGCTGAAATTTGCCCATAGTTTCTAACATTTCTTTTTTCTCTTAACAATAGACAATATTTCCACTGTGATTCCACAGAAATAAATTGTCAACAAAGCTTGCCAACAGCTTGTAATTGTTAGTGATACAGGCCTCTAGATAGCCAATTTCCACCTGGAATTTTCTCCCTTTTAAATATTTTGTTATATCTTTGCAGCAGAATGTAGAAAAAGCCTGGTTCAGGTCTTAAATTGAAGCTAACACCCTTGGCACCTTGGCATACATTTCTTTTATCTTTTAATGTGTCCACAGCAGGCAGAATTTTTTTTCCTGTCTTCAATTTTTTTAGGCCTGTCAGTTGGCTCAAAATGCTTGTATGCCTTGTCCTAGATGTCTACAAGCTTGGATGAAAATTTGGGACATATTCATTTGAAAAAATTCTGTATCATTTTTTGTGTAGACTGGACCTGGAATGAAATTTATTGCATCCCCAAAAAATGTATAAACGTTATTGAAAAGTTAAAAGTTAAAAGTGAAAGATATTGCAATTGCTTTAAAAGCCTTTAGGTACTGCTAGAAAGCCTTTTTGCTGTAAGGAATTGAAAAAAACTTTGAGAGTGGCCTTCAGGTGTGAAAAAATTACCACTGATAAGAATCTGATTGATTACCACCTGTTGTGTCAACAATTGATTGCTGGAATACAGCTAGAATGCAGCCAGAGGCTCCCAGAGGAAGTACCATCCCCTAAGGGCTCTGAATAACTAAAACTACAATTAATGACAGTGTTTTCCATCAATCAGACCAGCTTTTTTGAAGCGGTCAGTTTCAAAATTCAGTTCCGATAGTCATTGTCAGTTTCCTTCAGGTCTGGAGCTTTATAAAGTTAGCCTTTTCTGGATATATTCTGGTCTTATGGATGCCCCGACCAAGGTAAAAACATGGGATATATGCTTTTTTGGTTATTGATTACTTATTACTTATCGACGAACTTTGGAAGTTTGCTGAAGTGCGTCATCAGATACCAAGTGTTATTGTGATTGATTGCCTTGGGGTATTTTGGTTCTGACAATGGTTTTCTGAATCTCTGGTTGTCTATTTTCGATTGCTAAAAGGTTTTCTGTAAAGGTTTTTTGGTTTTGTTGGTGAAATACTATGAAATGTAATTTGCATCTTGTGTAAATATTGACTTAGTACGGTTCCTCTGGCGGTATGATAAATGAGTTTAGGATTCACAGCACCACCATCTTATCTCCATAAATATGAAATGCAATGGTATCCAAAGCAATTTTGACCTTGAAATGATATTGATTCACCTTCTGCTTTCTGCCTTAAGTAGCCATTTTTTAGCTTGCATATCCAACAGTTTATTTGGAAGTTCTTTGCGTTTTGACCATTAAAGTTGTTGATCAACATACAGCACATCAACTTTACTGTGCCCACCTCCAGGTACTACTATACCATGAGTTATCTTGGGGCTCTCTGTGGTTGAGAAGGGAAGGAATTGCCTTACAGTATGTATAACTACCTTAGGTGGAAAAAGAAAAGGAGGAGGTGTGTCTTGTTTCTTGAAGGTGGTTTTAAGGACAGGGAAGTGGACTACAGCAGAAAATGGGTTAATTTTCTGATATTACTCTTCTGTATTGCAAGTGACATTTGTACAGAGTGACATGGTAGCACAGTGGTTAGTGATGCTGCCTCATATCTTAGGTCCCAGATTTGAGTTGAAACTCAGGCATCCATTTGCATGTTTTCCTTGTCTTCATGTAGACATCCTCTGGATGCTCTGTGTGCCACCTTAAATAAAAGGTTGATGAAACAATAAAATAACGGTACAGAAACCTTTATTGCAGGTCTTTTCACCAGACTCTTCTGCAGCCTCCGCAAACTGCTATCAAACACCCTGACCACCAGCTAACACCTTGAGGCCCCTTGATGCTGTATGCCACACAAACTACAGTAATCACACTCATGTGAGAATGTGCATTTATAACTGAACTGATCACTAGTAATCTAATTATTACCAAGTTTACAAATGATACAGGCCTTTTTGCAGGTTCTAGTGTTAGTCAATTTCATTACATTGCCTTCAAAGTCTGGCCTGGTACAGTCAGGATTCCTCCTTTCTTCCAGAGAAATGCTGGCTAAGTTTGATTGCCAGAACTATCCCTTTCTCTGTGGCCCAGGGGATATGCAGACATGTGCTCTAAGATTTCACCCTGTCCCTTCTGGTCTTTAAATAGTCTCCAGCTTATTGCAACCCTCACCAAGATACTGGACTCATTAATACTGGATGGGTGTATATTTGTATCTCTCACATGTACATGCAAATTTTAGGAACAAGATGAACTCTTACGGCTACATTAGGATTCCATTGTTCTTATTTAGTTAAATACACCAGATATATTTTCAATGAAGTAGTTTTCACACAGAGGTTGACAGGATCAAAGTGTTTTGATAGATCTGTGTTGCTTAGGCCACAGGTTCGTATCTTTTCTCAGACACTCTTGTGCAGTAGCTATGTCTCATTTTAAGTTTGAAACTCTTCTTCAGATTATCTGGGATAAGAGGAAAAATTTTAAAAACCGACTAGGCTATTGCTTTTTAATGTACTTCTGTCTTCAAATACAACATAATGACTGCAAACTGCCTGTCGTTGCCAGAGAAACATCTCTAGGGTCTCCAAGTTGACACTTTCTACAATTGTTTACAGCCAATTTTGAAATTTAGCCAACACTGTCAGTTATGGGCAGACATTCTGAGGATTATATTTCACTTTATGGTCAGACAGTCCCCCAGAGAACCATTAGTCTCGGTATTGATCGTCTCTTGTGGAGCAGGGCAGGCTTCAAACAAGGTATTTATCTTTTCTACTACAGTTAAACCCAACTAATAATAGGTCATCCCAAGCTGATTCCATATATATAGTAACTGTATTTTTAAACATTTACTTGGAAACTCAGTTGCACTAATTTCTAGGCAGTCGTTGTTTTTTTTGTTTTTTTTGTGTATGGATTTGTACTGTAGAAACCTCTAAATAGTATGAGTCCATAAAGGATTTTAATTTGGAAGCAGAGGAGATGTAATCTGAAATCATGACCAGATACCAGATAGTGTTTTACTCAAGGTTAGCATAAGGTATCACTCATAATATGCCTGTGACCAGATAAGAACTAGTTTAATTTCATATCTTGAGCATTATTGCTGGGCCTTTGTCATATGACTGACTGCTTCTGCTTTCAGCAAACAACTAGGCTTGATTTAAAAGTAAATAAACAACAGGTTTTCACTTCTTTCCTTTCAGTAAGTTTATTATCACTGTGATTCTTTTGCCAGTTCCTGTGTTACTAATATATTAACTGTGAACCAAAGAGAAATATGATTCTATGTTGTCTTAAAATTCTAAGGCTCCGAGTCTTGCATAAGGTTGAAAGAAGAGAGGGCTTCTGGCCTCAAGCCTGAGGGGATGTGACATATTTTAATTATTATTTACCAGTCCCGTAGAATAGAATTTTCTGTGTGGCTGTATCTTTGGCTCTAGTTTAGTAACATAATTCAATTGTGTTTTGATTAGCTTCATTTATCTCTCTTGTACAGTGATCAGATATCTTCTGTTAAATGTGTTCTGTTGGACATTATTGGTTCAATCTCATTAGATTTGCTGCCGATAATCTGTTTAGTGCCCTTTTCTGGGCGAAGTGGTGGCTCTGTGGCTAAGGATCTGCGCCTGTGGCCGGAAGGTTGCCGGTTCAAATCCCGCGGCTGGCAGAGGAATACTACTCCGTTGGGCCCCTGCGCAAGGCCCTTAACCCCAACTGCTCCAGGGGTGCTGTACAATGGCTGACCCTGCACTCTGACCCCAAGCTTCTCTTCCTGTCTGTGTCTCATGGAGAGCAAGCTGGGGTATGAGAAAAGATGAATTCCTAATGCAAGAAATTGTATATGGCTAATAAAGTGATCTTATCTTTTGGTTTGTGCTCTCTAGATCACAACAATGAGCCAGATTTAAAGTTTCTAAAGACTCAGCCCATTAGCTGCCCAGTTTGCTGCCCTAGCCAAATGGTTGGCATATTTAAATAAGACATCTGTATAGCAGGATGGAATTAGAGTGGATAGGATGGAGAAATCTCAGCTGGAGGAACATCATTATGATGATGTGCAATTCATCAAAAATAATTACTTTGATCTTGATTACTTGTGAATAAATGAGTATAAAATGAGTATAGGGATTAAAGTATCCTGTCCTAATTGGAGTAGATGCCTGCACATTTTGAAATAGTGGAACATGGGCATCTCCTATTCTCAAGGGCTGAAATACTAAGGTGTTTTACTTATTTTCAATTACCAACTGATGACGGCCTAATTAATCAGGTAGTTTGACCTCTTTAAGTAATTAAGATCAGAGCAGGAATGAAAAGCAGAAGATTTTATGGCTGTCAGAACTGGATTTGCCCACCTCTACTCTGCACACCCAGAGAACACAACATGAGTTGTTTAAAATGCGAAGAAAAGTGATTTTGAAATATAGCATCTGATGTGCTATATGACATTAGCTGTTTTTGCTCATGTATGTAGCTCATGACATGTATTCAAGCACGTCAGCCAAGTCAAGTGCTTCTCTCTTCAAAACATGTGCAATTTAGCCCCCTTTTCCCTTATTTTCTTTCAGTAACTTTGGCTATTGGATTTTATTGTTAATTTTGTTTTGTTTTTGAAAATTAATTTAAAATTAGTTACAAAAAGAAAAATGTGACAAACTAAACACTGATGCTTCATGTACCACATTCACATTGATATTATTTTCTGCTCTCTTTAAAAACGAATTCATCTGCCTAATGTACAGCATCTAGTTCTTTGATGTCACTTCCTACGTCACTGGATTGTTAACACTTGGAGAAAGATGAGCAGTGATTAACTGGGAGGTCTGAAATGATAATGGATTTTCTCTGACAATAATAATTATGAGTAGGGTAGATTACGGTTTATTAATACATCTGTTGTAAAGGTTTCTGTATCTCCTTTTTGTGTCTTCTGTGCAATCTCTACAGTACTTCAGGAACTACAGCATGTTGAAAACTAGGGGTTTTATTCCCATATGACAAAGTCTCCTGTAACCATTCTGAGCAGTGGAGCATATGAAGATTATGTCTGAAAGATGCTGGCACCCCATTGTTGTTTTCCAGTCTTCTATAAATGTAAATAGCAGGGCTTCAAATGTGCTGCGGTTACATGCATAACCATTTGGTGTGTTCTATTCTTAAATTGCTCATGCCGTGATGTTACAGGGCTCATTTGCTGTAACTGTGTTGCAATGGCATCACAAGAATGAAAAGCACTACTCATGTGCTGTGTCAGATAGCTGTTTTTTTTAGGCTCCCTGGTCTTATTCTGTGCTGCGATGTGTCCCAGAGATGACAGATCAAACATACTGTAAGCAGAGGTCAGGGAGATAGCTGTTTTAAGAACGTCCACCAGCTTTTAGGAAACCTTTCATAGTGTGAAAAGAAATTACACTTCGTGTGTGCTTTACTTTCACACTTGCAGCAATGTAGTTATGTGTAAAGCTGTATTTTTCAGAACCCTGCTGTTTGCTGTTGAAAGATTTCGTCTCTGCATTTGCGTGCTGTACAGAGCAGACCTGTGAAAAGACAGCAGCTTCAGTCGTCTGTCACGAGGATGGATGACTCAGCCTGGTCCTGAGAATAATTTGCTGGCAACATCGTTCTAGTTTTCAGCGGCAGCTGTTGTTGTGCTCGTTTTTTGTTGTTTTCAATGCTTTTTCCTCATTTGAAAGGCCTCGCCAGGGAAAATGCACATAAAGGTCTTTTCAGATATTTTTCAAAGTAATTCCTTGCATTGTGTTCCCTTAGGATATGCCAGTGCCCTTCATGAAATAATCTCCCAGGAGGATTACTGTACTTTTGTTTTGCTATTTGCAGTTTCACAGCGCCCCCAAGTGGTGGAGGTGTGACAAGTTTGCAGTTAGTTTTCAACAAAGTAGCAGATCAACGGTTTCAATATCAATCCTTGAAGGGACTTGTGTTTTTTTTTTGACTGAATAGTCAGTTAAACAATTAAGCAAGTTATTTTCTAATTTAGACATATGTAGGATTTTTCTTAAGGCCTTTTACACTCCACAAGAGATTCACTTTATTAAGGTGCTCATAAATCACCTCAGAGCCTGGTTAGAAGTAATAAAATTATCAGTTGTCAAACTGGATGGATCTGTGTCTGAGATACTTGCAATATGAAGAATGAGAAACACTGTACTAGTTCAGGAATCTCTAACCCTCTTTCAGTATGTTTTAGACTGTAGGGCATCTTAATTTGTTTATTTCAATTGATTGATTGATTAAGAAAGCAATTTGTTCAGTTAGTAGAACCATGGCTCTTATAAGCTAAAGGGGATTCAGATTTTTGTGTCAAATAGTTTCTAAATTATTTAGTTTATGAAATCACCTGCTTAATCGTTATCAGCTAAACTGTACCAAGTTTAACGGGAAAACAGAATATGAAACACTTTCCTGTTTCTTTGTTTGCCCTTAGGTACGTGAAAGGCTATCCCCCGAATTCCCCTTATATCGGGAGCTCCCCAACCCTGTGTCACCTGCTTCCTCAGAAAGCTCCATTCTGCTGTCTGCGGCTGGACAAGGTGAGGAATTAAGAAGAACTACTGCAGCTTCACTTAACAGTTTCAAGCGAAGAGCTTTCCCTAAAGCACTATATAACATGTAAGAAGTGAATACTGTTGAGCAAAATTCCTAACAGAGGACCAGGAGACAGCCTTGTTAAGATGGAGCTAAATAAAAGCTGAATATACACAGGGAAGAAGTGTAGCCTCATGTTACAAGTTGTGACAAGTTGGTTTATTTCAGGTTTGGGTGGCTGTCCTCTGAAGCTGATCACCCATTCTCTTAATGTCCTCACCAAGAGCAAACCAGTTGTTTTTCCTTCCTCTCACAGTAGTTGGTTTATGAGAGCTCAAGGAACACAGAGCTCAAGGAATAGTAAATCACGAAACTGTGCCATCGTCTTGTACAGGGGGTTCAGATGAGTGGGCTGCTTCTGATGAGTTCATCACGAACCTGGGAAATTCACACTCCTACCTTAATGAGCAGATAAAATCTGATGGAACCACCTTTCTCCCTGGGTGATATTGTGAGAAAGAAACTGAAACTGGAAGTCTCATGCGCATTATATAACTCAGTCTGAAGTACTAGTGGGTCTGTCATGGAATGTTTTTTTCCAGTCACATTTGTAGAACTTTTCTAAATTTGGGAGAGCAAGAGTGTAGGCCAGTGTATTAGAAAAAACATGCTGTGGTTTAAAACTTTCATTTTGTAAAAGTGTTGTAAAATGTTCTCCTGTCAGCTGCTCTTTTTTGATCACCTGGACACTTGGATTTGACTAGGCAGGATAGAGCTCCATCTTTCCTGAGCTCTCTTACACTCTTATACAGTTTCCACTGCCTGAGTCGGATCTTCTGGTTTATAGCAGATTTATTTTCTCTCTTCATGTATTTATTATAGTTCTCTGTGTGTTTCTATTGTAAATGCATTAGGGCTGCAGGCACAACAGCTTTGAAGATGCAAAGGCATACGGCTTTAAGAACAAGCTGATAATCGTTTCAGCGGAGACAGCAGGGAATGGCTTGTATAACTTCATTGTCCCTCTGCGTGCCTACTATCGCCCCAGAAAGGAGCTGAACCCCATCGTCCTCCTCTTGGACAACCCGTGAGCACTGTCATGTTCTCGGCCTTAATTTCCGATATTCTCTCCTGCTGGCTTGTGTGTGTTTATTCATTAAGTCACAATCAAACACGAAGTGCGGTTCTTTCCTGGAGGGAAAAAAAAATCCTTGGATTTCCATTAACCCAAATGTGCTGTTGTCACACTTTTTCATTGTTTTGGTCCACACCAGGTGTTTAAAGATGATTTGGAATTGATGGTGGGTTAATTTGGGACTAAGTGGCTTATTTAATATCTTTCCGTCTTTTGGGGAAGTACGGAAGCTTATTAGCGCCACAGAGAAAAAAATATAGCATTTAAACAAGATAATAGTGTGTATAAAGCATATACTTTTGCATTTGAACTACTGTAGATACTTAATGGTGAACAACACCATTAATATGTTTATCTCTCTTGGCTCACCCAATCTGTTTTTTGATCAGACCATGGAATGGAGGAGGGTACTACCTGCTGCACTTGCAATGACAATGATGTAAAGAGATACAGGAATTCCAGACAAAAAAAATCTATTTCTTCTCCCTTCAAATGTCACATTTCCTGCATTTTGCTGTGTAATTCCAAATTCAAATGTATTTGATGTCAGGATAGGCTAAGTTATGCTTAAAAACTCAATCATCGACCAACAGTAACAGTAGCAGTAAACCAACAGCAAGTATAAGTCAAGTCATTGTAAATGTATTCTGTTTCTGCAGTTTTACGTGAAGAATAAAATACATTAGTAAAGCCATGTAATTTCTGCTTTTCAGCAATGGTGAAAAAGACACTGGTTTAACCTAGGAATGCTCAATCACAGGATACTCTAAGGAACAAAAGTTTACATGCTCCTTCATATTAATTCATTTTATTAAAGAGCAGTGTGACGTTATTCTTCTGCTGTTAAAGAGAATGCTGCTTTGCATGGGACAATATTATTCAATATATACACCATATATAACACAATGTAATCTTGTTTAAATGCAAAAAATGTCTCATTTAAACACAAAATATCTGTTTAAATGCCAAATTATTAAATGCAAAAAAAGATTTTTTCTCCATGATGTGAAAAAAACTCTGTTGCACTAATCAGCTTCCGGAAGGAAGAGACAGTTGGCAATACACATTTGTATTAAATGTTTTCAGGGAGTGTCTCGATTCATTACTGTAAGTTTTTTTTAGTCAGCATTATTTCTTTCAAGTAGACAGGTTACAGACATCCTGACAAGACTAGGCATATCTGGAGAAATAATGTGAGATTTGTATCCTAATAAGAAACCGTTAGTAGTGTTTTGTTTGAAAAGATGTACTGTTCATTTACAAAGGATTTCCATGGCAACTCAGTAACACCCTGAATTAGTGTGTTGGCAATGGGGGAAGGGGATTATCCTTGAAAGGCCTAGCATTAAAAGGCTCTTGTCTTGCTTGACAAACTGCTGTAGAAGCAGTAGCGCACGCAGACTGGAGCTCTGTCAGAGTTAACCTTACATGACAGCTTCACACACGCACATGCAGGTTGTGCACACCTTCAGACAAACCTTTCCTTTTTCTGACCCGTTTCTTTTTTCCCAGTGTAACAATATTACCATCCTTCCACCAAATTCATCACAGCATACAAACAGGGAGGTTCATTTGTTGCCAGTGATTTCATTCAGATTGTACCTCAGAATTCAAAGGTTCTCTCTATCTTGCAACACGTGGCACAGGAGAGATAATCCTGATATCTTTCCAAAGAGGAGATATTGGTGGTGTTTGCATAGTTCATCCATTTTCTAACCACTTCTTCCAATTCAGAATCACAGGGGAGCTGGAGTCTATCCGAGTAATCAATGGGTACAAGGCAGGGTGCACCCTGGGTAGGACACCTGGCCATCAAAAGACAGACAGACACAAACATCAGAGCCAATTCTCTCAGAAGCCAGTCAGCCTACCAAACTGTCTTTGGACTGTGTGAGGAAACTGGCACACCCAGAGGAAACCCACTCACACACTGGGAGAACATACACATTCCATGCAAATAGCAGCCCAGGTTGGGAACTGGCCCCAGGCCCCAGGCTCTGCAAGGCAGCAATGCTAACCACTGCGCCACCCTCAATTGGTTCAGTCTGCTGTAATTTTCCATAATTTCCGACATGGAGTGCACGATTGATCAGCTACCCATAGTGCATGTTTTTAAGAACCAACATCACTGAGATGTTTGAGATTCATTTTGCATTTCAGAGACGATGTGATGTGCATAATAGAATTGGACAATACAAAGAATCACTAAAAATAAAAATAGGCAGAGGAAACATTGTGCAAATAAAACATTTTATCTCTGTGAATGTTTATTTTACCTGTTTCTAAAAAAAGGTTTAGATTGACATGTTGTTTTGAACCAAATGCTCTGAATAATTGATGACAAGAAGCATTGCGGCCGTATTATTTTTAAAAATTTTTAAATGCAGTCACAAGCCAGTTTCAATTAAGAAACAATACACTCATCCAGCTTTTGCTGTCTGTATATTGAATCAGGAATAACCCTCAGGATTCAGGTTTCAATGTCTTCCAATAAATCTACAAAATGTACAATACATTCAATATGACCGTACACATCAATATTTTTTTTCCATAGTGCCTACCTTGAACAAACAGGTACTGTAAAATAAAAGGTGAATCTCCAATAAATGGCACTGGCTTTTATTGTCAGTTGCCTTTTTTATTTTAATTTTGGTGTTTATCTCCTCTCTCCAGGCCAGACAACCACTTTTTAGAAGCGATATGCTGTTTCCCAATGGTATACTTTATGGCTGGAACTATCGACAAGTATGTATCAATTTAAAATGAGTAGTTTTCTTAAATTTATTCCTTTCTAAACTACATTTCTGCACTTTCCAACCTTGTCCGGATTGGATGAGGATAAATGGGACACCACTGTGTTTTGTTCTTTTTTAAAAGGGCTTTTAAAACCAAGGGCCTGCAGCTGAAGGTAATAACAGCTATTAAAACGGCTGCAGAAGGGCTCACAATGGATGCAATTTTCAGAATGATTGTGTGATGTCATGGAAAAATTAAAGGATCTCTTGCCTCGTGTTCTTTCAGCCTGGATAACCTGCTGCAGTGTGGAATCATCTATGCCGACAATCTGGTTGTGGTGGACAAGGAGAGCACAATGAGTGCGGAAGAAGACTACATGGCCGATGCCAAAACCATAGTCAATGTGCAAACCATGTTCAGGTCTGCCTAATGTTTCATCTCTATTGTAACGCTCCCCAGTAATGGGCTTTTCAGCATGATTTCATGAGGAATAGTGAATAATTCACAGATATGTCATGGCTTAAAGTGTTTTTTATGTTTGCATTATTACACCTGAAACTGTGTAAAATGCCATTTTTTCAGCTACAACACTCTTTTACTCTAAATTCAGATTAGGGTCTGATTAAATCAAAGCTTCTTCACACGTGCCCGTTTTAGACACTAGCTGCAGGTTTCTGTTTACCAGACACATCTTGTATCCATTGGCAACCAGTAATAGGCTGGTAAATTGTAATTGTCGGATGAATCCATTTTTGCATTTCAGCCGGCCATACTCAATTTATAAACTTGTTAGGGGCCTGAGGCTTTTAGCTCTCTGGCGAAATTATGGGTCTTGTGTTGTAACAATTCTAGTTGGATGAGATCATTTTTATAAAACGTGTTTTTCGAAATTTTGGGAAGGGTTTTTATAGGGAATGCATTATGGACCAAAGGAGCTCATACATCCCTCCCCTCTGTAATCTTGCTCTCTGAAGATTGTTGGCCTCCCTATGTCAGGCGGGACAGGAAAGACTGCATTTCTCCGAAGGCTGTTCAGAGGAAGCTGGCCAAATTGCCTGTAATTAACTGTTTAATGAGCTGTAATTTACCCTGTCTCTCAGGGTATAAACGGATGTGGCAACCAGAGCTTTTGTTTTATTTGAGAGATGTGGCCCTGCGTGGGAGCTTTGCTTGTCACATAAGTGTTTGTGTGCAAAAGAGTAACTGCTGAAGAGGTTCATGTGGGAAGGTAAAGAATCTACAAGGCCACCTAGATTCAGTCCAGAGCCCTGACAGCTCCTAGAGACTGCCGACCCTTCTCCGGTAGCTGTCACAAATGATTGCCCATTTCAGCATCTCCAGCAGCCTGGATGTAATACCTTCCCTTAAAATAATCATTCAAATCATTGCCATTGCAGCTCTGCTGCTGTATTTTAGGATCTCGCTAGCAGTTTTGTGACCCTGCACTCATTCATATAGCAGCAATAGGTTGGTGGCTGTCATTTCCTAAAGTAAGAGCTCGTCAAAAAATGCATCTTGTTCTTCCTTCCTAGGTTATTCCCCAGCCTCAGTATAATCACAGAGCTCACACACCCCTCCAACATGAGGTTCATGCAGTTCAGAGCTAAGGATTGCTACTCTTTGGCACTTTCCAAACTGGAAAAGGTAAGGAAATAACAAAAAAAAAACACACACAGCAGTGCTTTTGAAGATCTGGAGACACTTGATAAGAGGGCTACAGTATCATTCCTTCCAAGAGTAGAACTTTTTTTGTTATTTTTCTTCACTAAAAGTGAAATGTCCCTATCATCTTTGATACGCTACACATCTTGCTCAGTACATTTTTGGGCCTAGTTAAAGCTCGTAATGAGAAAATGTGCATCATGCCAAACGTAAAGAAGGAGATGAATTGTTATTAACTTTACACACTCTGCGTTTTTATCATTTGTGTGAGTGTACTGTCACAGAAAGTCTGTGCTCAGATACTGTATAAAAGGGTAAGAATGTAAGAAGTGTTTTGAAAGAGAAGTCATTCAGTCCATTAGTCCATGGCCTAAGTAGTTTATTGATCAAAGGATCCAATACCAGCCATTAATTGAAAGAAGCCAGATCATCAACTCCAGAAAAGAAACCTGGGGAGCTTGTAACCCACAACCCACAACCCTTCAAGTAAAAAAGAGTCTCCTGTTCTCAATTTTATGTCTCCTGGTTTGTATTTCAACTGTTTGATTCTGAAAAAGTCCACTGGGATCATCCCCTGAAGCTTGTAAAAAAAAACTTGAATCAGGTCATTTGAAAATCTGGGATATTTTCATTTGAAAATCATGTGGATCAGCCTCAGCACAACCAGTTATGTGTTCCAACCCTTCTTGTTTTCAGAAGGAGCGCGAAAAAGGCTCCAATCTGGCCTTTATGTTCCGGCTTCCCTTTGCAGCTGGGAGAGTGTTCAGCATCAGCATGCTGGACACATTACTGTACCAGGTGAGTCCAGGCTGAAGGACCCTGTATTTCCTGCACTCGTTTCTGTCTTACTGAAAGACAAGACTGACAGGTATTTTCTTTGTGCTGGAACTTCATCTTTTAAGATCTGGTTTACGCCCAATTTCCGTGTTTCCTATGAAGACTGTTGTTATCAGTTCGATATAATTCACTACCATTCAATTTGAAAATAGTCTGGGCAGCCTCAGCTTCTCCTTTCTTGATGTGGAAATTGCATTTTAATTGAATGCCTCCCCATGGCTCTGTAAATGAGTTCAGAAGAAATATGATTATTTTCCAGCGCCCAATCATCATTGAGCTTCAGCTGCATATTTATGTGCTTTTTATTTGAGAAATGATCTGAATGCTGAATTTTGCTCACCATTAAAGTCAAAGGTCATAAAAATCAATTCTGTCTGTATCCAGATTTTGTTTTAGTGTTTTCTTCTCAAACATCTTGAGTGGCAATTAATTTAAGGTTATCTTTTCAATTAGTACCAATGGGTTGTTTGTTTTAAGTAAAGCTTGTGGTTTGGGTTTTTTGATCAAATTGAAGTAAAATTTGGCAAGTGCCAAAACTAATCCCCAAATATTGTTTTGATGGCAGAAATGTTGAGATAATTTTCTAACTCGGTGAGATCCTTAACTTCTTCAAAGTTAAGAAGTGCACTTCCTTTTAAAGAAACATGTCCCAGAATTATAATACAACAAACTTCCCTTTCCAGTAACCAAAAGAAAATGTTTAAGTACTGTGTAAGAAAAAAGGAAGACTTCATGATTAAATAAAAAATGAAAGAAATTTGTGCATGTGAAATTTCAGAAGCGAATAAAGTATTATAAAGACATTATTCCTGATGAAAAGTGTGGTCACGGAAATGTCATGTTTGTTGTAATTTCATGGTTATTTATCTTCTTTATCTTCTTGTACCCTTATTTTCTATTCACTTTGTGTCATTTACTGTAGTTACAGCAGTATAATGCAGCTGCCTTTGGAATATAAATTAGAATGTGCTGCTGATCATCCCAGAAAAAAATAATGACAGCTTACAGTGATATAGCTGAAATTGAACAACGTGCCTCGTTATGTTTTTTCCTGATGTATTCGGCTGGATTGTCAGAATTGTAATAGTTTTAACATTCTCTGTGTAGCAGAACTGCAGTGCCCTCCAGTGGTCTATTGTGGGCATAACACCTGCCCTGATGACATAGCTTAGGATTGATGTTTTTCCAGAGTGCTCTGTGGCTGTTTTTTTATACTCCCTAAAACATACTTAGATGTATTAAAAATTCAACAACTGCTATTGGTTCCAGTACGGATTTCATGCCCTCGTAATGCCCATCTGTAGATGACATTCCAGAACAGCTCTCCTGTGATTGATCCACTGAAGATGCGAATAACTGAATCAGTTTCAACGTGTTGCGTCACAATCAGCTACCATTATTAGTAGTGCTTTTACGGTGGGTGGATTTGGAGAGGTTGAATTGCAGCATCCAAAATTAAAAAAAAGGAAACAAACATTTTTGTGTAGAACCAAGATCCAATATTTGGTTGTAAACAACTTTGCAGAAAGTCCTACTACAGTTACATTAGCCATGTAAAAACTAAACACAATGAACTAAAGACGAACGTTCAATTAAAGCAGCTAAAAATACGTTTACATTCTTTTTTATTTAAATCTTGCATACACTTAAACAGCCTTCTTTTCTTTAATGTAGACCAGTTGTCTGTCTTCTCTCATCTCGAGCCCAATTCCTAAACCATCAGATTTTATACAAGAGCTGTTTTAATGCCTAACCCTCCTACATTAACTTAAGGTTTTTTCATTTTTCTTTTTTGTTGTTGTTAATCAGTCGTTTGTAAAAGACTACATGATACCCATAGCAAGATTATTACTGGGCCTTGACACAACTCCTGGGTCAGGATACCTGTGTGCTGTGAGTATTGTGCTTTCTCATTCTCTGTCAAGACACCTGAAATACACTTGTCCTCTGAGGGTTAATCAGTATTGTTCAAAACGTATATGTTTTTGCCCTTCAAGTTATTGTGAATATTTAATCAGGAAATTTATTATGCACTTAATCTTTTATTATAACACCATTTAGTAGTCTTGTTGACAAATTCTTTGAGGTTCTCTCAAACCCTAATTTGATTTTGCAAAACCAGGAGCTATAATCCTGTTTTCTTTTTCATTATGTTGCAAGTAGTGTCAGCAGAAGGACTTTAGAGGAGTCCTAACATGTTAGTCTTCATTAATGTTAGAGATGAAAACAGTCAAGACTTTTACTAAAACAATTTAGCCAGAACTGAAACTTTAAGCTTGTGAATTGACCAGAAGTATTGTATCCTAAGTAAAGCAGCACGAACTGTACATGATGTGGTTATGATGATGATTATTGGTAATTCTATACTAATTTGTGCTGTTATTTATTTTTCTTAATCAGATGAAGGTCACAGAAGAAGACTTATGGATAAGGACTTATGGGAGGTTATTCCAAAAGCTTTGTTCATCCAGTGCTGAAATCCCCATAGGGATATACAGGACTGAGTCACACATGTTCTCAACGTCTGAGGTGAGACCGAAGCTGTTCAGACTCTACAAGAGCATGGATGACAGAAAAATGAAAGCATGGCTCCTGTTTTGTGAGAGAACCCGTTTCAAACATAAATGTGCTTTTGCTTCCTTGAGTTATGACCTACTAGGCCATTTCATAGTAATAGTTCAGGTGGGTAGCTGCGTCAGCAGCCCTCACACCTGAAGAAGGCTCCACGGCCGAAACGTTGTGTTTTCTTTCTTCTTTTTTTCAGCATGGAATAAACCTATTACTTGTTCCATTTCATAGTAATGTCAAGTCGGCCTCTGTGCCATTTGACTTAGCCAGGCTGTTTCAGGTACTTCTTTTCATAAACTCAGAACAAGTTTGAAGAACTTAACAAATATAAAAATTAAATTATTTTGTAAACACTTTGAGAGAAAGGCTTTAGTTTATTGAACCTCTAATATATATTATTTGTATATTTTAGACAGTATTGTCATTTTTTCCATATAAGAATTGTCTGTCTTAAAATTGTACTGTAACATTTTTAAATGACATTTGTGTGACTTCGTCGGAATAAGTGACAGGTGTCAAATTTTGCAACAATCAGTTGTAAAACAAGAGCTTGCCATGAGTGTGGTGATGTACTGTAGATGACCTTCATTTTCATTTTGTCAAGTCCAAGGAATATGATTTGTTTTGAAACACTCCCATCTTATGCTTTAATTTTTGCTGCCTGTTGCAAGTACCAAAATTTGAAAAATCTTTCACACATATTGTTTTATTTCTCAGAAACATTTTCATTTTTGTTTCTGTTTTTCCTTTTCAGTCACAGGATATTTGTGCTCAGGTACGTATACATCATCACTTCGCACTTTGTTCAATTCTTGCTGCCTAGCACAATTTCATATTCTTATAATTGTTAAGATGAGTATTACGTCAATAGAGAAATAAGTCCAAAGAAAGGTTGCATGTTGCAGCATTTTTGCAATAAAAAATCAGAACAGACCATATTACCGACAGTCTTATTTGTGAAAGAAAAGACAGTTGAAGTATTAAAACGATTTCAGCTGAATTCTGGAGTCCAGATCTGCAGGTGAGGATTCTCTGGAATCAGACGTCTCTGGGTAATGCTCTGTCTTGTTTGTGGTCAAGTCTCAGATCTCCATCAACGTGGAAGACTGTGAGGACACCAAGGAGGTCAGGGATTCCTGGAGCAATAAAAGCACCCACAGGAACTCCACGTCCAGCGACCAATCAGAGCACCCCTTGCTGAGGAAAAAGAGCATGCAGTGGGCCCGGAGACTGAGCCGGAAAGGGAACAAGCCGGCGAGCAAAACCGAGCGCTTCAGCCAGCAGCGTCTGAACCTGTACCGCCGCTCCGAAAGGCAGGAACTTTCTGAGCTGGTCAAGAACCGAATGAAACACCTGGGGCTGCCTACCACCGGCTACGGTAAGTACCCACCTCCCCCCCCGTCTGTGGGCTCCCAGACACATGACTATGTTTCTGTAGCATTTTCACCTGCTTTACAATACTTGAAAAGCAGCTTTCGTCATCTGGCTTGTTTCATTAGTGCTAATAACAAATTTAAACTTTAAAAAGCATACAGTATACAGTTGTATCCACATTTGGTTCCATTTTGTCACAGAAAGTGCTTCAATGCTTTGATTTCAGCCAACTGATTTCAGTGGCCCTTATCTAGTGCGCATTATTTCAGTAGTCTATACGTGAGCCTAATGTAACATCAGGCAAGAGCTTATCTTGGTGTCTGTGGTGTCAAGTGCTCTGGAAGTACATGAATTCCTCCACATGAGACTCTTCCAGCAATGCTGGTATCTGTTCATTTAAATGGATGGACTGGAGTAATTAGAATAGAATATCTTGCTCAAGACCACAACAACAATGTGTAGTAAGGAATCAAACCTACACACTGAAATTCTGTTACTGCACTTCCATGTTGGGCTGGTAGTGCTTTTTATAGTGCTTTTTGGTATTGAGACTAGCTTTCTGAGAGTTTCTAGCTTCTAGCTTCTAGAGTTTAGCTGATCTTTTAACCTGAGACTTTCCCAGTAATAATCCTTTTACACATTACTTTTGTATACACTAATAGAGATGACAAAGTTATTTTAAAATCAAGGAAAGAGGGAGTGATACAAAAATTATTATGTAATCTATTTTAGTGTACTTGTTGGGCAATATTCTTTGACCATTTTATGCTAGGTAATTTTTTTTTCATTTAAGACTTACAGATAAGGGCAGTATTGTATGCAGTAAATACAAAAAACATCTTTAGAAAAGTTACGTTTCTAGTAAATAAGGTTAATACTAGCAACCTCCTGTCATTTAATAACCCTTTGTGTTGCACAGTATATACTGTATAATCCAGTTTTCTGACCCAAACTACATATCATTTATGTGTTTTCTGCATACGAAAATGAAACTGGAAAATGTTCCGTGAAATGTTCGGCATGATTTCATCCCAGCCCCCACCATTGCTTTCACATTTTCTTTCTCTCACAGGTTCATGTTACCTACATCGTCTACTAACAGCCAATTACAGCAAGTCAAGTCACAAGTCAATTCTTAGTACTTTAGGGTGCAGGAAAACCTCATCAATCTTGATTTGTCTCTTAGGCATAATAGAAATGGATATTAAAATAGTTTAGAAAGAATATCTACCTTCAAGAAGCAGCTTGATGAGATTCTTGGATCAATTTGTGTCCTACAGCAGAACTCAGATGATCTAGGTGGTGTAAAAAATGTCCTATCCTAATGGGAACATTCTCACTCTTTTGTGGGGAACGAAGTTTATGAAGTGCTAGTCATCATTTCCAGCCTTTTGATAATGGTTCATTTCAAAGTTCTAATGTGACATGTCAAAGTACTAATGTGATGAGCATGATTTATATTTACACATAAATGTGTAATGATTGTAATTTACTACAGTGCAATAGGAACACTTCTCAAATCCTGAGAAATAATTAGGTCTTCAATTCTTTTGGCTTAATTCTGGTTTGTTTTCTTGAATTGTAATGAACGTTAATATTGTTAAGGCTCGAACAGATGATACTAACAGGGGCTTCCCCACTGCATCCAGGGAAAATGATTGGCAAACAACCAGAATGACTGGTAAGGATGGGGAATGGGGAGAGGTACATTCATTTGCAATGTATTGATTTTCACTATGAAAAGGCAATAATTGAGGAAGAACCACACTTTAACGCTTGTAGTATACAGTTGGCTTCCTCATGCGGCATGAGAATATGCAAAATTTCCATAGGCATCTTCATTAATATTGCAGATTTGTCCTGGAAGATCACTTTATTGGCCATATACAATTTCTTGTATTAGGAATTTGTCTTTTCGCATACCCTAACTTGCTCTTCATGAAAAATACAGACAGGGAGAGAAGCTTGGGGTCAGAGCACAGAGTCAGTGATTTATACAGCACCCCTTGAGCAGCTGGGGTTAAGGGCCTTGCTCAGGGGCCCAACGGAGTAGGATTCCTCTGCCGGTCACGGGATTCGAACCGGCAACCTTCCAGCCGCAGGCACAGATCCTAAGCCACAGAGCCACTGCATCACCCCAATTGTAGCTGGCTCTGTGCAGCCTGTGGCTTGAAAGCAGTCTGGAGCTTCTCATGTCTCACAGTACACTTTCGATACCTCTAGATCCTCGCCTGCTTTCCTTGTTTTTCCTCATTCCAGCCTTTTTTAATTCCACCGTGGCACCAAGCTTCTTTTTTTTTTCTGAACTGCTGTTGCCACTGCTTGCCTGACCTTTCTCTTTCTTTCTTCCTTTCTCTCTGTTTCTCTGTGTGTCTGTGTGTGTGTTTTCCTTTTGTGGTCTGTAGAGGATGTAGCAAATTTAACAGCGAGTGATGTGATGAATCGGGTAAACCTAGGATATTTGCAAGGTAATTCCTCTCCTGGGTATCAGAGCAATACGCCAGGACACGCTCGATAAGCTGAACCCACCAGAGCTCAAGAAATAGGAAGATGTGATTGTAATCTTGCATCAGGCCTCCCATTAAATTAAATTCGCTAGTAGAATCCTATGTCATCTGCAAGCCATACAATGCTGTCTAAATTTCTGTCCAAAGCAAAAATGCTTTATTTGTAAGATCTAAAATCCACCAAAGTACCAGATGATCTTGATTGATTGATGGAAGTTTTTTAATTTATGTCATAACTTTGATCTCAACACAGTTATCATCTGGCATAAACTTATTTTTCTAGTACCTTTAGCATACTAAAGCACTTAGTTGTCCTATGAAGTTAGATCGCTTGTTCAGACAGTAGTCTTATTTGTAATTAACTGTATTTCCCCTTCTGTTTAAATGCCTAAAATATTTGCATGATTGTTTTAGACGCAGTCTTTCAGGTTTTGTATTTACCGTTTAAAGTACAAAATGGCCCAAGCAAACAATCTGAAGACTATGATGCCTGTTATAAGTTCTTATAAATAAGAAAATATACTTCAGTTAGCTGTTATTGTTACATTGTAAATAATTGCCAAGATACACATCTTCAAATATGCTAGTATTTGTAATGTTTGTTTCTAAGAGCTGGCGTTCTTTTATTGAGCGTGCTTTGGTTGCTTTATGAGAAAAAATAGCCCAAGAATGAGGTTTTATGGAAAATGCTTCTTTACTGCCTTGCCTTATTTCTGCTAGGGTTGCTGTTTGCAAAGAGAAAATATACTAAAATGCAAGAATGCAAAACCGTCTCTGGGAAATGGAGGTTAGAGATTAAAATGAAAAAGCCCAACAAGATTATCAGTTTTAAATATATAATCAACTATATATATATGAATATAAAAGTTCAGCTCAAAGGGAAATCTTCCCATTACTTAATATTCAACGCTTTTTGGAGTTTTAAAAAAACTCCTCCTAAAACTATTTATGGTCATAGTAACTGTGAATGTGCCAATTCAAAAGCCACTTGGAAGTTATATGGGAAAACCACTTGGCAAATGAATAACTATCATAACATCATGATCACTTTATCTGTAAACAAGCTCTTAATTCCAACATTTTGAAATAAGGCAATAGATCAGACTGTCAGAAGAACAGAGTTTACTTGGGAAAGACGAGATAACAGAAGAGCATCTTCCATCTGACCTGATTTTCTTTCGAAAAAAAGACAAAAATGCCGAGCATTTTTCTCTAATAGTTGGCTGGTTGAAGGATAATGCAGAATTTTCTTCTATTTGCCCTTTTTAATTCTTGCTTTCCTACTTGCATTTCCTTTCTAAGCATTCAAGCACATAATTACAGATGTCTTACTCCCTCTGCAATGGGGTTAGTGCTTCGTAAGGTAGAGGTTACTTAGTCCAGCACAACAAGCATGCAAACTATTCAGGAGGTGGTGTGGAGGAGCAGAAATAGCACAAAATAAAAATGAAACTAACAGGAACAGTTCTGCTGAGGGCTATGAGCATCTGACGAACACTGGGAGATCATTCAGTTACCCAACTCAAATTAGGAGTGTTTGTGCTGATTGAAACATTGCAACCAATTTCATCCCTCTTTTTTTTTTTGGTGTTACATTTTAAAGGAATCTGTATTTTTTTTACCCCCCTTTTAATCAATCTATTCTTGGTTCAGAAATACCCTTTTGTGTGCTTTAAAAGACCTTTGTAGTGTGCTACAGTTAGATCACATGCTTGACAGTGCACTCATGAGGGATGAGTCTCAGCTTTCCAACTGTGCCCAGGCCAAGGACTAAAGGGACAAAATCAGGTGGGATTGTTTTGTCACACTGGAGTCATAGTGGCTCTTCAGGAGCAGAAATCTAATTAGACCTGCAAATCCCAACAAATCGTGGAGTTCATCATCTAGGAGCCATTTCATAATAGGTATAATTACAAAGAGACTAAAAGTGGATTAGGCAAAGAAGTGCAATTGATAGATCTTTACAAATTTTCATTTCCTTGTACCCTTCTTGGGATTGAAGACGGCACTCACAGGAAATTGAATTAGTCCTTCACCTTAATAGACTCAAAAGCTACTCCGATTTTCTTTGACACACATTCTGTTAATTTCACAGGCACTCGCCTTATAAGAACGTTTTAAACTGATGAAAGATGGGGCCTGTAAGCCAAATGGCTTCTGATTGCTGTCCATGTTTTTGGATTCACACCATATCTTTGACTGATCTAAAGTAAGCTGTAAATAGGATGTTCAGAAAAATAGGACTAGATAAATGCATTATATAAACAAAAAAGCACTATTAAAATTAGGTTATTTTCCAATTTACTCACATTTACTGATGCTAATGAAATAAAACAACAAAATATCAGAATATAAAAATATTAACAAACATAAATGGTGTTTGCATGTCACTTAACCATGCAAAAAGGGTAACTAAATTCTTAACACCTTCAAACCTGTTTGTCTTGATTCTACGGAAGCAGAATTACCCTAGAAAAGAATTGTAGTAACCAATCTTCTTTTGAATAAATGTGTTAAAATCCAAATATTTCAAAATGGACCTCCCTTAAGCGAACATTATATTTTAAGTTCCATTAAAACGAAAGTGTGTTTCAAAAACTACAGTCTTCAAGCTATTTAATTTTCTACATTAGTAATATACTATAATTTAAGTAATATAATATAAGTAATATATATATATCACATCGGTAATTTGTCATCAATCATTTATCTTACACTTGTTTAAACTTTATTTATATGCATACTCTGATGAGAACAATGCAAGAAAAAAACTGGCATTGTTCTCATCACAGTATACAGTATATACTGTACATAATTGGCCCGATTTCTTTATCAGTTGTTAGTTTATTTTGCCGTTTATTGCAAAAGCCTGCTACAGGCTAGGTATAATAATGTCATGCCTGTTTTTTTTTTAATTGTGTGGCGCTTGTATCTGCAAATTTTGGAATAATGAAAATGATTTATACAATTCAATGCACTATGAAGTGTTTTTCCGATACTGGAGACCAGTTATGTACAGTAATTATATTAATTTTTCTTACAGCATTTCAGAATTACAGCCTACCTGAATTGTTTCTTTTTTCTGAAGTAGCAGTCATAAACTCTAGTTTTGTGCAATGTTGGTTTGATTTCTCTGAGATTGCCCCATTCTAGAGTATATCCAAGTGCTAGTTAATTTTTTGGGCAGTGAATTATGAGCGGTGAGCCAGTAAATGAGATCTTGAAAATCCCAGTCATATATGAATATACTGTAAGTGGGAATAATGAGGCATGATGTCTTCATGTGTTGTGTGGTTGCTCACCTCATTTCAAATTCACTTCCAGCTAAGATCTTCTGTAGCACACTGGAATTGGACTAGATTGTTTTTCTCATTGTACTGTTTTTTCATACACACTCCATTTCTTTAAGTCTGGAGAAAACCCTACTGTAAGACTCCCATTGCATATCAGTTTTGATTCGTTTCAGGATTCAAAGCAGCTGAGAAAATTGAGTAAATTGCACATATTTCCTCTTTTTGAAGATTCTAATTTTATCATAAAAAGAAGAACAACAATAAAAGGTTATTGTTCCAATTAAAATGGACCATGATCTTTGATTTGTGGTGAGATATTTACAGATGGTCTATCTTAACTGTACCTTTATAGTGGGAAATGATTATCATCAAGTCTGTATGCATTGTTGCAGACTTCTAGCATCGCCGAAATTGAATGATCTTTCTTTGTATGTGGAGCTTTTAAAATAAAACGTTCTCATCTCGAACTCCAAACTGCCTCATCAACATTTAGCCTTAGACTATCAGGGCATGCCCAAGAACAGGATGAACTCTATTGTGGAATGAAAACTAAGTGTTGGGCCCAGAATGCTGTCATAAGTCTTGAAGTGATCTACATGTCTCCTAAGCAGACTATATGAGCATTGTTCCTGCATGGAATTAAATTCTGTATTACTAGAGATTACTGGTCCAAACTGCATTTGTTGCATGGGGTTTAGTCATGAATCTTAACCTACTTGTAACTGTAAGACATTCTCTTTCCCTACTCTTCCTGGCAATTAAAGTGATACTTACAGGTGGGTTTGTAATAAACATCCGGTCTTCATAAATCCTAACAAGAAAGGATTATTAATTAATAGAAGTTCCATTATTGTTTTAAATATCACTCTGTAAACAATCTCAAAAAACTCAAATGTTGTTTTTTTGTTTATAGAGCCACCAAGCATTTTTAGGTTTATGTGCTAAAACATTATTATTTTAATGGAAAAAATAATGTTTTTTGTTAGATGTAAACAAGGACATTAATGAATGCCAGGGCATCATGCATTTTATAACTCAATTTCATTTCAAATGTTGTATGAAACCTCAATTCATAAATGATTTTGTAAAGATATTGATTGATTTTAACTGAGCATTTTTTTAAGTAAATTGATGTTTAGGTCTAACATATACAGTAGTTGAAGAAAATATTGAAGATGCACCTTTAAATTGTTAAAGTTTTGCAAAAACGTATTGTGAAACTATACCAAAGTATCAGATTTTTTCTTGAAGAAAAAGAAAATTAGTTTAGCCAATTATACAAAGTTAATTTGGGAGATTTTTAATGTTTTAATGAACCGTTTATTTCTTGGTTTGGCTCATTAAGGTTTTTTTTTAATGATAGCACATTTAGGAGGTATGTAGATAGCTTTTAATTTAAAAATTTGAAAAGAAAATCCCAAAAAACTTTTAATTTTTCATGCTTGGACCTTTTTTTAAAGATGTTTTCCTTCAATTTATTACTCTCCTGTCTCTATTGCAGATGAAATGAACGATCACCAGAATACCTTGTCTTATGTTCTTATAAATCCTCCCCCAGATACGCGCCTGGAGCTCAACGATATTGTGTAGGTACCAGCAGTGATGTTTTTTAGTGATACCCTCTATAGGGGGTACATACCTGTGTAAGGGAAAATCACCTCACAGCACAATGCCCACAAATCATTGTTATCTGACATGGAATTAAATTGCATTAAAAACCAAAAAGATAGGATTTATAGCAAGCAAAATACAAAATTGCCTATCTGCCAAATGTTTTTTTTTATACAGTATATATTTTCCTGATGTTTTGTGCTTAAAATCCTACAGCAATATACAGTGGTCTTTCTATGGCCGTGTTAGTCTAAAGAAAAGCAATGAAATAAAAATCAAGCAAACATCTGAATAAAAATATAATTGCAGCACAAAGAACGTACTTGTGCTTGAAGACAAGCTTGAAAAGTCTTTGAATCTGGCATGCAAAACATCCCACAGCCAAGGTGAAAAAGAGAAGGCAATCGTACTCAGGACACACAGCCTCACTGAGGGGACCAAACATCCTGCTCTCTGGGGCTCATGAGATTGGCTCAAGCAGTCAAGGACTTCTTTATAATTCAGGTCAAGTCCTACGGTTCCATCATTGCTGGTTCAAGTCAGAGGTATGGCGCTAGCTGTTTGTGACTGAATTAAGAACAGATTCAAACAAGAATCCATTGGGATTGCCCAAGCAGCAGTGCACAGCTACAGTACCTCAGTGTTGTTGGGATAGAGTGGGGATTGGTCAGATAAGGCCTGATCTCCTGGGTGCTCCTGTGACTTTCCTGGACCCTCAGATTTGTGGAAACATTGATGAATGTCCACTCCTTTGGCTGGTGCTCACTCTCCTGTGGAGCTTGCCTTGTGGCAAATGATAACTGGCATGTCAGAGGAGAATGTCCCTGTGTCTGCCTCTCTTCCAAGCAGATACATGAGATTTAGCCACAAAGCCGCGTAATATTCAATTGGCTGATTACCAATTGGGTGAGTATACAGTAACAGAACAAAAAACTAAATGGTGATTCCAGGTTAAAACAAATCAATTAGTGTTTGGAGCCTCATATTGCAGGTTCAACTTCAATCAGGAATTACCAATTCCAACGTATGGGTTCCCCAGCTTTTAATTGAGAAGGACATTTTATGTTACTTATTAAATTGAATAATAAAATGAAACCTCTAATACGCTGAAGAGCTGAAACCGTTAAGTTTAAATTAATCACATTATTAGTTCAATTAAGAGTCTAATTACATGACTCGGAGCTGAGCTGGAGTAAAAACCAGCCTGAATGAGCAAAAGTGGAAAACGCTGATGTAGAGGATTTAGAGGGATTCTTAATTATTTTGCTTTCCTCTGCTCTAGGTACCTAATCCGATCAGACCCGCTGGCTCACGTCCCTAATGAGCCTCAAGCGGCGAAAGGCATAATGAAACAAGACTTCGGGAGCGAGACCAGAGACGAGACCCAGCTCTGAAAAGGGCTCCCTTCCGCCAGCCCCAAACCGACCTGCTGCTTGTTCTGCTTGGCGAAGACGCGCTGGGAGTACCTGGACGTGACACGGCAACTGGCAGGGTGCAGCTGTCCGCTCTGAGACGGGGGAGAGGGCGGACTGGTGAGACGAGAACACGAAGGGGGGGAACCCAGATGAGCAAATGTCAGTTTGACAGACCCCTTCCACAATGGCAGCACTTTTCTAATCACTCTAATCAGTGCGGTTGTGTGAGAAGAATCCACACAACAGGCCCAGAAAAAATGTGGGTTGCGGCACGTCTTGTATAAAATAGTTGTTGACCTACTAAGATGATTGTGGGAAGGAAACTCTTTTTTTTTAAGTAAACTCAGCACGGTGGTTACCTAAATCAAAGAGCCAATCACCAGGAAACTGGTGAGACCCTCCAGAGAGTAAATGTTGCTAGTAGGTCTCACAGAGAACAAGACACATCTTAAACAGCCTTTTGCCATGATGTACCAAACTTTTTAAATTATTTCACTATTGATTATTTTGAGATTAATGAAAAACCACGCAGCTGCACACACGATTCAATTTTCAGAGGTGTGTATCGTTATTTTGACCTAGGTTAAAATTTCACAAACCTTTTTTCGCAAGCAACTGAGAAGTCTGTTGTCTTAACTTATTTGGTTCGTGTATGATTCTTGTTATTCTGTTAGTGACTTCATCACATATCATGGTAACTGTGGAACCCCAGAGTTATTAGCAGGTTTGGAATGAGGGAAATGCACAGTATGTACTTCTGAAAAAGGTCATGGATGTTCTTTCACAACTGAAAATTCACATAATACACATTATAGTGATTTGAAAAGCTTTAAGAAGAAAAATGCCAAATTTAATCATACAAGTTGATCTGTAACATAACCTATATATCCAAGCTTCCTTAACTTGTCAAAACCTTATGCTAAACATTCCCTTCATTTTTTGTGCAAAACTATTTTCTGCACATACAGTGCTGTATGTTAGTTTCCCCTCAGTTTCTCTTTTTAAAGTGCAAGTAATGTTTTCTTTTCGGATGTCTTAGTGTTCTGCTATACAGTACATGGACAAAAATGAAAACAAAATAAGAGCTTGGTTTTAAACTATTTTAAAGCCTTCTTACTAAAAACAAACATTGAATAAATTTAGTCTTTATCTTAAAAATATCCAAACTCACACCTCATGATCATTCCTAGTCTGGAGAGTTAGGGATTGTTGAATAGTCAGTTGATAACTATGGTGTTCATGTGTCTGAGGATCTACTGTGTATCAGCACACCTGTGTTAACTAGTGTGGCTCAGTGATCTCCTTATTAAAGCCTGTATACTGTATGTGTATGCATCACAAAGCAGTATACCAGCTGGTCTGCATATTGAGTGACAGGATTACAATCATCGTTGCCTTTGTCTTCTGCCATGTTTATTTCAAGTTATAGTTATAAAGTTTCATTCCACTTTTTCTGGAGAATCCTGTTGCCAGGCAAATTGGTAAGTACTGTGGCTTCCAGATTTATTCATGCTTTTGTCAAACAGTAGCTAAGGGTTAATTAAGACAATTAAATGGTGGTGTACCTCAAGTGTGCCTATCAACACTTATCGATAAAATATTTTAAAATTATATGAAACGGAGCATTTAATATCGTGAGAACAGAACATCAGAATATTTGCACATATTTCTAAATACACAATCCTATAATTTAACCTTATCTTGTTCTTTAGATTTTAGTTTCTTAGCAAAAAAATTAATATGACTGAACAGACAAAATCAGAAGTTTCATTAACTTTGCTTTTAGCTTCTGTTCATCAAGAATATTAATACTGAGCTGCTACTTTTGGTTGGTTTGATTTAATACTTTGATTGCACACTGTTCCTCTGACTATCAGCTATCTATAATTTTTGCACCGTACTGTATGTAGACTAAAACCCTGAAATCAGGGATTAGTATCACAAACACTTTGAATTTGAGAAGACAAAAGGTCTCACTACTACATTTTTAAATCATAGATGAAACCTGTAACTGATTACTTTTTAAGGGAGTATGAGTATGATATCTAGACCTGCCAACTGCTTAATTGGCCCTTAAAGCAAAAACACAAGATTACAGATTAGGTGGTGTCCGTAGACAAGTTGGACATTCTATACAATGTTTACATAGTCTGTACTGTATATATACATTTAGTTTTTAATTTATTGAATTATTTAATACCTCGTTTGAATGAAGAGAGAAGCACATTTCTCTGCAGCCTCTCTTAATTTACCATAAAGCAGTTAAAACAAAAAAAATCATTTTATAGTGTCTTTCATGCTACATCATCCGTATGACACTGTACAATGAATCACAGAAAATATATATACATTTTAAAATAAAAATTAAATTCTTTATGACACTGACTTTCTGACAGTATATCAACATTAACCATTTGGTTTTAAACAAAATCGATAACCTTTCAAATGGAAGATCACACTAAAATTTTGTTTCGATATAAAACAGGAAAAATTCTCAGTAAAGAGAGTAGGATAATAAAAATGTTTAAGAGTTGCTCACAGAGCTGGGTGGCACTGCCTGTTGGGATGAGGAAGGATTGTGTTTGAGGACACAATGTTGTGCAGTTCCCACTGAAGGTGACGACAAGATGCTCACCAAAAAGGTTCAGAATCACACGCTTTAGAGAACGTTGTATCATTTTGGTCTCATTACTGTCATTGAAGCTGTTAATCATCACACCAGAACAGTCAGTGTCTAACACTTTACAGCAAGTCAAAGCTTTGCCAACTTAGGACTTCCACGTTTTGATTTTTCTGGAACCTCGAACAGCATAGAGAAGTAATGTCCTGAGGCCTATCCAATATTTGTATTTTTTATTTACTTTAGATATCAGCCAATACCTCAGTTACGCATTAACGCACACAGAGTGGTGCTGTGGTCATATTATGTATTATTATGTTCTGTTGTACCTGTATGTGAAAAAGTATTCTACTGTAAAAGTCATAGGGTTACACACACAGCCGAGACCCGCAGTCTCTGTTGTTGCTAGGATACAGGGCTATTGCCGTTGTCAGCAGTTGTGTTATGTGCTTTGATGCGATCTTGAGTGGTCTTAATAGATGGAAGCTTTGCAATTCCAAAAGCTGGTGATTTTGTATATGTGTACTTATGTATCATTTATTTTATGTAAATTTTGTTATAAAATTTTTATGAAAAGTAGATGTAAATATATTTAATTGTTTACTGTAACCCTGCCAAATTTTATGTATGAAATGAAAAGGATGCCAATTTATATGTCATTGAAGTAGTTTAGTTCACAGTATATAATATACTTGTACTACATGTGGCTTTATTTAATGCTTTTAGCTAAAGAAGGGCAATTTCTATGACTTGAACTGGTAGCACTTCTTTACGCAAAGGGTTGTGGGGGTGTGGAACAAGCTACCCAGCCATGTTGAAGCTGATGTCATGGCTTCTCTTAAGGAACAGGTGGATGACATCCCTGCATTATGTAGCTACTGTGAGCTCTATGGGCCGAAAGGCATTTTTTTGTTTGTAACATTTCTTATGTTCTTTTGGTAGAGAATCTTCTCCTTTGTCTGCTGGGCGTTGTCCTAAAATGTTGTAATATCACAGGTGTCACAATAACAATACAAAGAGAAGGGGCTGGGGATTCTTATGACTTATGATTTAAACGATAAATGATTGGGTGCTTCTTCACTTTTTTTATTCATTTTTGCAAAGAGCGAGCAAATATTCTAATGCAGTATTGACAAGCATATCTGAAAGCCTGTCTGTGTCACCAAAAACCTATAGCACAAATTCACAGTACATTCTTTTGCATGTTTTTTCTCACTCACATTTCCTGAACCCGTTGAGACTGTATCTATAACTTAGAAATGTGAGGAAGCAGACAACCAATCAATTCTGTGGAACATCCACCCACAAGGGGGGAGGTTAAATCTGATTGATTACGGAGGCACAGAGGTTGAACACTGCAAAAAGCTGCATAGATCTTACAAGGTTTCTTTGTGAAGGGGATGTGACAATTTGAACCCGTGGCTTTCTCACAGAGCTGTTGAAAACAAAAACTCCGGAACGGTGGTAATTGGTCAATGCTTTTTTGTCCTCTACTACATCAACCAGATTGACCTCTGCTCACCACAGTTGAGTGGGGGTAGGAGCAGAACTGTAAGGTCTCCTAGACATATCTGCATGTTTTTTTTTGTTTTATAGGAAATGACTTTCCAGAATCACCAAGGAGTTGACATGTACTAACTTCTGTGGGCACAGTTAAGTTTTGGAATCCCGTGATGCACGCTGGGATACTAAAAACATTCTCGATATTTCAGTGCCCAGTTGTGTGAGGCAAACAGCACGATTCATTTTCTTCATACAGTATGTCTTCATAACTGATATGATATGAATTCTCATTTGAATTTGTATTTGTTTCTTAAGCTCACACAGAATGACAAAACGATTTAAGATGTAGTTTGCAAGGTGTGACATCAACTGCTATGAAAATACATTTAGGAATGTAATAATAAATAATAATCATTATTTTATATAGTGCCTTTAAAATTACTTAAGCAAGAAAAAAAAATTAAGGAAAAGAGTTAATCTGCACAAGGGTTTAGAATGCAGAAGTAGATGCAAGGGGCAGACATACTGTAGAACTGATTAACTGAAAGCCTTTCTGAAGAAGAAGGTATTGAGTCTGGATTTGAAAGTGCTCAGAGAAGGTGGCTCTGATATCCTTGGGAACAGAATTCCAGAGCTTCGGGGTGTAGCAGGAGAAGGCCATGTCACCCATAGGTGCATGCAAGCACATGTACACAGGCGAGTTAGGCATGGGGGAGCTGTTGGCCTAATCCACTTGCCTGAGAGCCAATTAACCCAGGGACAGCCTTACAGGTGGAGAGTGATGCAGAAACACAAGTGTCAGCAAGACGGAGGCAGACTTTGGTATTTCTAGTTTTTTCAGGATGTGGCAAAATTACAAGTTAGAGTACAAGAGCTGAAGGAGAACTGATGTCATCCCTCCCGACCATTTGTTAAAACTCCTTTTGGCAAGTGAACACACTTCACATTTTTGGATCATGGAGCAACTTGGCAACCAAATGAGTTAGACTGCCTCCCCTTCTTTAGAACCTTTTTTTCTTCGTGAACACTCAGATCATGTTTTAATTTGCTTCTCACAGTATGTGTTTTCATCTTCATCAGTTGTTTTAGCCCTGTGCAGAATTTATGAACTACAGACTTCATAAATATAGTTTTAAAAAAATCACCCAACTCCTTTACTGCACTGCAAATCTGTTGTAAACTTTATATTTTCTTGCATCTATACACTATATGTTTAACAATTCAGAAATGCATGTTCTCTCCTTGCCAAAAGTACAGTAATGTATTTTACTTCCAATGCGACACCCTCTTTTCTGAATGTGTCAAATATTCTGTTAAGGAGGAAAAAAAAGTATCAACTGTTTTGTACAATTTCTTATATGAAGTCAGCGTACTTCATTGTTCTATGTAAAAAAAACAATAAATTAGCTGCATGCAGCCATAATCAGTTCTCACTGTTTTATTTGACAAGTATCGGAAGTCAAACGTTTATATATTTTATGTTTTTTTCAGAATTCAATTTATGCAACATACCAGTTTATCCTGGTGTTTGGCATGTGTAATTTTTACAAATGTGCATAGTTTACAGTGTGCTGCTGAAATAGTCTAGCCTAGCTTTAATATATTTTAGCCTGAAGGATTTACAAGGAAAGATTCTATTCAGCTGCGTATTCCCATGTCAGAACTTGAAGCAGAAGGCTGAGCCTCGGCACTTTTTTTTCCTAGTCGAATTTCAGGGCACAAAGCAAAATTGTTAAAACTGAACAACACCCAAAGCAGTGTTGCACATTCTTACAGGAATGTTTACACCATACATCATATATTTATTCCCTAATCTGCCTTAATTTTATCATGACAGTCTTTGAAGTACTGTATAGACTATTTTACACTTAATCACAAAGAACATCTATAACATCCAAACAGTGAGCAACAAAATAAACATAACTGTGACTGTGTTACTAAAAGTAATTTTTAAGGAATTATAGCTTTCTGCTCTTATGAGCACATGGCTTGAAGCACTGGTAGGAGTTCCATCCTGTATTATTGACTTCCTGTCATTTAAGATGTAATCATGCTGTGGGGGAAGAAAGCACAATTCAGCTGAACTAGTTTAGGTGCTTTAAAATAAAATGTCAGAGTACACACCATTCAGCTCTGGGCTTAGAATGGATAAGACTCTTCCTCCAGGGTCATTGGCTCTCAGTGTTTTATTTGCTATACGGCAATTCACAACTGTTGGGCACGGAGCACTTTACAGAATAAAAAAGTATTGTAAAGCAACAATACTGTGGACTTGTCAGGTGCGCACATGCCAGTCTTAGTACTACAAACAGAAACTGTACTCTGTGTGTGTGTGTGTCATTGATGGGAAAAAAATGAAAGCAGAAAAGAGTGTAAAGTGATATGTAAAGAACTAACATTTAATAGTTAAAATCTAAAATCAGTTTTTTTTTACTGACATCTTAGATCTTATTTTACCTTTGTGCACCATGAGCACTGACCTGCCCCAGCCTAAACAATTTGGTAATTGTTCATGTCACTTCTAGTGTCATACCATTAAAAATAAGATAATATCATTTAAAATGATGCCCTGGAAAAAATACTCTCTTGATGAAGCAAAGAACAGCAGACAACGTAAATTCGAAGGTCAATTTTGCTTCCAACTAGCATTCCTGTAATTGTTTTTCATTAATTCACATTTTCACTTAAGAATGTTTAATAGTAATCAAATGAATAAAATGATTAAGAATATGGATGTACAGTAGGTAAAACTGAAATAAATTCATTCTGATTACATTTTTTTTTGTGCTCAGACTGGATCGAATCTATTTCAAAGCACTCTTCCTGTTCCGTTTCCTCTCCTCTCTCTCCCGGAGCCTGAGCAAGAGATTGACTGAGAGCATTTTGTTGTTTCGCAGGAGTTCGCTGTCACCTGGAGGCCTTTCGATTGAGGCCTTGCCAGTGACCACGCGTGGGGGCGCCACTAGGAGCTGTTTCAGAATAGTCCTGGCCGCTGGACAGGGCTTGTACTCATCACAGCAGTTCTGGTGATACTTCCAGAACCTCTCTCGGGTCAGAAGCTCACCTGTCCAGAAGACCACTTTCTTTTTCTCCTGCTTTGTCTTCTTCCGCTGCAACACAGCATGGCCTTGTTTACGTTTAGCATCGGAAACTGCAGGGCTCTTGAAACGATTTTTCCCATGAGCCTTTCTGTACAAATGACCCTCGACCCCTGGCCACTTGCTGCCCTCATTGGCCTCATCCCTCTTGTCTTTTTTGTCAGGTCCCTCATCTTTTACATTTTCGGCAGCACACGGTTGAAAGTTTGGAGGCCCCAAACTGCCTTCAAGCTCATCAGTATGCCATCCTACATCACCACAGTGTGGGGCGTTATCAGCCTTGGAGAAGAACCTCTTAGTGGAAACCAAACAACTTGGGAAGTCTTCCAAAATTTTCAAGCCCTGGCCCTCTGTTTTAGAATGATCCTCCATTTTAAATTGGTCACTTGCTTCGTGGACATTGGCCGATGATTCATTCGTAGGTGTTGCAGCTTTGTTTAGGTAAAGATCACATGTCCACGTTCTTTCTTCCCCCTCAAGAGACAAATCCCTCATATTGAAATTCAAATTGTGGCAGGATTTGCTTTTTTTACTTAAAGCTCTTTTCACCCAGCGCCTATCTTCCACACTGCAAATCTCAGCTGTAACTTGAGTTCCAATTTGGGCTTGGGCATTGTTGATGTCATGCAGGCTGGGATTTTGAACATAGATGTTGTGTTCCTCACAGTGGACCACACCCTCCTTTCTGAAATACTCTGTGTCTTTAAAAGAAAAGCAAAATCACTTGAAAGGTATGAATTTGAAAAATCCACAGCACACACAAGAATGTGAATTTTTACATTGAGACATTTAAATATCAAGCACTTCCTTATAGGCTTCTGTAAATACCATGTAAGGGTGCATCAAGGTAATATACATCATATGTCTCTGGAAGCTACAGACTCACCATCTGATTCAAAATGGTCTGTTCTTTCTACATTTTTTTTCACTTGACCCTGTTTGCTGGCCATAGGCAGACAGGACAAGTCAGGAGCTGTCCTGCATAAATGGATCTGATCAATCTTTTGAGTGATTCTTTCCTCCTTTCCTCCTCTTGTAGACGTCAGGGCATGTTTCCCTTGGAAAGTACAGTGTGGAGGAGAATGGGGACGATCTGCACCACTGGACAGCCTGTTATCTGGGTCTCCAAAACCCCTTTCACAATCAACAGTGTCCCAGTCCTTCCTCCCAGACACCGGGCCAGTGAGGCGATCTTGTCTGCAGTGCTTACGCATCAGACAGACCAGCAGAAATACAAACAGTAACAGAATGAACCCTCCTGGAAGACAGAAAAATCAAATTTGTCAAGGAAAATCCTTACTGCCATCTTTTTTGAAAAGTCTATGTGTACACATCCTAATATAGCAGGCCAAAATGGTGCCATGTAACCTTAGTTAAAGATAAAAATATGTTTCAATAAAAGCATTCAGTGGGAATCCAAACTTTGAGACAAGGGAAAGAATATTCATTAGATATTTGAAAGCGAGTGCCTCCTTAATGGCATCATACATAGATTTGAATTTGAAGTGGTCATTGTATGAATTATTATTTGTTGGCATTCACCAGCAACATCAAACATATTTTCTGGTGCAAACTGAGCACCCCTTTGATCCATTATCCACATGTCCTTCTACAGAGGATAGTGATTAGATGGAGTCTAAACCCAGCTCACACATGGCTCAGGAAGGAAGGAAACACTCAAAAACAAAGGGAAAGTAAAGCAAAAGCACAAAGTCCACGCAGAAGGTGCCCCATCCAGACCCCAAGCGCACAGAAGAGCATCACGCTGCCTTACTCCTCCACTTTGATAATATCGACATAATTGAAACCATGCTGTTTTACATTTTTCGTTAGAAAAATTGTGTTTTAAAATACTGAAATTTTCAGAGGAGAACTGAGCAACAGGTACAGTATATAATGGCCATAATGCTGCATTTTTCAGTTTGATTTAAGTGACACCATATTCGTTTAATATACTTATTAACCACGACATCTTAAATGCATATAAGTTGCAAGAGCATTCACCACAATTTTAAAAATATATACTGCATATATTCTCCATACATACACTTATCATACAGGTGAACATAAAGTGGTATTTCATATGTCAATTAGGAGGTTATATTACCTATCAATCCATAAACCCAGTACTGGCAGCAGTCCAGTATTGCTGTGCAGTCATGTGGGTATTTATCTTCAGATGAATTTGTATTGCAGACAACGTGGTAGACTTCAAGAACTGGATGTTTTTCAATCTCAGCTGGACTGGCACAGGTAACTCTGGTGGGATCCATGACCTTGACTTTCAAAGCAGTTATGGTGCTTACCAACACACAGCTGCACAGCCATGGGTTGGTGTGGAAATGCAAGGTTGTTGTGGATTTTGGAATGGAGGGAAGAGATGTTAAGTTGTTACGAAACAAAACAATCTCCTTCACATTGGTGAGGGGTCTGAAGGAATCGTCGCTGATGAACATCAGCTGATTACTGGACAAGTCCAGTTCCATCAAATATCTCAAACCGAAAAACGTATCTGTGGAAACGTAGGTCATTCGATTGGTGCTTAAATTCAGTTTTTTGAGGTGAAGCAAGTTCTCAAAAATTCTTGGTTGAAGATAGGTAATGCCGTTGTTATCCAGTTTAAGAATTTCAAGATTCGCCAAGGGCTGAAACCACGGCTTTCTCAGAGTACCTAGAAAGTTGCCAGACAAGGTCAGCGCAGTGAGGTTGTGAAGGCCAGCGAAGGCAGCACCTTCAACTCCACAGCTGCGGATGAGGTTGCTGCTGAGGTCCAGTTCTGTCAAGCTGTTTGGCTCGGCCAGGGCAAATGAGTGTTCCGGCAGGGAAGAAAGAGGAAAGTTATTGATGGACAAAACCTTGAGCTGAGAAAAGTTTCTGAAAGCTTCAGCTGGAAAGTGGGTCAGAGGTCCGCCCCGTAGTAGTATCTTATCGATAGAGGTGGGGATACCTGCCAAAACTTCCAACAAAACATTTCCATTAAAAATCCATGTTTTATTTGCATGTATTGTGTCAAAACCAATACACTAGGCCTTTGCCCATAATTATTCTAGAAGGCTCTTCCATGCACAGTACTTAATGTTTTAATTGCTTTATGTTAGAACCACATTGTATTCAAATCATTCAAAAAGTATAATAATTTAAAAGATTCAAATACTGAATTTGATGAAGAGAAACATTCTGTTCATCCATTTCATTTTAGTGTATTCATTATTACACTAGAATAAATAAGGTCATTAAATTACAAATGTAAGAATTAATGACTAGGCAAATTTCTGTTCTCCCATGACTTTCACATAAAGTGCTACATAAATTACCTGAAGCTGTGCATGACATGATTTTAAGTATGAAGACTATGATTTGGCAACATTACAAATATAATGTACAAGAATATAAATGATGATGCATGCCTCTATACCCAGTATATATAAACTTAAACAGAACATCAAAACATGAACCAATTTTATTCTTCTTGAAGATCAATACGTAGTTACTTTTCACAGAATTAAAAAAAAGGTGATTTAAAAGATGTCCAACCTCGAGAACAAAGCGGACATGCCAATTCTTACCAGTTGTCAAAGACGAAACGTGTGTACAGTCCGCCAGGCCTGTAAGACAGAACTTGCAGTTCATGGGACAGAGACGAGCAGAGTCAGAAACCAAGACCGTCAGAGAAAGAACCTTCAACAGCTCTGAAAACAAGTGCACACTGTGAGGGGCATTGTAGCTTTAGGCTGTGAATGCTAAAGCAAATACTGTATTACTGGTCATGCAGAACTTTAAACTGATTTCTTTAACAGAAGTTTAAACTCGGAATAGTATCTTCTCTACGGAAGCATGATAAAATAAATTCTCTAATAAAAGCCTTCACAGAAAGAGGAAAAAAATGGAACTGGGAACAGAAATAAGAGACTGGAAGAGCTGATGAAAGTTAACTTACTGTCCATTCTTCTTACTCAGGGTAATTTGAATTGGAACAAGACTGAAGAGTGAATGAACAGTGGACTCTGTGTTGCAGCATTTTGAGCCCAGTAATCGATGTAGTGTTGGTGACAACCAGGATTCATGGCTGTTAATTAACCTTTATTTTCTTTGGCTTAGGGATGAGCACTGAAGCCAATCAACCATATTACATAGGCCTTAAACATTAACCCATCTTAGCAAGCCCAAGCAAGTAGCCACTTAATTTCGGGTGACTTGAAATTCTAATAAACCAGCTAGGGGTCTGAGATATTCTGTCACTATTATTAATTATTTAACTGTACCGTCAGGTATTTCATTTGGTTGAGTTATGAGGCGTATTCCCATGATAAATAAAAATTCAAACATCCGAAGCTGGTTTTAAAGGAAATGAAAAAACTGATATGGCTTCTTAAATCAATAAATATGTTAAAAATGAAACCAAGTGTTAGGTTATACAACTGTAGGCAGAAAAAGAAGTGCCATAGAAAGGAAGTTAAATCAGTGATTTTAACTGTATTTTTGTTAAGATTTAGAATAAATGATTGAAAAAATGTACCCCAAATGTGTTGATTCGGAAATAAAAATTTCTGGATTTTTAGAATACTATATCCCCTTGTTTCACTGACAAATTTAAATTTTGAAGAATTTCTTCATTCACTCAGTGAAGTTGATCCAGCAAATACGATTGTCCACTTGTCATTTTTACCAAATACACAGCAAATGCTTTTCTTTTTTTTTGTACTAGTGGAATTTTTTTCCTCTTCAGATCTTACATGAGGCTTATTTGACTAAATGGGTCTTGTAGCATTAAATTTGATTTTTATATATTTACAAATAGTTATTTTCATTACATCGTATTGCAGTATTTAAAATGTTGTGTCATTTAATACCTTTACATACTTTAAGACCAATACAGATACCATTAAAAACCCAGTAGATCTTTAAGAAACATTCAGAAAGTTTGCCGTTTTTATTTCCAGTATGGTCAAAAGGTCTTTACAAAGAGATTAAACATCATTATTTATGAATTAAAAACCTTTCTGATTAGTGGCGTTTTTTAATTACATGCAGTCTCTGTAATTATGGGAATGCATATTAATTAGCTTTGCCATTTCAATTAATATTCCTATAAGAGATATTGTGGATTTCTTAGCAGACTGATTTTAGAAAGACAAGAAGTTGGGTACCTTGGTGCATTGTTTCAAGATGGTGGCAAGAGCCCACATTGACTCCCCTTGTTGGTTATGGACCATTACTAACCCAGTATAGATCTTTAAGAAACATTAACCAATAACTGTTGGCTGTTGGGTATATTGTTAGTACAGTAGTTGTGATCAAAGCTGCATCCTGTCTGCCTCTTCTATCCTATTGGCTGAAAGAGTAAGAGACATACTGTAGCTTGTGCCACTGGTTGGTATTGAAGAGATAAGAGAGACACCTGGGAAGCGAGATAATAATATCATTTCTTGTTTTTGTATTTTTGCAAACTATGCACTCCAGTGTCTTGAAGTTAGCTTTGCACCCAAATATATAAAGATGCTGCCTGTCTTTGGTCAGTAAGATAAAGGGCATGTATTTGGTAAGCTGGCTGTACACCCAGAACGTGAAAAGAACTAACTGTTGTCTAGTCTGCAACTTAGATATAATTAATTGGCATGTGTTGCTGTCTTATCATTTGTTTAGAATGCGTCATAGTGACTGGTTTTGTTTTAAGGTATAAAGGACCATCTTCAGCCACTTATTTTTAAGTCTGGTGGTTGCAAGCCAGACTTCCATATGCATATGTTATAAAGAGACTTCTGCATCACAGACACCTGAACTTTGTCATTTGTATGACACAACAGTATCACACCTCTAGAATATTACTTGCTTTGTGGTCTAACTACAGTTTGTGCTCCCATTTCTTATGACTGTGGTGCCTAGCTGAGCTCTTTTCACTTTTCCTGTTGTTTTGGAATATCTAACCTAAGACATTTTATGTTGTACAACAAATACATTCAAGAAAGAAAACAACTTTAGAAATGCTATTTATCTTTAAATTTCTTTGCATTCTTAATTTTATAAAAGCTTACCATAACTCAAAAATATTCTGCTTCTGAAGTTCTTTATAAATCTTTCTTCTAAAACACCTTGTTAAGGAATTGTTTAAAACAAAAGAAAAAACATTTCAGGGCACCACAGTTTTTGTTCTCAGATTCTTAAAATATCTAATTTACTTGCAAATAACTAGATACACAAAAATCACCCTGTAGCTTACCACTCAAAAATACATAAAGTATACTGCAAATTTGTGCAAAAACTGATTAACACTTGTTTTTAATTTAATAGAAATGCATTCTCTTCAACATCAAGTATAAATTACATTACATTATTGATGAGTACACAATTAAATTTCAATTTTACAGATAATAACAGTAAACTACTGTACATGTACTGTACCATTCAAAAATTGCTAGCTGAGCTATAAAAAACTACGGATGGTAAATTCTGAGTACTTTATAAAAACCGTTTAATCTTTTGTGTTGCTCTACATGTTCTAACATTTGTGAAGATCAATATGTAATGAATCATAATCATAATAAATGTGCTTTTTTAAAGGTGTGTTAAATTATTTTTTCATCGTTTAATCATTCTCTTAAAAGTGACTCCAGCTCTGCATGGCATGTTTAAAGGATAAAGTCTGCATTAATTGGAAGCATAGAAGAATGTCCTGGTTCTGCGATCAGGATTCACCTTGCTGCTTGCACTTTTGTCTGGCTTTGTGAGTTTGCTTCCACCTATCTCTGGTCCACCTGCCCTGATTCTCAACCACCTCGTGAAGCAGGTCGATAAAGGCGTATTCATTGTGCTCCAGCAGGTTTTCATCCCCCGGTGAATCACATACGGCTACAGGAGGCTGATCGTATTCGTCATCTTCTCTGTCCCTGGCATGGGATGTTCTCTGCCTCTGCTGACTTCTCTTCTTGGGCAAAGTATCCTGCCTTTGAGAGCCCCTGCTGGTTTTGCAACACTTTCCATTGTCTGCTTTCTCAATTGTTAACAACTGGGGACTTAGACTTCTTCTGGCCATCTCTTCATTTGTCGACCTGCGGTTCCAGTCTATTTGTGGTTCGGCTCCATCTATACCATCATTCTTTGAAGAAAACTCACTCTCCTTCGCTCCTTGCAATGCCTTCTGGTGTTTGTCTTCTTGCAATGCCTTCTGGGCCTCGCCTCCTTGCAATGCCATCTGGGCCTCGCCTCCTTGCAATGCCTTCTGGGGCTTGTCTCCTTGCAATGCCTTCAGGGCCTTGCCTCTTTGCAATGCCTTCTGGGCCTCGCCTCCTTGCAATGCCTTCTGGGCCTCGCCTCCTTGCAATGTCTTCTTTGCGCTGTCTGCATGCAATGCCTTCTGGGTATCATTTCCTATTGAGAAAACTACTATACGGCCCTCCTTGTTGTGCTCCATTTCAGATTCTTCCTCCAGCTTCAGAAAATGCTTCTGGACATCACTTTTATCCACTTGATTGTTTTTCCACTCTGTGGCTGCTGGGGGCCAGGTTGACATCCTCTTAACCCTTACAGGGTTAAAGAGCACTGGTTTATTTGTGGGGTACGGGTGGCACTGAACCATGGATTCAACGTTGAGTTTGGCTGGTTGGGTGTCAATGATTAGATAAGGTAAGTTTTCACCTCCATGAGAACACTGGTTTGTTTCTGTAACTAACTCGTGTGAATGGGGATTTTCCACAGTGAAGGATACATTCCCGATCTTAGTTTGACACTGCATATTGTCTTCACACAAATAATTAGCGCTGGTGGCTGTGATGCCTTTTGGTCCACATGGTGGGAAATTAGGTCCCTCTCCGCCTCCGCCTCTCACCTCCGTCATTTTGTCATTTTCATTAGTTCTTCTTCCATTTCCCGGAGCTATGGCTGTACAGTAATACACAGTCTGAAAATTGGTTTGGCCTTTGTTTCCGGCCTCTTCCTCCCCCTTCCGGAGACTGTGCTCTGGAAGCGGGGATCTCACGAGCACTGCACAGGCCGATTTGGCCCGACCTTTCCTCAGCCCGCTCCTGTGAGCGTCGGGCCCCTGCGGGGACTTTCCTGGCTGGCACGCCACTACGTTCACAGCTCCCCTGGCCTTGGGAAGTCCTGGCTCCTCTCGTCTTCCTCCGCCTGGGTTCACTTGTTTTTTTTCTTGATTTCGTTTGTACAGAAAAGCGAGGCACACGACACAACAGAGGATGGCTGAAAAACAGAACCATGCACAACATTGAGCTCCTGTCACCTCTCTTTCTTTCGGTCCTTCATGAAGGATGGTAGCCTCCCATGAACTGTCTCTGGGCTGCATTTCCTTTCTTTCAGAATATTTAATCCTTTATAAACATGAGGTAAGAAAGGTAGCTTAACACAAGTTGCATTTTCCAGCTATGTGATGCATGCAGTTCTGTTGCAGGTTTGTAAATCACCAACACATTTTTTTTTTTATTGCTGGGATGCAGCTGTGACGAACAGCACTTTCTATGCGGTCAGTTTTTACATGATTACTGACTGTGCAGAGAGCTGGCTACAATCAGTGAATGATAGCTCATTTAAACCTTTAAAATAGATCTCATTTGCATTACCATTAAATGTAAAACACCGGGTAAAATGAAGCAGCAGTTTGGGTTTTCTCATTGCTCTGATGTCCAACCCTGGGAGGTAAACCTGGAGCTTCAAAAAATTTACACTGCAGTGCACATCTCTGGACTACTGCCAGAACGTCAAGGGCATGATGCTTTTTGACCAGGAGGAATTAGGCCTGGACTCAGTCAGCACTTGTTTAGCAGACCTCCTGGAAGCAAAGCTGAAGGTACAATTTAGACTGCAAAGAAGAGATGGTATGAGAGCCTATTACAGTCTATAAAATCGCTTTGCAACTATTTCTAATTAAGCTTGCAGGGATCTTTACTCTGTCAGGTCCTGTGCAGGCCTCAGTCAGATTGGAATTAAAAGAGAAACACGTAAGACCCTTACCCAGGATGCCCATTAAAATAGGGACTCCTATATTGAGAAGGGGCTCCAAGAGAGGTTTGGGTGTACTCGGAGATAAGCAGTTCAGCTCAGAAATGTTCCATACAGGTGTGCCCTTTAAAGCGGGTGGAGTTTCACAGGTCACATCCAAATAATTTTCAAGTAAAGAAGCATTTATCATATCTGAAAGAAAAGAAACATTCCTTCATTAATTTCAGAGAACCCAAAAGCAGATTTCACAGATTACAGTCCAGCATTTGGCAGCAGAAACGCCTGACCTGATAAAAGCAACCAGATGAACCTATATTTCAACAACGGCTGCTGTCAACTAGTCGAACCATAAGGTTAACAAAAATTAAAGGTATAAAAATGAAAAAACGAATTTTACTCAGTTCAGTTTTATCACCCTTGCTGACTCATGCATGCCTTCAAATTGCAGGCCATCTGCTATGTGACTGCTATTTAAGTTTATTGAAATACATTTTTGAAAAGGTAAGGTGTTTCGGGCACTACAGAACTGAAACAGTCTTTGATCCAAGAATAAAACATCTTTTCATAGCTCTAATCACATTATAACGTGTGAATCCCATAAAAACCTCTAAAAGCAAATTTCCATTACCTTGAAGAAACTCTCTGAAGTCCTTCAGCCGACAGGAACAGTCCCATGGATTCCCATCGAGCCTCAGCTTGGTGGACCGCAATGAACGAAAAGCTTCTTTGCTTACGTATGACAGCCTGTTCCCAGAAAGGTCCAGAACAGCCAATTTGTGGAGCTCCTGAAAACTGCCACTGGCTATTTCAGCAATTTTATTTCTAGCCAGGTTGAGGGCTATCAGGTTAGAAAATTCAGACAGCGTCCGCACATCAATTTTCTGGACCTCGTTTTCGAACATGGTTAGATTCTCCAGGATGTCTGGTCTGGAGAGCCATGAGCTGCTGATTTGTGTCAACTTGTTGCTATACAAGTTCAGTTTCTTCAGCTGCTGGAAGAATCTGAAAGCACCGGTTTGAATCTGAGTGATGCCAGCTTTTCCCAAGCTCAGGCTAGAAACAGAAGCCAAACTGGGACTGGTGAACACAGATGAGTTAATCACCCCAATGTCACTGACTACAAACACAACAGAGGAAATACTAGGAAAGTAGTCTGGAATAAGAAAAATGAAAAAAGGTTAAAACATGACCTTTTTAGGTCTCTATGTGGCACATTTCTTAATTGAACACATACTGTGTTTCAAATCTGCATTATAATATTTTTTTTTACATTAGTTTCAGTCATCAAAAGATATTAATATATAGTATATGCAGAGAACCTCCTTTTCTATTGCCCTGTGACATATTTCTAATAAGTGAGCAAAAAGCTGATTTCTACATAGTAAATAAACTACAGAATTAACGCTGTAAAAATTATTACTCTAAACAAATTGTATTTAAGACAGACTTAAAACAATTTGGGAGAAGACATACAGTTTACGTTTGCAAGAAGCAGTTACTCAGGATTCACTACAAAATCTTAATAGTAAAGATTTCTTCAATCATGCAGACTTACTTTGTGGTATTCTAGTGCAGATGTAGTCTGATTCAAGAACGCAGTCGGCACAACTTGTGAAGTTAAAATATCCAGTCATTAAAACAACTGTGAAGAAAACTGCAAGAGGTTGCCAAAATCAAAAATTAACCTGCAATATCTATAATCTCCTGCTGTGACGTGCTCATGAAGCACAAGTTTTAAAGAAAACTTTTAGCTGTATTGTAAAACATTGAGCTATATTTCAGATATTTACATTTACACAGCATGTAACTTTTTACAAATCTTTGGAATTCAAATACATTTTAAAAAGTGACTTCAGAAACGGTTAATAGTACTGGCCAAAGCACAACGTGACCTTACCCTCGTAGCAGTTTATGAATTTATTTTAGAAAAATCACGGTTAAGACTAACACTTTGAAAAAATAAGTTGAAAAAAATTACATAGGTAAACGATGTACTTACACTTCATTTTTCTTAACGTCTTCTGTTAAAAACTGACAGTTGTCCACCAGCCCAGTCTCACTCAGTATAGTCCTGAACTTTAGAAAATATTCAACGATTCATAGCTCAGCTGCTGTCTCCTTGGCTTGGTTTGTCTTTGGTGGTTTCCATAGATATTGGCATTGCTGTGCATTTGGTCTTCATATTTCCACATGGCTAGTGATGTAGAACACGTTTGTCAAATAACCAGAGGCTACAACATCATGTACTTTCTGGTACATCTACCAATCACACCTTCTTGAATGAACCAAGTGTGAATATGAATAAGACAGAATGTGTATTTCTTTCGCAGGATTTTTGTGTTCTCATACTGTACATGCCAAAGAGTCTGCATTTTAAGACCCGAGGATATGTTCTATTTAATAAGATAAGATCACTTTATTGGCCATATACGATTTCTTGTATTAGGAATTTGTCTTTTTGCATACCCCAACTTTCTCTCCATGAGACACACAGACAGGGAGAGAAGCTGGGGGTCAGAGCACAGGGTCAGCCATTTATATGGCGCCCCTGGAGCAGTTGGGGTTAAGGGCCTTGCTCAGGGGTCCAACGGAGTAGGATGCCTCTGCCGGCCACAGGATATGAACCGGTAACCTTCCAGCCACAAGCGCAGATCCTTAGCCACAGAGCCACTGCACTGCCACGACCAACATCTAAGACCCCACATAAAATGCATACCTTTTTTGTTTTTAATGTCAGTAGAAACAGTTACTCAGAATGTTCATTAGAATTATTAACTTTATTTTATGAAGCTTGTAAGTGTTTTTTCAATTTAATCCCTACCTCCCAAACACGTAACTGAGGTTCTTATGGTCTTTTCTTTAGATGTTATATCCTAAAATACTCAGATTTATCAAGCAGAGACCAATTCTTAAAATAGATGAGATTAAAACTGGTATACATATGCTCTTCAGAAGGTCCAAAATTGTTCTGACAATATTACCAGTCTTACAAACAGCTCAAAGTTAGTTCTTCCCTTTATAGTAAAAGGAAATAGGAAAAACACACCATATTTGAAAATCTTCTTTTACTTTTCAGTGTAGTATTAACCTCTACTTGTCCCTCTGTAGTTCAAATATTGAAGCAGTTCCTCACTCAAAACTTACAGCAAGTCTTTCAAAACACCCACCCTGCTATGCTCAGATGTTAAAATTGCAAGGATGTGTTAAATATACAAACAGACCTCAATTTTTGGGGTGAGGGGTATGTCTAATTCCTTAAGTTCGACAAAAGGTGAAAAATAAGGTAAAGGACAGAAATCAAAAGGCATGTTGCAAATGAAAGTGTGAAATTGCAAAGCAGTTAAAATGGGACGGAAAATGGACACAAATCATTTCATTTACTGGTAATATTTATTAAATTTCAGTGCTTCTCTTTAAAATAAATATATGGCATAATATCAAACAAACAGGGAAAAAAGCACAAGCATGAAAAGCATGGTATTTGTAACAGAAAAAAACATTCTAATCCCAGTATTTAGTAAACAAACCAAAAGTTATTTACATGACAGCTATTCAAAACATATATACAAAATGCAGCAAATTATATTAACAAGTATTCTAAAGCCTTCTTTAAAGAATGATTTGGAAACATGAGAAAAAGGGCAATGGAAGACCTTTAGCTTGCTCTGGTTAGTGTTAACCTATCTGCTTTTTTTGGTTACAAGTACATCTCACTTTTAAGTAACGGCTGGAGCTTATACATACGATCATGAATGGCGTTTTGCAACCCACATTTTACACATTCGGACAGGGTCTCAGCAGTGAACTTTACTTTGATCAGCAAGCAAGGTTATGTGCAAACTTCTCATTATTTGATCTTGAGGCAAACATGAAACTGTTTTCTATTGGTAATATATCAAAAAAAAGAAAAAAGTTTCAAGATTGGTATTCTCAAGTGTTCCATGAGTGTCTTCTTTAATAACTGTAAATAATTAGACAACAATCCGAAAGAGTAAGCCATTATGAATAGATTAAATACTGTCACCCAAGACGTTAGCAGCAAATGTACTCTTCATAACAGAGCATGCTGCTCACTTTGAATAAAAAACAATAAAAATAATAGCTAACATTGGTTATGATTACAATGCATGATAAAACCATTAAAAACGTGATCATGAGTGCACCTCCATACAGGAATATTGTGCCCTGTGTAGAAACACCTCTACCTCTAACAATTGTTTTGGAACACACAACACCTGTTTTAAACCTTTATACCACACACTTCTTAAAAAAAGAGAATTTGACACTTGCACCAAGGTCTCACTTATCCCTTTCGTACCTTCTATTTTTATTCCTTAAAACTCTTCAAATCATGAATCTACGTCATGAGTCCTGGAGTTTACCTTATGATTACCAGACTTTTATTATAATTAAAAGTCAAAAATAAACAGACAACAGTACCACAATCAGTGAAAGCCTATGATGGACCTCCTGCATTTGTTTCCTCTTTAAAATATTTTTTTTTGAGCAGCATGTTTTGAGAGAAGTTGGGAGACAAGTTGGCAGTACATATTTGATCATTTGCATTATGTGATGTCAGACTACAGCGAAAGAACAAGTACAGTGCTGTACTCCCGCCAAGGAAGAAAAGTCCGGAGCTTCATAACAAATGTCTTAGAACAAGAAGCGGACAGAGATATAGAGAGAAAATGTCCCTTGAGTAATGTTTTTTCCCTATCGTCTCGTCACAGAGTGGATCAGCGAAAGAAGAACTCCACAATTAGTGCCAAACAAAAAAAAAAACTTCAAGTAATAAGAATTCCACCTGTTAGAAAAAAATCGCCACATGCAGAGACTTTTTAAAAAAACAAAACGCTAACAACCCTGAACGGATGGCATTAAGATCCAGCAGATGTCTCTCCACTCACACTTTCAAATATCAAAAAAATAATATACTCCTTCTTCTTCCAAATCCCACACTGTGTCCCGATTTGCAAGTCACACCTGAAAATGCTAGGAGTCTTCGATGTATCTACTGGAAAATATACGCGGTGGATGTCAATGCAGTCCAGCCAGGATGAAAGCAAGGTTTTGGAGCGATCTCCTCATTTCCCCGTTTTCTTTGGCACTGTTGGTCTCTTGGCTTGCCAGAGGTGGTTGTGGATGGTGAGAGCGTCCACGCTGACAGACACGGTCTTAGCTGGGATGACATTGAACTGCTTGCGATCTGAGCTATACTTGTAGAGTTTGTCGATCATCTTCTTGGTGATGCTCTTGGGCCCTGTGCCAGTCAGCTTGTGGATCTCTTCAGTGTCGGGAAAGTAGGAATAAAGTGCTCTAAACTGGCAGCCGCCGTCACGGAACAAAATCATCAAATGGTTGGACTCGCATTTCTCAAGCTCCTACATAAATAAATAAGGGTTTTTAGTATTGGAGAGAATTCAATTAAACTGCAGATGTAAAACCAAAGTGTTAAAAATTCGTCACTGCACTAATAAATGTATTACATTAACATGCACCTCAAAATCTAAAACTTTTTATTTATATTTTTATCCCGGGTCGGCTCAACATACCTCCAGAATGGAATTCTTCTGAGGCTCGTTTACTTTTCCTGCTAGACAACAGTGCGAAATAGCATTGTGGATTATATTCTTGTTTGACTTTGCACTGGGTTCCTTGAACAATTTTGGACCTTGAAAGGGAAGGAAAAATAAGTTTTATCAGTGTTAATATATTAACGAAACACCATCTTAGAGAACTTGTAACAGAAATGCTTTATATGGCAGTGGGCACAAAAAAGACTAGTTATTGAAAAAATGACAATTCCCTTATTTAAACTTACAGGTATACTCAGTACCTGAAACAAGCTGATTTTTTTCCTAATTCCACTAACGATATCAAAGTGCTTAAAAAAAATCCCACAATATCTGAGCATACACCATACAGCCAGAACATAAAGTCATTGCTTTGACATAACCATGCTGCCTTCTGTGTGTTTTTACCTGTGTATTCAGCCACAGATGCAATGGAAGATGCTGTTGATGCATTCTCCCAGTCCCTCTCAGTGTTCCGACTGGCATTTCTGCTCAACCCGGGGAACGATTCCACAGACTCCCCCCTTAAAAAATAGAAAATGGCTTAGAAAGGATGTCGCATTCTAGTGATTAGTCTAAGATTGAAGAGCAAAGATAACATTTCAGAGAAATCTGGAATAAAAAAAGGCGTACCTTTGCGAGCCTGCTCCTCCAGAGTTGACACTCTCAGCCTCAGTGGTGGCAGCAGAAGCTAACGACAGACTGGACCCAGACTGAGCGCTGCTGAGATTATCAGCTGAAAACAGAGAAGAACAAGACACATTGGAGAAGTAAGCAGAAAATGAGAGAAAATGCTGAAAAAGATAAGAGGTAAAGATGAGAGAAATCAAACCGTGAGAAGTTTGAGAATATAATGTACTGTGCCGTCCAAACTAAGGTCCTCCATTCTGTAAGTGAAACAGTGCGTTTTTCCCATTTTGCTCCAATGGGAACTATTTAAGTCAGGCAGATATTTCAGGAGGGCTCCACCATTCGAACAAAGCCCTTACCTACTGCACATAACTCATAACATCATAACCCTTTGCATCCCAGCCTCTCCACTTCTGTAAAAAAAATAATGACACATGGCAACATGCAGTGCATGGGTACTTGGAAGAAAAATCACCTCCTACAACTTCAGCTCGACTCTGGAAGGCCATCCATAATGCTTTCCTGGGAGACTGTCCTGTGTACAAGACACATGGGAAACTGGAGAACTAAAGCAGACAGTGATCAAGACAGTGCTTCTTTACAGGACAAAGGGGTCTTTTAGAAGCAAGGAGATTTATACCTTGAAGTGTGGCATGCAGTATACTATGTAATCAATCCTGAGTGCTCTCAGTAGGGTACCCCAAGTGGTTCAGGTTTGGGGTTACTTTAGTAGTCTACAAATCCTATGAAATACAATGGATCGTGGTTTTGACAGATGCAAAGGGTTAGTAGCCATACAAAGACACCCACAGTGAGTTTAAAAATTTGTTTCAATAACCTGCACATACTCTTTGGAACATAACACATCTGTGCTTCACCCGATTTTAACATCCCTGTTATAACACACAGATGTTAAGCCTGCACTGAGCAAAACGTTCCTTGAAACTTATTTTTTTTTGGTGCACACATGCTAGGGCAGGTTTGAATTTCTCAGGACTACTGGTAAAGAACCGTTAATGATTTATTTTTCAAAACAGACCAATGACACTCCTTTCAAGACTGCTATCTGTAATATTGAGGCGAACCTGAAAATTCCTTTCAGGGCAAAGCAGAACAAACACCAGACACATAGCCAGCAGACAGGTCATTAGTGCTCTGGAATATGGCAATATGAAAAAACAGTTGCTTACGAGTCGAAGAGCACTTGGACTGCGTCTCGCTTGAGGACTCGTCCCTGTGTACCGATTTTGGTCTCTGTTTCTTGGGTTTCGTCTTGGGTTTGGCAAGCCCCTGTTCCTCAATCATCTCCTGCTGTTTTCGCCGTAGGTACTCCTGTTTAATGAGCTCTCTGCGTGCCTTCTCCTCCTCCTTCCTGATGCGATCTTCTTCTGCCTTTCGCCTTTAAGCAATGGAAATTGTGTGAGCACCATGATCATAAACTGGATGACCCAAGTGCACACTCTAACCAACACTGCGATCAATAGGCTAAATTACATGCACATATTTCTTGATCCCTCCTGCAATATGAAAATAGTCACTTTGAAGCCTGTATGAAAGCTAAGAAAACATCTATTTACACATACATTCATCAACATTCATCTAGGCCTATATCTACAGTGTCTTGACCAATTCTCTCATTTTACTGAATTACAAATCCTACATTGAAATTTTGTTCTCTGTGATATTTTTATTTCTAAGCACTGAAACTCAAAATTAATTATTTTAATGTGAGAATGTTTTTGTTAGAAAATATTCTTAAGAAAAATAAAAAAACTGAAATACGCTGTTTGCATAAGTATTCAATCCCCACATAGTAATATTTTGTAGAGCCACCTTTTGCAGGAATAACAGCTTTAAGCCTTTTGTCGTAAGTATGTACCAGCTGTGCACACTGTTCAGAAATGATTTTGGCCCGTTCTTCCAGGCAGATTTGCTCCAGGTTGTTCAGGTTAGTTGGATAATGCCTGTGCACCGCAATTTTCAAATAGCACCACAGAATCTCCATTGGACTGAGATCAGGGTTCGACTGGGCCACTGCAGGACATTCACCTTTCTGTTCTTGAGCCACTCCAGTGTTACTTTGACCTTGTGTTTGGGATCATTGTCCTCCTGAAAAATGAACTTTCTCCCAAGCTTTAGTTTTTTAGCAGACTGAAACAGGTTCTCTTGCAGTATTTCCCTGTATTTTGCACCATCCATTCTTCCTTATATTTTAACAAGATGTTCAGTCCCTGCTGATGAAAAGCAGGCCCATGGCATGATGCTACAACAACCATACTTCACCGTAGGTATGGTGTTTTTTGAGGTGTGGGCAGTGTTAGATTTGCGCCACACATACCGCTTTGAACTTTGGCTAAAAAGCTCTATCTTGGTCTCATCTGACCATAAACTCTTTTCCCGCATCGCAACTGGGTCACTATCATGCTTTTTGGCAAACTCCAGATGTGCTTTCACATGGTTCTTTTTGAGTAATGGCTTCTTTTGTGCCACCCTCCCATACAGGCCAGAGTTATGGTTGACTGGTGCACCTTAACTCCACTGTCAGCTATTGAACTCTGTAGCTCCTTCAAAGTGATTGTGGCTTCTCTCACAGGTCTCCTTCTTGTTCACACAGATTTATTTGAGGAATGACCTTTTCTAGGCAGTGTCTGGGTGGCTGGATGTAGATTCCACTGCCTGATAATTAAACCAACACTGCCTACAGGGACATCCAAACACTTGGATATTGTTTTCTACCCTTTTCATAATTCATGCATTTGTTTTACTTTATCTCTAATTTATTTGGAATTCTCTTTAGTCTTCATTTTCACAGCTGTCCTTCAGATTCACAATCTGATCCCTTAACTGTGGGGATTTCAACCAGAAAATGTGGCAGTTATTCTAATGATTCACAGGTAAAGGCCAATTGTAAGGCAATTGTGTACTCATTAGGGCAATTGTTTTTCACCTGTGTAAACTCAGCGCTTCTGCAACACAGGGATTGAATACTTATGCAAACAGCATATTTCAGTTTTTTGTTTTTCTTAAGAATATTTTCTTGCATAAAACAGTGTCACATTAAAATAATTCATTTTGAGCTTCTGTGCTTAGAAATAAAAATATCAAAGAGAACTAAATTATAATGTATGATTTGTAATTCAGTAAAATGAGAGAACTAGTCAAGGGTCTGAATACTTTCGCAAGGCACTGTAGCTACTTTTGGAGCAAGGTTTTCTTAGAAGTCTGTAAGATTGTAACGTTGTGCCCTCCTTATTACATCACATTAATATACTTTATCAAATAATTTCAGCAACAACAAACTCTGCAAAGCTTCCAGTCCTTAAGGCGTTGCAATTAAACCTTCCTGTAGCCTAAATAGTTTATAATCAACGGAATGCATGAACATCAGTATGCCATGCAATCCAACAACAGCTAAAAAGCACAGGGACGCACACTAGGAGCTGTTCATCATATTAGAAGTTACTTCAGTTAGTGTGAAATGAAATTAGTGCAGAATTTGCAACTCTCAATAAAAGATGTTGCAGTTTTGAATAATGGAGGAGTAGTGGGTCATGCAATGTTTATATTGCAGCAAGTGTGCATTAGAACAGTGAACCTTGGAAAACATTGTTAGATTTTGATTTTGAGCAACTTTCCTCAGAGCCTGCTCGTAAGCCTCTTAATCTTCTGTACCTGGCTTCATCCCGCTTTATTTCAATCTCTGCCTCAAGCTGCTGCTTCCTCAGACGAGCCTCCTCGGCCTTGCGCTGCTGTTTCAGAAGGAAAGCTGCGCGTTTCTTCGCAAGCTCATCTTCAGCTTTCTGTTCATCCTATGACAAGCAAATAAAAAAGCCTTGAATCTATATATTTATCACAGAATAGACATGTGGGAGGCACAATTATAAATGGTTATCAAAGCAACTTTTCCAATTAAAGAATCAGAGCTATACACACAATCCAGCACACACTGTACCTTGAAGAAGAATCCCAAGACAGACTTCTGTTCACCATCCCCAATGACCTCTGCAGTCATATCCTGAATGTCGGAACTCCCTTCTTCTGAAGGAGCCTTCAGGTCAGACAGATCCACCTCAATGAGATGAGCTTTAGTTTTGGATGATTCTTCACACGGAACATTTTCCTTGCCAGAGCTGTCTGAAGTGTTGAGTTCCAACTCTTGCAGGTTGTTGGGCAAACACTCATCGAAGGTTTGTTCAGAAACGACATTGTTTGTATCTCTAGAAGCAGAAAGAATTAATGTCCGCTGGTTGGCTTCACCATGAAGCCGGAAGCTTGCAGTAGGTCTAAGATTGCCCCGATCCAAAGTGCTGCTACCAGAGTCTCCAGGTGTGCTGTCTGTAGAACCCGCATCCTCTGGCTCCCCTTTAGGTGTCCTATTACCTGGAAACTGTCTTAAATGAGGAAGCGTTTCAACACTTTGAGTGGGCGTGATAACCCGAGAGACAGTTTGCTTATCCTTTGATATTTTAAGGTCAGTTGGTTTTGAGCGCGGTGTCCTCCCTGAACTTAAACGTGGTGGTTTACGGATTGTGCTGCTCCCTGTCGGAGAAAATGGCTCCACGAAATGGACAGCAGGCCTAACCTTTTGTTCTGGTGGGTTGCTTCTCCCATTGGCAGAAGGAGCAGTTGGAGACGGGACATTCTGCTTCATTAATAGGTCCTGCTGCAAGGAAAGCTGCATCATTTGCTGCTGAATGGTGCTTATGGCTTCATTCAGCATTTCGATTGAACGATTGCATTCATTAAGGTCAGGTTCTGATGCCCCATCATCCAATATGATGGTGGTATTTAATTTGTTGTCCATTTCCAGACTGCCTGGAGAAGCTGGAGATTCTCTTGCCCATCTAACTGTCCCTCTGCCTTCCTGCGTGTCCTTTTCTTTGGACATGTCCTCTCTGAATTCATCTTTTGATGACACTTCCTTAGCTCTCGAATCCTGTGTAGAAATGATTAAATTTTCTCCATTGACCTGTTGGTCCTCTTTTGAAAAGTAATCCGATTTTAGGGGCTGAGGGAGGGTCTCACTTTTCCCTTTCTTAACAATGTGCAAAAAAGCAGCTTTACCCAATTTTTGCCTCTGTCTTGCAGATAAAGCTTCCATTTTCTTTTTCTGCGTTTCTATGGCTCTCCTTTTCTCCTCCAGTTGCATGTGAAGCTGCACCAGCTCTGAGGCAAGGACATGGACATTGTCTTTGTTCTGCCGGGTGGGGCTCTGTTCTCTTTTCTGTCTCCAGGTGGTCAGGGGTAAAGGGCAGCTTTCTGAACCATCTGGGGTAGTCTTTTGTGAGCTGCTTGTGCTCGATTTAGTGTCGTGGCTGTTAATCCTTTGCAGTTTACGTTCAGCAAAGCTAGTCATCCTCACACTGCCGCTTGCCATGGATACACTGCTGGCCTGGGAGATGGTGCTGAGGCAAGGACTCGAGCGCCCACTGGCTCCATCTTTGTCCTCGTGCTCCTTTACTTTCATATCCTCCTGGAGCTTAGCAGATTCCTCTTCTTCAAAGTATTTCCGTCTGACAGGGTGCAGCTCCTTACTAAGTTCAAAATCTTGATCAACTTCATCCATATCAAGCACTTCAGAATCTGAATCTTGCTTGATCTCCCACGTTGATGGAGCCACATAAAATGGACTACTTCTGCCACGGCCAGCGGAAGCAGATGGCTTATCCTCGGACTCACAAGCATGGAGGAAGAATCCTCCCAACTGCTCCTGAGATGCAGGATCGAGACTGCTGGTGACCAAAGGTCTGAAAGCACTATGCACACTCTCTGTTGATTCTGCAAGTGGGGGATCAGTTGCGGTGGTAAATTCTGAACTAGAAATTGGAGTAAAGGTGCGATTTAAATCGAGATCACCCCCAGTGGTCATGCCAACCTTCTTTCTTGTTGAAGGCAATTGCCCATCAATCCCTCTCCTGGAGGATGGCCCTCTGTACCTCCCTTCTCCACTCTCATCCTCTTTGTTAAGGTTTATAGATCTCTCTTTCGCAGGTTTTAATACTGCAGGCATCAGTGGTTCTAAGAAAAAGCTATCAGATCTGGATTCTGGGGGTACTTCTTCCACCTTTCTTTTCGGAGACCTGGCTGTTGCAGTCCTTGAGGAAATGCTTTGCAGCTGTAGGTCACCTTGGTTGGGAAGACCCTCATTGTGCAGTCCATCTTCAGACCTTATAATAGCCACTAGTTCTTCTTCCTCGTCATCCTCGATGTTGACATTCCCCAGCAATCCCTGCCCATTGACCTTCCGAGGTGCAGTAAGCGGCTGGTGTTTGGGTGTTATGTTGACTACATTCGAAGCAAGGCTGTCTTTGCTGATGGACCTGGCTAGACTAACACTGTCCCCTGAGGCCATGTCCACATCGCTATCTGTGGCATAATGAAGAGCATATGGTGTCGGCTGGGACAGAGGTCTGTGTAGAAACAAAGACATAAAAGGGTCAACCTAAAAGGCAGTTTCTGTATATCTGCAATTGCTACCGTTATTATTGCTTAAGATGAACATTCTAAATTTCTAGACTATTTCGACGACATTTTGGTAAACATCAACATGTTTTAAGGTTTATAGAATATTGTACAGGCAATCTGTAAAAAAATGAACTTACATCATAAAGCCAAGAAATGAGGCGATTTCCAATAAATCAAAACTACAAAAGAACAAGTGTCCTTAAATTTAACACCAGTGTCAGACACAATCTTCTTTTGAAAATCCCAAAATGGTTTTCTATGTGATATTGCATAATACTGAAAACAATCAACTAAAAGTATGCAGTAAAACAGCACACAAGGTCCTTTAGTTCAAAGGTAATGGGCGCTCAAATAGAAAGCCACATCTGAGCATTTGAGAGTGGTCACTGTACCTCTGTTTCTTCTCTGGCCAGGCTACCACAGCTCCCTTGGGCTGTCCGTCCATTCGTGTGAGGGAGTTGGATCGGTGACGATGCCCTGGTTAAAGCAGAAAGAACTGATGAATGAGTTTCTCTGCATTATTTGGTGTTCTGCATAAGTATCAATAGTTTGTGACATTATCATCAAGCAAATTGTTATGTATGGCAGCGGTTCTCAATCGTGGTCCGGAAAACCCCTATATTGTCATTCGGGTTTACAATCTGAAATCTTAAACATAACACTGACTCAACTATGGGAATGGAATGACATCATGCCATTCCCTCCTTTTCATTACCAGCTGACAACATATTAAGAGTTGTTAAGTAAGAAATAAAAGAGGAAATTCTTCATAATCAGGTTGAGTAGAGACTGCAAAATGTTGTGCGCAGAAATTGTTAGAAATATAGTTCAAGGTATTTGTTACAAACACGAATGCACTGAACTAAGAACTGCAGACATGGGTACTCCAGGACTAGGACTGAGAAGCTCTGATGCATTGTCACAACTTGGAACTTCCATGCACTGTTGTTTGTTTCCAGCACACCACTAGAGGGCAGCAAAACAGTTGAATTCGTCATATTACCTGGACTTTCTTCTCCTTGCAAGGATTTTTGTTGTTTCTGTCTCAGAGGAAGCAAAGGATGGGATGGGCTAAATGCTGGACTCCCTTTAATACTGCAAAATTAATAAGATGTTACTCTTCGGGAAAAAATAATCAGCGCTTAAAATTATTTTTGAAATCCAAATCTTATTTTCAATGCAATTTATTCAATAAAAAGATGCTAATGTTGCTTCATGGCCAACATATTAGAAAACGTATATAAACTCTTTCACCTTTTAATCTCCTTAAATTCTTCCAGCTTTTAATCAGTTTAATACATTTTTGGAATGAGCTTCCAAACCATAACCTTCTTATAGAATTCTTTGTATAAAACAGATCAGTTGCTTAACTGGCAGAGCATTATTAATGTGTTTAAGAGCACAAATTTGGAGCTTACTGTTGACTCGATTGTAACATTTGCTTTATCCCCTTATAACCAGTACAGGGATAAACATCCTATGACATGTTTATGCAGACATCCTCATAGCTACCTAAGCACATTTTATCAAACTGGATACAGCTGGTGCTGTGGTTTCAAACAAAGCCTTGGGCATTTGTGATTAGAAACCATCCAAGTGAGATACAAGAAGGACTAGTAAAACAACAGTATTTTATCTACAAGATCAATCCATTAACTACCACCACTCAAGGTGCATAAAACTGCATCATAGATCTGTTCATTAGCAGAGCATTACTAGCCCCATTGTTAATGATGATGTGGGAAGACTATCTGGGTTCTAAAAAAAGGAAAAAAGTATAGCAAAGGCACTTTTCCAATATTTATAAACATGTAAAACAGGAGTCCTTCTTATGCTAATAATAAAGATATGACCTTTCCTCTGAGGGGGTCACACGTACTTGTATACTATTAGTTTAGTAATATTAGAATCATGAAAATAAAAGACATTACAAAACAGATTAAAATATGCCAGAGTTGAAGGGGTACTGCAGGGCTGATATAAGCACTAATAAAAGCTGAAAAAACTAAACAAAATGGACTACAAGTATAAGAGCACAACATTGGAGACAGAACTACAGAAAACTGCAGAAAAACTTTTTTTAGTTTGTTATAAATATAGAAATAAAGGATCCAGGAAGGTATCCCATATTAGTCGACTTGGTAAGGTTTTGTAAGGGTATGTTAAATACATAATGACTGAAAGTGCATTTAGTATTAACTCCACAAATTTCATGCATTAAAAAGAGTGTTAGTGAAAATGGTGATACTTTACAGAACACAAAAGGAATTGGAAATGAGAACCAACAGAAAACAGTTCAAGATAATATTAAACATCAAACCATCCTTTTAAATGGGATTCGGATTCAAGGCGCACGGCCATGGTTCTTGATACTTAAAACACCTCCAAGCTTCTGTGGGACTTGTGTACGTGTGAAACAACACTTCAACTAGCATTTCTGACAGCCAACAATCCACGCATTGTCACTTTAATCCAATTAGCCTGAGAAAAGTACAGTTTTAAACAAGCTGAAATTGTTGAAGGTAAACTGGATATAAATCAAGGCTAAGAAATGGTGACAAGACCTGGAAGTCTTAATCTGCTTTATATAACCAAGAACATATTCCTGTAAGCACTGTAAAGAACTGTTGCAGTCAAGACAGAACTAAATGCACATTTAAAATTGTTAATAGCATAATGAGATAAAGCCAAGAATGACACCCCATTTAAGTACAATTTACACTGTAGTACAAAAAATATGATCAACCACTGATTTTAAATTTCAGTAGTAACTTAAGTTTTAATTTTATTGAATAAAAATTACCCGATCTATTTAAGTAATGAATGTACCAACAGCCAATTAACAAAATGACCAATATGCATGAAACAAAAACATCAACAGCAGGCAAAGTCAAACACAAAAGACGAAGCTATGAGAAAATCTTTCTGCTGTTGTTCGGCAGTATACGAAGGAACTTTTTAGACTTTTTAGTTAACCATGAAAAAAATACTTTTAAGTCTCTAAGAAACCAAATAACTGGGAGATAAATTGACCAATATATTGTCAGCCCCCAACTAGAGCTCTAGCCATATACCATACTGTTAGGATATTAAAACAACTGTTAGCAGGTGTACAAATGGAACAGAAAAAGCTACTGAACACTGAGGACAATTCTAAATTCATGGTTACCAAGATGGAGGTTCTGTAGCAACATCTACATGGTATATGTCCATGACATTATACTAAAAACCTATTCCTTAGGGATTTCTAGCTCTGGCACAGCAGGATTGAATAGTCAGGAGAGAGCACACACACTATAACAATAGCACATCCAGCAGCTGCAACTGTTTCAAGCTTCTACAGCACTTGGACAGACAACTGCTTTTGGAAGACAATTTAGTTTTCAAGAAGTTTAAGGATACATTCCAGGACTTGCCATGTTAACAGGGGTTGCCTGGCCCAGCTTTATTTTTCTGATTCTGTAATGCATGCCTGTGACATCCCCTCAGACGAGAGGCTGCCCACACTCACCTAGTGCATCATTTGCAGGATTTCATAATACTCCTGTTAAATGGTAACTCCTATCTTGGCTTCTCACAGCAGCAGCTAAAAAGATTTTGGTTCTGCATTGCAAGCTTTTGCATTTGCTCCTTTGGCTTGCTCCTGTCTTGACATTACTTGGAAGGAACTCCTCTAGCATCCAGATCCATAGTGCTGAGACCCTTGCTGTATGGTATTTCAATCACAGCTGACTACTGAAGGGTCCCTTTGGTAAAAACCTGTAAGGGGATTCCACTGATGAACGGATATGCGTTTTAATCTTTTTCTGTTTTTAGGAAAAAGCTAGTTCACAAAAACAGAAAATCAAATGCCTGAATTCAAAGCCCCAGTTGGATATTGCTAAAAATGGTCCACAGCTGCTTTGTCCAGCGTCAGACATGCACATGTAAAAAACTAAGAGCAACACAGAAACAAGACAGACTTACAGAGTCTCAGACTCTTCGGGGTGCAGGTAGTACCTGTTACAGACTTCAGAGTTGCTTTGAACCAGTGCTGGGGCATCTGCTGGGCTGGCCACACTGGCAGGGCTTGCCATAAAACTCCGCTTGGTTGCATTGGAGATGGGGACAGGAGGTCGGGCACTCTTAGGGTGAAGCATTGTTCTAGCTGTGAAAACAAATGAACAAAACAGGAACCAATCCTGTCATAAATAAAGAAAAGCACAGAAACTTTCAGTTAATCACTAGCAAGGACAGTGCATTTATCAGAATGGCCCATGTAATTTGCATGATGTATCATTTAGAATACTTTCCTGCTTACTGCAGCCACACCTGAAACTGGTTGTACAAGTTAGTAGGAATGTTTTTAAAACTGGAGTTGAAAAATGCAGCACACCTACGTGATCTTCCACACAAATCATTTAGCCAACACTATCAGGTTCAGAAAAGGTCTTTTCACTTGTGTGCAATTTCTTACCATCTTTAACCTCTTGAATGTCCCTTGGCTGTACAAAGTCAGGCTTGACAATTTCAAACCACCAGAACAATTCAGCAATGAAGACCATGACATTATGCTAAAAAGAAAAAAAAGTAAAAATAATTAGATTGAGAATGGGTCAGTTCTGAACTACATTCACATAAATATTTTCTCATATACCTACCTTTAGCACTAAAGGTGCATAAAGCATGTCCTCTGTAGTGAGATAAAAGCCTCTGTTCAGGTACTCATTAGCAAACTCTTTCAGCAGCTGTATATTGTATAGGCTATCAGCAATAGAGGTCACCTCCTTCAAACAGATATCTGACAAAAAAAAAAGGTTGACACAGTTAATGCATTGCTAAATTCCACAGTTCACTCGAGAGTAAAGTCTATGAGATGAAGTTCAAATAGCCTTTGCAGATTTGGTACAATAGATCAAGATCACCTTACTACATGTTACAAAGATAAGCAATATCAATGTTCAAGCTGAAACCAGGCTCAGGATTTAAAACCAATTTTACAGGCACAGCTTTCACTAGCATACCCTCAAGTTTCATCAGCTCAGGACAGTAGTAGTGTATAACAGCTAAGAGCGCAGCACCATCACACACATCCTTCATCAGGTCTTCTAGTAAAGGAAAGTATGGCAGCTGTCTGCCAGTGAGGTGGTCCCTTCGATAACGCACCTAAAAAACATCAATGAAAATGTCATTTATTTTTTTTACAGGGGGGCTTGATCAAATTTGTAGTTGTAAAGAATGACTACAAAAACTGCTTTATGACAACAAATCAATGGCACAGAGGATCTACCAATAATCACGTGTCTGGGACCAGGATCTAAAACAGAATGACTGCAAGGAAACTTGCTACACAGTAACGGTCTTAAAGAAGCCCCAGAGGGACTGCTTCATGTCTACAACTTTCATAGTGTTGCACGTTTAATCCCTGCCTGCACTGCCTTGACTAATTGTGAGTGTTAAAAAGGATGAGCTTTAAGACCGTACAGCATGTGAAATCAAAGGGTGAAAAGCTGTACTCTATAGTGCCTGTGGTAAAAGCAGATGTAAGTATCAAGCAAACCAATGTATTTGAAAACATGGCACCGTTGAAAAGATTTGTTTTTACAGATGTTAGAGCTCCTTTTCATGTTTCTCTTTGCTTTTTAAACGATCTGAACAGTACAAAAGAAGAAGCAGGCTGGACTTAATGTACATTTAGATTCTAATGCTTCTTTGATATACAATACTAGAAAACTTGACAGTAATTTGAAAGGGAAGCTTCCCCTGTAGAACGGATCTGTGATTTTGCGTCTTGTCACAAATGCAAATCAGAATGGACTAAAAACATAACCCCAGAAAGGAACCAAATCTGCTATTGTTGTACTACACAGAAAACATGAAAAGGAATATAAGATATGAAACTGCATGTTAAGGAAGATAAAGGAATTTATGACACTAAAAGGAGTACAAAGCGTCTAAGGAGAAATTTCCAGCAGCTATCCTTTTCTTTGTTCTACCAGTACAGTAAATAGAAAGCATACTGTACCACACGAGAGTATTCCAATGGCTCCAGCATGCAATGAGCTAAGGCATGCATAAGATCAGGCTAATAAACATACAAAAGACAAAGCTGAGTTCAGACAGAGGGTACTATCAAATTTTTAGAACCTAAGGAAATAGTTTAGTGAAGAAAGATAAGGAGAAATTATAAAGCTCACACAGCTTTACACTCCAAATTCTGCAAGGTGTCTTATTAGCTCTCTATGTAAGCAAGTATTATGTTCATATTCATGAACAACCCCGTGATGTTCTGTCGGAAACAATCTTTTATAAGTGTGTTAAAGAAATCACCATTCTGAACTAGATGCTGAGTGGGAAATCCATAACGTTTAAATCCTTGATATTTCAGTGTCTAAGACAGTCAATTGGACTGCCAATGCATTATCCTCACAGTATAGGGAATTGCAAGTTTATAGGACAATGTAAATAGGGTGTACAGCATGTTTTAACAAAGGGATTGGCAACATTTAGTTACAAAAGGCCACTGCAACGCATTGTGTTATCATCAGCACCTCTGAAATACACAGGAAGGACAGAATACTAAACCAGATCATCTAGAGATGAGCCAATTGCCCCAGACAATCAACAGAGTGCATCTTATTGCTGTGGGAAGGAGGCATAAATTAAGAGATGAATGGCGCACTAGTGGAAAATGCCTTTTAACAGAGGAAAAAAGAGCTAACAATCAACTTACAGGTACTAGTTTCCAATACCATTTGGAGGGAGACTATCCAAGTAGCAGGGTAGGAGTTAGGAAAGGAAAACAGGAAAAGCAGCAGAGAAAGTCAGATGCAAATCAACAGGATCAAACCTACTACAAAATCTAGGTTAGCATAAACACCTGTAGGGTTAATCAAACAATCTGTCAAAAGGAATAATCCATTGAATCAAACCCAGAAATGGATTTTCACTTAGGAATCTACTTAACATGCATGTCATTTATAGGTTAATAAACATACAAGATTACTAGTTTCCAGGGGAATGTGGGAACACATGCTAAAGACAGGGTGTTTCTAGCAAATTATGACTACAGGAAAACAGGAACGTTTCACATAATAAAAGGCATTCCAGTGATTAATTCTGATTCTATTAACTAATAAAGATCATGGAAATGAAATTGGACTGTGTTGGTTTTTTTAATTAAAAATAACTAAAATATAGTCCAAATACAAAATAAAATCCTTCTGTTGAAAGAATATTGGTCTTTCACTACTACTACTGATTTAGGGGTCTCAATGTCCAGAAGTCTATATAAGTCTATTTGGTAAACATCACAAAAGAGGAGTATTCAGGTATTAATGTTGTTTAAAAAACAGGTCCCACTTCAAAGACCATTAAAACTGCTAAATTTAAGCTCGAAAACATTTTTCAAAATCTGACCACAATTGTGATCCATTACCTTTTGATGACTTGGAGATTCTAGCAGCTGTTGTTTCAGTTTTATCTCTTTCTCTGCGATTTCTCTCATCTTCAAGTTTACCTGAAATTTAATGAACAAAGCCATTCACTGCAGCATAAATGTCAGTGATAAAACAAAAGACAATGCAGAGTCATCATCCTGAAATAGTGTCAAATAGTGAAAAATTACCACACCTGTTACATCACTTTCACAAAGTTCACATTACATTATGCCAATTTATATACATTCCTGCATGTGCCAATATTGCAGAAGGACTGTCAAAATACAGCTTAAACAATTTCGGGCATTACATTCCTTCCCACCAAACCCTGAACAAATGATTACAGATAGTCCCTCCACATTGTGCCAAAGGTTCCTCAAGTTACTCATTATAGGGCCTCTGTAATACATCAGCTTCACTTGCTTTGCAATGCTCTAGAATACTGGCTACAGAGGTCAGACTAAGCACTTCCTTAGTACAAGTACAATTTAACTTGTGGTAAATTTCTGCAATAAGGATTCTGAAACAGGTGATCAAACAAACTTTTCACATAAGGATTCTTACAGAAGAAAGGAGAACATACTGCATCAGGAAGGGAAATCCAAATTATGCTTAAAGAAATTTCTTAGAACTTTTAGCAAATGTCTAAAGTAGCCTAAAGTAGCCTAAGAGGTCTTTTAAAACAAAATCACTTCTCGAGAATTCCCTATTGCAAGAGAAAGGAGGAGAAAAGATGTCACAAAATCATAGCTTCCAGCAGTCATTTGGGACTGCATTACTCCAGCTCTAATGCATCATTGATAAAGATGTAATTAGACCCTACCTGAAGTGCTGAATCACCCAGGCCTACAAACTCTGACAACCTATTTGCTTTAAATTTGTGCAAACAATAAATCTAACTGACCAGGACTCAAAACACTCAAACACCATAACAGGCCAACAGTTAGATTATGAGCAACAGCACAAGAATTGATTTTCTCTCTGTACAGAGGCTGTTTTGAAAGATCTGCTCTCTGAGGGCAGAGGTAAGCTTATCTTTGCAGTGTAGGGAGAGATGCAAAGCTTGCCAAATATTACATTATTTTTACATATATAATACATTAATTCTGCTGAACTGATAGGTGTGTATATATTTATCAATATAGTATTGCTACAATGCACAAATCCATCTTAACCTTATCTGCCTACCAGACGGCTGACTGTCATAGAACATCAAATTTATATGGAAAGAAATCCTACTTCTGTATAGGGCCTATGAATGAAGTATTCCTCTGATACCTACACCATCTTCACTACAATGTACATTCTGTAAAAATATTTTCAAAAATATCTGAATTATCTGTAAAAACCCTTTAAGCTTTAAATCCCCATCTCCACCCACTGACCACTGACTAATAGACCTTAAAGTGTCTATTACATATGGAACATTTTCATTCTGATGGAGCAAAACATGAATACTCTTAAATCTTCAGAGCCCAAAGCTTTCTAAACTGAGGAAATTGCAAAATCGATCACTAACTTACAGGTATTTCCAATGTTTAGAAACAGGTGATTTAGGGTGACCTGTAAAATGGAATGAAAGAGGGCTCTCATGGATCCCCTGCTAAACCACATACCTTATTTATCCAGAAGACCATTGCATCCTCCAGGTCAAAAGGAAGCTCCTTAGAGGCACTGAAAGTGGAGAATCTTTTCACGCTGGCAACCACTTTTTCAATGCTGATCATTTCCACTGTGTAGGCCATCATTAGGGCATCGATCATTGGCATGTGTGCACTCTGTCAAGAGAAACCAATTCAAGAATATACAAAAAAGTGAAAATAATAGACTACACTCATCTTCAATTAAATGTCATTTTTTTTAACTAAACAAACCCTTTTGGCAAGTGAAATGAATTTCACAGTATTTCACACAACAATACAAAAAAACCAACTAGGAGACAAACACACAAACAAGAGTTGTAAATATGAACTTACTCTGATACCAAATCTCTTCCATTCAAGCCTTTCCAAATATCCATGTTTAGTTAATCTTATCACAAGAGCCATTATTAGCAAATTTTAAACTGAACAACTATCATATTCTGAATATTCTTATGTTTTAACAAAAGATCTAATATAATTCATTAGAAAAGTAAAATCCTACTGTCTGGCAGTCAGATTGCTGCACAAAGCTAACTCCAGTGGTCTCTGAAGACAAGACTGTTCAGAAACAAACGAGCGCAAGCACAGTACAGCTAAGAAAGGTATGACTTAGTGCCAGCCTTAAATAGTACTGAACCCTTCCAAATGCACAACCCTCTTAGGCAAAGTAATCCCATCTACAGACTATGGGACAGATTGTGGTTAGTTAAAACCAGATACAAACTGCTCTTTAATCCCACAGCTTTTTCACAACACATCTTCATTACTTCCTTGGACAGTGAACTTTTTACTACATCTGCACCCAATATTTGTTACTCAGTACTGCAGAGTGTAATAACTATTACCACGATTATAATTTAAAATGTATCAAACGTACATACCACCAGTGTAAAATGCTTGCAGGTTTTAGGGTATAATAGCAGTTAAAAACAGAAAGGAATCTGTCTGCTAACTGGGGTCCAGACACAATTACAAAAGCTTATTACAATTACAAAAGGATTTGACAAAAAGAGACAGTATAGTGCTATATACTACCAAGGCATATGATAACGTAAACAGTGTTGGGGTAGGATTCAGTGCCAGCAATTTAAAAACAAATATTTAAATTGTACTACTATTTCAATTTGAAAAAAATAAGACCACCTACCATAAAACACTACATATGTAACATTCATAGGGTGTTGCTATTATATAAATACCAAACGACTCAATCTTATTGGCTGGGATCCCTTACAAGCCTGAAACAAGCTTTGTGATTAATCTCGATTATGCAAGGCAGCATATATGCTTATGTGCAACACAAAGTACCGTCCAGGAGTAAATTGAAGTAGACGGCATTTAATCATAGTCAGTAGTATAACACATGTTGGAGGACATTGTAGAATTGAGTATAAATTTGATGAATTATCAGAAAGAGGCTGACCACTAACCAAAGCCCAGTGCTTATTTTAATAAAACCTTTAAAACACTTTCCAAATATCATAACAGCACAAATACATTTTTTTATAAAAACACTTCTTGTCTTGTCAAAATATACAGCTATACTGATAAAGGTATATTGTTCAGAAGTTCAAAAACATGAAAAGCACAGGGTTTGTCAGGATTAATGTAACAGGTCTAAATGTTGCCCATTTAAGATTGAAATATTTCAGACTTAGATCCCTAAAATATGAACCAAGATTAAGTACACAAGTAGATGTGGAAGATATATTTGCCGTGATACTCTTCTGGTATTTGGTTGCCTTTTCACAGTCTTAAATTCAATGTCAACATTCATAGGTGGTGAAATTTTAAAATGTGTTTTTGACTAGTGCATTTTCCTTGAGAGACTACATGAAAAAGTCAGAAAAATAATTTAATCAGCTAGGCCTTTCAGGGCTTGGAGGCACCAAATGTCAGATCCATGTTGATGAAGAAGAAGTGACTGTTTCCCCAAACACATCAAGGTTTTAGTGGCTTGGAAACCCCTTGACAGCTCACTTAAGAACAGTGGGATAAGAACACCAAACCATCTTTTGGGATGCTTCCCATACTGTAATACATTGTGTATTACAATCAACACCTTGGGCATAGCTCCCACAAAACACGCACTTTTTTTTTCAAAATGGTCCCAATGTAGCTTTATCTGTGTGTCAAATAAAGGTTAAAGCTTTAATGAAAGGGAAAAAAAATGAAAATAAACTCAACTGCAATGCTGCAACTCAGATCTGCTCATATGCAGCCCTGAATCAAGGCTGACCTTTTGACTACTGATAGAAATAAGCATTTATACATCTAGTGAACAAACAAGCAGGATACCTGGTTATATCACTGAAACCAAACAGCTTTTTTAAAGAAACAAGTGACATTAAAAGCAAACTTTCCCCTTAATTTAAAAAGGCCATTCCAGACAAAAATATTACACTGGCAAGGGACCCTACCCAGTATTCTCAAATGCTCAGTCTGACAGCTAGGTTTAGGAGTCAGCTGGCGAAATAATCCATGTTCAGTCAAAATTCAAGGAAGGTATTATGTACTTTTCAAAGTGGAGAAAAACTTATCATGACAGATATGAAGCATCAATGTTTAAATTATTCTAGACATGACCTCTATTTACATATTTAAATTACTTCCTTATCATTGTCTTGTTTCTCCATCATTTGCACTCGCATATGGCAACTGGTACCAAATATTTTGTGCTGTTAAGGTTCCTAAGGAAACCTGTGCACATCTTTCGCGATGCGTTTTAAAACTAAATGCAAAGCAAAGATATGAGGTCTTCAGCCATCGTGAATCGTCTCATACACACACATCACAAAACACAAAAGTGACCTCACAGAAGTGTATTGATAATGTGGAGAATGTTGTAAAATGAAGAGTTATTACATTGGTAATAAGTTGTATTACTTTGGATGTGTATTTTAACTTGCTTTTCATATTAAATAGACCCTTGCATACATCCAAGAAACCCGAATCAGAAAAAACTAAATCAACACCCAGACATACAGTATCTAGGATAAACACTGCTTAAGCAAAAACGTTAAAAATATACATCAGTAATCCAAGAAAATCTAACCAGTGGAAGGTAGCCAGTCCAGAGAAAATGTGGAGGGATGTCATTCTCTGCCGTTTACTTTATTGTTGGTTGTTCTGCTGCTATTATCATTTTAATCCATTTAAATTTTCACTCTTTAGAAAATGCAGGAAACTCTTTTGGAAGTCTTTGCATGAAAGGAGATCCATAAAGTTATTTTTAAATTGAAATATTGGTGGGCTTCCAAATAAAATTTACCAAGAATTTTCTACCAGATCAGGTTATGTGATTTACAGAAAGCCCCAAAGCTAACAGGGCCTTGTAGTAACTATGGAAACCATACAAGTTAGTCCTGTGTACTGTAAATGCACTCATCAAGAGCACACGAGACATTTTGGAGCACTTATGCATTTAAAAGGATCTGCATCTTGGTATGATTAATCCCTGCATACACTTCTGTACCTTTCTCGGCTCATAACACGTCCCTGTAACTGGAACAAGCCCGCCAAGGGGAAAAAAATAGAGAAAGTGAGAAACGAATACGTCAATATTTGTTTCCATAGCAGCAGTAGGATGTACAGTGAGGTGTTTTAATAGAATACAGTATGAGCAAATTTATCTGATGCTTCAAAAACTATTCACTTCATGTCTCGGTAAATAAATTTAAGGAGACATTTCACTCATCATACCTACTGATTGCTTACTAAAAAAGGTCTCAACCATCATGGTCTTCATGGAAAAAAATTACTTCACATCCAATGTGACAGATGACAGTTCACCGCAGTGTCTCCTGACCTACTTATGCCCCAAAAATGTCAATATCACCACATGGATAGAAACTGGGTTTCGGCATAAACAAGTTAAATGAACAAAACAGATGAGGAACCATTTATAAACATGTAGAGTAGAAATCTCATATTTACATTTTAAGAATGCCACAATTTTTAACAAAACACTTCAGCTAGCACAGAGGTAAAGAAGAAGCTCAAGTCTCTAAAGACATTAGGTTCTAACAGAACCATAAACCCATGCTACAGTGTCAAGTGTCAGAGCTGGAATACCTTTGTTCAGGTTACAGTACATCATGACAGGCTGAAGTCATCTGCACCAAGAGAAATATTTGCTTGCTATCCTGCACAATTATTAGCCAAATGTGGCTTTACAACATGCTTTAAGTGAGTTTTGAATTATTATAAATGAATTATAATGGAGTCTTAAAACGTTTTCTAAAAATATTAAAAATCTCTATAATTCCGACCTTTTTTCTTAATTCATTTCAAGAATTATTTTTCCAAAGAACTAGCAAAACAGCGTTTTTCTTGTTTTTGTTTCTTAATATACCACAACAATAGAAAAATGTCAGAGAAGAGTTTTCCCTAAAGAATTTTATTACAGAAAAACAAATGTATTCAAAATAGTCATATTGATTATCCCATTAAGAGACTAAACAGGTTTTAATGAAATAATAAATGAAAACAACTCTTTGCTCGACAAAAGCGCAACGAGGTTTGGGAAATGATCATTACATCTCCATTATTGTCAGTGGGAATGGTGCCACAAAACATTGTCTAACCTCCTCTGTCCCAATACCAGCTGTCAGCACTGCATGAATCTCCAATAATCTCTCAGTTTTACCTCCCCAGGCAACCACTGACCTCTGAGCTCTGAGCCACTCCTCCCCCTGGCTCTGCATCTACCCCACCAGCCTGACTGACTGACTGACTGACTGACCGCAGCCAGGGCACAGAACAAGAAGCTGCCCTGCTCCACATGGGAACAAGACTCACATCCAAAGGTCTTGACACTTCAGTTCAAATTATAGACTATGAAATTACCCTCCCTAAAAAAAATTTAAATTGAAAAAGGTATTGTTTTATGTGCATATAGCTTTCCACCAGTCATAAAACTAGCAATAATCTACAAAAAGAGCTCAATGAATAAGAGTCTAGATTATTAACATCTTTAGCGTATCAGTTGTGTGAAATAAAAAAAAAGGTTTAAGAGAGTTTCTTTTTTGTAAAATTTTACATCACAAAAATATATAATACATTCAGGTTTTGAAGATAAGCAAAAACTACACAATGGCTTATTCACAAAATGACATCAGGAATTAGATAAGTGATCACCTGCAGGAAGAACTGCTTTAGGCACATCCTTCTAGCAGAATCAAACTAGCTCTCTTTCACTGAGACATGTCACCATGGTCTCCCTTATCTACTTGGTTATTTCAGAAAAAAAAAAGTAGTTGAATTACCACTCAACCCACTGGGAATGAAAATTGCTCTGAAAGCAATCTGTCACTTCTAAAGCAACTTTAATCAGACAGAAAAGGTTTCATCCGTGGTCTTGTACACTTGCAGGTAGTTTCCTCTAATTCAGATTATGTTTTTGAAGTACAGTCATCAGCATCCCCTAACATTTTCTATACAGTGGAAACCTATGATTTCTTTGTACGGTTATGCTGACAAATGAAGGTAGTAAACTGTAAGGCAATTCATATCAGCAATAATTTCTGCACTACTTTTATTTTCACCTTGTTCCTTACTATCAACTTATCTAAACTGTAACAAGTAAACACAGAAACTTTACTACATAGACCAATAAATCATAAAATCCTGCACAAAATGTCTGAATATTTTTCCCACATTGAACTAGCTCACTGAAATATCTAAGTAATAATCCTGAAAAGTGGAAGAAAACTCGTGCTATAATAATTTAACCAAATCCTTTATAAAGAAAGTTTAGTGAGTAATGCTATTAAGTCCTAAATTTAAAATTCTTTCAAAAAGGCAGAAAAAACGGAGCATGCCTTTTTTAAAGTCTGAACAAGATGAGTGAATTAAGAAACTATAATTTACCATTATGACCTCGAGAATACCAATGCATACAGCAGGGGATTTACTACAGAAATTTTCTGTGAAGTTTTTCTGAGGGAAAAGCATGGCCTCCCACCCAGGACTTAAACCGACGATTCCCCAGTCTGGAGTCCGGAGGCCTAACCAGCACCATACATTGCTGCCCTAGAGCTTTTAAAAAGTGCTGAATGTTTTACTACTGAACATTTACAGAAAGCACTGTTGTCTGTTTTGAGGACTAATAAGCTTTAATAATCATCAGGTGTAGCATTTTCAGGAGTGCAACCCTAAGACACACCAAGCTGGCGGCAACCACCTGACACCAGCAGAGAAATATATTCTGTGAGCCCTCTGGTACTCAAGCAATTAACTGCTCCACTTCACTCACCATTTTGATGGGGGCACAGCTGACATCGGACTCCGATACGGGGGTGTCATCGCTCTCCATGACGTAGATGCCCTTGCGAGACAGAGCCTGAATAACAGACTGGTGTCCCTGCAGAGCTGCCACCTGATCCCCTTTAAGGATGAGGCTGCATACACGGCAATACAGCTCACTGGACAGCAGCAGCTTGATGACTGGTGGCTTGATGTGCTCCTGCTCGTACTGGTCTGTGTAGAATGGGTCCTGCAGGTCTTCTGGGATATTGTCTGGAGCACAAAAGAGACAAACCGTCAACACACTAGGTCAACTTTGCTGGCCGATTACACAAAGGCTGCATTTTTCCCCAGCAAGACAATCGATAGCCTAAGAAACACACTATAAACAGTAAATTGTCAGCTGTAAACATAGAAATATCAGATTAAAAAAAAACACACACGACAGAAACCACAACCTTGAAAATATGCATTATAGACAGAGTTAACCCTTTCATGACACTTCACAATCTAGGTGTCAAAGCTCCCTGGATTCCAAGTATATGATTAGCAGCTCTTCGGCTGCTAATGTTCTTAGGTTTCAAGGGAGGTTTGCAAAGCATAGGCTCTAAACAGAAATCACCAAATTAAATTACTAATGATACATTTTGTACAGAGTACTGGACTACACTGTAGTGCTAAACTGATGATGATCAGCATTTTATATCCTTTAGATGCACTCCTTTGTGACTAGTTTCTCAAGTAACAGAACTGAGACAGTGGAGGCCTACATGAATTTACTGTGGTGTACAATGCTGCCTCCCATAGAGAGCTGGAGATCTCAGTTTCCAAGGCTTCAAGCTTCACTGAGCTCAGCCGCACTGACAAGTTCGAATTATTGCACCACAGGTACAAAGAAACTGTGTGCAGAAGCAATGGCTCATTCCTGTGAAGCAGCAACTAAAAAAACAGTCTTTAGCGAACACAAAATTAATGCTTTTTAAATGGGAAAAAAAGAAGGCAAATTCCTTTATTTTCCTGGACACCCAATAGTGTATAACCTCCATTAATCTAAAAATCTAAACATTTCATTGTGTCCACATTAACCAATTCTCTCTAAATTAGACAGGCCTGAGAAGAATAGTATTACCAAACTATATTTATTAATTCAGATACCTTCTAGGAATTGAAACGGGGAAAAAAAAGTTTCTAGGCTTCATCCATTTTAAATGTGTTCTGAATGCAGCCCTCTAACACTACTAGCATCTGTTAAGTTTAAGACTCAATGCAGAAAGTATTTCCTATTTAATTCAGGCCCCTTTTTTCCACTTGGAACTCTAACTATGGCAGTTGCTTGCCAATCTGTAAATATAAAAAGAATTATTAACATCTTATTAACAACCACTTCATGTGGTTAGTCCTATGATTTTCGTGATGGCAATGAATTTGGGGCTTCATTTAAAACGACAGTTATCCCCCTTTGTCTCCTCTCCCCTCCGTCTGAACATGTTAGGCAAGCTCTTGAAGCTCCGCATCATGTACTGCAGCAAACTGCCCAGCCGCACCTATCGACGCAGGGCCATAAATTCTACAATAGAGCAATACCTCTTTGAAGTTAGCCAACCGACACACAAGAGCCGCCTACTTTCTATGATACAATCGGAATGAAAGGGGTTGCTTAGAACTCATTGTCCCTCTCAGTGTTTAACTTGCTCAGAAGCTTTGCAAATACTCTTCTGCCATTCTCTTGTGTGGTCTTTAACTGTACAATGCCCATCTGCTATTCCAAATAAACCAGTAAAGTATGTTTCCCATCCAGGTTCACTCAGGGTGAATGCACAGAAATGAAAGGAAAAGTGTCAATGCTGCACAGGTCTCAGCAGTGCACAATGCCTCATTAATGGGTCTTCAGAGCACTGTGCATCGCTGATATGTTTCCTCCACTGCACTTTATCTTAGCACCTTCTCCAAAAGCAATCCAGCTTGTGCTTAGACTAAGCAATAACACAAGGCAATCAACCTGAATACACAACAGGGTGAGCCGTTACGTTATGAAATGCAAGACCCCCAAAAAACAAAACAAAGTAAACAAGACCTTTAAAATACTCTGAAATACAGACGCTTTGACTTAGTGTTCTTAATTCTGGGGACCCAAATCTGCTCAGCAGATGCGGTTTATTTTTACCCTTAGAGCTCATGATACTATCAGGTTGAATTATACACATTAAACATTTCAAAGGAAACTACCTTGTTAAGTGGTACCGTCCATCGGTAAGGATGGATGGAACGGAATGTATGATCTAATACGTTATTGTAAGTGTTACTTTTTGGAATCCTAGAGAAAAAAAAAAACACCACCCCACTATTTGAAAACATGAACATGTCCAGTCAGGACAATAATCACAGTTTACAATGTGCTCTACTGATCTTCAATATAAAACAGTAGAAAACTGAAACCATCTCAAAAACCCCCGTCTTAAACGTACAAATTCTCCTGAATAAGATGTAAAGAGGTGTGTAGTTCTTTTAGAGAAGTCTGACCATCATAATATTTTCCACCAGTTACACAATGCAGAGATGGCCATTGATAATTCCAGTATTCATAACTGCAAATAATCTGGTGAACAGGGTACATAACCATAATAAACACAACCTATTTAATGCTTAGAGCAGTCCTCACAGCTTTCGGGATACAAAACTGGGAGCAGCTTGCAATCATGATGCCTCGTCTACTTGCTGTTTTTGCGCACTGATATGGCTTTGTTCCTAACTTGGCTGCCTGCTGGTGTCACAGACTTTATCAATCCCCTTTGCAAGCATTCATTAGGCCCAGGAACAATAGACTACAGAGAGGCAAACATATGGGGAAATCCCCAGTTGTTTCATTTTTTAGCAAAATCAGCCCTACCAAGATAAAGACATACTCCTGCCTTTGATAGAGTACTAAAATATATCATATACATAATCATAACATAAAATCATAATAAATGTCTTGTGAATCCACGGCTAAAACATGGATTACACGGCTACATCATTTAAAATCAATGTTTGACTGTTAATATTCCATTAACAATATAACTTATTTGTGCATGCTGTTTTTAAATCACAGCTACCACCTCTCACCTTTCGGCTTCTCTTCAGAAGTTCATTCTAATCTGGAGATTAACATTTCCTTTTCCGTCCAACAAAGCGCATCACCCAGTGCACTGGTCCCAAGTAATGTAACAAGGTGATAGATTAAAAGCTTATAGGATCTGTCTGCTCAGGCATCAATGGTTGAAATCTTATGTAAAGCAACTTCAGCAATTAAAACATTTCGAGTTCAATTCAAGCTGTTATCCCCTTGGGGAAATAACACAATCACGACCACAAAGAGATCAGGACAACAATACAATGTTTCATTTTAGAAACAGAACCTATAAAAACCAATTTGACCACAACTAATTATAAATAAGGGGATTTAATGGTACAATGGCTGATTTATAACTATGATTTAACCACAATAAAAAACAGGACCTCACTTAAGACATGATTTGCAAAGTCAAAATAAATTATTGTCCACAAAAGATTATGAAGCAATAGAAGAAACAAATCTTACTCAACTGCTCCTGCACCATAATTGTTACCGTGCGATACCGAGGCACTTTGAAAGATTATAAGCTTCCGCAAGACTACTTTAGAAGACACCAGACAGAAAGTCTCACAAGCTGCAAACATGAAACATCATCCTTTTAAAGAGCAATCGACAACATTTCTCATCAAAGAAAGAGCATGTCCATGCAATGTTAATTGCCGTTTCAAAGAACGCACATTAAAAAAAATCAATAACTATAGCATTTTTGCAAAATCCAATTGTGATAAATGGTGATTGACAGTGGCTCAATGAGATGACTACGAGTAATCAAATGTGCACATAGGATAGAAAGGGTTTTTCTTTTCATGGTTAAAATACATTAAGGAATGTCCAAACTTGCATATTCTTGTTCATTTTCATTTAACTCTGCTAAATGAAAGTAACCAATTAGTAATACAAATTAAAAAATTGCATAATTGGTTCAAAAGCGGGTGTTTCCATATATAAAAAAAGAACTGAATAGCCAGCCAGATGAACTGGAATACCCTTGTTCTTAAAAGCCACAAGATCATGCTTCTGTTTTTAGCACAGAGTAGCCGTTTGGGACTAGAAGTTGGATCCCTCATCTTGTAACAGCCCAGAAATAAGGAAACTGGATTGGCAGACACCGGCCACCTGACCACAGAGCTCTATTTATGTGTATGTGGAAAAAGGGTGGGAAACAAGTCTGGAAGAGTGTCTAAACTTGCATAATCCACTCAGACAAAACAAAAAGAATATTAACAGCTTTTAGGTGCACAAAGGGAAGTGATGAAAAAACAAAAATATAATGAACAGAACACATCAAACAGGAACAAATGATCTTTTGACACCTCTAGAAGTGTGAGGGGTGAGGATTCCCGTCTACCTGAAAGTGAAATATTACTTTATTTTTATCAGATAAGGGGCGAACTGCCAAATGCCGACAAAGAACCTCAAACCAAATATTAGAAACTATTTTGATCAGTACTTTCCAATTCATTTGCACACAATGGTACCTACACACTCACACAGCAGCTGCTGCTGCTGCTTTAGGGGACACTAACCTAACTGGCATGTCTTAGGAGAGTGGGAGAAAGCCAGAAGAGGAGAAAACCCCAAACACGGGAAGAACACACACAATCCACAGAGACGGCTCTACAGTCTGGACCCTTTAGTTGTGGCAGACCCTGCCCTGACCGCCACACCACTATGCCACCCACTTTTGCAATCCAACACAGTAACACAAGCTTGCAACAAAAGACTGCCCTCATCACTGTTTGAAACGACGTGGCATTCCTGTGCACAAAGAGCGGGATGCCTGCTTCTCTCTGTGCTGACAATGCCACTACATACAAAGAGCCAACTGACTTCTACACCATTCAACATTTTCGGCAATTGTGCGACAGGAAAAGCAGAAGGCCGACAGAACACAAGTTACACTTTTACACTTTCTTCCCCCCATTTGTTTTTACTTTTGTCTAACAATAATGAGCATTTTATTTTCAAGTGCAGAGTTCTGATTTGAGCTACTTACATCCACATGATGTAAGTAGAAAGGTTACGAGCTTTTTAAAATGCAAAGTAAACTAATGGATTCATACAATGATCTCACCACAACAGATAAGTGACTAGACTTACTGCATATGCAAGGACAGAAATAGCTTACCCAAACTCCCTGCAAAACCCAGCTACCTTAAAGCACATTAATCCTATGAAGAAGATCTAAAATATCAAAGATAAGGAGTGTTTGGCAGCCCAACACAGCTGACCTATTCATTTTCGGAACTTTAGAAAGCGTAAGGACCCATAAACGCTGTACAGGTTTCATGGAAATGTATTACTATTGTGATGGGGTGAGGATGTCTATGCTTAATGAAATTATGATCCTGAAATTAAACATTAATAACCTCAGCAACTGCTTTTGAGAAAAACAGGTCAATGGCTTTACACATGACAATCTCTGTAAAAATCTTTCTTGAAAACGTACTTTCTTCATTTTGACAAACACAAACTGTGAAATGTTAATGAGTCTGGTGTGGCTCTGTGAATCAAATATACTGTACCTGGGTAACTGCAAAAGTGCTTGCAGCAATGCAGTGAAAACAAAATCAGCATAAAAGGCCTTTAAAAGACTCCAAAATACTAGAGGGATGTCTACAGATGGTTATTTAAACAGATTAGATTTTTCAAAAAAAGCCACAAGTTCTAAAAAGCTAATGTACCATACAGAACATTGTTTTTCTTATTAGCACGCTCAACAATTCACTTTACAATACCAGTGGCAAATAATTGGCACAGATTGGCACAAAAACCACAACACCACAAAAAATGTAGATGACTACATTTCCACTCACTGCCACTCATGTGATAATTACACAGAAGGAACTACTGGATTCAAAGTGATTCCTTATTTAAACTCGATTTATCCCAGCAGGTTAGGTTCCAGGTTGTAAAGGTTCATTAATACAGCATATTAACAATTTCACAATATGAATGACAGTGTGAAAGAAGATGAATCTGTGGTCAGAACATAGTGGGATGTGGAACTACTTTAAAAAATTGCATTAAATGGAAGGTGACCAGTTTTTATGCATTATTTATACAACGTAATGGAAGTATTTTACTAATAGTTCATCTACAGTTGCATATGAAAGCAAGTGCCATCTTTCCATTATTTTCAGAAACATACATAACAGAAGTTTGGAAAACTGAAAGAAACTGTGACCTGAACATTTAGGTTCTACAAACTGAAAGCAATATTGCGCATGCAAGCATAAAAGTTCAACACATTTACACTTGTGATAGATAACCTTGGACAAACTGACACAGCAAAAAACACATATTTGATTTCCAATACGAAAACAAAGGATAGACGCAGCAGCATGCTGTCTGTATACTCTAGTTATTGAATTGTCCTGAAAGCTCCACTTTAAAACAGACTGGATATAAATAAGGTTCTATTTTGGAGTGTCACACTTAGACCTTTTAAACAAGAGATTCATTTTGATCCAGTGTTATTTAAGTGTAGCTAAATCCCCAGGACTTTCATTACTGTTGCAAATGAGGTCATTCTTAGGTAAGTGAAGCTACTTCAAATAAATTCCAAACAGTTAAAGAGCAGCCCACATTTCAGCAGTCCAATGCGCCGATATTTTCCATTATGTACATTACAGGATGCCTGTTGGAAATCTCACCACTGTTTTCTAGACTAATCATCAATACGAGCTCCAGGATGAACTCAGTGTGCTGTAGCCATGCCAGGTAAGGTAACCATACCAACTGAAAAACCTTCTGTAATTAACTGCCTGGGTGTGTGAACTGTGCTTTCAGCCCAACAGCTATGGGAAAGCTTTTTCAAAGCCAAGCTGTGTCAGATATCACTGGAGTCCTTGTAATAATGATAAAACTGTGAAGCACCAACAAGCCTTCATCTCTGTTTCCTTTAAGAACTCTCACTTTGCAGGGATGGACAACACTAGAGCTCTGGAGTGTATAGGGCCCTAGCATCCTTTCATCCTAAATCAGCTAATTGGTAATTTAGTTTATTATAAAACAATTACCAATACATATTTTTTTTGGTCATCTATTTTTTTAATTTAACACGAGTTGCTATTTGAAAAGTACAGCCATTTCTGCTGTAACATGTCTTTCCATAACACTAATTGGCTGTATGATTTACCAGGGAATAACGCCTTTTGCAGGTGCAAGTTGTCCATAAAGTAATCGTGTACCGTATTCACGCGTCACTAGTTCCACTAGAATAAAAACGGTTGCGCAGCAAGACATGCTTGGGATGCTGGGGGAATTATCTCACACATTGGCGTCCGTTTTTGCCCAACCTGCATATGCAACAAATGCATCTGTGCTCAGCCCTATTTTCATCCTTTAGAAACACTGATAGAAACTTTGCCTTTATAATGAGTGGCAAGGGTATGAAGCATTCTGCTAGTGTGTGTGGTGCAAGTGAAAAGAAAAGGAAAGTTACTACTCTGGAACGAGACTGATGTTATAAAGCAACGAGAGAAACAAAGGAATATGATGTGATTCGAGCTATTGGGCTTAGTAGTGTGTATTGTTAACATTTCATATATAAAATGTCTCACCTTCTACTGTAGAATTTCTCGTCGCTCAGCAAAGTAAATACTGATGCATATTAATAATAATAATAATAATAATGTCATCACTTCATTAACCCTTTACAATTTCTTGCATTAGGAATTTGTCTTTTCGCATACCCCAGCTTGCTCTCCATGAGACACACAGACAGGGAGAGAGCCTGGGGTCAGAGCGCAGGGTCTGCCATTGAACGGCGCCCCTGGAGCAGTTTGGGGTTAAGGGCCTTGCTCAGGAGTCCAACGGAGTAGGATTCCTCTGCCGGCTGCGGGATTTGAACTGGCAACCTTCCAGCCACAGGCGCAGATCCTTAGCCACAGAGCCACCGCCCTAATTATGCCTTATTATATCTATTTTTTCACAGTTTTCTGTTTAAAATGATCACGATACACATTCAGAAGTTATACATTCAAACAAATAATATGACCAATTACTATAGAAAACATACCTTCATTTAAACCTATGTAGCAGAAATGCCCGTACCAGGAAATCCTGCAGGAACGCTCAGGTACTAGTGCGGCCCAATCCTGTCGTTCCAGATAAAACTACAGTGGTGTTTTTTCTTTCCTCCCACATTTGGAATACGGCCCCCTACCCACCTCAAACACACACTTCTCCAGATCTGTTGCTGTCAATAATCAATCAACTGAGTTTACAGCTATGAATTTACACAAACATGCAAGAGATACAGACAACCCACAAGACATGCAGTCCAGCCATCTGCTATTTTTTACAATTTAAACTTTAAAGCAACTACTGCCCATGTTAGCATCTAATGGATGATGCCATTTTCACTGAGAGAACTGCAGGCTTACAGGGGTCACTGGTGCATGACAAGACAAGAATAGCCTGTCCTGTTGAAACCAACCTGACCCCAGAAGTACTCAGACAACTTTACACTACTGGGGTTGTCCAGGTCACAGTCAGATAACAGTTGATCACACTGGGCATGTCTGAAATATAAGGCTCAGCTCCAAATAAATGCCTTCAAGGGTGGAGTCACTTGGGAATCCAGAAGATTATAGTGTTCTTCAACCCTTTCCTGTTCCTGAGGACAGCAAGCACTGAAAACCCTGTTTCTTCTGTAAGCCAACTACAAACTGCAGAAGGCTGAATATTCACTCAGCAATCAAGAGCACTGTCTACATTTCCTGAATGAGAATAAATTAAGACTGCAGCAGAAAGTAACAACACCTCATAATGTAGCATGAACTACGTTGACTCACTACTGATGTAACTGTTAAATAAAATCTCAGTAGTTATAAAAGGAGTTTTATTCACAACAATTTAAATGCCTTACTATTAGAAAAACTGGATTAATTATAAGATTTTCAATTTGCAAGATGAATCTGAGTATCACAAGATTTTTCTATAAACTACAGCATCTTAAACACAGAACTAAATCACTTCTGTTACACTATTAAACTGTTTCATCGAATCATATTGCAGGCCTATCAGATACTACAGGCTTGCTTTTCGACTCATCGTTTCCAAAACATCTCTAGAAAACAGAATAATGTCTTGTCATTTGGCAAACTGCTTTATACCATACGGTGTCGCGGTGAATCCAGAGCCTACCTGGCAAGCAACAAGCACAAGGCAGGGTACACCCTGGACGGGACGCCAGTCCATCGCAGGGCAAGTGCAAGTCAATCATACAGGGGGACAATCTGGAGTCCACGGTAAAGGCTGAGGAGGGAAATTCGGCTCAGACACCAGGATAACTCCCTACGCTTATCGAGAAGTGCCCAGGGATCTTTAATGACCACCGAGAGTCAGGACCTTGGTTTAACGTCTCATCCAAAAGATGGCTCCCACTACAGTATAGTGTCCCCACCACTATACTGGGGCATTAGGACCCACACAGACCGCAGGGTGGGCGCCCCCCGCTGGTCCCACTAACACCACTTCCAGCAGCAACCATAGCTTCCTAGGAGGTCTCCCATCCAGGTACTGACCAGGTTCAACCCTGCTTAGTTTCAGTGGGTAGCTAGCTGAGAGCTGCAGGATGATATGGCTGCTGGCGAAAGCATAACCTACCATGAAATTAAAAGTATAGTAAGATTTTGACATTTGCTAAAAAAAAGCCTGGGCTGTATTGTAAAATGCTTAAGATGTTCATTTTATGGCACCGTGGTTACATTTCTAACCATGAACGCAGTTCAAATGCAAAACAATGTGAACCAATACACAAAAGGAATCCCAAACATGTTTATGTGCATCTTGAGTGAAATTCACTGGTCTTGATCAAAACAAAACTATGCATCACTTCAGGACTCCTGTTCACTGATAAAGGTCATTTAACTAGGATGAAGGCTGCAATTTCCTGAATATCAGCAGGACAGTGTAGCACCCGCCAAAACACAAGTACAGCAACCCACTGAACAGCTCCTCGACCAAATAAAAAGGAACTAATTAAATGCCAATTTTGTCGACTGGAGACAAATGGTAATCACACATACAAACAACTAAAAAATAAGCTCAGTTGTAAAATTAACCCTAATGCAGTAATATGACATCATGAACACTTGTTTGTACATAAACTCATTTTGGCATTAATACACATTAAAAGGCCTAATGAAAATTCAAAGGACAGGCACAAAATGTTAATATTCTACTCGGACTTCAATCATAATTGTGATGACTGATAATGCAGGTCTATCAATCAAACTACGGAATTACAAATGCAACTTTAAGAACCTTCCAGTAGAGGTTCCAACAAAATTAATAGCAGTTTATCATTGCCATTAAAGAGGCAGGTGTTTCGAGCTGGATTGGCTGTGCAATGTGTGTAAAATAAGAAGAAAGACCAGAAGAAAAGGTATATGCAGTCTGAAAAAAGTTATTGTAAAAAACAAAGTATCATGCAAGACACTATTTACAGCCTCCCTCTGATCTGCTCTACCACTACAGTCTTAAATCTTGAAATATTAACAGTCAGAACACAGAGTACAGTGTAACACCCGTAACGATAACCCATATCTTAAAAACCAGGTCAACTGGGGAAAGAGGCGTTTATGTAATATTTTAACCTTCTTTCCATGTAATACTCGCTCTGGAATGTTTCCTTATTAGCTGCCTGGCTAGGAATTACTATCAGTCCTGAAAACACTGTTTTGCTTGCATTATTAGAACAGAGTTCGGCTCCAGTACACAGCACTGAACATCCTCTGTCAGCAAATTTAGTGTTTACTCAATTTACACAAGGTTTACCCACATCTTTTAACAGGGAGGGCACAGTTTAACCTTCTTCCCTTATTCCAACAGTATTCTTTATCGCCCTGAAGGGTCCAAACAATGGAAATTTAAGGGGAATACTAAACCTCTTGAATTGTCAATTTAACATTAACTTATCTGTCACACCAGTCGAAGGACAGATTGACCAAGAACAGGCCTCATTAATATTTAAATACAATGCGTCTCGCAACATAATAAAATTTAATGCCCCTGCCAAATACATTACAATTAGAGGTATCATTATTTACAAAAACAAGATTTTTCCCCATATGTATTCAAACAAGACAAAGATTACTTTGATAATCTTTTTAACAAAACACACTCTGTTACAACCAGTGATGGCGATGTAAGTATTGAAATTCTGAAATATCTTTTGCTTCATAAAAAAAACAGAGTGCAGGGGGTGACAGGTGTAGATCTTCTTTGCTGGTACCAGGATTTGATCATGATAATTTGCTGACTTACAGCATACACAGCGCCGCTTCCTAAACAGCAGAGAACTCACCTATGCCAAAAGGCCAGGTTGGGAGAATTCTACACTGCCTACGTTTCAAAGAGAAGGGGTGGGTGACATCAATGCTGAAACACGCACAGTGCTGCTGAGTCCAGTTACACAAGACAAGCATTGAAAATCAGGGTGAAACATCAAGTCAGATTTAATTAAAACTAATTAACAGACACCTTTCACGCAGCAAAACTCAACTATTGTAGTATTTTAGACTGAATGCACAAAAGAAATTATGTCTATAATTAGCCAAAAGGTCAAATTCTTAAGAAAAGAGCAGCCAGAATATAATTTCTTAAAACACAATCTTGCCTGAGCTGCATTCCTCAGATTCCTAGAGAGTTAACCAAAAAGCTGCATTCCCTTTTAAGATAACTTTGGAGATCAGAAAAGAGGCAAGTTTTTCATACAAATCAGTATGAAATCGGAGGTAACTATAAATTGAAGTGAGGCTTGTAAATGCCTGCTACTATCACACTCTAAATCAATTAACACTCAGATTGGTTCAGCAGTGATTAAAAACAAATCAAGTTACACCACAGCCAACTGTTTCAGTTCTGAAGTTGCTGTGCAACATAAATCAATAAATACAGTGCCTTGCGAAAGTATTCGGCCCCCTTGAACTTTTCAACCTTTTGCCACATTTCAGGCTTCAAACATAAAGATATAAATTTTTTATTTTATGTGAAGAATCACCAACAAGTGGGACACAATTGTGAAGTGGAACGAAATCTATTGGATTTTTGAAACTTTTTTAACTAATAAAAAAATGAAAAGTGGGGCGTGCAAAATTATTCGGCCCCCTTGCGTTAATACTTTGTAGAGCCACCTTTTGCTGCGATTACAGCTGCAAGTCGCTTGGGGTATGTCTCTATCAGTTTTGCAAATCGAGAGACTGATATTCTTGCCCATTCTTCCTTGCAAAACAGCTCGAGCTCAGTGAGGTTGGATGGAGAGCATTTGTGAACAGCAGTTTTCAGCTCTTTCCACAGATTCTCGATTGGATTCAGGTCTGGACTTTGACTTGGCCATTCAAACACCTGGATACGTTTATTTGTGAACCATTCCTTTGTAGATTTTGCTGTATGTTTGGGATCATTGTCTTGTTGGAAGATAAATCTCCGTCCCAGTTTCAGGTCTTTTGCAGACTCCAACAGGTTTTCATCCAGAATGGTCCTGTATTTGGCTGCATCCATCTTCCCCTCAATTTTAACCATCTTCCCTGTCCCTGCTGAAGAAAAGCAGGCCCAAACCATGATGCTGCCACCACCATGTTTGACAGTGGGGATGGTGTGTTGAGGGTGATGAGCTGTGTTGCTTTTACGCCAAACATATCGTTTTGCATTGTGGCCAAAAAGTTCGATTTTGGTTTCATCTGACCAGAGCACCTTCTTCCACATGTTTGGGGTGTCTCCCAGGTGGCTTGTGGCAAACTTTAGACGAGACTTTTTATGGATATCTTTGAGAAATGGCTTTCTTCTTGCCACTCTTCCATAAAGGCCAGATTTGTGCAGTGTAAGACTGATTGTTGTCCTATGGACAGACTCTCCCACCTCAGCTGTAGTTCTCTGCAGTTCATCCAGAGTGATCATGGGCCTCTTGGCTGCATCTCTGATCAGTCTTCTCCTTGTCTGAGCTGAAAGTTTAGAGGGACGGCCAGGTCTTGGTAGATTTGCAGTGGTCTGATACTCCTTCCATTTCAAGATGATCGCTTGCACAGTGCTCCTTGGGATGTTTGAAGCTTGGGAAATCTTTTTGTATCCAAATCCGGCTTTAAACTTCTCCACAACAGTATTACGGACCTGCCTGGTGTGTTCCTTGGTCTTCATGATGCTCTCTGCGCTTTCAACAGAACCTTGAGACTATCACAGAGCAGGTGCATTTATACAGAGACTTGATTACACACAGGTGGATTCTATTTATCACCATCAGTCATTTAGGACAACATTGGATCATTCAGAGATCCTCGCTGAACTTCTGGAGTGAGTTTGCTGCACTGAAAGTAAAGGGGCCGAATAATTTTGCACGCCCCACTTTTCATTTTTTTATTAGTTAAAAAAGTTTCAAAAATCCAATAGATTTCGTTCCACTTCACAATTGTGTCCCACTTGTTGGTGATTCTTCACATAAAATAAAAAATTTATATCTTTATGTTTGAAGCCTGAAATGTGGCAAAAGGTTGAAAAGTTCAAGGGGGCCGAATACTTTCGCAAGGCACTGTAAATGAGGTCTGTATAACCAACACAAGAAACAATATAAGATAAGCTCATCAGAAATACTCCACGGATCTCACACCAAGCTTTGCTTTTGGCAGTCCATCTGCAACGGGATCTTCAAATATCTGGAAGTAGCTAATGGTCATATATCTTGTATTTCAATTACTTTACCAAAATCATGCATTTTACATGTCAAATAGTCTAAGCTTTAAAAGTTCAAATTCAAACAATCCATCCAGGTCAAAACAATTCCCAATCAAATGCCATGTAATCCGTATTTGTACCCTACCTCTATGCACACAGCTAGTAAGACACAGAATTTATCCACAGAAACATGTAATGCTTTTCCTAGCAAAAAAACAAACACAATGGGAATAAACTGATTCACCTAGAGTAACTGTTTTCTAAAACTTCAATAAAGACGTATTCCTTAAGACTTACTTCTGTCCTAAAGGATTGATTTCTCATTTATAGATAACTGTCTTTACTTAAGATGAAAAAAACCACAAAACAATTTCATTCTCAGAACAAAATGACTGTAGTGTTTGTGTTATCAGCTCTGAATGGAGCACACAGAATGCTGACCCCTAGTCTGTAGCTCTTGTCCCTAGCAAGGACAGACTTAACTGGTCTATTTTATTTTGCCAGTGATGCATATGTAACAAAGACTGGAACTAGGCTAGAAACACTAACATAACAAGCACCAGGGTCCACAAGCAGCTACATCAAAAACAAAAGTTAAAAATTGATTAGATAAAGACACTGCATTTTCAGCTTACTGTGCATTCCTGCCATACTGCTTTCAGACATCTCTATGTGTGAAATATGTCTTAAGTCATAGCTTAATTTAAACAATAGGGGTCCTATAATCATCATTTACATACAGTACAAGCAGCAAGCTCCTTTCATTTATATACATAATTTAAATGATAACAGAATGAGGCTTTTGAGTTCTAGAAATTACACTAACCTCTGACCCTTCATTAAAGCATGTTAAAATCAAAACATCTCTTACGAAATCTAATCTAAGTAAAGTACCACTATTTTCTGTTAAAACTCAGCTCCAAGGTCTTCTGAGATCTTTTTACTTGGGATTTATAACTTAAATGATTTTTTTAATGTAATTTTGTGCAAACGGCTCTTTGCTTTCTGTTACAACCTCCCTAAAACAGTACAGAGATCAGGGAAGCTTCAACTCATGTGGTCTGTTTACATTCTTTCAGCGTCCAACTTCCTTCGACCGAATACTGGGCACTACTGTCTCTTGATGCTCTTTAACAAAGAAAGACAAAAGAAATACCCCCCGAATTCCCTCTTTTCTCGCATTAAAATAACCCTACCTAAACCATCCAAAGTCCTTGTATTTACAACACGCAAAAGAATCAGTTTTGCCCTTTTCACCTCAGTCCTTTTACCTGTACAACAGTACTGTGCACAAAGAAACACACTTCAACATCAAACCCTTGACACACCGTATACGTGTGTGATTTGGTGTGGTTTCCGGTTTTTACGCCGAACAGAAATGGTTCGACCATTACTGGGCCACAGTGTAGCACAGATGAAGACGACATTGTCAATCACTCCGGGGTGAATCCTGTAACAGATCCTGATTAAGACGGGTCACATACCGATATTAAATTCTAAACCCAGTATCTCAGTGATGATCTCACTGGCTCTCGATACAATGCCTTAAAAAAATTGATCCGGCATCGGACTGCAAATGTGAACAATGACCGATCGGTTACTTACCTATCCCGTAGGCTTTCGCGAACAGCCAGCGCAGATTAGCAGCTATTTTTGCCCGGGATGAATCATAGAGCTCCAAAGGTACAACCTCCGGCGCCCCGTCCCCCCCAGAATCCATCTTCCTTCTGGTGCTGTCTCCCCCAGCACAGACATCTACATCCATCCTACAGTAGAAAGAAAGCCCAGGCTGATACTTTCACATCCGATGTGTCTTTTTTTTTCTCTTGTCAGACGACCTAGTCGCACAGATACACAAAACAAATGCCATACAGATACGGATTCGTTAAAACCCAAATGCTTAATTATCTGGAGGCTGTCAAAGCGGAGCCTGATGTAAACTAATTAGCTTGATAGAGCTGGGGTGAAAGAATAAAAAAAAAACAGTGCCACAAAGCCACTGAAATGTGCTTCGTAAACAATACCGGAACGCCCATAATACACATTTTTCGACCCTCGCATTGGGAATTCAATCGTTTCACAAGTTGTTAATCGTGACATTAATACGTTTCGTATGAGGCCTCGCCTGTTCATCCACATACAGGCAGATGACATTTTTCCAAGCTGGGCGTGATAATGCCAAGTGCAGCTATAATCACAGCCCCATTATAAAATAAGAAAATACAAGGTATAATTAAGAATGAACGCAGCGAGTAATTTTCGGAGGAATCCGTTTTCGAATTTAAAACGATTAACAAACATGTATTTGCCGATTAATAACAGTGAATATTTAAAAAAACAACAATTTCAGAAATACTGCATATAGCATGGCATATGGCACCGGCAACAGAAAGCCGAAAAAATAATGAATGAATGTTCGTGTGAACAGGCTAAGCAGACAGCTTTTTGTTACGATGGGTGACAAGCAGATTAAATAATACCTTTAGAACCGTCCAGGATCCACAATCCAGCTTTAAATGTTAGTTTAAAAAAAAGGCAACCAAGACGTATAAAGGGAAAATAATTCAGTTCCACTGTGGCATATCGGCCAAGCAGCACCAGCAGCGGAATCAAAAGGTCTCCTCCCCAACAACGCGATCCAATCTGCGGCCTACATGGTAACCGCCACGGCAGGGAGAGAGAGCGAGCAAGCGAGGGGGAGAAAAAATTAGAATAAAATAAAAAAAAAAATTAAAAAAAAGGCTTGCAAATTTTAACCACCCCCCTAGATTCCGATGACCGGGCTCTTCCGCTGCTCTCTCGCCTGTCTCCTAGCCGAGCAGGCTGCAAATCAGTCTTCGTTTTCAATAAAATAAAAGCTCTACCTTGCCGACACAGCCAGTGCAGAAAGCTTGTCTCTATGGGGATCTCGGGCTCTGCCTGTATTTCGGTCGGTCCGTTACGGGGGGGGGCGCAGCCAGCACGCCTGCGTCAAGATGGGAACACCGGGCAATAATCGCCGGTGCACAAGCGGGGAGGGAAATTCAAAACGGCACCGCGGTGAATTAACATGAGCGGGCCAGTGTAATTAGCTAACGAGAACAGAAATGGATGTTAAAACCGTCCGCCACACCGGAGATAATAGTGGGCTTCTCGAATAAATCAAAATTAAGCATTTAATATGTACAGTAATTCACAAACAGTCCTGTATTTGACAGGAAAATGGCAATCAAAACGTGTCTACCGAAATAACGTCCACGGAGCTACATTTAGTTAAAATCTGAAACGCAAAAACTTGTAAATATGATATTTATTTTAGCAGCTTTATAAAATTTTATTTTTTTTAACAAATAAAAACGCTGTAGGGTGGTTTACCAACGTAAATGGTGCCATTGATTTCATCCACGAGAGACTTCTGAAAACCATGCTAATGTAACAATTTAGCACCATACAAATATCAGCCTATATGTTATGTATTTTGCTTATATGGTTTTTGTGTTATGTCAATAGCTGTTATATGTATTCCTGTGTTATGTGACAACATTTAAAACCAGAAATGCTGCAGGTTAAATTTTGTTTTGACCCACTAATCACCCACAAGAAGAGATTCAGAAGTAAAAAAATGTAGAAACCCCAGTTTAAATCTGTCTGCTCAATAACTGCTGTTAATCAGTAACCTTGAATGTCTGTATACACACAAAAACACTTGCTTACAACAGAAGAAAAAAATCACAAGATACGAGTGAAATGTGATGTGCTGGAGGTACTAAAAGATAAATAAACAAAAACAGCATGGATGTGGGCAGTTATTATTATTATTATTATTATTTTTATTTTAAAAAAGGAGCAAATTCAACTGTATAAACATTTTGTTCAGTTTGATAGGCCATTATAAGGGCTACACTGCATATACTAAATTTGAATAATGTTACAAGTATTCAAATGAATAGTGTATATACTGTATCTGAAGCCTTTTGAAGTGACTACTAGTGAAGTAAGGGGCTTCTGTCATCAGTGAAGGCTATAACTATTAAAAAGCTCACTATTGCTGCTGCTTGCATCTACATCTGCATAGTTTTAATGTATGTGAGACAGAAATTACTATCCACAATCAAGAAACAGCAATCATCCATGTATTAAATCATCATGGAAGATCTGTTGAAGTGAAATTCCACTGTCCGTGTTAGTGTGGTCAGCCAATTTATTGATTTTGTGGTTAATCCTGGACAAACAACTACCCTGCTTACTAAGAAAGCCTGCCCTTGCTGAAATAATACCCCCTTTGCAGTCTAGCAACAAGTCTGAATATACGACTGCTTCATTAATTCTTGGTTGTCTTGGTTTTGGTCATCTACTATTGTATATTATGTGTTGAAGCTAACTGTGGGGATGTTCTGTTAAACACAGTCTACATCAGTAGACAACCAGTATTTATTTGAGCAGTCGCTCCTATATTTTACCTGATCTCCCAAAACGTGTAACAATGTAAGTTGTCCATCCATCCACTTTCTAACTGTTTCTTCCAAGTCAGGGACATGAGAGAGCCGGAGCCTATCCTAGTAAGCAGTGGGCACAAAGCAGGGCACAGCTTGGACGAGACGGAGGTCCATCTCAGGGCACACACACACACAAACACACTCACACTGGGGCAAATTTTCCCAGAAGCCAATTAACCTACTAGTATGTTTTTGGACGTTTGAAAACCCACATAAACACAGGGGGATCATAGCTGGTACATCAGGCTTGGAACAGAACCTAGGGCCTCAGTGCTGTGAGGCCCTATATGCCAACATCCCCATGTAAACTACTCTTCACTAAAATCTACAAAAGATATAAAAGATATCTGTAAAAAACTAATGCTTATCATTATTCATATTCAGATATGGCCTTATGAAGTCAGGACTGTTACAAGAGCCAATCTCCGAGTCTCAGATCTTGATAATTATTTATCTTAGCACTTGGAGGATAATTTTGCAGTTAGCTCTAAAAATGTGTTAAAAACACTAAAGTAGTGGTTACCCCCCAACCCCACTGACATCGTGTTTAAAACAAACCAGAGCTTTAGCTTGTTAAAACTAAACAGTGCAGTATGGATAGATTTCTGACAGGGCTGGTTTGTAATTCCTGTTTAGAATCTGTTCATACGACGAAGAAGGAATGTAATTAAAATAAATTATTTGAAACAAAGTCACACAGCGTTTAGGTTTTTCTTATACTTAGTAGGAAACAAAAAGAACCTTCAAAAACGAAAGGACTGCAACCACTGTTATGATGTGGCTTTCAGGTAAAAAATGCAAACCCCTCAAGTGTTAAAAACCTATTTAAGGTTTTGAAAAGAAATATCAATGTGAGTATTCAAACAGAGGCTCATCTATGATCTAGATTTTAGGATTAAATCCTAAAATCCCAAACCCCTAAAACAAATCCATTTAGTGATGATTGTTTTAACTGGTTTGTTTTCAAAAGGAGGAAAAATAATTTTGGTGAGTTTTATAACACATTCTCTTATAGCAGATAATAGATATGAAAGGAAAGCTTTTGAAATTGAAGTTCTAAGAGGAAGACTGAAATTCAAGGCCTGATTAACTCTGATGCAGATCTGCATATCATTATTGGTAGAAAAGCTCTGTACACTAGAAAACAACAAATGAAACACAGATGGAGAGATACAGGGTTTCCACATTTTAGTAATGGAGCTGTGTGGACAAATTGAAAACTCAAGTCTATCATTCCTGATAGGGATTTTAAAATATAGCTTGAAACACCAAATGTGCAGTGCAGTGGCTCTGTGGCTAAGGATCTGTGCTTGTGGCTGGAAGGCTGCCGGTTTGTATCCCCTGGCTGGCAGAGGAATCCTACTCCATTGGGCCCCTGAGCAAGGCCCTTAACCCCAGCTGCTCCAGGAGCACTGTATGAATGGCTGACCCTGTTTTGACCCCAAGCCCCTCTCCCTGTCTGTGTGTCTCATGGAGAACAAGTTGGGGTATGCAAAAAAAGACAAGTTCCTAATACAAGAAATTGTACAGTATATGGCCAATAAAGTGATCTTAAAAGCCTGAAAACTCTTGAAAACTAGAATCGGTTTTTGAATAATGTCTCAAAATGCCAACCAGAAGCACCAGTAATTCAGTTGTACATGTGACCATTAAAGCTTTCACAGTGCAAGGGCTGTCAGGACAGTACAGAACGTCCTGTACGGTAGTGGTGCAAATTTCCATTTCAAACCCGCACCAAGTGACTTGCCCGAAGCGATGGATCAGATTGCACTCGACAAAGAAGGGGCACAGCCCTCGGACACAGCCTGATGCAATCTGTCATTAAAAATCGTTCTCAATTTTTGTTGCGCATATGTGATCTAATGTGATCGCCAAGGGCGTCCGGTTTTAAAATCGGGGGGGAACGGCTTGCGGAGCGATTATAGGGTTGGTTGGGGTTCAGGAAGGGGCAGGGCTGACGAGGTGTCGGGGTATACTATATAACCACTTTTCGTCTTGAATATTCAACATGCAAAAAAAACCGCTGACTCTTAAAATTCACCTCGCCAACTCTTACAGACACCTGCCTTCTAAAACATCAGTCTACGACTAAGGGCGTGTCCAGAGGGTGTCCACGCATGTCAAATAACTTCCGCACTCGAGTCTGACCCCAGACGGTTGTTCCAGATTTCTTATCGCGCATTTTGGTCCTCATCATAAAATCACGGTCTCTTGTATTTTTCTTTTTTAGCGTTTACGTTTTTTTATTCGAAACCTTCCTCCCCACTCCCCCGCCAAATCTCCCATAAGAAATCCGAATACAGATAAAAGTCCTTTTTTTTCTGTCATGCAGTCAGTGACTTGCACCTTTTCTGACGAGCACGGTACAGCCCCCTTCTTGTCGTGAAATACTCCATGGTAACGGCCATCCCGAGCGGAGCTGCTGTTCCTCAGTCACCGGCTTCCTGGAGCTCATGTAGCCTTTGTGCTTAACGCAGCCTGCGTAGCACCGCGCTCAGCTGCCCGGCAGAAGAGGTCTTGGCTCCCAGCCCAAGTGCTGTGATTCATATCCAGTAAAATGCCTGATGCAAATGTTGTGCGTCTCTCTGTGTGTATCTGGAATCGGTTTGCTCTGGTCTCCACGGCAACCGCAACATCAAGAATTTTTTTTCTTCTTTTTTTCAGAAACATGACATCATGAGCAAAACACTAGGGGAAAGGGGGCATTTTCAGCATCTCTGAGGCAATTTTCCTGTCTCAGATAAGATAATTAAATTATATGGAAGGAAGACATCGTTTTATTTTTCTAGATCTCAAATGGCACTTTTGCGCACATGTAGCTTCTTAATGATTTGTTGGGACATTTACTGCAGGAAATATGTTTTCAATTTTATGGTTATAAAACACTCTGGCAACGTTGAAAATCCTGTAAGACCGACTGAGGAGAGGGAAGGTACAGTATCTCTGAGCATCAAGCTGGGTTATCTGCTCCTTGCTTAGTGATTGTAAATTGCTCCTAGGCATGATAACTGCCATCAGAAGCACAGCTATATTAAACCTTTTATATTTTCAGTATAACCCTTTGAACACTAGGAACTACTAGGAACTGGTTAAGGACAAATAGACCTCGTGTGCAAATGTGGACATCCTTAATGAAAATTATATATAGAATTATGAATCAACAGTACCTAAAAATAAAATTTGATAACTGATGGTTAAAAGATACAGTATCTAAGTAATGTGATATCTATAATATTTAATAAAGAAGTGAGAGACATAAAGCAGATGGATGAATTTATAGTAGGTTTTTTTTCTGCCTTCCCCAAGGAGTCCTCAGAGATTTGTTCTCTTATTGCTATTATAGGGGAAATAGAATATATGTTACAATAGATATGTCTTAACATTATTGTAATAAAGATCTATAAAAAATAGTGTGCTTTCCAGATACTTTAGCATAGAAAAGAGCACAAACAGACATACCACCAGCAGTTAAAATTAATTTGTTCATGTATACAGGGGAACCGGGCTCTTTAAAGGAAATACTTTATATGAAAAGAATAAAAAATAAAGACTTTATTTCCAAGGGTTTCCAAGACCTGTATAAGTGTACTTATAACTAGAATGAAGTGTAATACACAGGGTTTAAATGCTAAAACTGCTTTATTTCAAACAAGCACATTGTTATTTTTATTGTATTGAATTAGTATAAACAAGATTGTTTTTTCTTCAGTACACACTAAACAGATGCCAACAGTATTATTATTCGTGACAAGGTTATGGAGTATACGAACTGACAAGTTCATGTGAAAACATAAAATTACTGGGGGTGATTTATCCTTTTTTGAAATAATTAGCTGTATTATCAAACCAATGTCAAATCTTCAGAAGGACTTAATCAGTTTTCACTTGACAAAGTAATTAATTTGTTATTTTGTTGTGGAATATATATTAGATAATCTTCTGTTTCTATAAAAAGAGATAGCATTTCTGCATTTATTTTTAGTTTGGTAACTAAACTAAATTTGCAGTTTACTGGAAATAAACAAGTAGGATAACCATATTACAGCTTGTATGGCACAGTGGTTAATGGCGCTGTCTTGCTGTGCTGGAGGTCTGGGTTCAATTCTGGGCCTGGGGTTCTGTCTGTGGTAAATATGTATGTATACAGTGTAAAACTCCTCAACAGACTCTTGGTGGCAGGGCTTTCTAGTTAATTCATTTTTTGTACAAACACATACAGACCCCAGGTCAGTCCTGAGCATTATTATGTGTTTCACACTGAGAACATAATGGAGGCAGGAGCAAAACTGTTTTTTATTGATAATAAATCAGAAACACGAAAGGGTTATAATCATCCTCATTATGAATACTTCTTGCAGCAGAAAATCCAGTGAGTCAGCACCTATAAATAATAAATGATAATAAATAATAATGATAATACCTAGGCTCATGTGTCAACTCCGACTGCACTACCCTCCAAGACGCCAAGACACGAGTCAGCGCCGCTTGGATGAAATGGCGGCAGGTCACTGGAGTACTGTGCGACAAGAAGATCCCTTTACGCCTAAAATCCAAAGTCTACCGCTCAGTGGTCAGACCAGCGGCCCTATACGGAACTGAATGCTGGCCAACGACAAAGAAACATGAACAGGCACTCCATACGATGGAAATGAAGATGCTGCGATGGACCCTCGGCTTGACAAGACTAGACCATGTCATGAATGAAGAGGTGCGAAAAACTCTCAAAGTCACCCCAATCGCTGAGAAAATGAGGGAATCACACCTGCGATGGTATGGACACGTGCTCTGCAGCAATGACATATCATAGCAAAGACCGCCCTCGAATTGAATGTTAAAGGCCCCCAGGCCCCGTGGAAGACCATTTACGCGCTGGCTGGATCGGCTGAAAGACGACATGCGCCTCGCAAAAGTCACCTGCCGAGACGCCGCAGACCGTACGAAGTGGAAAAATCGGTGCAAATAAGCAGGCCCCACATAAGTGGGAAAATGCGAAGAAGAAGAAGAAATAATAATGATAATAATAATAATGAAGAAGAAGACAAAGAAAAAGAAGCCAACAGCTATATGCTGTTATATACAGCAATATACTGTACTGGGGACCGCTGGCTGGGAGTGAGACCTCCTGGGAAAGCTAAGGTTCCTGCTGGAGGAGGTGTTAGTGGGACCAGTTAAGAGTTCTCACCCTGTGGTTTTTGTGGGTCCTAATGCACCATATAGTATAGTGATGGGAACACTATAATGTAAAAAGGCACTGTCCTTCAGATGGGACTTAAAAACAAGGTCCTGACTCTCCATGGTTGTTAAAAATCCCGGGGTGTTTTTCTGAAAAGAGTGGGGTTGTTAACCCTTTGTCCTGGCAAAATGTCCCCCTGGCCTTAACCAATCATGGCCTCCTAATGTTCCCATCTATGAACTGGCTTTATCACTCTATTCTCCCCCCCACCGATAGCTGGTGTGTGGTAAGAGTACTGGCACACTGTCTATTGTATGCATCATCCAGGTGGGGCTACACATTGGTGGTGGTGGAGGGGAGTCCCCAGTACCTTTAAAGATCTTTGAGTGGAGTGTCTAGAAAAGCGCTATGTAAGAGTAAAGATTATTATTAATAAGTTCAGGTGGCCAGCTGCATTAGCATGCGTAGTCTGCAAAGGAACAATAGGTTTATTCCATGCTGAAAGAGAAGAGAGAAAACACAACGTTTCGGCTGTGAAGGTAAATGTATTATTAATAATACATTTTAAACCTCCATCAACACTAACAGACAGGGAAAAACGAGCACCATCTTGTGGCCAAAAGGAGAAACTGCAGCCTAAGGGACTAAACATGTTTGGCCGGTAGCCAAACTCACCAGGGGTTTACATGCTACATGTGTGACAACAAAATAATAATTTCATTTATGTAACATTTTTCATACTAAAGCATCCTAACGTGCTTTACATATAAAGTAGGAAGCGATCTGCTTCATTCATCAATGACATGTGTTATCTACATTGGTGATATGAAGCAGCCATTATATACCAGCAGTCCCAGTACAGCAGAGTCTCACTCCAATCAATGGACTTTAAGAAGGTTAGATTCAAATTTGTAAATGATTTCGCATCTTTAATGACCAGGTAATCATGATATTGGTTTTATGTATCGTCCAAAGACCTGCACCTCCTGCTGCCCAGTCTAGTGGTTTAGTTTGGCAAGTACATAAAACCTCAACTGTGAAAAGTTGTTTATCACCAACATCAGAATATGTAGGTATGATTATTCCTTGATCTTGCATGACAAAATGTCATAACTGAATATAGCACTAATCTCCTGGTGATATCAGTGTCTAATTTGTGAAGTGCCCACATACTTATACACAATTCGTACTGAGCGTTATTACTGTAGTTGCTGTTGGGTAATTATGAATTGAAGACAGGAAATGCTAAGGCACACCAGGACCTTACTGTACAATTTAATGTACCGTGACAAAGAAAGCAAGTTAACCAAATCATCTGTACAAGTAAAGGTTTATTCCGTTCCATCTTCAGGTGTGTCAGGCTCCACAGCCAAAACGCTAGGTTTCTTTTCTTCTCTTTTCAGCGTGGAATAGACCTTTACTTGTTCCTTTGCAGCCTACGCATGCTGACACAGCTACCTACTTGAACCAAATAATCTGTGTTCAGCTAGCCCTGGTACTAGTAGTTTTGCATTACTGAAACACCCTTACCAATTTGTATTTGCTCACATTTTGTGTATGGTACTCAAATCAGACACAAAAGCAGACTTTGAAAAAGATGTTGAAATATAATGAAGGAAGCCTTTTGCAGCCGAGGTGCATCACAGCGCTGTTTGTGTTGGTAGAAAAGATGCTTTACTGCATTACAATTAATAATTCCTTACAGAATTCCCTTCAGGATACTGACTCAAAGCACAATGGGGACTCCGTTCCACCCTATACCAGCTAACAGTGGGGAGGAGAACAGAGTGATAAATCATTTTTTTTATGGATGGGATTATTAGGAGGCCATGATTGGTAAAGGCCAATGGGAATTTGGCCAGGACGCCGGGGTAACACCCCTACTCTTTTCAAGAAACACTCCTGGGAATTTTAATGACACAGAGTCAGGACCTCAGTTTTATGTCTTATCCAATGGCCTTTTTACAGTACAGTGTCCCCGTCACTATACTGGGGCATTAGGACCCACACAGATCACAGGGTGAGCACCTGCTATTGGCCCCACTGATACCTCTTCCAGCAGCAACCTTAGTTTTTCCCAGGAGGTCTCCCATCCAGGTACTGACCAGGCTCACACCTGCTGAGCTCACGTGGGGCTGCCAGTTGTGAGTTGCAGGTTGATATGACTGGTGCACAAACCCACCGTTCACTTATAAAGATCAATCCCAGCTTACCAAAGGTCACATGATAACCTAGAGCACAATACACATCAACGAGCTGTACTTTCAAATTTGCTTTTATTATTTGTAATAAACAAACAAGTAGTATTGTTCATGTGCACAAGGCTTTGCACATTTCTACAGGTGAGGAGTGAACAATCAGAAGATTCCATCAATGCAACATAGTGACAAGTACACTGACGCAGAGTACACTCAGTGCACAGACCTACTGGAGAGGATAACTGTGGTAAACAGGTTGAATCACACTGATAAGACGAAGTTTAGTTTAAAATGTTAATGGCACTGTCACAAAAATGCATACAGTTGCCATTTTATCTGATTATACCATCTTGAAAAGTGTTATTTTCATAACACCACCATACTTGCTGATTCAAGTTTAAATATTGCAGCCATTTCTGAACTCTCACTGTTAAGCAGCGTTGACACATACAGCCCCTACCAAAATCACAGTTTTAATAACAGACCTATAGGCATTCAGTTGAGTTTAATTGAAACACTTAGCATCTTTTGCAGATGTGAAGATTCTTCTTCACTTACATAATTAGAACAATCTTTTTAAATCAAAGGAGCTGACTTGGCTTACCTGTTCCAAGCAATCAGATACAGCAAATGTTAGATTTCATAGGCATGACAAATAAGAACTTTCCTTCAATTCACCTGCAAAATGAATGGTTACTATATGTGACGTCCCACATCTTCTCCATTAAAATGCATATTTTTTCTTGCGGCTACATTAATGTCATACTTAAATGGTAGGCTCACAGTTATTATAAAAAATTAAGTGTACTCTAATGCAAAATATTTCCTAATGTCTGTCAGTTTTTCTTTTGCTTTTTAAAAATGGCTGCTGTTTTAGGATTAAATTCCCCAGCATACAGTATATACCTATAGTATATACCTATTTTCTATGGTAAAAAGATCATTTTTACTAAGCCTGAAATATTAGCTTTGGTTTTTTCACCTTACATTTAAGCGATGTACTTGTTTTGTACATTAAGAAACAAGTTCTTTAACAGGAGGAAAAAACTTCATTAAAAATGCAGTAAGCACCAGGAATTCTCTATATACACTGACCGCCACGTAATGATATTTAAATGTTCACATTTATTTCAAAGGAAGCAATTTATATCTAAAATATGCAACATTGAAATAAAAACGTCTGAAGCCATGAAGGCTTTTTGATAAAAGTTAAAATTGCATAGGTTACCTACAGTACCACTTAAGTGCCTACTGGCTTCAAAAAGCTGTCAAAAGTTAGGATTCATGCCTAACAGTGCATTAGTTAAAGACTCATTTAACAGTTTGCCTTTTAAAATATTTCTCAACTTCCCTCAGCCCTGGGCTCTTAACTCTGGATGCTGGGATGGACAGACTAGCAAGGAATAAACGCCTTTGCTGTAGATATGGCTTCAGTTTAAGAACGGGATTCTCTTCAATTCCACGTTAGGTTAAAAAGTTAAGAGAGTGCTGTTTCCTAGTTCTGTCAGAAAAAGAGAACTATACAACTGAGTAACGCCAAAAAAGAAGAGCACAAAATGCAGAAAATGTCAACATTCAGTCAATATCAAACAAACCAAATTTACAGGCAAAGGCAAGAATACTGCAGGGCACCTCTGCCCCCTGTAGCGGTTTGACTCTTGTGTATCAAAAGACAAAACTCTTCATAGACTCAACCACCAAGCCATTGTTCTTTTCAAGTAACTGGCATGTCATTCTAAAAGCCTTAATAATGATTCTAAAAGAGTAAAACGCAATTGTGTATCAAACTAATTTTATACAAACGCCTATTTTTCTTCTAAGGCAGAAAAACAGCACAAAGCCTCCAGTGAATAAAACAAATAACACAATTAAGTGCCAATCCTTCATAGTTTCTATCTTAATCACATTAATATTTAGGTTCCACATCAGAATTCTGCATCTACACATGAAGAAAAAAAAAACAGAATTTACTGTTACAGAGGCACTCGCTTCTTTCACATGTCCTTCTTGTCTGCCCTATACTTGATTTGTACTCCTGCATCACAGAAGAGTAGAACCGAGGAATGCTAGAGATAGGTGTGGTTTGAAAAAAGGAGCAGGATACAGGGAATGTATCTGGAAGCAAATCAAGTCAAGCATGCCAATAAGAGTTTTTATTTCATAAGACTGCAATCTTACGTAAATGTAGGTGTGGACACATTTTGCCTGTCAATATAGCTTTGGATGCAGAGCTAACGTAAAACTAATCAAGACTGTGTGAAAAGATCTGAAGTGTAGTCTGAGAAGTACAGTATGGTATGGGGGCTCGTACACATCACAACAATTAGTAACTGAGAAAGACTAATGTCACAAGGCATCTAATAGAAAAATGGTTATGCTAAGTGTTAAAATTGAAGCCAACAGCTTCAATCTCAACAATAACATTCAACTCTAAACCATTTTGTTAATAAAACAATTTACTGTATAGTAATTACAAATTAAATCCTTATACCGTAGTACATTTTTTCCCATTTATAGTTTTAGATTATATTTATATGATTAAGTCTAGAGCACAAATGGCAAAAAATACTTTGGCCTAAAAAAGTCCAAACTCACTTGTTCTGAAATTAATCACCATGTTGAAAAGACATAAAATGATCTACAGCCACATAACCTTAAAAGAAATAAAATGTTTCAATGACAGTCTTCAGAAAATAAATCTTTAAACCACCTATTCCATGAGCTAAAATCACATAAAAGGCGTTTTTAAGTTTACTAAAATGTAAATGCATGCACAAAATATCTGTTTTAATGATCTTTATCTGCTTAAACTGTGGCTAAACTGAGTGTCTAGATGAGTCACTGACACTTGATCAGCCATAAATCCTGAGCAGAAAAAAAAAACAGCTGAATGCTTAAAAATAACACACAATCAGATTTTTATACAGAGTCCACATTTTAAAATTCAATGTAGATGCATAAAAGGTAGTATGGCACTAATCTAAATTACTGAATGCTTAAACCAGTAAGTGACCACAAAATGGATTGATTTAAAGACAGTGGAAAAATATAGGAATACCCAAGTATCTAGTTGAATAAATATTGATGTTATACCTCTTAAACTTTCGTCTTTTCATATTCTTTATATATTTTTGCAGTTTAAAAGAGCCAATAGTATTCATTTGTTTGAACACAAATAATTGAAAGCTCTAAGAAAAGTAAATTCTGAATGAATATTCATGATATCATAGGGCAACCAATCCCCACACCAAAATCACATCAGATAAAGCTTTTTTTGGCAATAAAGGTTTAAAATGTTCATTACATTTTTATGTTTTGCAATCTTTTTTGGGCATCTTCATGTAAAGTTCTTATTAATCTGAGTTTAGAAAAGCACCAGATGGTCACCAGATAAAAGCAAAAGCCTATGCTAGTTCACACAATAGGGAACATATCATTTGTGTTAAGAGAGGACACTTATAAAATACAACTTTAGCCTTCCCGATATGGATATTACATTATCCACAATAGGCTTCAAAAGTTTCAATTTTTAGTTTGTATTTCCAAACTTTTTTATTTTTTCACTGTTTCCAGGAATAGCGCAACATGATCAGCAGCTTTTCATTGGTAAAAACTCCCAGATCTGCATTTTATTCAATTTTCCAAAACGTTCACCAAAAAAAGAATTACAACATCCTACTGTGACATAAATAAAACAGTAACGAAAATACACACACAGAGAATACAAACACAAACAGGGGACTATAAAGATCTGCAATGTGCTGTGCATTTTTTTTTCCCATGGAGCATAACCACTAACTGCACAACAGATTGAAAGACTGGAACATACGAAACGGACATACATACATACTTTCATAAGCTACAAAACCAATCTAAAAGGTTTCCAAATAGAAAATGTCATAGTATCATTCATAATTCACTTCAGGCACATAGCAGAGTATGCAAAAATTCATAGCTACACACTACAGGGTACAAAATGTCACATCACTTAGATACAGTGCACCCCACATTCAATTCACTCTGAAGGTATGTTTAGGGTGCTTTTCCTGTAAAACAGAAGAGCTTACTCTGAAGCCAGTTAACCTTCTGAGAAAGGTTTTAGTGAAGATTACATCGTGAAGGGTCATAGCATGTTTGCCTTAATTTTGAGTACTCTTCCATATATATTTGTAAGCTCATTAAGAAATGCCCATAGATTGTATGTTCTAAGGAAATGGGTCTACAGAAAAGCTTCTACCTTCCTGTTATGCAATCTGAACATGAAAAGGTCTTTCCACCCACCACCTGCATCCCAGAAAACAAAGATTTTAAGAAAAATTAAATATTTTCCACTGTCTTTGAGGGAAGATTTATGTGGCTTACTGAAGAAGGAAGCGATTCCAATCATAATTTTGCTGTGCCACACAAAATGCCCACACAGAAAGCTCAGAGAGCGTAGTTCCCATGTATGTGCTGGGATAATGAATTAATCCTGTGTTGACCAAGTCAAAACACAGGCAAAGCATAACTCTGATAAAACAATCATAGATAATAGTTTAAATTAAAAAGCCTGTGAAACACAGTAGATATGTCTGCAACAGCCCACTACAGTGTCACCTGTATTAGGTATTAATGTCATAAAGGTGACAGCTACTGTGTGTCAACCGGTGGTGTTTGGTAAAGCCAAGGGCTCTAGGGTATGTAACCATTATAACTGAGCCCAAAAGCATTTTGTCAGTGCACTGTATTCCATTTTTAATAATTCTTTTTTAAAAGGAATGATATTGCTTTTTACATATTAGACTCCTTTTCGTCTGCCAGTACTGTACTGCCCCACAAAAAGTCTCTGACCGTTTTCTCTTACCATGCATATGCAAATTATGGTACGAATAGAACAGTGCAAAAAGAAAGACGGATAATAAAAAAGACAAAGCTATTGACGTCTTACTGTAATCATTTCCTTTTTTTGGTGAAATGTAGCAATTTGGAAATAGTTTTCTAAGTCTTGTATTTTAAATTAAAAAAAACATACAAAACAACATGTATTGGAAGTGTAAACTTTTTTTTGGATAACCAAATGTCACTTTAACACTGAAAATTTAAATTAAAAATGATTTAACAACCTAATATTGTTCTTATTAAAACATAAACAATGCTTATGTTGGTTTTTACAAGTGTTCTCCTGTATTATAAATAGATATATTTATGCAGCATTTGCACATTTTATGTCAATCCTAGTCTCAATCTCTTACTAACACTCCACATCACACCTCGACTAGTACTAAGTCTGCAAGGCAAAAGGGAATTCAAGTCACAGCTACACACACATTTCCCTTATAAACAGAGGTGATCTGTTTGTTGTGCTCAGTGAGAGCAGTTCAAAGCTTTCACACTAGACAGAGTCTGTCTAGAATCTATTGCACGCTTCAGAGGCGGAGCAGCGGAGCTTGCCCTGACTGAAGGTAGACCCTATGTGCGATTTAGTGTCTGGAAGATTCTAGATATCTGTAGCATCACCGGCCCAGTTTCGGGATCATTCATCCATTGCGTGCTGTTTAAAGGGTTCTCCAGCATGTCTTCAAATGCTACGGAAACAAAGAAATGTTTGATTAAAGAAAAAAAAAATCACTCCCCTCACCTCCAAACACAGTCACTGCAAAAGCACTGATTTTTCACATCGCAGAATATTCCTCAACGGCAAACGGCGACTAAGCTTTACAAACCTAGCAGTGTTTTCGGGTTGGTGAGCCCCAGCTGGACGACGGGGTTCTCCAGAATTGCCTGAAACAGAGGGCTGTTTGTGTCAATGCCCTTGTCCAAATCCTCCGGAGATGGCTTCCTGTCTCCCAATAGCCAATCGCACTGGGAAATCAAAATCAGAGCAGGTTAGTGGAATGACAGGAACATTAAATTACACATTTTAAAATTAAATTTGTCCAGATCAGAAAAGAACTACAAACTACACTCTTCAACTAGTTCAATGCAGGTATAATGGATTTAAAAGGTGTCATAAAGAACAATTAACACCCTAATTAATGGGAAACCATTATTCACTAATTTCTGATGCTCAAGTGAGGAGCTGTGTCAGTGTGTTGGCTGCTAAGGAACAAGTAAAGGTTAATTCCACACCTTAAAAAACAGGAGAAATACAATGTTTTTGATGTTGAGCCTTCATCAGGTTTGACACCTAACAACAAAAATATAGCTTCTGCAAAATCGCTCAAATTTATGAGAACTCACAGGGTTGTGCACAGAAAAAGAAAAATAATTTCTTCCCATTTCTGCAAACAAATGTACATACTACACAACGGCACATTATTCCCATTTAAATCATTGGACGTAGTCAACAAATAGCCAATCAATGTATTTACCAGTGGAGTCAGCAACACGAAGATTGAGTCTTGATTAATCTCAGATCAAAGCAAGTCATACTAACTAAAAGCTTGCCTTTGGGAAAGCCACTGAGGTTGCACAGTTTGGACTGCCTTATTCATGAAGCCTAATGTGCATGACTGCATGCGTCTTTAGCCCTTACAGCAAAATCTTTACAAAACTTACAGCGGCATCTTGCTGGTTATTATTAACTCGCAGAGCATCAATGACTTCTTTTTCATCAAATCCCATTTCCATTAGTGCAATCACAGCCTGAAAGAAAAAGTATGATAAAAGCATATTTTTAACTAAACTGTTTAACTGACAAAAACGTGTATATGTGGAGTGCACAGCTGTGGAGCTTTTCAGACTCAGAATGTTATCAAACCTGACACGCTGGCTTCCTTCAAGAAATGGCTGGGTGGATCCTCAGATCACTAACCCAGTAGCAGCCAAGTGAGTCGACTGGGCAGACTGCATTTATAACTTTATCAGAACAACTACTAACTCCAGAAATACAGTAAACAGAATAAAATGAAAGACATTTTGTTTACTAGTTATGCTCTAATGCAGTGGTTCTCAAACTGTGGAGTGCCGCCACGAGGTACGCCAAATGACCCTGGAACTGTGTTGTGTGCGCTGAAAAATCGGGACGGGTTTTCATATTTTGTATTTTAATACGTGTCGAATACGCAGCCTACGTACTACAATACAGTGCGCGCTAATACTTCAGTGGACACAAGAGATACTCTGTAATTCTATACCATTCTATAGGAATGCGTGCTATGGACGCAAGTGACCAATTGTATTTAAAAAAAAAGCTACTGTATCTCCAGCAAATAGGGAGGTAGAAGAATGTGTGTGATTTTGGAACAATGCCAATGTTGTAAGCACAGGAATGCATAGAAATACGTGCTACGAATGCTGGTAATCTTGTGAGCACAGGAAAGCGTTATAGACAACAGAAAAATATTTAAGAACTGTTCTAAGTTAATTTGAGAAAAAAACACAGAGCATCTCTGTGTTTCGCTCCCATGTGCATGAAATAAAAACTTGAAATAAATACGGAAATAAAAACGGAAACGCGGAAAAATGCAAGCTTGCGGATTGCTAAAGCAGGTAAGCCACACTATTTTTGAAGAACCTTATTTACCGTTGGCAAAAGAGCTGACACGTATTATGTGTGGAGAAAAAGCTGCTAAACAGCTCAACCTGCTGCCCCCCCGAAAGACAGTCACTCATAGAATTATTGAAATGAAGGATTATATCAAAAGTACGCTAATAGAGTTAAGATGAGCAGATGTTTTTCACTGCAATTAGATGAGTCTGTAGTCGATTTGGCCAATTTGCTCGTTTTACTTTAGATACGAGTTTGAGGGCATGTCCCATGAGGACTTTCTGTTCTGTAAGCCGCTACCAACAGGAACTACAGGAGAGCACATATTTCAGCTTCTGAATGAATTTATCGAAGAGAATGGCATCGACTGGATAAAATGTGTCGGAGTTTGTACAGACGGTGCTAGAGCGATGACAAGCCGACACAGCGGTGTAGTTGCACGATATAGAGAGGTTGCTGCAGAAATGAATGGACGCATTGCAACATCCACCGCGAGACTCTTGCAGTCAAGAAAATGCCTGACGATTTAAAATCTGTTAGACTCTGTTGTGAATTGTATCAAGGCTCGAAAAATTAATTCACATCTGCTTTGCTCGACTAAACAGGCTCACCCCTCTCACTGAAATGGTGCTTTTTAAATTATTTTTATTTGTTGTTGTTACTGTTTTTTTCTGTAAAACACTTTGAGAAGCCACCTTTAAAGGCGCTATATCAAATAAAGTTTATTATTATAATATTTATTATATGTATGCGCGCTCATGTTGGTCATTGAGAATTTCTGGGGTTCCTATGAGATGATGACTTGTAGGTGGTACTTGGATGCTTTGGTTGGATTAGGGGTGGTACTTGGTCCAAAAAGTTTGAGAACCACTGCTCTAATGTATTGATACTTGAGTAATACAAATTTGACAAAAAGGCACAAGAGGACATCGGTAAGAGACGCACCCGTGAGTCAGGCCTGAACTCTCTTTTCCTGCGAATCCTTTTGAAGATTTCGGTAAGCTCGTCTTGCTTGGAGTCTTCAGCGTTGGATTCCGAAGGTGCCCTAGCAGTTGCAGTGCTGGTGCCAGCAGGAGGAGCTGCTGCGCCTGCAGTCTCCTGGCCTGGCAGGGGGGTGTCGGCCGTGGGGTCATCCACATGCTCTATCAGCCACTCCATTGCCTGTGTCACTGACATGCTGCAAACAGACAGGCACAGGAAGCCCTTTGCTTTGATCAGGGACTAGAAAATCCCGGAACATGAGCACACTGATCCAAATATTTCATCAAGGTGTTTCTTGAAAAGAAACCAGGGTATCAGCTTCAAAAATACGGTTGAGGAACTTGTTCCATACTTCCATAACCCTTTGGGTAAAGAAGTGCCTGTACTTCCATGCAGTTTCCACTTGTGCCCTCTGGTTAGTGTTTCACTATTCATTGTGAAAGTCTGATCTGCCCTGACCTGTTGTCTGTCCATTCTTCTGTATTACAGTTTTCAAATGAAGATTCTAACTTGCATAAATACCAGACTGCTCTGTAGCACTGTCCTTTATACTGGAAACAGGCAATTCCAGTGATCAAAAGGGCACTGGGTCCTATGGGTTTCAGTCCAGGTCTATTCTTACTAACTAAACTGAACTGATTATTGGGTCAGCAAGTCAAGTCACTTGATTCTTTTAGGTCTTCATAAATTGGTAAGTGAAACATAGTTGTACAACCTGAAATATTCTGGCCTTAATGGCACTGAAGTGCCCCATCCCTTCCTTGCAAATGCCATAGATTTTACAAGGCAAAACATCAGCTCATTTGTCATTTAACGAAAAAAATGTTGAAGAAAATGCTAATTTTTCAATTTGATATGAAGAATATTTCAACTGCGTGGGTTCAACTGCTGACTTCCCTGTTAAGCCCCTTAGCTGTATCAATACATTTATTCTATATTTCATATATAGAATGTTTTTCATACTCCTGGCAGCAAGATGAAGGCTTTACAATGTTTGCGCACACTAAACACCAGCTGCAGATGCATGCTTAAATATTTAACACCCGGAGGGGTTTAAAACATACTCACTGGTTTAAACGCAAGGCTTTGACTGCTCGGCTCTCAGGGAAGCCCATTTCGGTAAGCTGCTGGAGGGCCATCTCATCCACTCTGTCCTCCTCGTCTTCGTCCAACATGGCTACAGAGGCAGACAGGCAGGAAATTCACTACTTCCACCGGCACAAAAGGAGGATCTGGCTTTAAATATGCATTTTGAAACAATGCGTTTCTGCTGTCATCCCCTACTGTTTTTACACCTTAGCAAGGTTAAAGCTAGGTGATGCTGCTGACTTATACTGTATGTTCAGGAATTTTAGATACTATTTTATTGTCATATTTTCACATGGAATAAAGCTCAAGAGAACAAGGAGGAGTTAATTCCCTGCTTGAAAGTAAAAGGCAAGAGAAAAAAAATTACTGCTGTGGAGCAGAAGTTTTGTTCTTCTAGTCCATTTTAATTTAGGACCTGTTCAGCCTGAAAATGTTTCGGGTTTTAATATAGTTTTTTCCAAATTTTTAATAATAAATATTTCTACCTTTATTACTTTAAAAAATATACCATTTTGATCATTTGCAAACTATCATTTTGTTGGCATTCTTGCTTTTCATAATGATTATTACAGAGTCAATCTCGTACGAGTACTTTGAATTATTAGGCTCAAAACCAAAAACATCAGCTTTCAATCATGAAGAGAAATAGACAAGATCAGCTTTTACGGAATATTAAGGGTACAATCACTTCATACGATATAGTATAAACCTCACTCTGCCATGTCATTAACAGACCTATCATTAAGAAACTCCAGTTTTTACATCTGTGTGCGAGTATCTTTAATAAAACAAAGTAAAATGAAATTTCTTACCATTGGCTTTCTTAAATAATTCTACAGCATCAGGGTTAAGTGCCAGTAGCTTCTGTGCCACTTCAATGAGAGAGACAAGGATTTTCCTGAGTTCTGTCTGAAACTGAATCATCACAAATTCATGTTGACAGAGACTCCACCATCGGATTACTCATCTGACATTGCTCTGAATTTCAAAAACAGTAGAAATCACACATTCAAAGACTTTTGTTTTACCAAAGCCTACTTTTTGTGTACTGTAGGTTAACTTCAAAAAAAAAATTTAGACTATTGCAAGAAACTACTTGTTTCGTTTAATGGGTGAATTGCAAAACTGCTAAGCAATATAACAGTAAGTCTGCCTCTTTAGAGAAGTGGCCTTAAATGCAGTTGCATTAACTAGTATTACAGTAGACTAGCATCCACCCCAACAATGCAAAAGAAAAAAAAAGTCTGGTTTTATATAGTAATACAAAAGGAAAGCAGAATGAACAAATAAATTGTTTTGAGCTTTTTGATCCTCAAAATCGGGAGGGTTTACATCTATAAAGCATTTCTTATTACTTAAACTTCATTACTGGTAACAATGAGTTAAGCAAAACACAATCCTTTAAGTTGTGCTCCAGGAATCAATTTATTTATAGTGTCTTCAATGTCCAGCGAAACAGAATCTCCTAGAATATAGGGCACTGAAATTAGTTTTGTGTTTTTTAGCAGTAATTCTGTGTCATTACAGAGGATGTATTGCTTCATAGTGACAGCCAGATTGTTCACGGTTTTGAAAACTCACTACATAATGAAATTTGTCAAATGGTTATTCTCTTAAAACAACTTTAAAATAAAGTTTTATTTAAAAATTCTTTGTACTAAATTTTGTTTCTTAGTTTTAATGTTTTATTGATTTTATTTTAGATTGATAAATATAACAGACTAAGATAATACAGACATTTTATAGATGGATTTAATCAACGTGAGATGATGGAGGTAAACAGTGGCTGGAAGAACACAAAGACTGCCCAGCTGCCTGTGTGTCACCCAAGTTACTCCATTTATCCCAGGGCAACTGAGTACTTGCAGAGCATGTTGTCTTGAGCAGTGGCCTGTTTCAGACCGTGGCCAAGCGTGTTAAAGTGAGACCTAATTCTCTGTAAAATAAATTGTGTATATTTTTTAGGCTTGTTAAATCAAAAACGTACACATTTAGAATATGTAAATCTACCTGTATCCAGGCAGCTTTTACATTTCCTTAAAAACCTGCAAATCCATATGACACAAATCTCTGTTAAGAAAAAAACGGTCTATTAAAAGTCTATAGCTTCTTGGTTAAAGGCAGTACATGATTTTATAATCTTTAGTCCACAGACTCTAAAGACACGTGATGATGGATTTTCACAAAACAAGGCTTGGCTTATTTTTGCAGGTAAAGAACTGTCACCAATTCTTTTTTTATAACTTCTCAAAACGTGGTTAATAACTCCTACACCCACAAAAGAGGAAAGAGGACTGGTGGGCATGAGTCTGCCCTACACCTGTGCTTCACATTCACCTTTGTGCTGGAAGCTTGCCTTAGAAGTGAGCACGATCTTACAGGGTCTTAAACTGCATGCTGACAAAGTGCCTGTGTTTGTTGAGCCACAGGGGAGCCCCATAAGAACTCTGTGTAAGAAAATTATTGCATAGAAACATTTTCCAAGCAGTTTCAGTTAATGATGTTTGCAAATTAAATACTTCACAAACCTTGGAGTCTACCTACAAAGAGCTTAAATTATTAAGCAGTAAAGAAGTAAGTAGTACAGCATGAAAGGACACATTTAGTATCCCTTCCCAGGATGTTTACTTTGCAGGTTTCAAATATCTAGTATTCTCCCTTTATTTTAATCTAACTCTTTCCATGAAGCGCCCTGGCTAGCTCTGTTGGTAGAGCATGAAACTCATAATCTCAGGGTAGTGGGTTCATGTCCCACGTCAGACATCAGGTCCTCCATGTTGGAAGTTGGGCACAAGGCTAACAACCTTGTCCCATAAAAACCAAATGTTACGGTAACAGCAACAGGATGTTGCTGTCCCTACGTGCCAGAAGGCATAATAGGCAAACATCCATCCATCTTCCCATGAAACTGGATTGTGCTCCATTCAGTTCCTTAAAAAACTCCTCCTGATACCAATAGTGGTGGTATATTTAGCATTAACTGTATTAACTATATAGAGACCAAGGGGTAACAGTGCCACAGTGGAATATTTACATTCATCTGACAATCCAGAGAGCACAATGTATTCCAGCTATAGAATTCAGACTCTTTTTCAGATGACCCAGTTTCAGTCTTGCTTAATGAAGAGATAATATTAAAAAACACAGTTTTCCTGCTCTGTGTTCACTCACATTAGTGTTTTCTTCTACTGCTCTCGACTTCAGAATTCACTAAATTAGGTGTGTCCTTAATGTAAAAAAATACTTGTATCTATATTGAAAATAAACCTGAAAGATTCCATTGTATAAACATAATTTATGTACAGAGAGTACATTTTACTTATAAACTGTTGAAAGTAATTAATTTGAAACAAACCTTTTTATGTCCAAAAAAGGGTACTGCCTTGCATTTCCATGACAGTAAAAAGAAAAACAGAAAGGATTCAGTGCTGAGTTTCAACAAAATTACCATAAAAGGTAAGGCACACTGGAAAGAAATGTAAAGTAATACCACCCAGCTATTACATATGTTCAATATTCTAGCTTATTTATACAGTTAAATACAAAAACAGTTATATTAATCTTCAAATCCTCAATAAAAAAACAGACTGAACAATTTATCTGGGTTTATATCTTCTGCTTTTCTTGAAGACATGAAACCTGTCAGCATCTTTGACAGAAGAGTACAAAAGAAAAGGCAGTGGAACTGCAACAAAATCAAAACAGCTATACCTCAAAGTGTTTTGTCTTCTTACTTCCAAAGAGCACACAATCAGTGAGGTATACCAAATGAGAGAATTTTCTAAATCGAAGACCCAAAATATAAGTGATTTGCAGGTGGTGTTTGCACATAGTCACTATTTCAAAATGCAGACAAGTAATTTCAAGTTGCAACTCAATCTTGATAATGTCATTCAGGAGACTTTAAGAAATAAAGGAAAAGGCTATGTTCACTGAGCTGTCACACTGACTACCCATTAAAGACTGTACCTTTAAAAAACACTTTGTAACAAAGGTCTTTATTACTTCGCAGACTGTGGTCTTATCTCAGAACATACAATTTGTCTAAAGACAAAACCAGGTGGAACTTAGTTACAGATGAAGCTGAATACAAGTGGACTTAAAAGCTAATAAAACTACATATTTTGTGTTTTTGGTAATATTTATAGTGTGTTATTTTTAATAAGATCATTTATAAAACATTTCTTGTCCTTGTGTAAATGTTAGTACTAATTTTTTGTTTGTATGGTTAAGGATTGTACAGACACCTCATACCTGTAACTTTTAAAGCACAATGCACAATGCAAAGCCCTGAGCATTATAATACTTTTAACAGGGTTCCGATGTGTTTTCTAAAAGGAACTGAGATGAGACCCCTGGTGCAAGATGTTAAAGAAAAATGTGGAAAACATAAATCTGTTCTTAAAACATTGCAGTGACATTCCCATAAAGTAAATGAACATGCAGAAACTTACATCTCGGATATTGTGTTGTGTGACTGTTCGGTCAGAATGGCGGACAGGAAGGTTTGCTGTTGCTTTAAGGATGGCATCTTTGTCTGGAGATTTTTGTTCCTGTTTCTTCTAGAAGATCAAAATGGCAAAGCCAACAATCAGGGTAAAATGTGAAAAGAAAGACAGCTGATAATGAACTACAAATAGTGGTCAGAAAGAATGGGCCATAAGAAGGACCAGACTTGGACACAGAGTAAAGCCCACCAATCAGAGTGAAAAATGTGCCCTACAACTTGGCCATCGTTGGGTCAAACCTGCTCTCTCCCAGCAGCCAACTGTGATTTCAATTCCAGTAGCTGTCAGGCAATTTCTGAGGTATTTAGACATTCTGTTTGTACTTTGGGTTTGCTGTCTGAGGAGAAACCAATGACTTGAAAATGCATGGTTCAGATTATGTATACTTCTAGGTTGGTGCATTGGCTTTTGTAGCACTGCAGTGGATTGATTCATAAAAAGCTGGTATAAATATCAAATGGAAACCCTTATATCAGTATGAATATATGATATAAGGCCACTCAGTTCATCTTTTGAACTTCAGACACACAAAATAAAATATCAAGAAAATGGTGATTACAAATGACTGAATGCTTCAATTTCTGTACTCTTTAGCCATTTAAAAACCTTATTTTTTCTAGTTCCTTCATGTACACGACAATATTGTCTACACTATCTTACTGCAGAATTTTACTGCACTAAACAAAGAAAGTTAAGGATTCCGGGTTGGAAGAGAATTCACATTTTTTGGTGGTTCTGCAGTTCCAAGTCCCTTCTAAGGTGGAAAAGAGTTCACTTCCTTCCACGCAGGGATTTCAGGCATATGGCCCGTGAGCCACATCCATCCCACCAAGACCATCTGATTGGGGTCTTTGCAGAAAAAAAACATTGTATAACAAAATGACTCCACAAAACCTGTGCACACACTCTCCCCAAACCCCCCTTCCAAGAAACAGGTACTGCTTTTTCATTAACTCAAAAGCAAATGTTGGAATATGGTAATGAGGGTCTTGTAATTATGTTATCCAAAACATAATAGAAAAATAAAATTGTGTGCGCAAAGATAAGTAAAGCAATTTGTATTTCTTTGTAGAAGTGAATGGAAAGTCACACTGCTTTACTTGCACCCTTAACCGTTGCCAAAGAGCAATAGCAATAGGTTTTTTTTAATGCTGCCGATATCTAGCAAACAATACTTCACATTTTTAATAAATTGGAATATTGCAACATATGCAATGACATTAACACCATTTTAAAGTGCAGGCATCATTTTTAAAAATAAACAGTAAAAATGCAAATCTTCACAAACAAATAATATGAGGTAATGGTTGTGCCTAGGATTTCAATAATTTATAGTATGAATGGCCTCCCTGAAGTGCACTGAAATTCAACTCCGGCCTGCCATAGCAAATGAGTTTGAGACCCCTGCTTTAAGGTATAGATCCCCTGCAAAGCCTTGGGCACTTTTTATAGTTGCTGTTTCATCACAAAGGAATTCCATCTCAGGAGCAGCTATAGACGAAATCAGTCTCCCTCCTCAGTTACACAGGGTAACTGATCCATTCAAAAGGGCTCATGTATTTTCGATTAACCCTTCTGACTGCAGCAATGCTGCTTTTAACCTACCAACAGATGGCACTGGAAAACCTCTAAATGTTTTACACACAATCATGCATAGATGAACAGCCATTTTGACGAGAAAAAATTATGGCCACGTGTTTGTAATATACAGTAAATGAATTCTGACTTCACAGTTTGCCGTTGATGTTTGAGTCAAAATAAATCGGAAACAAAATTCCAAATAACCAGAACGCTTTTGCAAAATACTGTATGTGCAGCACATTACTTGTTTTAAATAATGAAACTTTGAAGGATCTAATGTTGTCCTGAAGTTCAGTTTAGCAAACTGGCTGTGAGAGACTTGAGGGGCACTCACAATTGCAATCCAGAATTGGTTTGCTAAGATTCTGATGCATTCCGTTTTGTAACAATACATTAATTCTTATGTGAAAAACAGGAGGTGTTTCCCACTGAAGAATAAACTAAGCCTGAGCAGTAATCTAAAAATCCAGTGATATTAATCTATGGGCATGACAACATCTCTTACTATGCATATAAAAAATCCTCACAGAGAGGCAGAAAAATGAAAAATGCTACAAATAGTAATAAAAAACTAAACATACAACTTAAAGATGAAACTGGTTTCTTGTTTGAATTCCCTCTTTTACTTAAGGTGCCAGAGTGAACTATTACAAGGTATTGGTGTGAGGTTGTTGCCAATTAGCTTTTGACAACCCTGTGAACTCTCTCCAGGCAATAAGCATGTTCGGATTAGCATATATTCCAGCACAGAAGGAAGAGGGTGTTTGGTAGGCTCCTATGCATCCTCTACCCAGCGCATTCTGGAATATTTGTGCTATTATAAATCAAAATACTTTGTCAACCTCTCACTGGAAAATCTTTAAAATATTTTACCTTTTCTTCTGTAGACACTTCAGTCATCTTCGGTGGGGGAGGAGGTGGTCTCTTTTTTATTAACAGTAAGACATCTAGGAGAGGAGACAGAATGGTCCATAACAGAAGACACCAGATGAAAATTCTCCTCAGATGGAATTTTGTACCATTGCAGTCTCATTTGGTGCAAACACTCTCTAAAACATGTTCAAAAATAGGTCTGTTTTTTTTTCCCAACAGATGTTTTCAGAACATTCCAAGAACACTGATCCAACAAAAGGAAAATAAAAGAAAACTATTTTACACTTGGGTGTTTGTCAAGCTCTTTCTACATAACTGCTTTAAAAAGTCATCCAGCCCATTTTTCTGCCAAGTGAAAAACAACTTAATGAGCACACTAATGTACACTAGAAAAATATGCATTATATTACCAGTTGGAATTATGATACCACTATCTAAAATAAGAAAGGCCATAAGACTGCTTACAAATAACAGGAGGTCATTCTGAAGCAGTAGCTAATTGATGTGGTATTCAGTTCCAAAAACTTAAATGAGACTTTGTCAGCCTTAGTAAGATACTAAATATAACATTAAAACCTTCCTCATTTTTAGTTCTGAATGTGTCAGCTTCAGGATATTTCATTATTACATATTGTACATGAGGCCAAAATAATCATTGAAATTAATCACAATAAAAAGAGGATGACTTATGAAATATCTTTATGAGATACAAATGGTTTTCAGCCCATCTAGGCAATTGGTAGGAAATATTTAAATGATCCAAGGACCCCATTCTGGTGATTTCTTGAAATAAGCCAAGATATCTGCTTCAACAGCATGGCTGGATAAACTGGATAAGACTCCCACAAACTTTAACCCGTAACTCCTCTTCCTCTCAAAGCTACGTACCTTTATCTTTAATGTTCTCCTCTACTACAGTTTTAGTGTCTGCTAGGACTCTTTCTGAAGCAGCATGGATCAGTTTGTGATGAGTCACAGTCTTAGGGTCTTCTAGGCTCCCATGGACATACTAGAGCAAAGAAGAAAAAAAGAAATGTGTAACTCTCTTGCTTTCATATACAGAAACTAGTGACAACAGAAATCCACACATCCATCTACTTTCTAACTGCTTCATCCAATTCAGGGTTGCAGGGAACCAGAGCCTATGCAGGTCAGCAACAAGAGCAAGGCAGGGTAAATCCTCAACAGGACGCCAGTCTATCACAGGGCGCACACACACAAGACACACACTCGCACCAGGGACGGTTTTCCCAGAACCCTATTAACCGAGCAGTATGATTTTGGACTGCGGAATGAAAGGCACACAGGTAGAGGTGGAACATTCAAACTCCATACACACAGCACCCCAGATCCAGAAGTGAACCCAGGGCTTCAGTGTGGTGAGGCAACAATGCTTACCACCTCCCCACAACAGAACCATTGCAAAATCGAAATGTTAAGACCGTAACACTTATGACAGGTCACAGATAAGACGAGGCTATTTGGCCAATCGGCTCCATAGCTGGCAGTTAATTAATTACTTCAAGGATCTCGACAAGCTGTTTCTTGAAAACCCAGGATATTGACTTCAACAACATGGCTGGGAAGCGTGTTCCATACTCCCACAACTCTCCTGTTACTGGTTTTAAAAGCACCTCCAAACCTTAACTGCACTTGTGTCTTCTGGTTCATCGTTTGTTGAAATTAGCAAAACGATTAAAATGAAGTTACATCTATACAGAATACACACTAAAACTAATTTAGTGCATCTATACAGAATACACACTAAAAGTCCAATATTAGTAAAATAAAAAGACATTCTTTCTAGCTAAGAATGAAATGAAGGAAAACGACAACAAATCAAATCAAGAATTATTACACCAACTGGGAAAATACTATTCTATTAAGATTTTATATACAGTATACTGAAAATACAACATGCAAAAAAAATCGTTTCGCTCTGTTTTTATTCGTCGTTGAGGCAGATAAGAGGCGGTAATGTTAAACGGCTGATGATACTAATGGCTAGGACATCGGCAATGTGCAAATATAAATAAAACAAGCAACAAGACACCTAAAACCTATCAAGTTGTAAATGATATGGGCAAGAAGCGTTACATTTAAAGAAAACAGATCAGCTTGCAAACATTACGAGAAGGAAGAGGAGCTATGACAATTTTGGGGGAAAAAAAACTACTGTGTTAGGTCGACGCGTAAATTAAATTATAAATAGCCTAGACAAGCGCTCTTCTATAAATACCGGAGTATGACAGTTATAACAGGCCTACCGGGAAATTCAGTCACTGTCCCGATAACGTCCTGGCTACTGCTGTCCTGACGATCTGCGTTAAATGACATTCAAATAACATAAGAAACAACAGGAAGACATACGTGTTTCAAGCACTTTTCCTTGAGTTTTTCAATGGTGGTGTCCTCGGTTACCTCTTCCAACCACTCTGCCCCCTCCATGGTGCAAATATGGATTTTCAGCACCTTCCCTGCAAAAATCTTCTCCTCCTGCACAAACATAGCCCTCTTCTCTCGAAATCCAAGATTAATAGAAAAGTCAACAACTCAGCTCTTATTCTGTCACCATTTTACTGGCTGTCCGGTTCGATTATTGTACAACAACAGTACAGTACAGCGGGTTTTTTGTTCTTTTTTGATGGACTTGACAGTTATTTACCTATCAGGCAGGCCTGTGGACTGTGAAGCTCCGTAATACCGCTGCTGCTCAAGTCCAGGGCTTGAACTTTAAACTCTGACCTGGAAGACCTTCGGAGGTATTCTGGGAGTTGTAGTTTTAGGAGTGGGCGACACAGTGGAAAAAAGTCTGTTTTAATAAATTAAATGAAAATATTATTAATTTTTGATAGGACAAATGAAAAGCTGAAATATATCCTGCAATATTGAATTGAAATATTGAAAACTTGAATTAGGTATTTTTATTTTAGCTTTATGAAATAGCCTTCCAAAACAGATTTAGGATCAAACACCCTGAGCAAAACGATTCTTGAAAACCATTACGATTCTAGAAAAAATAAACTATAAAAAATAGTAATAGGTTTATTCCATGCTGAAAAAAAGAAGAAAGAGAACACAACGTTTCGGCCGTGGAGCCTTCTTCAGGTGTGAGAGAGACAGGGCAGTAGGCAAAGGTTAAGCCTAAAAGTAAAGGTTCCCTTTACCTTTGCCTACTGCCCTGTCTCTCTCACACCTGAAGAAGGCTCCACGGCCGAAACGTTGTGTTCTCTTTCTTCTTTTTTTCAGCATGGAATAAACCTATTACTTGTTCCTTTGCAGCCTACGCATGCTGACGCAGCTACCCACCTGAACTATAAAAAATAGTCACGCTTTGTGGTATTCTGTTTATTGCAGCCTTTCAATCTATTAGAAAACTTTATATCCGTCCCCTTCAAAAGTCAAAAGATTTAAAGACAAATCCATTCAGGTTTTTCTGATCAAATTTTGAAGTATCAAATAATGACCGACTTTTCACTGTCCGACCGATAGTACTTCCTGTAGTATTGTTTCCATCCCAAGAACAATGATAAGGAGAGGATGCGCTTATTATTTTTTCCATCAGAGGGCGACCGACAACAACAAATAGGCAACACAAAGACTGAGAGTTCCCACATTAAATAAGAACCCGAAACTGTAGGGTTTCAAGACGAAAATTAAAACGGAGACACTTTCAATCGTCATATCATACACACACGGCTACATTTTACGTTGAATTTTCGCCGTTGGGCTTTTGGAGACAAGAAAATCAGTTCAAGAAAGCATAATAAAACTCATCTGAGGAGCAGGTTATAACGAGACTCCAGTTTCAATACGATTCTGAACAAATTATCATTTGATGTGCGGACTGTAATGAAACAAATATCACCTGCAAAGGATGTCAAGTTATGTGGTCAAGAAAGAAGGAACAGAAATTCGCTGTGAGAAATAAAACTTCTCACAGATAATTGGTTTCTTGTGGAAAATTCAATCATTATGAGTTATAACACCAGTCACTTAAAAAAACCGGCAGTAACCAAATTAGTTAACGCCCAAATAACTTTCATAATAATCCGATAATTTTGTATCCCTTTACCATCAGTCATAAACGCTATATTCAATATTTGCTTGTGCGTCACCTTATGGTAAACCAACGCCATGCAGTCGGAGAAATCATTATCGGAAAACACTTTAAATATTTCCAGTCTTCTTCTAATGGCTCCAATATGTCATCAGATAAACAATAACGGGATTTACGGGTCATAGGTCACACGTTAAAATAGTGCTGCGAGCGAGTGTGGTATATAATCGTCCCTGCACCTGCGCTGGGATCTTTGTGAAAGCCACTCCTCACGTCATCCCAGATGACTAAGAGACTCACAATAGCCAATCTGAAAAAGGCACAGCGCTTGCACTTTCTGCGGTGCTTAAAGAAATGCGGTATGGGGAAGCAGTTCCTCATGAACATTTCCCGGAGCACCATAGAAACTGTCCTCAGTAGTGGCATCACTGTGTGGTACAACAATATTACCATGCATGACAGAGATACACTACAAAAGGTTGTGGCAATGGCACAGAGGATTATAGGATGTGATTTACCATCAATTGACGAGATCCACACCATCATTCACATGATCCCAACCATCCCGGCCACTACCTTTTCTCACCCCTACCCTTCTGGCAAGTGATACCACACTGTTAAATCATGGACAACTTGACTCAAATACACTGCGGTACGCATCCTCAACAGCTAACTGCAGTGCCTTAATACACATCTGCACTACACACTTTTTACATAGTCTACCATTTTGTTTGGTCTACTACATATTTATTGTTCCTGTTGTCTACATTGTGTGGTGCTGTCTGTTGTACTGTGTGCGTCCCGAGAGATCAGCGCGATTAAGAATTCCAATGTATGCGTACTGTACGCATGGCGATAAACTACTCTACTGTCCATGGCAAAGCTTAACGAGAACTGGCTGTCCTCTGTAGAGCGTTCATCACCAAACGGCTTTCTTTGGAGAAACTTTGTTGAACCTCGCAGAACATTACAAAACACTCCCGATGTAGGACACCCCACCCCTTACTATCAACGTGAAGCTGCCCCCCCCTACAAACGGCAGAAACAATGATACCCAACTTATTCGTTTGTGTTACGTTTCGCTAACTAGCAAAGTGATAGAACAACAGGTTTTAAAGTGTGCGTGTCCAGGAGACATTTTACAGCGCAGGAGCTGCGCTGAGCCTGTTTGAAGAGTTTGTCAGGTTACAGTGAAGTGCGGTTGTCATGGAACCAAAATCTTACACCCAAAAAGATGAGCTGAGAGGTCTACTTTTCCCAATCTAATTTGTACGATTTTAATATACACAACCCGAACACACTAAAATATCGGCAATTACGTCTTGCTTTATACTGTTTTCAGTCCATTCGTTAACCTTACTTGAGTTGGGCCGCTTTAGATGCTTCAGTCAAGCTACTTTTTAATTTTCTTTCAAATAAAACATTTTATCTTTCTCGGGATGTCCCTAATAGCTTGCAGTAAGGCCTTGATTAGATACAGTACATTATGTGTATATGGTACTTATGCCAATTAATAGTAGGCAATTCTGTCTGTAATTTAGCACTGTGGTTCATCACTGAAGGCCAGATAGACCCTTTTTAATAACACTTTACACATAACAAAAGAGAACCCAAACAGCATATTGCTGCTTAGTAAGTGGGTAATTTTTGACCCAACCCAAAACCTACTGCTAACATCAATCCTGACCGTAAAACCACTCTTAAGATCCTATACTAACACTGTGAGAATTGAGGAAATGTTTTATAGGAGTGATATCTGAAGAGAAAAATACACAGGTAACCGAAAACCTTTTAAATTCTGCCAGTTTGTGCAAATGAAAAGGCTGTATTGCATGTGGCTGACATGATGTAAAGTTAAGAAATAGAAGAATTGAATGTTTTCTTCAATATAGAAAACAAATGAGAAGCCGCACAAAGACAGGAAAATCATTCTGAAACTCTACAATGTAGCACTGAACTCGTCAAAATTTGGATAAAGAGGCCTTGTAATGGATGTAAAATTACCAAAAACACCTTTACGTTAAAACCATGTAATGCCAGTTAGGAAAACTGCATGCATTTTCTATGAACGCTTACTCCACAGAAGAAAAGACTTAAGATGAGTTTTAGTAAAACCTAGACAATGGCATCATTTATTGTAGCAAGAAACAATCATTTACAAATCAGTTAACAGAAAATACTTTTTTTGCAAACTACAACTTTGCAGGTCGGTAATTTATTACAGACATTGTATTACATTTCCTTTGTAAACTACAGTCTAGTTTATAAAACATGACAGTAAGAACGGACACCATCAGATGCTCATCAAAAAAGCATTAGAGATGTCACAATATCACAACAGATTAGAACGCTACAAAACAAGTTTTCTTTTCTTTTAAAAATGCTGAGTTCATACATCGTACCCTAAATCCCAAGGATACAGAGTGGATTATCTTGTATTACAGCAGAAATCAATAAATAATGATTTATAAAGACTTACTGTTTCTTTTTCTTTTTAATATGTAGGGACTAGAAACAGATCCCATTTCTTTTATATATATTTCAACATATTTATATTTAATTCTTCCTCAGTAATACTGAGTAACATACATGTAATGTATGCATGATGAAACACAAAATCCCTCTAAACATTGTGACATCTCTAATTGACAAGACATTTAAGACTTAGATTTCTGAAACAAAATCCTGCTTTCGTAAAAACACCTTATTTACACATTAAACACACCTGGCCACAGGCTTGCTTCAAACAAGTATTACAGTCATTGAAAACCATTTTAAAGATGAGCAAAAAAGGAAAAGAAAGAATCTTCCCTCTTCTTTTCCTAAAAGCACCTCAAATGGTTTGTCAACACAACTGTTTTCTGAAAGAACAAAGACAAAAGTGTCTAAAAAACACTGTGCAATCTTTGCACTTACTCAGACAATACGTTTGTCCCATCTTCCTTTATTTTCCATTCCTGCATAGACAGATTAGTCTGGTGCACTTGTTCACTAGGCATGTGACAATGCCCTTTTCTTTACACTTCCCGAGAGATCCTAGTACAGTAAATTATAAATACTGTGCCCTGGCAAGGATGTTTACTCACAAGACAAACAGCATCCCTGTTCTGTAACTGCTGTGCACCTCAGGAATGACATTTTTTTCTATTTTCCTTTTGTTCAAAATATTGGAATCCAATTTCACCACAGTCTGGACATAAACAGTATTTTCCCACAAAAACAAATTCTACCAGGGGCTTATATCATGAAAAGTAGTGGCAGTTACCTGAATGACAAGAACAACATTCTGAGATCTTGACATGTAGAGCTGAAATACATTTTAATATCTAAATGCATACACCATCGGTATGTATGCGGATTTAGCTTATGGATTCTGGTTACATGAGACCCTTATCGAAACAGAAAACTGATGATTTCTACAGAAAAAAAAACCTTTTAAAATTAAACCTACTTTTTGTTAAGGGACAAATATACATCTACTTAATACTGAAGCTTTAAACAAAGACTTAAGAATCTCTTCTATAAAATGTTCTAAAATAAAGGAAAAAAAACATTCATAAGCACTTTTTACAAAGATTATACAGTAGCACAATAAAATAAAAATTGGTGTACAAATTAATGAAGTAACATTTTTAAGACACCAATAAATAACCAGTGTTTACATTATCAGTAATCTTTCTTTTACTGTTGCAGACAAAAGCATTAACATAAAATAAGCCAAGCTGTTTTTTTCTCTACAAAAGCAATTTTTTTTATTCCCCTAAGATATAACAGAGGGCCCGATCCTTATACCCCTGCAATTTCTTTAGCACAGACGACAATTAAATGTATAAATAACAAGGCAGTGTTTCTTTTCTCCATGTAAAATAAAAAGTACATAAATAAATACAAAATGAATAGAACATAATTCTCATCCTCGTTAGTATAAAACCATATAAAAGGGATCCTTCAGTCAAAAGTTTTTTGTTATTTTTCCTTGCTTTTCAAAAAAATATTTAAAAGAGTGCTTCTTCAGTTCTTACAAAAAAACATCTAAATGGTCCAAACAGGCCAGAGATTTTCATTTCCACTCTACTTGAATTGATCTGGAATGTGCCCAATTTGGGACTGCATGCTTGTAGGAGGGCTGGAGATGCCTTCTGACCAATCAGACATGTTGGAATGTGGAGAAGAGCTAGACCATTGATCAGGGGATCCTGGGGAAGGGGTCAGAAAGGGGTGATCAGACATCTGGTGCTGGTGGTTGGGTGTGTTGTCCAAGGGGGCAGAGTAACTATGTTGTGAGGGAGGGGTAAGGAACTGGGTGCTGGGCATGGTCTGGTTGAGTGAGGTGGGAAGGATCTGCGTCTCCTGGGGCAAGATGGTGTGGATCGGTATGGCGTTTCCAGGCACCTGCTGCAGATCGGACTGGCTCAGGTCACTGCTTATGAAGTTCTGGCTGATGGTGTGACCACTAGTGGCAGTATTAGAGTTCTGGTGCTGCAGCTGAATGCTCTGCTGCTGTTGCTGCTGCTGCTGTTGCTGTTGTAACTGCTGCTGAAGGTTCTGCTGGTGCTGCATCTGCTGCATCTGTTGCGCCTGCATTAAATGCGGCTGGGTGGTGAGCCTGGTGTTCTGCATCCCCTGGTAGCTCATCATCTGTGACAGAGTGGTGGTGGGGAGCCCATTGTGCAGAGAGGTCATCATGCCATGCTGGAGGGATGGGGTGGCCTGGTGCATGCCTCCTTGGCCTGTATTCCTCATGGGGTTGAACTGGTTCTGCCCCATATTGCCGTGCATCCTTGAGAGCCAGTCGCACTGGCCATTCATGCCGGAGCCCCCACCCATTGCCATGGTCATGTTACCGTTGCTTAGCACAGAGCTGCTGGGGCTGGAGACAGGCAGATGGGAGAGACGGGGTGGCACCGAATCAAACTGCATCCTGCTGGAGCCTCCCATGGTCATGTCCTGCTTACCTGCCATGCCCAGGTGATTGACCCCGATGTGGGTGTCCGACATGCCCTGCAGATGGTTGAGGGGCATGGAAGGGGACTGCTGGAAGGGTGACGTCATCATGGGTGGAGAAGCTACATCTGACAGGTACCCGTGAGGAGACTCCAGGGAATCCACGGGGGAGAGGACAGCCGAGCTGTCCAGCAGACTTCCTTTGCCATCCTGGGACTTCTTCCTCCTGGCCTTGATATCTTTGGCATCTTTGCCATTGCAGCTGATGCCCTTGGCACTCGGTTTCCTGGCTTTCTTGCCCTGTGCCGAAGGCTTCATGCTGCCAAGGTAGCTGTTTGGCGAACAGAGAGGAGGGGAGAGGGTGGCGCTGATGGGTCCGTTGTGCATGGGAGGGCTCCTCACCAGATTGTACTCGTCCAGCAGGCGCACGATGTCGTGATGCATGCGTTCCTGGGCGATGTCACGCGGCAGCCGGTCCATGTGATCGGTGATCTCGCGGTTGGCGAAATGATCCAGCAGGACCTTGGCGGTCTCGTAGCTTCCTTCTCGAGCAGCAAGGAACAGAGGCGTTTCCTCCTGGTGAGAGGGAGAGAAGGTCCGTGTCAATAAGTCTTCCTACACGGCTGTAGGCTTAACTTTTCAGATCTCTCAGGCTTTGCACTATACACCGTGTTAAGCAAAACGATAATGCATTTCTTCACATTGACATCATGGCAACATACACCTAAAGAGGTTCATGGCTTAAGGATAAGGCTCTGTTGCCAGTATCTGCATGACAGAAATATAACGCTCACCTTATTGTTTTGCATGTCTTTGTTGGCGCCATTCTTGAGAAGCACCACAGCAGCATCCACATTGTTCACTGCGGCAGCCCAGTGCAAAGCTGACTTGCCTGAAGACACACAAAAGTATAAAAAATATTTTTAGTTAAGAAAATAGCACAGCATTTTTCTCCTGAGTGGAATCAATTTAATTAAGACATTATTGGGAAAAGATTTAAGACTCACTGGGCAGTCTGACTTGAATTCACACTGGGCAGCAATAAAAGGAAATGGCCGCAGGATTTTTCACAAGACCAAAGCCATAGTGAAAGTCAGGGCAAAGGATTTGGACATTTTTCATTTACAATCACCTGTAATACCTTTTATTGTTATGTATGGTTACAGGCTATGGCTTTGTCCCTTAATTTAGAAACCTGATCTCAAAGTCTTTAAGAAAAGGCCTCAGAAATTGAAGTGTTTAACTGAGTTGGACCTAGCGTACCAAAGTCATCGATGGCGTTGACATCCGCATGGCAGTTGATGAGTTCCTCCACCATGCCCTCCACTGCCAGGCGTGCAGCCAGGATGAGAGGCGTGGTGCCGTCGTGCATGCGGGCATCCAGATCTGTGGCCCTGTTCCGGATCAGGATCTGAAAAGGAGGTGAGTGACCCACGTTAGCGAAAATTAAGCCGGATAACACGGAGAAGGACATGCATCTAACACTAAATATAGAATCTGATCTGTTAAGCAGAGGCACCGGCAGGCTGTGAGAGCTCTGCGGCTGTGACCTTAATCAGAGAGGTTCCTGACAAATTTAACCCCATCTGTGCTTTATATTAAACTGCTAAGCCTCTGTGCCTGCCTAGTCAAAAGTCCTAAATTATAAAAACAGTTTGGGAGAGTGCAATATCTTAACATAGGCAAGAAAGGATCAGAAAATATATCCAAACAATCAGGGGGAAGCGAGGCAGGTCTCATGCAGGAATTGTCACTTTTCCACTGCTGGATTCTGGGACACACTACCTGGAAAACCCCCTGGGCGTCTGCAGCCACAGCGGCGTGAAGGGGCGTCCTGCCCATGTTGTCCTGGATGTTGGCATCTGCACTGGCCTCCAGGAGGCGCTTGGCGGCGTCGGAGCGGGCATACCGGGCGGCCAGGTGCAGGGCCGTCTCGCCCGTGCGGTCCGTCTGGTTGTGCAGGTTGGCACCCTGGTAGATAAAATCGGAGATGACGTTGGCCGAGGCATCCTCCTCTTCCTCGCTGTTCCCGGTCTCCAGGCCTCCTCCGCTGCAGGAGGCGATCATCAGGGGAGTGAAGCCATCTGCAAGACAAAGACCACAGACATCAGCGCTACTCACACCTATACGACCTGACAGAATACCATCCGAATCCGGGTGCTTGCTAAACTAGCTTCAAAAATACACCTTTCTTTGCAGTGTACTTACTCTACTTCGAGAAGCAAATTTCAAAATGCCTTGAAAAACGCAGAAAACCATCGTCTTCGTTAAAATGCTCAGCCAGTTCATTCGAAAAGCACCTTTTAGATCTTTCTGCTATTTTATGCCTTTGATTTTGAATGCGAGCTTGCCGATTCGCGGAAAATGAAGTGCACGCAGTTGACGAGCTCTGCTCTCGGATTTGTGGAATCCATTTTAGGGGTTTTAACTTCTCAACACAGGTATGTGAATTAAAACCAATATTGTATTTTATTATTAAATGGCATAACAAAGAGAAGGGTTGGAAGGCAAATTATTAACCAAGCACAAACGGGAGCTCTCCCAAGTGGCCTCAGCTTTCAGTCTTTTGCTTTGAACCTCATAGTACTGCCCTAAGGGCGACTGAGCTTAAACCACTCCTACATACTGAAGATGTTCACAAGCTACACTAGAGGCATATTCCTGAGTATCCAATGCTGCTATCAGTGTCAGTGACAACAGCTGGTTTCTTTACAGACAAGACTGTAAGTAAGATCAGACAGAATCACCTTTGCATTTTGTCTTACTGTAAATGCCGATCTATTTAATTGTAAAAGAAAAACTCTGCCAAAGACTGAGAAATGGAAGTTGTGGATTTTAACCTACTAAGATTACTCAATTAAAAATACATAAGAGCCGTGTGAAATTAGCTTTGCAGTCAGTACCTGGACCGCGGACATTGACGTCCATGCAATCGTTGTCGATCTCGCCCTGAGGGGGGGTGGGGGCCATGGAGGGGATGCGGAGGTCTGCGGCATCCAGGTGCTGCTGTGTCCACTGCCGGTGGTCAGTCTGGTCATCCAGGTCCAACATCGCCTGCTCTTCAAACTGAAAGGCAGAGAAACTACTGTGGTCAGACACAGGAGACACCCTACCTCCTCCCTGCCTTCAGAAGACAAGAGCTGAAACAGCTCACAGCTAATATCCACTAAATGATTCCATCATTGTTAAAAAATGATAAAAATGATATGAAAAAAAGTAACATAATATTCCAGTTAATAATTTACATTATAGTAATGATATGATTGATTTCTCCTCATGCCATTGCTAAAAAAAATTATTCTCCTCAATGTACACTTACTATTACAAAGGATTTTAAGCTGTTTTTTTCTCTTCAGTCATAAAGCAGAACTGTTACAAGTTCTCATCTTACCCTGAATCTCTTGGTGTCTGAAGGTTCCTCATCTCCCCACTCGTTCTGATTATCATCCATGAGGGACATGTCGGAGGAGTTCTTCAGTGGCCTGTTTCCGTCGCACGGGAGAAAGAAATCCCATTATTTGAAAGCCCGACACGGGAGGAAGATCAACCTGCCCTTCTCCCATGTGTACTGACTGGGACCGTGGCAGAGAAAAAGGAAAAGGCACCCCAAGAGAGCAAGCAAGTGAAAATTAACAGCAGCACTTGGGTCTTGTTCTGTCACGCAGTCAAAATCCGAGCTGTTTTACAGCACCAATGCTCTTTACTGTACCCCACCACCCAAAGGTCTTAACAACCTCCAACCATCTCTCCCCCACCCTCTTTTGCACTGCACTCTCTATCTTTGACACCCACCCCCTGATGAAACGACTAAACAAATACTCCACCCCACCCCCCCACCAGAAGCAGTTTTCCTCAGATCGGGAAGCAGGAGGCGACAGAAGTCTTTAACGCTGGTGATCACTCACTTCAATCCCACAGAGTCCTCCCCCACCGGCTCCCGGCGTTTCTTCTTGTTGGGTTCATTCACTTTGAAGCCCTCGGGGAACCACAGCTGGCCGTGCTCCCGGCGCCGCTTCCTGGAGACCACCACCCCCACGCCAACGAACGCCAGCAGCGCCAGGGCGGCCAGCACCACGTAGATGGGGTAGAGCTCCGAGGGCGAAGAGTGGTCCGTGTTCTCACCTACCACGGGAGAGAGGAACATTCTGTCAGTCGGCATCCAACAGCCAAAGCTCAGGCGTCATGGTAGGAGAGAGCGAAGTGAGAAGACGAGCCCCCGTCTTGCCCAAGAATTCTATTTGTATACAGAAACCAGGCGGGCAAGTGAGATAATTTGTAAAACAAGGTCGTTTCACTCGCTAATAATCAGAATTGCTAACCACTTCTCAAGCAAAAGAAGCAGGGAAAAAAAAAACACCTCCTTTCCCCCTTTTCAGCTCAGTGTACCAGGAGACAACTTTACCATTTCTTCTTTAAGAAAAAAAAAAAGGGATTAATGAACTTCAAATTACTGCACGCGCTTTAAGCTGTAAAGACGGCGGATTTATTAGGATTTTCAAGATAACAAAGACTCCCAACTTCTAGCACACTCCCGATCAATTTTTTCTCCTCTTTTTTTTTTTTCGCTAACGATTTTGAAATGATAAACTCTCACCACCTAACCCCTTAGAGATGCGCTAAGTCCTGGTATTACATTCAACAAGGTGAAGGTTGCAGCATCCCCTTAACACAAGAAGAGGGGGTAGGGGGGTAGATTGGATCTGATTTACTGCAATTAACCATTTTGAAACCTGCAATCTGCAATTATTTAAATCCAAATGCCGGGGAAGGCTGTTTATACAATGTAAATTATAACTATCTTCTCATTGTACAACACTACAGAAATCTCAAAGGTCCAAAAGCAAAAGAATCTTGTGAAGGAAAAGAACACAAAAATAACAAATCCAATCAGTGATACAAAACTCAAGGGTGTGGGAGCAGTAGGTGGGTGATTGCCTCGTTAAGGGAGTGATTAGTGTTCAGAGCTGCAAAGCCCGCATGTGCACTCACTTGTAACAGCCTCAATGATGTAGGGAACATTCAGGTTTCCACTGGAGGCCAGAGCTCCCAGGAAGGCAGCCACATCTGTTGCACTTTGGAAACATTCTGTAGACTGCTGGTAACACTGCCGGTTGTCAATTTCCAAATACACCACTGACCTACAAAAGAAAAGTAAAAAAGAAACATCTTATAATTACACCGCGGGCAAGTTCTTCTACATTTGGCTCCACATAGAAAGGACAGTTGGCTTGAACTTAAGGTAGGGGTGTAAACAGTGGAGATACTAATAAAAATCTCTCAGTACAAAAGAAAAGCTACAGTGATAAGTCAATATCAAAGGTTTCTCTGCATTTTTAATGACTGACAGTTTTCTCTTGAAAAATAAAGCAAGGCAAGGAGGTTATAAAGAAAGGCTATTGTATCCTAGCTTGTTGAGAGCACTTGATCTCCAATTCTTTTTGGCAGCATCACATGTTCAGCAAGGATACTTTCCTTTTAAAAATAAGTCTATCATGGAAGAGCCGATGGAGGGGAATGACAGAGAAAGAAGACACATTGGCTAAATGTCTTTTGTCTCCTCAAATACCACCCTGGTATCCCCAAGCAGCCAAGGTCCACACTCACCCCTTGATCTGCATCTGGTCCAGCTCCCTGCGCTTCCTGGCGTTCACCACCGTGTACATGGAGTTCTTCATCTTGTTGAAAACATTCCCGGGGATCTCCGTCCAGCTATCCGCCGACCTCTTGATGTTGTGCTTCCTGAGCTCTTGCTCGTTGCCGTAATAGGGGAAGATCATGTACTCGCCGTTGCTGTCTTTGCGGAAGACCACGTTGGTGTGCAGCACCCTGCTGAGCTCCCGGAGGAAGCCGAAGGAGTTGTTCTTCAGCTGGTCCGGGAGGATGTGGACCACCAGCACCAGCCTGCCGTCCGCCAGCTTCTCCGGCATGTTGTTGGCGCAGTCTAGACCGTCCCACTCGCACTCCGCGTTGTTGCAGCCTTGATCGCAGTGCCCATCAGCGTAGTGATCCTTACAATACTGGTCATAGAGTGGACTAGAAAAGGAACCAATGCTGTTATTAAAGCTGGGAAGGGTATTATTTGTGGCTTGATTACATACAGCATTTCTATCAAGAACAGATCAAGCTCTAGTGGAAATGTACTAAACACAATATTCCAGAACCCATACCAGGACTCTGCTAGGACATATTAAATTGTATTTTCTTAGCTCAGCCACCAGCCTTGTCCATTTATCTTTTTACATGCTGACATTGCTGGAGGGGCAACCATTATCGCCTCCTTTCAGAGTATACTGCTGGTCTTGCACATGGTTTATGTTAATTATGCCAACAACTTGAACAAGAGGAATCATTAATGCTGACACAGGAATCATTAATGCTGATACATTAGTGTTTTGAGAATAAATATTAATTTCTTCATCCCAAAGTTAATGGGAGGATGTGGTCCAAAACGTCGGCTGATATCCGCCAACTATAAAATGGAGATGTCATCTCACGGCTATGCACTGAACCAGAAGAAAGCCGCCTGCAGGCAAGAGACGCAACACTTACTTGCACTGGCCCTCCAAATTCTGGCAGTCGAAGCCGTCGTAGAGGCAGCCGGCGTTGTCGCACTGCTCGTCGCACTTGCCGTCGTTGAAGTAGCGCCAGCACTGCAGGGACATGGTGCAGTTCTTCCAGGGGTCGTCGAAGTTGAGGGAGCAGTCCCCGCCATCCCAGCCGCAGGCGTGGTTGTTGCACAGGCGGTCGCAGATCTTGTCGTTCCTGCGCTTCTCGCACTCGGGGATCTCGCAGCTGACCGCGACCTCGGGAGGAGGCGTGATGTCCCGCCCGAACCCGCCCTGGAAGTTGTAGTCCAGGATGTGGCACAGGAGCCCGTTGAAATTGGTGGGGCAGATGCAGTGGTAAAAGGGAGCCTCCAGGGAGTTCTCACAGGTGCCCCCGTTGTAGCAGGGGTTGGAGTTGCAGGGGCTATTGGCCGGGTACTGGCATTCAGGCCCAGTGAAGGCGTCGGTGCACAGGCATTTGGGATTCTTGTGACCCAGGATGCACGTGCCCCCGTTTCGACACCGCAACGTACCACACGAGTGAGTGTCGTATTCGCAGGTGGATCCGGTGAAGCCCTGCAGAGACAAGAGAATAATTCAGTTGGCCCTTTATAGCTACACGACAAATTTCCAATTCCAGCTTTCCAATTGCTCTGATGTACTTACAGGAGGACATTTGCAGATGAAGCCATGTGGAGTGTTACTGGCCACGGCGCATGTTCCTCCATTCCGACATGGCTTTCCTTTGCAGCCATCAAATACTGTATCGCAGCGCTGCCCTGTTGTACAGAATTAAAATACACATTTCACTTCAGAGAATCTAACTGCACCAGGAACAATCTGATGCAATACTCAAAAAGTGGTTTTGGGCGCTAAGCTTCAATGGGGAATCGGCAACTGAGCTAACCGAGCCTAATCTTTGTAGACGGCAATGATTTTTCAGCGACTTAGTGATCACGTTGGGTTTAAATTTGTCAAGATTCTTGGGAAAATCCATCTTAAAACTTGGCACCGTTTAAATACTGCTACCGAGTAAACGCATGAGTAAACGCATTTCTCACCTGTGTAGCCTGTGCGGCATTCACAGCGGTAGCTGTTGACAAGCTGTATGCAGTTCTGAGTGCCTCGCGGGTCGCAGGGGTTGGACAGGCACTCGTTGACGTCCCCTTCACAGCGCTCCCCCACAAAGCCTGCCAGGCAGATGCAGTGGTAGCCGCCCACTCTGTCCACACACTTGCCGTTGTTGAAGCACTTGGGCTCCTGCGTGATGGGATCTACAAAAGGGTTGCAATCGTCCACGTTGATCTCGCAATGCACACCTAGATGAGGGGGGGGGGAAAAGACGTCAGTAAGTCAACAGGGCAAATGTGGTTAACTTAACATGTGCTACTGGGCTAGAGTGGCTTTTTTGTATTCTGGATCTCCATAAAAACCATGCAGACACCAGCAGCAGTGTGGAGGAGTGGTTAGGAGACTCTTGGTCAGAGGGTTGTGGCTTTCGAATCACGGGTAAGGACATTGGCTGCTATATACTTGAGCAAGGTACTTCACTCAGATTGCTCTAGCAAATTACCCAGCTGCACAGATGGGTCCTCTCCAGGTTGTCATTACAAACGAGAATTTGTTCTCAACGAACTTATCTGGTTGAATGAAGGATTAAATAGAATTAATTAAATGTCTTAGGAAACCTTTGTTATCCATAAAAGGGCTTCATTAATGTGTTAATTCTGTAATCAATCCAATGTCCCAATGGGTGACTCCAATTTTAGACAGGTAACTTGACAGGTAAAGTCATTACCATCTCAAACAGTAAACAAGGAGTAACTGTTAGAAATGTGTAGGGCTCTCTCCTGACCTTGAGTTCCCCGCGGACAGGAGCACTTGTATGTATTGATGAGGTCAATGCAGGTCCCTCCATTCTGACAGGGCTGGGAAAGGCACTCATTGATCTCCTCTGAGCAGTTGACTCCATGGTATCCTGGCACACACTGTGAAAGAAGGAACACACAGCAATTAATGCCTGACATAAAACAACTTGTGTTGTTTACCCGGCTTTTGTGTTTACTTATTGTTTTGCTATATAAGCAACTTCTAACAATGGAGGTGCACATAAACTAGTACCTTAAGACTACATTTGAAAAAACACAATCAGCTTTTTAGATGGCATTAGTAGTGAAGGCAGTTTCATCAAAGGGAAAAAAGCTCAGAAGCAGATGGATCAGTGCTGTGCTGCATGTCGCTGTACTGAAATAAAATCAGAGCAGAATGCTTCACTTTCAGCAAAAAGACCTGAAGGCATAAGGAATAAATTTAAGGTCTGGTTTCAGTTTTAACTCGAACGACAGCAAAATTAAAAATGGAATTGCCATTGGAAATGGAACGAACGAAGTCTCTCTTGGACTAAAGTCTTCAGATGTAAGTCCTGGGAAAATGGAGGAATCAGATATAGATGAGAAGACGAAATGAAAAAGATTGGGGGTCTCACCTCGCAAGTGTATCCACCCAGGTAGTCCGTGCAGGTGGCTCCATTCTGGCAGGGATTAGGTGTGCACTCATCCACTTGTTCTTCGCAGTAGCTGCCAGTGTAGCCTGCCTGGCATCGACAGTAGTGGGTATTGCCAGCATCCAGACACTGGCCAGAATTCCTGCACAGCTGCGTCACATCAACACCTAGAGTTCCAAGGCAGACAGCAGCAGATCTTTGTGAGTATGACTGCACTGGGTGACTGGGTAACTACACACTCAGGCTTAAAACACCAACTGACTTTCACTGGATTTTATCAGAAGCTTCATATGCATTGTAAGGGGGTGTCTTTACCTTGCTGTTTAGCTGCAACCTCGCAGGAAACGCTGGGGACGTCACAGTAAAGACCAGTCCAGCCACTCTGGCACTCACAGCGGTACGAAGTGCCAGTCTGCCAACACGTGCCACCGTTCTTACAGGGCGAAGAGTCACACCAGCGCACCAGGTTCTGAAAGATGGAAATAAGGCAACTTTCTCACTTTCCAAAGAATAAAGGAAGCAGAAGAGACAGGAAGCCATGACATGGAGACACGTTTTCATAGTTTTAAATATGGCAACTGAAATGTACAAGCTAGATTCAGTTGTGAGCAAACTGAACATTTTACCTTTATAAACAACTTTCTCAGTATCTGAGTATGAAAATATATTGAGTATGAAATTCAGAATGCCAATTTTTCCAGTTCTCCTTTAAAATATGATCTTACAGTGATAGACATAATTTAACACTGAAACAATATTATTAAAACATGTTGCTCACAACATTTGTAAGTAATTTACAATGACCACGATAAAGAGAACAGCCTTTATTAATTTTCTTGGTATTCAGGTTGCAAAGAAAAAGATTAAAATTTTATGTCTTTTCTGCCAGTAGCCACAATTTATGGTAAATTGATAGCAATTGATCCTAGAGAATTATTTTGTATAATTTCAGCTCTATAGAATATGGATTGTTCCTTAAGAAGCCAGAATATAATAACTTCTTTTTACGCTAGAATTATACGGTAACGCGACGTTGCACATGAAGTACCGAGAGTATTTTTTAGACCGTATCATTATGCATCGTGTAGAGAATACGTGTAAAACAGACAGAGATGTGAATGACAATACAGATTGTCATAACATGTTTTGTTTTTTAAGTTAATTGTGAATTAACTCAAGTTGAAAACACCAGCCTTACAGAAAAAGCATTTGATACCATCTAGCAATTCTCACACTATAATACGTCCAATGTCCATTTTAAGGGGATGTTTTGCTGGCATCAAACTTTTAAGGAGAAAGTTGGGAAACAGGCCGTTAACTTTGATTCAAAGATTCAATGACACGTTTGGGTCAAAGGGCAGAGCAGGCGGTCGTGTTACCTGGCAGTTCAGGCCGGTGTAGCCCTGAGGACAGGTACACTTGTAAGTGCCATAGCTGTCCTGGCAGGTGCCGCCGTTCAGGCAGGGCTTGGAGTCGCACTCGTTGATGTCGTGCTGGCAGTAGCTTCCCGTGAAGCCAGGAGGACACAAGCAGGTGAAAGTGTTGATGCCGTCCACACAGGTACCGCCGTTAAAGCAAGAGCTGTGAAAAAGACGAGCAGAAGAGAGGCCGCTCAGAATCTGGACTTTTATTTTGCTGGAATTCTGCCAGCAGGCTTCTGTATCCGCCCCATTCCCAATTGCCCACCGCTGACGTCAAAGATTAAGCAGGAAAAAAAAAAGAAGAGATCAAACAGCGCAGCCGAATTCAATACTAGAGAGTGGAAGGGATCTAGGTGGTGCCCTTATCTAATTACTTCTGTGTCTCCCCCAACTCAGACAAGAGCTGCATTGCAAAAGGAAGCAATTTGAGAGTATGAAGGAGGTCACGCAGCCCCACAGCTGGTGCGGAGTGACGGGGAGGCCATCCGTGCACGCAGCAGGGCTGGGAGAGCAGGTGTCAAGGGACAGGGGGCGTTACCTCTCCGTGCAGTCGGGAGTGTTGTTTTCACACTGGATGCCACTGAAGCCCGGCGGACAGGTGCAGGTGTAGCCATTGACACAGTCTGTGCAGTTGGCGCCATTTTTGCAGGGGTTGCTGTCACACTCGTTGATGTCCTCCTCGCACTTGCTTCCCCGGAAGCCCGGCAAACAGGCGCACAGGAAGCCGTCTATGCGATCCGTACAGGAGCCTCCGTTACTGCACGGATCTGGGAAAAAGACACAAAGTGGCGCGTTTCTTACACCGAAATCCGTCAAGTTCAGAAAGTGGATTAAACGAAGGAGAAACTGTGCCACAGATACCCTGTCTTCTTTTTCAAATTTCCGAAGCTAAAAATGAAAACACAGCCTTCAAAACTGACCATATCATGTTTGTGTGCGAGTTGCTCTTCAGGGCCAAGGCAGATTATAGGTTTTGCAGGAGTATCTAACTTCAGCATTTGTACTGTCCCCCTGGTACCACAGCATGTTTTCTTGCCAATACTTAGTCTGGTAATGAACTGCAGATGTCCAAGAATCACTTACTGGGCTGGCAGTCGTCAATGTCGGTCTCACAGTTGCGGCCGGTGTAGCCTGGCTTACAGTTGCATTTGTAACTACCGATGGTGTTCTGGCAGGACCCGGAGTTGAGGCAGGGGTTTTTAACACACTCGTTGATGTCAACTTCACAGGTCTGCCCTGCAAAGGGAAGAGAAATGCGAAGCAAAGAGTTTGAGAACACAACACTGCATTCTCACACACACATGCATCACTGCACAGCTTCGAGCAATATCTCTGGTCGGTAACGTTGTTTGTAAAGTCAGGACGCTGTATTATCTCACTATTAAGAACAGTTTTAATATTTTTCCTCCAATAACCTAAAAAGGTCCATGGAAATGATTTTTATTTACTCTGCAAATACCTGATTTCACTGTTAACCATTTAGAAGTAAATTAAATAATTCAGCCTGGGAAGGCTGTAATGGTTTTGAAAAAAAAAAAGAGGATAAGACAAAACTTAAAATCTGGGCCATACAAGAATTTAAAGCACGCACAGCAAGTGGTTGAGTCCTGTTTATTCTCCACAGTGCTAGCTGGTGAAGAGCATCTTACCTTGCCAGCCCTCAGGACACACACAGGAGAAGCTCTCGTAGTCCTCCGATTCCCTGCACACACCTCTGTTCTTACAGGGTTTGGGGCCACAAGGAGCAAGGATTTCCTCACAGTTTTCCCCTGGAAAACAACAAACACCTCAGGTCAGCACACGTGTCCTACACTCATGTTTTATATCTAAACATGATTACTACATTTTTCATTTACTGGTTTTAAGATACAAAAGATGGCATATATACACAAGGTCTCAATGTATCCATTTACTTAAAAAAAAGATTAATTTATCCTTTGAGGAAACATAAGATTGCTACTTCAATGACATTTTTATTTCCTTTTGAAAAGCTGAACTAGGAAAATGAATTAATTATTCACATTTAAAGATTCCACTTAATTAAATTTATACATGAATAGATTTCCCTCAAGGACCATCCTACATTCTGAAAAGTTCTGTCAATTTTGTACTATATTCTGAATCTCCAGAGCCACTTCCATATCTGTTTCCACGGTAACAGGCGAAGGCAGGAAAGCGCCACAGTTTCCTGTCATTGTGCAAGTTGAGACAGGAAGCAGGAAGCGGGCAAACAGGAAATGGGTCAAGCAACAGTTCCCATCCCTACTCGTATTATTCCAGATCTGTGGATTTGTGGATTTTTCCAAAAAGAAGACTCCAAGAAAAAATAAAATCTTTGCCCAAAAACAGTCCATCAGAATCAGTTATTAGTGTGGGTATTTGTCTCTAAACTCACTTTTCTGAAAGGCTTTGAAAACATTTGTGAAACATCCTGTAGGCCAATGGAATAAATCTTTTTTGTTTATATTAAGCCAAGAAAAGGGTTTAGAGTGATTGTCCTCATCACCTATTTAGGTACCTAGAGGCAAAACTAGGGGAACTACAGAACTAATTTTTCCGTGTTTTAATTACCTGAAAGTCACCTTAACATCCTTTGAAAAAGTCTTTCAAACTACAGGGTGTAAGATGCAAAGGGCATTGGTTTAATCTGGTTTAAAAATTCCTTCACAGTCATAACTTAAGATTCAAGAGAAAAGCTTCCTACCAGTGTAAGGCAGTAAGCAGTTGCACTTGTAGCCAGCCACATCATCAATGCAGGTTCCTTGATTCAAGCAGGGATTAGAAGCACACTCATTGATGTTAGTTTGGCAGTTTGGACCTGAAAAATGTTAGATATAAAGACACACATTTATCACAGAGGGTTTTTTGCACAAGCTGTGAAAAAATAAAAAAACAGCACCCAGTTACGTGCAGGACTGACGCAAGATCAGGGATACTAACCACTGAATCCCGCTCTGCAGGTACAGACGTATCCACTGGTCATGTCTTTGCAAGTGCCTCCATTCATGCAGGGGTTGGATTCACACTCATTGTTGTTGATGTCACAGTTTGTCCCACTCCAGCCAGAGTCACAGTGACACTTGTAGCTGAGGAAGAGAAGAAGACCATAATTCACATCGGTCACCCAACAACCAAACCAAATATTAATAATAATAATTAAACACTACTGCATCGGCTGAAGCAGCACAGCTTTTGCGTTCGAATGTGGAAACGAAGTCCTGATTTGTTCCTGGATCATGAATGCCATTCCAAATCGGGAACGAATTGGAATATGGGATTGCTGGGAAAGCTTCCTCGGAAAACGAAGGTTTGAAGGAGCTCGCTGAACTCCTCAGCAAAATGTGCTATGTGCTAAACCCGAACGTTAACTGCAGGAAGATAAAGTTTTTAATTAGTGGCAGTTAATGCTACTTAGCTGTCACTAATTAGTTACACACTGATGACATTCCATGAACTCATCGCAGAACTACAGAGAGCTGGCGCTTTGTCATAGATCCACTTACCCATTGACATCGTCCTGACAGCTGCCGTGAATGCATGGGTTGCTGTTACACTCATTCACCTCCGAGCGACAGGTGGGGTCATGGTAGCCCTCAGGGCAGATACAAGTGAAACCGTTTATGCCATCTTTGCAAGTTCCACCATTGTGGCAGGGGTTGGACGTGCATTCGTCGACGTTGACATTGCACATGGCTCCTACATTTGTGAGCAAAGCAGAGGAAAAGTCACTTGCACTGCGAACAACAAAACCACGTGTTATGGGATTTAATGGAAAGACGGAATAATCTACACTCCTTGGAAAGTCAACTTCATTTCAAGATACCCCCATTTACTAAGCTAAACAAATAAGGGGGAAACAGGCCCCCCTGTGGTCACTACTAGGATTTCACTCAGACAAAGACCAAGGGAAAACACTCAAAATATTCTTCTGAGGTTTCTGCAGATTTTTAAATCTTCAACTTGAAAATAAACGGTATGTTACATAAAATGGTATCCCATTTCCGTAAGGGACAGAGAATGCTTAACAGTTAAAACTTGGGGCTTTGGCACAGCAGAGCACATAAAACAATGGAAGAATTGAAAAAAAATGCGGAAGGGAAACTGATTCAACCTCTATTGATTCTTGCTTGCGGTTGTTTACAAGTACGGAAGCACAGACCTCATTTTACGCATGATGAAGCAACAATTAACCCGCCCTCTACCCCTTCTTTCTTATTAATTAAAAATGGTAATGGAAGGAAGGGCAAGGGGGGGGGGGGGGGGGGGTTTGCTTCTTAAATTACAATTCCTTTTTTGTTATATTTTTCAAGGCCTCCAGGTTCTGGATAAAAAAAAAAGGATAGAAGAGAGGGGGGTATAATCTGGACCTGTAATTCTACACAGTGGCCTGCTGCCCAGCAGAAGAAAAGCCCTATTCAGAAACCCTCTGAGAGGAGTGGCTGGAGACAGCAGCTCCCTCATAATGAGAAGGAGGATCCTGCGCAGGTGAATCGAGGCAGTCGAGCCTCCTATTATACACGAAGTCACACTCCCTCTCTCAGGATCAAAGAAACCAGTTAAGCCAGGACCAGCAACATGATACCCATGGGAATCAGGGATTTCTTCACTGTAATTGGCGACACTTTATTTGGTTTATTAAATCACGCAGGACTACCACTAAATGACAGCTGTAGGCCTCCACTTTAAAATCAGGCACCAATTCTTTTTATCTTCACTGGCCTCCCCTTTACTTAATTGAAGACATCGTGAAACGTTTAGCATCATGAAAAGGCCAAACAAGATTGCTCAATAAGAAAACAACAGGATTTTGTATTTCCTTACCGGTTCTGGTTCTCTTTAGACATGATTGAAAACTATTTTCTTCCCCCACTAATCGACTTACAAGGTACCCCAACTAAAATCACGTTGTTTTTTTTTTTTTACTGTTGACTCTCAAAAAAAAGAAGCTTCAGGTTATCTGAAGAAACCATCCCCTTTTAAAAGATTAACTTTCAAGCTTTTTCAATCTGGGCGTCATCAAATCTTTTCATAAAGGAAGAAACTAAAGGCTTCCTCATATCGCTTCGACAGAGACACCAAGCACCACTGTTCTCTGACCTGAAGCAGGTAACCTGAGAGCTGAATGTTTTACACAGAACCCGAAGGCCACCTGTCTGGCCCACGCACCCAGGGGAGTCCCGAGTCAACGGCGTGCCCAGCCCGGTAGCTCTGCAACGGCTCTTACCTGTGTATCCCGGCTCGCAGGCACACTCGTAACCATTGATCTTGTCGATGCACTTGCCATAATCGCAGGGTTTGCTCTTGCAGTCATCCAGGTTGATTTCACAGTTTGGGCCTGAAATAGCCAATGACAGTCTTCTTGTATTGAAGACTAAACAAAATCCCTGAAGATTTTCACAGAAGCTCACTTGCCAACCACACATCACACTACTCCAAATAGATAGGAAATGCCTAACAATAAATAGCAGAAAAGGGAATAACAGCACCTGTCTGCCTTATCAGGATTTTCTGCAGGATGGCAGGTGCCTAACCACTCACAGCAATGGCTATGAGGGGCAGTTAAGTATTCAACCCAAGCGAGAGACAGGATCTGTCTCAGTCCGGTCCAGCTTGTGGCCCTCACCTGTTGTGCCCTTGGGGCAGGTGCAAATGTAGTTGTTCTGTCGGTCTTGACAAGTGCCTCCGTTCTGGCAGGGCTGGCTCTGACACTCATTGATGTTAATTTCGCAGAGGCGGCCCGTGAAGCCGGGCTGGCAGGAGCAGGTGAAGGTGGCAATGCCATCTTTGCAGGTGCCATAGTGGCACGGGTCTGAGAGGCATTCGTTGATATCCGTCTCGCAGAGCAGGCCAGTGTAACCTTAAACGACAGGCAATAAACGTCAGCTTACAGTCTCTCAGACCCATGGCCCCTCAATCATGCTATAAGATGCATGTCAATGTTGAAGCATCAATAGCATTTCAGACATGTAAAATGTATGATTTTTAGGTTAGAAAAAATGTGAGAATCAATGACACTTGGTTTTTAAAAAAAAAACACGCTAGGGAGACCACATGCTTTTAATACCAAGTAAACCATAAACGGCACCACAGAGGGTAAGTAAAATTATTTCTTCTATGTTCTGGAGACAAATATTTACTGATAAATGAATGAAAAGTTGCTTATGGAGCGGGGTGGGTTGTGGGTTACTATGGCATGAAGCCCAGATAAAGGACTTTCATCTTATACAGTCACACAGTTGGAAACACCTTGTACATTAAGGTCTTTACTTCTCCCTCTGAGTGCATTTTGACTTGCCTTCAGCGCACTCGCAGGTGTACTTGTTGGGTCCATCCACGCATCTTGCCCCATTTTTGCAGGGTGTGCTGGCACATTCGTCAATGTCCACCTGGCACAGATTACCAGCGAAACCTGGGAGAACAAACAAGAAAATCATCAGCTCATCAGTTTTCTGAAAGGGGTTTCATATTTCATCAAACTCATCGGTTTTATGAAATACACTTAAATTACTTGCCACACCACCTGACACTGCACACATTACTAACTGCAGTCAATAAAACTTTTAAAAAAAAGCCCAACAATTCTCCAGTTGCCAGAGATCTGAGGGGCTTTTCGTTTTCCAAGACCTGATAAGCATTTCCAAATCCATCTTTCCCCCACTTCTGTAAACAGCCGGTCAGCGGCTCAGATTCGACCGGAGAGAAAACCTACAAGGCCTCATAATCAGAAGCCCCAGACAAAAGCACGGCTGTCTTATAAATGTGACGGAAAGAAAAAACGGGCGCCCCTTTGTCCCTTATCTTTTCCATAACAATGTGCATTCTCCCGCGTCTCGCGCTCCCTGCCACAGAGAACGGCATTGCTTGAACTCTGACCTCCCCACCATTCAGAGCCACTGTCTTTCAAAATCCATCGCCAAGCTGCCCCCTTTCATTTAGTGGGTGTCCACTACTTAAAGTTACAGTATTTAGTCTTAAGGGGCAGTTTGGATTTGTTTGGATTCTTCTGTTGTTAAAAAGGATGTGTGAGAAAAATAGTAATTGAAATTAACTGTCCATCTATAATTAGCATCCAACACGCTTTTCAGGTTTAAATGTACACTCTCTCATACATTTAAATGCTAAATGGGTGTGTTAGTTCCTTCAGCTGTTTACCTAACCAAGAAAAACATCATGGGAAAAAACACTAATGATGCACACTCCTAAACTTCAGTGTCTGGTTGTATTTCCAGTACTCTGCCTGTGACTCAAACTCAAGAATGCACCTTCATTTTAACTGATTTTTACAGTTCTACCTCCCAGATCTCACTGGAATAAAGGAATTTTCTCGCTCCTATGGAATCAAACATTTCCAAGGCCCCACTGGGAGTTTCCATGGATATGGCGCGTAAGGGAGTGAATGGAGGCCTGACCCCACTCACAGAATAACTTATTTACATCTCAAGTAAAAGCAGAGACCCTGAACTTCAAGCACCAACTCCCACCTCCCCTTCACTCCTACAGAGATTAACTGTCTATGTATTCTATGCTGCAAACCATTCCACAGACACTCTATTCACCCAGTACCCCCCTGGCCAACTATACTTTGGAGTCTTTTCAACTGCTAAGTTTCCTGCTCACTGGAGAAAGCCATAGGTAGCCTCCACATAGTGGCTTCGGATTTTCCTTCAAGTCTATCGACAGGATGAGGATATCTCCTTTTCTATATCTGTCTTTGATCCTTCTTTTCAAGGGCCTCGCATTTTCTTTCCCTGCCCTTACAAATTTTACTGGCTCGACCAAAAGAAGTAAAGGATTGTTCTACCTAATCCTCCTTCTATTCCTTTGCCCACATTTCCTTTTTCAGAAAATTCAAAAGCTTTACAGTTTTTTTCCAGCAGGAACTATGGGGATTCCAAAGTAGGTTCTTCAGCCAATACAGCCGTTATGCTTACAGTATATTTAACAAACATATGATTTTTCAACACTGAGACAACGCCGGTCTCATGCTTCAAGTTTCAATATTTGTATTATGTCGTCACCATTCTGCAGGGGTAATTATTTTCTAATGCATAAAACGCAAAAAACACTTTCGGTCATCCAAAAGACAAAGACAAAAGTCTTTGGCAGGCCAATCCTGATAAAGTTCTGTGTATGTGTGGACTCATCAGATTTGAAACTTGGAAAGTGCAGACTTTAAAAGTTCCATGATTCCTCGATATCGCAGCTTAAATTAAGCTGTTTCATAAGCCTCTCTTCTATGGATTTTTCCTGCAATTTCAAGCCCATCCTGCTAAGCCTTGCCTCTAGGCATGGATTAATTTCTGCCTGTGTTTCCAGTTCAAAGGCCGTGCTGGGGGAGAGCCTTCATCGACCCCCCCGTTCTCTCACCTGTGGGGCATTCGCAGTGAAATGCGTTGATCTTGTCGATACACTTCCCATTGTTCAAACAGGGCATACTGGCGCACTCGTCGGTATTGATTTCACAGAAAACTCCCTCATAACCTGAAGATTAACACATAAAATAATACTCAGGGTGGCTGCAGACACTCACACTTCAGTCAGAACAACAAGAGAACAGCAGTGAAATAAATTGCATGTGGAACTGTAGTCATACGGCATACGTTTTGATTACTGTCTTTGCGAGTGATGACTTTCCCTTTCATTGGAAGAGTTGCTGCCTTTGGTTTTAAACAGTTCCAAGTATGTGTGGGCTGCAAAGGAACAAGTAAAGGTTTATCCCATGCTGGGAGAAACACAAAGTTGTGTTTCTTTTCTTCTCTTTTCAGTATGCAATATACCTTTACTTGTTCTATTATCTCTAAACATCCTGTAATATACACTTGAAATGGAATATGTACTATTGTATAAACTGTATATAGTACACCACCTGGTTAGCATAAGAAATAGATCACCGATCCTGACAAAAGCTCTGCTTACTTGATAAGAGCAGCTGAACAGTGGTGACTGAGGCTAAGGGACAAGACCCCACACTGGCGACAGGGACACCCACTCACCCGGCATGCAGATGCAGTGGAAGCCACCTATCCGGTCCAGGCAGGTGGCATCATTCTGGCAGGGGCTGGAGATGCACTCGTTCACGTCCAGTTCGCAGCGGGGGCCCGTGTAGCCCTGCAGGCAGCTGCACTGGAAGGAGCCCTTGGTGTTGATGCACTTGCCTCCGTGTTCACATGGGTTGGCACCTGTAACCCCGAGAGCATGATTCTTCCCTCCAGTCTGCAACAGTCTGATCTTTATCTTAACCAACAGCAAATCTTTTTTTTTGGCAGTCTTAAACCTCAGGATGCAAGCTGATTTCAAGATAAGGGGCTGGCTTAGAAATGACTTCAAAACAGAAAAGTTTAATATGACAACAGACATGATTGCTTGTGGAATTTTACCACAACAGCCTGATGTATAAGGCAGTTAAAAGCTCTAAACAATGTGTGAATTTTACAATGCCCCCCCTAACAAAAACAGAGTAAGACAGTATTGCTTTGGGTTTATAATTGGGTGTAAAAAAACTAAACAAAAGTTCACCTAGAGAGCACTCATCCACGTCGTTGTTGCAGGCAGAGCCCGTGTAGCCAGGGGGGCAGGTGCAGATAGCCATGCCATTGACGGGGTTGGTGTCACAGTTGGACCCCTTCTGACAGGGGTTACTGATACAGGCATCGTCCAGGTGGCACAGCAAACCTGAAAGTGTGCAGAAATGCACAGAACAAACAAACAGGAGTAAAAATAGGGCTCAATACCGCTGCAGTCACACCACACTGCCAAAAAGAACAGGCAGGTTTGCCCTTGCTCCTATTTCACATTTCTTTACAACCATTTAAGAGTTGGTGCTTTTAACTTTCTAATTCCTGCCTGTCCTGTAAACTTTTCTTATCAGTTTCCCATCTTTTACAATGGACATTCAGCATGCTCTGCACGGTGGAATATAAAAAAAAAGTCAGCCCATTTATATATATATATGTTCAGGTGGGTAGCTGCGTCAGCATGCTTAGGCTGCAAAGGAACAATAGGTTTATTCCATGCTGAAAACAAGAAGAAAGAAACTACAACGTTTCGGCCGTGGAGCCTTCTTCACGTGTCAAGGTGTCAGGTGTCAGGTGACGCCTGAAGAAGGCTCCACGGCCGAAACGTTGTAGTTTCTTTCTTCTTTTTTTCCAGCATGGAATAAACCTATTACTTATTACATTTACCTATTACATTTCTATATAAATACATACATCTGTTTCGGTCTCTGCCAGAGCCAAAAAGCAGCTCACCTGTCCTTCCGTGAGGACACTCGCAGAAGAAGGAGGCCACGCGGTCGTGGCAGATGGCGCCGTGGTAGCAGGCCGCGTTGGCGCAGTCGTCGATGTTCTCGCTGCAGTCGTCCCCCGTCCAGCCGTTGACGCACACGCAGTTGTAGCCGCCGTGGGTGTTGTGGCACGTGCCGCCGTTCTGACATGCGTTGGGCATCAGCTGGCACTCGTCGACGTCCTCCGTGCAGAACTGGCCTGCAGAGCCAAGACAGGCGCGGGTCTGTACTGCGGACTCTGGCACACGCCAGGCGGAGCCAATGAAAAAGGTCCCTACACACCCACCTGTCCAGAGCTCCCCCAGCCCTGCTCTGCACAGTCTGGCACACTTCTTCCTGATGTCAGCACTAAACAACTGACAGACCACATTACAACTCCCTCTTTATTTCAGGCCTCAAAGAACTAGATGACATGTGTTTCACTATCTAGATACTAGACATGTTCTCTGTGTGAGCAGCTTGACCATCCCACGGGGCAGAAATTGAACAATACCTGTCCATTCAGGACGGCACTGGCAGTTGTAGGTGTTCACCCCATCCACACACGTGCCCCCATTTTGGCATTTGTGCTCGGGACAGTCGTCGATGTTTTCCTCGCAGTTCTGGCCCATGAAGCCTGAAGAGAGAGGACACCCAAGATCCCGATAAGTCTCGGACATGTCAGGTGGTCATTCAACATCTTCCTGACAAAAGATCCTTCTTGATTAATTGTTGCAAAAATAAAACTGCCATTGTTTAAAACATAATCTGTAAGAAAAGGCAAAAGTTTATCGATTGTAACCTGACCAATATGCTGTGATTGTATTGGATGGCTGCACAAACATGACTTGTTACAATTTCTGAAAAATAAATGTCAATTTTACATGTAGAATTAAACATGGAAATTCGTGCCACAACTGAGATTGGGCCCATGCACACAACCATCCAACAACCTTTGGCAGGTAGTAAAAGTCGTGTGTCTTTTGTAACTTCAAGCCCATAAAAAGATAAATACAACATAACCGAGAACAATCACTCCCCTGATTGCCGTTTGACCGTTTGACCAAATTCCATATCGCCAGGCCACGAGACTAACCTGTGGCAAGTTACTGATTTACAATGGTATCGACAGACACAGGGCCCTGCCCTGACATTCCCACATGACACAAACAAAATCTTGTGGAGTTCACGCAATTTGACAGGAAAAATTCTGAAAACACTGAAAAAACTCTGTGGATCAGGTAACCTGATTTACAAAAAAAAACTAACAAAATCACGCAAAAGACTCGGGTCACTCACACGCAGCATAAAACAAGTGTTTACAGGAAACATAGACAACTTTTGATCCTGTTAATCATTCAGACTTCATAAAGAGATAAACTTTATGAAGTCTGAGGGGCAGGCAGATAAGGGAATTAGTTTCATCTTAAAGTAACCCAGTTGTGCACCTGTCTCTCATCTTTACTCATACATATTCTTTATTAGCCACTGTAAAACTTTATAGATAGCCACACTATCTCCCAACTGGAATCCATGCTGCTGCACTCGATACTTTTTCCACACCTGTCAATACACTAAAGCAGTGTTAAACTGGTCAGAGTGCGACTGAAAAAGAGAAGCATTTCAATGTGACAAATAACTGGCAACAAGGCTCATGTACCCACGATTCCATTTGCTTTCTTTGAAGTTCTTATCGAGCCTGACTCTGGGATGGCTTACAATACCGTTACACAAAGAAGCTTGCGAACAAAGTCTAGGAGTAAGGTGGCTTTTTGTTTTACAAAGAACAATGGCGACACCCAACCTAAGATGCAAGGCAGGAAAGCTGCAGAACAAACCACCATTAGCCACCACATCCTGGGGTTAACAACTGGCATAAACTGTAATCTTCCGTGGGAATTATATGCTGCATCTATAAACAACAGGAAAAACACTTAACCCACGAATATGTACATGACAAAAGAATCTACACAAAGGCTTTGGGAAGTTTAATGTACAGCGATAACATGCCATTTTGAAACCTGTATTTAATTTCAATTGTGTTTTATGTAGGTAAGCACACTGTTGTTTTCTGTAGAAACATCTAGAATAGAGACAAGTCTTTTGGTTCTCACAGTGCAGATTTATAAGATGAAATGTTTTAGTGAAAGAGCCAAAAAATGTACACTCCCAAGACACGTTTAATCCTGACTTGTGTGACCACACAATCTTTACCATGAAAGGCCATGGAAATTCTAGGGTAGTGGAGTGATTTAAGCACAAAAAGAAATTTGGAACATTGTGTTCAGAAATCTCCACAATGTAATGGGTTGAGATGTCACACAGTTTAGCTGCTTGTCTTTGCATATACAGCACTAGGCTGTGGCTGTGCTCACAAATCTCATGATACAGTTAGGTCTGTGCCTGAAATCTGAACGAATCTGGTGAAGTGATAGCAAAGCAGCCTAAATAACTGCCCTTTCTAGGCCAAAAGAGTCAGCTTTTAGGATGTTGTTCTTCAGATGTTTCCTCCTGATAAGGCAGTTTCATTTCCCTGCTCCCCCCTGGTCTCACCCGGTACAGGACAAGAAAACAGAATACAATACTAAAGACCCTCTCTACTACTTTTTCCACCACAATGACAAAGAAAATCAGCTCCCCGTGATCTGTACTTAGCTCCTGACAAATGAAACATTTTAAGATCATTTCCATACCCTCCTGTTGTTTTGAATTGTGTGAACCCAAAGGAGGCAAAGGTTTTTTTGATCTGAGAACCAACTAAACGCAACTAAAGACATGAAGGCACAATATATTATATATACCATGTGTAATCAACATTAAATATTTATTACATTTTATTGTATTCTCAGATAATCTATTGCTGCATAATATATTCGTACAACATACTCTTACAGATTTCTGTTCATTATAAAATGATTAGACTGGTTTACACTTAGACAATGGATTAGAAGTTAATCACAACTTCTGAGCTTAACACACAAGTCTCACTAACTGAAACAGCCAAACAACCAAAATTAAGACTCTCTGCAATCAGTTAAACCTCATCAGGTGGATGTGGCAAAGCCAGAAACATTCAGTGACCCTATCAGTGACCCATCATGTGTGGAGGGAGTATCTTCAGTGAAGCTTACCTGGCAGGCAGGTGCACTCGTAGGTGGTATCTCCTGTCTGCAGGCACGTGCCCCCGTTCTGGCAGGGCGAGGGGTTGCAGGGCACGTAGCGCACCTCGCAGTTCTTGCCCGTGTACTCCGGCAGGCACTCGCACTGGTACGAGCCGATCTGGTTGACGCACTGGCCTCCGTTGCGGCATGGCGATGGGTTCTGGGCGCACTCGTTGACATCCTGCTTGCAGGACTGCCCGTGGAAAGTCGGGGGGCACTTGCAAATGTAGTGGGCTTCAAAGGGGGTGCACAGCCCACCATTGGCACAAGGGTTAGAGGCACAGGGATCAGCCTGTTGGCACATTTGACCTGTAAAAAAACAAGAATTCAAGGTTGTGCATGTGGCCCACTGCACTGTTTAAGGATCCTAGCTTACAGCTTTGTTCAAAACAAGTTGATGGGAGAAGCTGAAAGAATATTGACAACCCAGTAACAGAACCCATCTCACACTCACTGAACACAACTTCAAAGCACAGTAAATTCCTATTTAGACAATGTTTTTCTACAATTTGATGTTAAACCTGTATTCATCTTTGCATGATCCATAGGTTTCTCACATGACAGTTCTTAGCCCAACTATCCTATTGTATTCTGTTCCCTTGGTTTTAGTAATTCAGTTTGTCTTTACCTGACCACCCAGGAGGGCACTGGCACTTGTACTCAGTGAGACTGAGCAGGTCGCATGTTCCTCCATTCTTGCAGGGAGAGCTCAAGCACACATTGTTGGTAGGTGTGAGGCAAAGCCGGTCTGTAAACCCGATGCGGCACTGACAGATGTAATCCACAGTGTTACCGTGGGTAACCACCCGGCATGTCCCAGCATTCTTGCACGGAGAGCTGAGGCAGGGGTTGGTAACCTGACATCTGCTGCCCGCATATCTGTCAGTACACCTGGAAAGACAGGCAAAGAAATACAGTTTGTATGAGACAGAAGTCTGCTACATTAGTTTAAATTCCATGTGCTCTACGTCTGCTAAAACGTTGCTTCTATGTGAGAAATGTGTGCTTCAACATAATTGGGTCATAAAATGTGTGGGGTAGGACCAAGATTTCTGCAAACAAATCACAAACAAAAAGCTGTAATTTAAAGGTTCAAGCAATTCAACAAATTCAAGAATCACTGTTCTGCACACATTGGTGCTTAATAATCTTCACTCAAAACTTAGTTTACTTATGGTATTTGCACATTTTCATACAGGGCATCCCGGTCTATAACTTTAACCCAGGCTTTGTCTTTTGAATGTCCTATTTTACAGTGAAGAACTGCTCCTCTGAGACTGACTCCTCAGCGCCATCTGTGCAGGACTGCTGCAGTTACTGATTGAGGTGTGTGTGCTGCAGTGCTGTGCCGGGCTAAATCCATGAGGAATGGAACACTGCATGGGAATCCCTGCGAATGGAGCCGATACTCCACTTAACCACCTGTTCCCCTCATTCCCCGCAGCACAGAGCTACTAATAAATCACAAGTACAAGAAAAGACCCACTCATTAATGCCGATGACGCATGAACAAAGACATTCGGGGTCACTGGCCGCATGTTCCTTTGGTGACTGTCAGTGTCAGTGTTGCTTCACTGGTTTAAATCAATTTACTTGATCTTTAATCAAGAATGCCTTCCCATCTAAATCATTCATTTAATTAAGCAATTCCCTGTACCATGCTTAACTTTAGGACTGGTACTTTTCTCAAGCTCAGGCTGCCAAGAGCAACTACATAATCTGGACACAAATCACATTATTATTATAATAATCCTTATACTTATATAACGTTTTTCTAGACATTTCACTCAAAGCGCTTTACAGGTAATGGGGATCCCCTCCACCACCACCAATGTGCAGCATAACCTGGATGGTACGATGGCAGCCAGAGTGCACCAGTACACCCCACACACCAGCTCTCAGTGGGGAGGATGGAGCCAGTTTAGAGATGGGGATAATTAGGAGTCCATGATTGATAAAGGCCAGGGGGAAATTTGGACAGAACGCCGGGGTAACACCCCTACTCTTTGAGAAACGCCCTGGGATTTTTAATGACCACTGAGAGTCAGGACCTCATTTTACGTCTCATCTGAAGGACAGTGCCTTTTTACAGTATAGTGTCCCTGTCTTGTTTGTGCTGCAGCCTGGAATTCTTTACCTCAGTACTGTTAGATAGGCAGTCACAGAACAAGCAATCAGCATTTTTTTTCCCCAAAGTGCTTTCCCCAGAAGCAACATCAATTCATACTACCTGTCCCTAGTATGGTAGCACTTTGCTAAAATGGCTGTAGCTCTCTCATTTCCTTACCAAGGACTGGTACAATGTGCAAATTAAGGATAAACTAAGGATGAATTCAGAAAGGAGTTATCACAACAAACAACAATTTGACTTGTTAACCTTGATTTCTTTCCAATGAAAGGGATTTCACATGATGGGCCGGTGTAGACTTGTTGGTACATTTGCAAACACAATGACTCTCCATAAACAACAGGAGGTCCCCTGAGGCCTAGTCAGACCTAACAAAGAGATTGCCTTCCACCACTCTCTGGCACAGATACTGCCAACACAATAGGATGATCAGCAGTCCTACGTAAGTAAACACATGCTAATGTCTGAGCTGTACATAGAGAAACAAAACAAAGGCAACAGCAGGACTAAAACAAAGGTGTGAAATGGTCACTGAAGTCACCATCTGTTACCAGGAACTTAAAGGATGTTTGTTACCTTTTGTGGCAGAAAGGTATTTACTACCCTCAGGAACATGCTCATAAAAGATCCTAAAAATCACCACAGACAAGGATAGTTTTGTATCCAGTATCAAAACATGAAGATTTCATAAAATGCTCCTTTTTTAAAAAAGCCACATTGGTTTTGTAAACAATAAGGTATCTGTGGAACTGTTGTGTTCTGGAAGAATCTTCTCCAACAGAAAACAACGCAGCGTAGGCAAATTGTGTTATTTTACAAAACGGAGGCCGCCAGAAACACAGAAGAGAAAGAGCACATGGTTTTCGTGCTTAAATAAAAACAACACACAACATGTGAGCTTCAACAGTTTCTTAATACAGAACTTCATTCAGTAAAATATTGGCAATTTGAAACAAAACATTCCTGAAAAAATACACGCTTTATCTGAAATCTGTCAGATCAGGGCTCGGAAGTCTTTCTATTCTGGTCGACAATTATAATTCAGTTTCAAAAGAAAAGGGGGGAAAGAGGCAAGCTGCTGTCAACGGCTCTCAGGCAAAAATCCGCTCGGCTTCAGCCTTTTCTCCCCCAAGCCCATTCTTTCAAAATACAAGGCAGTGTCTATTCCAAAGTCTTTGAACTCTGAGCTAACATTATCATACTTCAAAGCTCAGTTTTCAACCTCAATACCTTATATTCTTTTACTGGTAAAGGCTTCTCCTGCACTGAACAAAAAAAGAAAAAACAGAGTTCTCTACAAACTTTTTGAAGAGGCCTATACAGTCTCCACAAACAGGTCATAATGGATCGGTTTTGGCACACCAGCAGAACAAGCCCTTGCCGTTTGCCCACAAGGATACAAAGCTATTATTTTTCCCAGTGTTGACGGTGCCGAAATCTGCAAATGACTGAAAAGCAAATGGTGCTGGAACAACTCCAAAATGGTGCCACAATTTCCCCAATGGCTGGCATTTCGCTTCTGGATTAAAGCAGGAACAACACAGGCTCACCGGGGGGGGGACTTATGATGTTTTTACAGAGAGTCTCCAGGGATTTTGATGCCCTACACTCCTTTCTTGCAAAACAAAACACTGCACTGGCTGCCTGCCCTGGACAATAACACAACTGGGACATTTGGCTCCCTCTTCTCAGTACTGGGCATCTACCTCTCCATTCTCTGTCCTCTTCTATTCCATCTCCTCATTGGAGATCAAGCCACATGGAGAAACATCACCAACCCAAGTTGATTAATTCTTTTAAGGCGTTCTGTGCACAGCTGCGCCTTCCCTAGACATGGAAAGTCACAGCAGGCTGACCCTAGCCGAGCACTGAAAGAACAGACGGGAGGTCCTTTTGTTTTCAATGGTGTGCTAACCATCTTGACACTAATGAATGGTGAAGCTCCAATGTACAACTCTCTGGACAAAGCCACTCCTGAAATAACTTCAGCTTCAACATCTATTCCCTTTGCCTCTTCTTTCTTAGAACCTCAACGCGACAAATGTTGTTCTATTTGTTTAAGCAATGGAAAAAAGGCCATGGCTTTTAAAAAAAATACAGCTGGTGCTTCTGATCAACAATGAGTTGACATAAAACAATGGCTGAATGATCCATCGGCAGAAAGAGGATGTGAAGAAATCTAACACAACATGGTGATGTGGATATCCAGTGTGGGGCTTATCTGATGGAATTCAGTTGCATGCTGCCAGGAAATACCGACAAGAACAGCCTCTCAGATGTTTTTCTTCTGTCAAATATGAATCCATGCGATGTATGATGTATAAAGTTGTTCATCGTTTTGGAGAATTATGCAAGGATTCCTGGAGATCCAAAGTAATGTGATTAGATTATCTCAGCCAAAGACAAAAGGAGGTGGTGTGGGACAGATGAAGCCGGGCATCTGCTGGCCTCCCAGAAAGGCCAGGGGGAGCAGGTGCGCATCTTAATGAGCGGACGGCAGCTGCTAGCCGGCCTGCCACCAATCCCACTCGGAGCCGCGCTCTCCGAGGACAACACAAAAGGGCAGGGCTGCGCGGCGGCTGAATGGCGTCCCTGCCGCGGGGAGCGGGCGGGCGGGTTTCAGGCCTGCCGTCTTTATGAGTGGACCCATTGTTCCCGCAGCCTTTCAGAGCTGACCGAAGGCATGTCGACTCCTAACTGCTAGAGTGTGCATTCAGCTGTTAAACCTACCAGCTCTCCCCAGTTTTTTTTTTCTTGGTACCACTTCTGGCCCTCTACAGAGTTCACACTTGCCTGCAAGCACAGGGATACGACACTAGAATTTCAACAACTTCGTCCAGGCCTCCTTCCCCCCCCCACACACACACACAGAAAAACAAAATATCCTTCTAAAATGTGCAGCGGCTTTTCTGTGGTTTTTTGACTGAAAAAAGTTTAATGAGACATTGCTGAGGGGTAACGTGACATAAACGCTACTCTCAGTTTAAACACAAAGAGGTGTGAAATCCTGTGGTGTGCTCTCCTACTTTGTCAGACAGTTTTGTTGTAAAAAAACAGCCTTTTGTAAATTAAATAATATAATTGAAAACTGTTCCCAGGCAACTATGGTTACTCCTAAGACTTGATACAGGGCAAAAAAGCAAGTGTATACAAGAAGACCACCTGACTGCATGTTTCTAACTTTCCAAGACAGCACATTTTGAAACAACCCTGTAAAAAACATAACTGCCCAGTTTATTTAGTAACCAAGAAGCTTTTTGAAGTAACGCCTGAACCTAAAAACCAAACAGAAAGAGAGAGGCATTCACTGCAATGCTTATTTTAGAGTCATCCATTGTATTAGTATAATATATCCAACTATCTGCAAGACTCAGTTCAGTGTACCAACTCCCATAAACCTATGGGGATAAAGAGAAAAATGCAGACCGGTCTTCCCTGACTCATCCACCAATTCAGCCACTCATCGTTGACGTACTTCAAGCTCTGCAGTGATGTGGAGGAGGTTCAGTGCTGATTGGTGCAGAGCTGCATCCATCACTGAAAGCTTACAGGCACACAAGAAGTCACAAGGGGTTACTGTTTTGCTGGGAACCAAGAGCCCCCTGCCTGACTAATCCCAACCTTTCTGCCCTGGGGAATTCTGGTCACAGTCAACTAGGCATGTTACTCAGGCTCAAAATCGCAATGCTCAAACTAGGCTCTGCACAAGCACCTCTTACCAGTCAAGATCCCACACAAATCGAATTTAAGAAGAGCTAAAAACTGTTTTTACTATCACTGTTTTTTGAGACAGAGGCCTGTGGTTCTGTAGGAATGCTGAGTGCATAAAACATTATAGCCCATCTGTCCCCCTGCCTTCCCTCCCGAAAGCGAAAGATCGCTGGCAGACTCACTTTACAGACCCCTGTGAAAACTCTCACTCTCTTTGAAGTGGCCCACAGTCTTGACAGGCTGAGGTACAAAATTCCCAGTGTGAGTGTGGGGAGGAGGGATTGAAGAAGCCAGTGACCTTGTTCCACGTGGCTCCTTTAACCAAACAGATTCTGGTCAAAAAACATTTGGAACTTCATCCCCGACGTGAGGTGCTGAAGAATACTGTCCATTGATTCTCTGACTTGACAAAAAGGTGTCAAATACAGAGTCAGCAGAAAACTTGTGTGCTCAAGCAAGAAGCAGCACGCCATCTCGCCACCAATTAGCTCGTCCTACAAAAATCAGACTTTTTACTCACTAGGTTCCATATAAATAATGATCTCCTGTAGCTCCTTGTTAGATGTGCAAGCAATCAGGTTACAACTGCTCTTCTGAGCATTGAAGGCTCTTTACACAAAGAAACAGAAGGTATATGTTCAATTACAAAAGACTAGGCTTTTTGTCACAAAGATTATTAATAAAAGTGACTCAAAGACAGAATGCAACAATTTAGCCTTTCATGACACTGAAAACAAATCACAAAGACACAAAATAAGCTTCATTGGTACATAGAAAATAGATTTTAATGTTACGTAAGTATTCCTGTGATTGAAATGCTACTGTAATCTAGCATGTAATCTATTGTTACCCAGAGTAAATAAATTCTAAGAGATCCCCTTGTCATTCCCTTTGTTTAGGGCATTCTTCTACTTTCCAACCCAGCAGACAACCAGCAACAGGTTTCTATCAGTGCTGCAATGTGCCTTCTAAACCAAGCTGAAGCAGATGTTTGTTTCCATGACCTCTGACTCTGCCCTGTTTGGCGTTCTGGTCTTTTCCTCCTCATTGAGCTAAGCTAGCCATCTGCCACTCTTGGGAGTCACAAAAATAAAAGACTGACAGGACACAAAAAGTGAAAATGTACCCCTTGTGAACTGTAATGTCCAAAATACTGGGAAATGACATTGATGGATTAAAAAAAAAGTTGGAAAGAGCGATACAAGTGGCACAAGAAAAAAGAAAAAAGTTAAAAGGCAGATGCCAAGAAATCCAAACATAAATCACAATGATTGCATCTCAAGTATGGTTTGCCTGAAATTTGTTTCAAAACCAGGCACCCTTTCGTCCTAATTAAGGGTCTTATGTACAGGGATGCTTCTAATTCACACTCCCAAAGAAAAAGGAAATTCCAGACATGATTGCAGGATGCAGTGTGCTAATTTGAAGTTTAAATGTGCATCAGTCAGAGGTTGAGAGCTGGTCAACTTGGTGAACATCCTCAAAACCAGATTGAAAGATTCTCACTGGATAGTTCTTCCCCCCCCCCTTCTCTGATTCACAAACAATAGACTCTGTATACTGTCTCAACATGCACCTTTTAGGAAGATTTGAGATCTTCCCTATTTATTTGTCTGTACTATAAAATAGACTGTCTGCCATGCTTGTTCAGATAAGCAGGACCTTTTCAAATACTGTAGTTTATTTCCCCCTCATTTCCTGTTTCATGAACATACCAGCATCTATCACAGTTCTGGGAGCTCTTAAATGCTGCATTACCTTCAGGCTGCTTTCCTACCCTCTCTAATCATTAGCCACTGACTGACCTTTCCTGGACCACATCTGGTGAGATGCATTAGAGCAGTGTTTATTTGTCGTTATTACCAACATGCCCCTGGGAAATTCAGGACTCCTGGGAACAAAAGTGAGCCCATGGCTTTTCAAAGTAACAGCCCCTGTCTTTGTTAATTAATAGCAATGCTGGCAGTTCAAACACTGGAAACAAACCAAGTGGTTTCAGATGTCTACAATATTCTCAAAAGTTCAGTTCTCTTTAACAGGATGACAAAAGTTGAATTTGCCAAATCTACAAAAGTAAAAAAACAACAACACACTTTTCATAAGACAATAAGAAAGAAGCCAATCGATCTTGTCTGGTATTTAGTTTCAGTCCAACACGTTTCCTTCAAAAGACAGAAGATGATGAAAACCAAATAAATCCCCAAATTTATGTCATGTTGACTGAGGGAAAGGTAGACACAATCATAAATCATACATATACACATAAAAATATATTTTAGGTGGGTAGCTGCGTCAGCATGCGTAGGCTGCAAAGGAACAAGTAATACGTTTATTCCATGCTGAAAAAAAGAAGAAAGAGAACACGTTTCGGCCGTGGAGCCTTCTTCAGGTGTTCAGCTTTCTTCAGCTTTCTTTAAAGCTAAAATATATTTTAGCTTTAAAGAAACTGCTGAGAATCACATTATTGAAAAGTCCAATTCATGTACTGGACTTCATTGGAAATCAGGCTTGTCTTGTCTGAAGCTTTGATCTAAGGTGCAGATTCAGACACTGTTGTTGTTCAGAGCACTGTGGATCAAATGGTGTGTTTTTACTCACTAGCACATCTCCTGCTAATGCCTCTATTTTTTGCTCACACTTTTATTTATACTTCCTAGATAAGCTGTTTGACCTCCAATTCAGGTAAAGGTCTGGGAAACATCCAGATCTGCCAGATGTTTAAAATCCTTCACCTACAAACATGAACAGCAAAAGAGTCTTTAGAGGTATTCTTCCTCCTTGAACTTCAAACAACTAGCTAAACGCTAAGGTCATAAAGTTTTTAAAAATATATATATATTCTCAGTGTCTGGAAACTTACACATTTTCTGACACAAAGAATGATGAAAAGGAGTGTTCACCTTCCTTACACAGAAAAGATTTTATTGTGTGGCCTCTTGTCAAAAACAGTCTATATCCAAACTGCAGTTTGTTAATATTACCATGTGTTTAAGCAGAAGAATGCAAAACAAAGATGAGCCGTTCTAGAGAAAACATTTTTTGAATGCCCAAGGTCAACGTATTATTGAAATAACCCTAACAATTCCTCATTGTTGTTCAGTCAACAGTTTACACTGACCCACAATAGTTACATCAGATATTCTTTCAGAAGGGTATACTTATTTCCCATTTTTGTCTCAGCTTGACCTGGAAGCAAAACTTAAAACTGTGGGATTGCATTTTGTGCATAAAGTGAACATGGTTTCCAAAGTTACAGAAAACCCTTAGTCTTTCTTTGCAAAAGGAAAGCAAACCCTGTCAATACATTATGTGGTCTTATTCAAAGAGCAATATCCTGGAGCAGACGTTCATTCAGAGGGCTGGACTGAGGGAGGGGGGCGTTGAGACATTTATCTCCACCACCTGCCTCAAGAAACCACAAGTCTTCTGTTTGAGCTAAACTCCTTTCAGAAGAGCACAACCACGTGTAATTACTGGAATAATAGAGCAGGTTGCGATAATGTTATTGAAGACATCACCTGTTTGACTGCTGGAGTTTTACAAACAGACGGTGTGCCTCTACCCCTTCAACTACCCCCTCCAGCCGACATTATGCAAAAAAATCCCTTGACTTTATAACACTAAAAGCAGCTGAAAACTTTAAAAACCTAAGTGGGATTCTCATGGCAAACCAAAACGTCTTTACTCTTTAACCTCCTGTATTTGCATGAGAGATACAAATAAATGAAGACACACATATCTCCACAACATGGCAATCTTCTCTTATTTTGTTTGCAAATTAAACAGTTCCATAGGCATATAAGACCAATGTGGTTCTGTTACGTGTGTTTTGTATTTATTCTCAGTTGGGTTTTTTTAAGTTACAAAGGCAGGCTCAAATAAAAAAGAAAGACAAAATTCCGTCAAACCTTAAAAACTTAAGAGGGATTTGACAGGTATGTTAAATTGCTGAGTTATAATAAACAGAGCTGGCTAGCATTTTCCCCCCATGAGCTCTGAGGGATTTCTCTTTGCCCACTTGGCAGTATATGCAAGAGTAAAAGTTAAAACAAAATGTATGCCCCGAGCTACCTGTAGCTTTCACGTGATGGGCTACTGAACACAGTTTTCGTGACGTGGACTTAAAGGGCTACCTTATGTGCTACACTCAAGTTAAGAAATTGTTCATGGTTATCAGAGATCCACTGACAGTCCCTGAAGAACCCACCGACAGTAACACAATGCTTCCATTTTAAGAACCTGCTCCTTTAAAGTCCTATCAGCCGTGGGCTGATGACGATAACCGAAGCAGGACCTTGAAGCTCCACAAGGGCGCTTCCTGTATGGTGAATGAAAGGGGAGTAGACAGGAACTTAATCCTCCATAGAAAACAGTAGCTTTATTGAAGCTCCTTCAATAGGACAAGAGACTGCATTCATCTATGAGCATACAGTAGTTGCAACACAAGGCAAGGCCTTAATAACGTGTTCCAATATTAGCTTCTCATTTAGTCAGTAAGTATTCACACCTAAATATGTCCCACTGTTCCTAAGATAGCACTTAATCGTGTCTCTGGTTAATAGGATGGGATCATTTTCATCCCAGAATATACTGTGCCTAAAATACATAATAAGGGTTTATAATATAGGTATTTAATTTATTACTTCCGCTTGACAAGGTTTATTTTTGAAGCTGGAAGAAATAGTAAGGACTGAATTTGCTTCTGTTAGCAACTGCGAAGGTCAGTTAGTTCAGATGAACGAATGTAATGAGCAGTGTTCTGTTTCAGTGGAAATACTGCAGAAGGACTCATCGGTTCCGTGAGGTCCACTTCCAGAAAGCAGGCCCTACTGTATGCCCAGAAACATCTGAAAACTGAAGAAGGCATAATATGAAAACTACATCGAATTATTTGTGGAGTTCCTGTGCCATGAAGACAGTCTAGAGCTTTTGCAAGCTTTTAACAAGCGAGAAGAAATGCAAAGGGGCTAGATATAGGTTTGGAGACCATTATGGAATACAATGCAATTGAAACAAATCACTTTTGACAGGGGAGAATTGAGCATTGTTGGAAGAGAACAATATGCATTTCATATTGCATCATCTTTTCCACACTTGCCCTGTTAAAGAGTTTAAGATTTCAAACTATCAACTAGATCTTCACGGTAGTCTGGTATTCTCCACGACCTGCTTCAGGCTGCATGAAACAAACCACAGATACACAACTGTGTTCCTCTTGTAGGATTGAGAAGTGTTCAAAAGTATTACAGCAGACCAGGTTATCTGCACTTCTCCTGTGCAGTCAAATACCTTGGCGTGATTAACTCAGACAGTTTTTGCCGAAGCATGTGAGCTTTCGCCACCCACTCCAGTTTCGCTGCTGTTATCTTTAAGGCTGGAGCCCTCACCTTTCAATTTTGACAGCCAACACAACTAAGCAAGAGGGGGAAGAAATTCTGCCACAAGTTTTCCTGTGCTGCTTATTATAACCATCAGTTCATTAGACATGCCGGTTCCCTTACAGTTTCAGAGCGGATTAAAAGCCGTGTGCTTACACCAAAGAATAACAGAGACTCATCTTGCTTGGTTAAAGGAGGGCAGCCCTGTCACTCTGTTACCCAATAAAATACTTGACCTCAAAAATTCCAAAGCTCTATCACACATCTGCTGCTGACGCATAATTGATAACTTTCAACTAATGGTTTGCGGTCAGTACATTTTCATTTCTCTATTTTTTTAGAGAAAAAAAAACTGAATTGCCAACAACAATTTTTGTTATACCCACCTAATAGAAGATTTTGGGAGCTTAGCTCACAGTCAGCCAGACACAGAGGGGAATGAGGAAGAGTAGGCAGACTCCTCCAACTCACCCACGTTTTTAAAACATTACAGGCAGGGCAGCCCTGTACTGGAGTGTTCAGCACCGACTGGAAGAGAGCAGCACCCACCAGCAGCAGAACTGCTAGCCTGCAAGCGCTCTGGAGGTTACAGGGGTCACTCCGTTTGCCGAGAGAGCTCCAGTTGGCTATTCCTACCCTCAGTCGATTTCTCAATCGATTGAGCACATCCACTCACTGATCACAGTCAGCGAATGATATAACCCAGGCTCGAACCTGCAACACTATATTTCACAGAGCTAAACCACTGCTCTCAGGTGAACACCTTTTCCGGTGGAGCCCCTCTGGAGGTTACTGCTAAAAGTTTTACTTTTAGCAATAAAAAAAGTTGACACTGGCACTCCAAGGGCTGCCAGGCCTCCGAGACCACTTCATTCTTTTGAGTCGTCTCCTAGCGACTTACCTTTTCACCGAAGCAGCAGGCGTTCTGAATAAGCATAGGCCGTCAGCTGCTCTTCCCTTTGACACTCTAGCCCCCTGCTCTAATGGAAACGCGCAGGGGAACGTCTGCCCTGGGTCAGCCCCAGCGTTAACCCCATCTAGCAACTGTCCCTCTCCTTTACAGACTCCTCAGCCATGCTAAATAATTTATCACTTCTACCACAATACGCGTCTGGAATACCTGAGAATCCGAATGAGCCCCCACAAACAAAAGAGCCACTGCTCTGAAGACGCAGTAGTTGAGGTTTTGGGGGATAGACTTTAAAAGAAGCTATCAGGGCAGGCAGAGAAAGGCAACAAAGGCTCTTTTTTTAAAACATAAAAAATATCACCAATGGTAAAAAGTCTGATGAGTTGAGTCATCTTTGTCCAGGTAGGACATAAAGACACAGTAAAAAATAATTAAAAAACAAGCCTTCTTGCCTTATGTTTCCCATTGACTCCCTCTATTTGTCAGGAGCAGGGAACCCAATGCATTAAATCCAACTACAATTAAATGTCTTACAGCAATTGCTCAGAAACGGAAATGTAACTCACAAAGCACCAGGTCTCAGTTAACTTAATTTACACCTGCACTCTGTTTTGTGGGTAGGCGACAAATAGTGCCTCGTCACACCTAAGGGTCCTAAAAAGACTGCACATTCTCATAATAGATGCTGAAACCAACTGGTTTTTAGAAAGGTCACAGTTCATTTACTTGTACATTCTCAAACCATCAAACTACATCCTGTTTTCTTCCTTTCAGTATGATTGTACCCACCCCCATTTACTGTCAGCTGAAAATGTTTTTACAAAAATAATACTTCCTGTAATAAAAGTAACTAATTAATCCTTTTTAAGATGCCCTGCAGTTTTTACTTACAAATTATGTTTACACTGAAGAGCATGCAAGATTTTACAAGATCCAAGATTTTTTTAGGTTGCTTGAGCTACTTGTTTATTAAATTCAAGTGGCAGCAATGTCTTCCTCTTGTATCGTGGGAACTGATACTCTCTGAATGATCTCAAGCCCAGATTTGTGTCTATCTCAAACAAAATCTAAAAACATGTTACCACAGAGAAACTGGGCAAAAATGGTTAAGTGCCGTTCTTGAGAATCAAATGCTTTTTCAGTTTCGTGATTAGGTGGTAAAAATTACATCAACACTTCTAGCCAAACACACGGAAAGTGAGGAGGGTACAAAAAGGCTTTTAAAATCAACAGATATTAATCATTAATGAAAACCATGAAGTGTGGGGACTCTTTGGGTAAATGTGAACTGATTTAGCACAAAGTTTCAATGGCCTAGTTAACTGGTATTGGGTCCAGACAACTGTTTAACCAAAGCTCTTCATTAAGAGCCCACCGTAACTTTTTAGAAGATTTTTTAGCAAATGAAAGTGTGCGCTGAAAGTGAATCTTATTTATTCACAGAAGCTGCATACCAGCTCACTCATCCTATGACATTTCACAGCCCATCTGAGGTTTTCTTAGAAGTCAGTGCCTGCTTCAGTTCAGCAAAGTAGAAGCCAGTTCACATGTTGTTCCCTTCGGTGCCACTCAAGTGACTGTGCAGATAAAATGATCTGTTTTGATTGTGAAAAAGGAATCTCTGTGTCAGAGAAAGTCAGTTTTCATCTTTCTTACACTGATGAATCAGATTAGTCCCTTATTTTCCCTTCGCTTAAAAGAAACACTTTTTTATCATCCAGTTTTTGCTCTCATGGGTATTATATTGAAATTATGAAGATATAGGGTAGCTGTCTGCTCTGATTCATTACTACCTGTAGCATATATGAAGATAACAATGCATCATCAAGGTGTAGGAGGTAAAAGGGTCACAACACTAGAATTACAGTATACATGAATGAGTTTACGATTACGATTAGGAAACTCCCTTGCCTCTGAATATTTCTTTCCTTGGTGTCACAAAAGCTTGAATGTCCAAAAAGGCAAACCTTTGATCTCTGATTGAAACCCTTTGTCTCAACTTTTCACACAGATCTGTAAACACCTTGTTAGTTTGAACACCAAAGAAAATCCCGGAAAACAAATACCGACATAAAATCAAAGAGAAACACACTTTCTTTCTGGAAGAGGCTCGAACTCTCAAGAGCTCCGACAGCGGCCAACCAAAACACCACATTGGGGTGAGGTAACAACGTGGTTAAACCAGCATGGAGTTTCCAGTCTCACGTAGAAAAAAAATAATATATAGTAAACCGATAAACTAAATAGCAACTGAGAGGTCACAAGATTATTGACCCACACATTTGTAATGGGACAGGTGAAAAGACAAACACACCTGTTGCACTACATTGGCAACTTCCTGTTTACATCTCCGGCGTTTCCCTATCAAGCTGAGCTACTGCACCCCAGTGCCTTTCTCCTTCTCAAACGGACCGCTACTCCTCAGGAATGTCATCTCTCTACTTTTCTGACACTCCCCCGTGGCTATATTCACCTGCTAACAGAGGGGCTTGCCACACGCAGAGCCACACATTAAACTGAGGGAGGCATTTTGGCACCCTCGCACTTTCTGAAATTGGGCCGACCGTCACATCTCTGGGGCAGAAACAAACCATCTTGAGCGTGGTCTCATGGTTTCAGGCTCAAAACATACAAAACCTTTTGCATTCAAACACATTCTTAGTTTTGAAAAGATCTAGAACAGCAGACTACCCAGGGAAAATGAGCTAATTAAAGGACCTATGGTTTCACTAAGGCCATCTAGATGCAACACTCATTCATGATGTGAATTACTACAGGAAAACATACATAAGACAACACATCATTCAGATGAAAGTTGCAACCACATGGCCATGTCTGTGAGTATGGACTTCATACCACAATACTTCACATACTCCGATATTTTAATATTAATTCCATTAATTTATATGATGGTTTTCATCCGCAAAGATCCCAAAGCACTTTCATCTATGAAACCTCTGCAGTTCACATGCTAACAGCCCTAGTAGAGAAGTGAAAAATTGCTTCACTGATCAAAATAAATGGGGAACTTTAACTTTACCAGATTATGCAAGTCTGGAGAGGATTTAGCCAATCCATGTGGTTAAGACACCCAGTTTAACAAACAGCAACATGAGATCTTTAATGACCCAAAAAAATAAGAACTTCAGATTAACACCTCCTATAGCATAGTATTAATTCTAGTTTATGAGTTAAACGCCACCTACTGGTCCACTGAAACCATTTTCAAGTCTGATTGTCCTTGGAGGTCTCCCTTCCCAGTACTGACCATGCACAGCCTTACTTAGCTTCTGAGCTCTAACAAGGCTACAATGTGGCAATGTTGCTGATAATAAATCTTACCGTTAGCAATTTGCACTTATTTCTCAGAAAGAGCCATTTCAAACTCAGATTGTAGAATCCATTTGTAAATGCACAACAGTGGGGAGGCTATAATTTTGTACAAATCCATTTCTAGTTACAACTCAAACTTAACCTTTGCAGTACAAGAACAAATGGGTCTTCAGATGCCAAGCTAAAATGATAAATCCACATATTGTAGTACAAAGTATTTTTATAAACTACCTTCTACAAAATTTAACAACTCTAGTGCTCCAAGTCTTGGGGAAATGAATGCAAACATTTGGGAAACATTTGAAGGTTCTATTTTAGGAGACTCTTAAAAAAACTGGCCCGAATTCTCACAAGAGTGTTTCCTGTTGACAAAGTCATTCTTAGCCACTAGGTTTATCCTGCAGGAAATTACTGTAGACAAAATAAGGATTAAAGGTTGTCACTCTGACTTCTACCAAATGAAACTAAAATACACTTTGAAAGTCACATTTTAAGAAATTGACAAGATTTTTAATGCCTCACCTAGTGGTGTAAAATGTGGCTGTGCTTATACTTGCATGAGGCTTACTTTTCAGATCTGCTGAGGTAACTAGAAACTCTGATGTATGCTACCAGTGCAATTACACATGTACATCTATATATTCAGTTTTAAAATTGAAGAAGCATGCACATGGTTTTAAGTTAAACTTCCTTAAACTTAAACTAGGCCAATCTAAAACCCAGCTTGATCTTTGCTTCTACCTAAAGTATGGAATAATCACAGAAAGGGTTTCTTTTGTAAACTGAAAGATCACATTAGTGCTCTTTTATCTCAAAATAAGAGTGGTAACTACTTTCTTTTCATTTTCCTTGACGTTTTATAAGTCTAGTGTAAGTGTTGTCATTATAAGAACTCTCTTATGAGTGCAGGATGCAAACTGCCTCTTAAAAATGGTGCACTCAAAGCAGCTAACTCTGTTTTTCACCCCATAAATGGATTAACTGAACATATTTTGTATCCGTGACAAGGTAATAGCAAAGACCAGTTAGATTCACATATACATTCACACAAATCAGAAGCAGTTCCATTTTTGAAGAATTATGAGACACCAAAAAAAACTCTCACACCTAAAAAGCAGCTTCTTCTAGCAGTTCAGAAAACCTGTGTTATTTTTGTGACTTTTGTAAAAGCCTAATAGCCCCACATTGAGAAATTCACACTCCTTACTCCCCATCGCAAATGCTAAAAACGGAATGACTTAATCTACAATTTACTTCTTAAAAAAATGAATAAGGCAAGAGCAAAACTAAAAGCTCCCATTTCTGGTCGAAAAGCTCCTCTCGGTTATAGTATTCATTCAATTTCACTTTCTAATTGGAAGAGTCTGAAGAGGGAACGTGCACAATGGCAGCTTTGTGGCCAGAGTTTGAAGGATGCCAGACAGAAATTAAGATGTGGCCACTGGCCAACGTGGCTTATTTCATTCAGAATCCGCTCAAAGATGCCAAACACAAACTTAGGCTATTTCATCCTCAACTTTCCTTCATTACAAAGATTTTAACCATGATTAACAGTAAGCAGACTCCAGGGCAGCATGTCTGTACTTGGGAGGAAGATTTTCCACTGGTGCCTGTCAGAGAAGCTCTGTGCCCGAGATGGGAGCTGTACATGTTTAGCTGATCAAGGAAAAAAAAATAAAAGCTCATAACCGATGACCAAGACTTTACCCTGGGCAAATACTTTTAGTTCCATAATTTGCCCACTGCACTTGTTTGGTTTCATTTATGTCTTTGAATCAGTTCTAGTCACATACAATTTAATTACATTTCACAGCCATCTGGGCTTATAATGTAAATCACAGAGAGATCTTCCATTCAAAAAAAGGGGGGGAGGGACGGAGGCAGGGGGAGTGTGTGTAGGGGGGGGTGGTTGGGGTCGGGGCCGAGAGGGGACCTCGCATTCTGAGAAGCCACACAATGATTAGTCACACAGCATTAATCTGCCTTTTTAACAATAGCTGCCGAGTTGCGACCGAATCCCAGCTGTCGCCCCATGAAAGAAAAGAAAAACAAGAGTTAGAGCTTCAAGCGTCTATGAGACTTCTGCTGGAGAAGTGTCCTGCATTCATTAGAGGCTGCAGGAAAAGCTTGCTTTTGTCCACGAAATTGCTCATGGGCCTGATTAATTTGCCAAAGTTTTTTTTCGGGTGTGTGTGTGCGCGCTGGGGAGGGAAAGTGTTAGACAGACAACACCGAAGCAATGTCAGTAAAACAAAAGACGAAAGAAAAAAAACAATATAGGGAGAAAAACTTTTTTTTTTTACGATATCGTCACACTTCGGGGCTTCGGTCTTGACGTTGCGATCAGAGTCGCCGGTACAAGCGAGCGCTTACCTGCATTCTCCTGATCCATCAGAAGCGGTTTCGCACCTCCCTCCATTCAAACATGTCTCAGCGGGTAGCGTGCATCTCAGACCTGCAAGAACAAACATCGCAACTTGAACGGCCTTTCTCTCGCTTTATTTTATTGAAGTTCAAAAGACGCTGTCAGGAGAAATGGGATGAAATTCTGCACTATGTATTCAAATCTGGCAGTTTTGTTTCCCCATAAACCACAGTGAAACACTGGGGAAAAGTTGTCATCAGCAACACGATTGATTAATAGCACGATACAGTGACAACCCCCCGTTACAACTTCGCGGACGACACAGGCATGTTCACTTTGAAGTCGTGTGTTTTGCAGAGCTGAAGTAAACTGTAGTGCCAAGCTGAAAGCTAAATGAAATCCAAGGTGTTACTTTCAAGGCTATTCTTGCTCACTGCGAAAGTCTGCCAAACTTCTGCGCACAGGGCAAAAGTTGAATACAGTACAAACCAGGTGCATGTGTATGGACAACGCTTGGGCCGCTCTGCAGGTGGATAAGGGTATTGCAACTGCATGCGACAAGCAGAAAAGAGTGTCCTTATGTAGACTGCTTAGCAAAACAGGACAGAAATACGGACAAAACGCTTTTCTGCGTCTAGGCTGACGGGCACAGTCGCGCAGTGCAATGCCCAGTTATGGTTTACTAGTAGCAAGGACTTTGTACAATCGCCTCTGGGGGAGTGAGCTGAATTGTGTATTTAGGAGAGTGCGTGACGTGCAAGCCCGTGGGAAAAACGCAACAGCTGCGGAGCAAGGACTCTCCGGACCCTTAACAAAAGAAGAAATCAGAGTCCAGCACTGTGGCAGCTAAAAAACCCTCCTGTTGTCTTGTTTAATGCGGGGCACGATCAATGCTGAGCCTCCGCCTCCACTTGCGTTAGACACAATCTTGGAGCACACGAACGCCTTGCCCCCCCGCCTCTCAATAAAAAAAAACACTGTATTAATACCCTCATCAAACAACAAAATACCCTCATCAAACACCAAGCTTAAATGCTACAGTATCAAAGGAGAGCTATGTATTTAGTATGCGTAATACTGTCAAAATATAATGCATACAAGGTTGGAGTTGCAGTGTACTGTACGTTATCACTGTTCTCAGTCGAAAATAATGATCGTTTATGATATTAATAATATACTGTGAAACAACACTAAGGAATACCCAAGCAACACGTAGGGGCGAAAAAAAACTAATACCTTTCGAAAATGATTTAGTTCAGAACAAGGGAGGGACTCATTTGGACACAAATGTAACTTAAGAAAACAAAAACTTTCACACGCTCGCCTGTGAGATAACAATTACTAAAACTGAGACCGCGAAACCGAAAATAAAATCACAGAAAAGTTACTCGCACGCCTCAATACGATCGATTGAAGCCTGGTGGCATTTTGTTAAACTTCCGCGATGTTTGCGAGGAGCAAAAATATCTGAAGAACGAACATAAATCGGACAAAATGTACTCCACAATCTACATCAAACTCGACAAATTACGTGTTACGGTAACTCGGCATTTTAAGATGTGTATGACAAGCAAAAGGAGGTGAAAATGAAGATTAGAGAATGAAATTCATAGTGGCACTATAGATGAAGAATATAGTCATTCTAATTTTGACACAGGAGTAAATAAACTCCACAAAAGGTCACACACGCGATATTAAGGTTCCAAAAAGGGTTATATTTACAATAATTCACTTTCTGTTCTAGTGGATTAGCAACTGATGCTATTTAGCTAGCAAGATCCGTCGCAGGCTGAGAACATGCAACAAGTGTTTTAGACTTGACTGCTGGATTTTTTCCCCCCTTCAGTTAAAATAACACCGCGACACAGAATGAGTGCAATACTCATGACTTCGACCACTTAGACCGGAATTCCCATCACTATTAGTCCTAATGATAAAGTCCCCCAAGTCATATTTAAAAGTGCGAAGAAAAAAATAACGTCTTCAATTCCATGCTTCTGCGAGAAATGAGACTGGAAAATGCAGTCACTGTTAAACGAATAAATAATAAACGGGCTCTACTGAATGCGAAACATGTTAACTCACCTCGTGTTAAACCAGTCAATGAAATCAGAAATATTAGTTTCACAAAGAAATGATGCATTCCTTCTCTTCTGCTTTACAGATCCTTAATAATCCCACGTAAGGTTAGCATAGATCCAGAGGTTCTTTTCTTCTTCTTTTGCCAAGAGTTTTAATGCACATCAAATATCCTCAATAAATAGATCCAAAAACCTCTCACTCCCAAATGTCCCTACGTACTCCGTGCGTGTGATGTGCTCTCCTCGGCTTCAGACTTCTATATGCGACTTGGCTTTCTGCAGTCTCCACTTGGCAATCAGGGGCGTTATCCTTCCGCGCAGGTACCTCTCCCAAATTACTTCTCGCTCCCAGAGCACTTGCTCGAGGAACAGTGGGAAAAACACGCCCCCTCTTTAAAACCACCTTGCGTTTGCTACGCAGAGCAGTTTGAAATTAAACATCGACGTCCAGTCGCGTTTTGCTGGAGTGTTTTAGAATCGGAACTATGCGGCAGAGCACTACTGTAGTACAGCACTTGGGGTTAGTACAGAAAGTTTGTGAAAGGCGGAAGACTTCTGCCTAATTTACAAATCAATTGAAGGGTTGGGGCAGCAGCTTGCTGGTGGAGCGCCGGTCTGGGTTCGGCTGCTGTCTGTCGCTTGCTGGGAGAAAGTCTTAAGAACACAGCAGTCTTTTCACTTTAGACGCCCGGACAGAATATTCAAAAGTCTCGCCGATTATTGAATTCACGACATTGCTTGAAAATGAGTTAATGTGTTTCTTTTCCCTAAAACAAAAATTTCCCGCGCCAGTTTCCGTCCTTTTCAGTGTGTGCCGATGCACTTTTTTTGTTTATGGAAACGATACATTTTTTCAAATAAAAAAGGCAAAACAAAGAAAGTTTTGAAAAATACAGCATGTGACATGCGTGTTGTTGTAAACAGTATTTATCCAAATGATAATCCACCTAAAATCCTGATGAATGTCTAAAAATAACCCTTTCTTAAGACCACATTAGCTGTAAATTTAAAAAATATAGTCGGTTTTATCCAAATATTATTGTTCATTCTGTGGTGTTTTTTTTTTAGGATTATTGTATATATTTGGGTTGAGATTAGAACGATTATAGTATCTTGGCAAACAGTTTCATATTTCGAACAGGAGCCTTATTTTTTAACATTCTTTATCGCTTTATATATAATATCCCATTTATTTTTGTTTTTTGAGAGGGGCGGGGACATTGTTATTATGGCTTGAAAACTTTGGGGTCACAAGTTTACAATTTATTACAACAGGGTCTACCGCAGTATAGTTATGACGCAGAAGAATGAAAGCCAGCCTAATGTTTGTCAAAAACAAAAACAGGAGGACACTAGAGGGAACCTAAGGGGAAGTGTATTTTAAGACCGAAACAGGAGACATGTCTTTACACCAAGGGTTGTGGGAGTCTGAAACAAGTTTCCCAACCTTGCTGTTTAAAGTTATGACCTGGCAGACTTTAAAAAACGACTGAGATTCTCCAGTCCATCTCAGATCTGTGTTCTTTGTTATATAAAACAAATTTAATGTTACAATAATTCGCCTCCAAAGAAAAAAATATAAAAGCATGATTTCAGGTGGGTAGCTGCGTCAGCATGCATAGGCTGCAAAAGAACAAGTAATAGGTTTATTCCATGCTGAAAAGAAAGAAAACACAATGTTTTGGCTGTGGAGCCTTCTTCGGGTGTAAGAAAGATTGGCCTGCCAATGGACTGCACTATTGTTTTTGGAATATACCCATTACTTGCTCCTTTATAGTAGAATTATGCCCATTACAACTTACAGGCCTTACAGGTTATATAACAACATAAAACAAAACAGTTTAATCATTTGAGGTTTCTCTGTTGTTCTGTGCTGCCTCAATGGAATAAAATTACACACTGATAAATATCTCACAGTGTTTCACCAGCATGGAAAGCTGAAAACACCAACAAAAAACACAAAGAGATAAATATATGCTGACATTAACCGTTTTCACATTAGTCTTGAGCTACAGCAACTATATCTGATGACACTTCCTTGTTTATATCTTTCTGCATGGATGTTTACATAAAGGATCTTCCAAAGAATAGGTTCAAGTGCTGCACCCAATGACCTGTCTGAAAGAGAATTTGGGTTTATCTCCTGCAGTAAAAGGTCTTCCTTCTTTTATCTAGGATCGAAGACAGTAAAAGCAAGAATTAGAAGTAGGCACATTGAATAAAAATTATCTTAATCTGTGATTAAAACTGTGGCTTTTTTTCTGTTATACACATGGTAAGTGGAAAGTGTGAGTAGGTGATTTTATACTGATATTATCCTCACTTTCGAATAGTGATTGAATGAAGGGGGAAAAGAGGAGGGAGACACGTTCACACCTTTCTCCTTGTTAAAAGAATTCTATAGAAACCTATTGCATAGAGAACATTTCCATATAAACCTATAGATCATCCTTAGGTTATTTTCTTAAACTAATAATTTTTTAATCTAATGCACCGAGCACTTACATAAATACTTCTACTGCTACTACCACTATTACTATTGCTACTGCAACTAATAATAACCCTTTGCACTTATTTAGCACTTTTCATCCAAAAGGATCCCAAAACACTTTTCAAATAAGAAGGTACCCACTCTATCAATCACTGAAGTGAAGCCCCAATTGCTATGACTACAGGCCCACTAAATGCCATGTCTGAAGAAAAAAAAAGTCTGTATGTGGAGACACTTCATTCACATGTAAGACAAACATGTAGTCAAATGCTAACAATAAATGAGTGTATTCTCCCACCTGCCTAATAGAACAACCTACTGTTCTAACAATGCTATCAGAAACACTAACCTTTAAACAATAAAAGTACATGTAAAACAAATGAAAAGATCTTCAGACAAATGTCTGATAAAAACGAGATGTTGCTTATGTAGTTAATTTTACATAGACGCAATGTTAAAATAAAATAAATTCATAAAAACATTTAATGTCAAATCCTGCATTTGTTTTTCTAACAATAAATTAGTAGATAACATTTACTTCAACCTTCCTTCTATACATTCCTTTGTAGGTTAAAGATGAAAAAACATCAGTTTCTGCAGCCTTGCTCACTCAGTACAATACCCTGGTTTCTTTGTGAAACTCCTGGCTTGTGTGATTTTGTGGTTTAGGTTTTAGGGCATTTAGATTTTCATTAAAGTGTAAGATGAGGGGAAAAAATGATGACGCCCCTAGTTATATAAAACATGTTTACAGTACATGAACAGTTGAACGTATTGTATGGAAATTTGTGCCTTTCCTTCGGGAGTAAGGTGGGAACCACAAGGTGAAATGTTATCTCCAGTTTCTGCGCCTCCAGGCAAAGCTTAATTTTGCATAACCATATTTTTGCGTTGACAGCTGAACTAAACCCTGGCCAAGAAAAAGCAGGTAACAAACGCTGGAAGTGTGGGAACAGCCTCTTAAGGAGAATCTTTGACCTGGGGCCAGAAAAAAGGTAAAAAATTGTGGAGGTGGTAGGGGTGAGAGAGAGAGTTAATGAAGTACAGCACTCTGTGCGGACATGTGGACACACCCCATACACTTAAATGATATATACATTTTATTGTTGTCATAATCACAATATATCCCAAATATTTGGCATATATTAACTCCAAAACCCTTCAAGACTTGGCTTTTTATTGGCAGGGCTGCTGAGTGCCAAGGGCATATTGCATTGTTAATAACTTTGAAAGACAACTCTCATGGATAAATGCTCTAGTTATAAATGTACCATTTCATAGGCAGAACGTCTGTGGAACAGCAAGACTTGTAAGAAAATATTTACAAGAATGACCGTTTTGAAAGAACGTACAGAGTGTGACTTTGAGTATAGCAGATCTAGATAGCTGCTCTGATCCCTAAGCTTTCTCATTTATTTTTTGCTCTTTGTGAAGTAGTCACCCACAGGTGACTTGAGTGCAGACCAACCCAGCTAACGCCCTGTAACATAAACCTAGTGGGTGTGGAAAAAAGTCTAAAAATCCCCCAAATAGATGCATTCTGGCAGATGTCCACTAGCGATACTATTCACCTGTGAAAGGATGTGTGCGTTGTCTCCCTTAACCCACTAATCTCAGTTTAGCACAGGACTTATTTTGCTGAAACACACAGCTGCCAACACAGCATTCATATTTGTACAGAACTGAACAGAGGAGAAAAAAATGAACAATTGCCTACTGATAAATTTCTATGCCCCGTTAGGAACACCAACACAGTTTTTCATCTGTACACTAAAACAAACAGTAACTTTTATGGTGATAATTCTCTTTACATTAGACAGTTAGTGTGTTAACTGGCAGAAAATAATTTAGTCGTAGAATCCCTTTCATTCAATATGAAGCTGCACAAATCCTCCAAAGTATAGGTCTGGTGTTACAATCACTAACAAACCAACCAAAATTCTATATTACTTCTGTGTAGGTGTGTACTTTAAAACTATTTTTAATTAAAAATTATAACAGTAAACCAACACATTGACAGTGCCCTCCAGACTTATTAAAATACATCACATAGCTGAATGAGTTAAGGATTGTATAATATGTCTCTTTATAAATTCTAATCATGTTATTGCTGTAATTGTAATAGGATTGCACAGGGCAAAGTCATTTTTGTCATAAAACAAACCGAATTCCAGAAAAGAAGAGGGTCACCTTTATTTAGATCTCTAAATATTCAAATAAAATTAAACCAAAACAAATCAACAATCATATTATGCTCTTTGGAAGTACGATGGAAGCCTCCAGAATTACAGCGTATAGAGGCCTCCATAGGATATATAACTCTCCACTGTATTGGAAACAAAAGGAAGACTAGGGCCGTTTTAAGGAACACAGTCCTTTTCCAGATTCATTTTACGAGTTGTGGGTCAGGTGACAGGTCTGCCTTGTTCTCAGTCCAAAAAATTAGGTTTTGTTTAAAGAACCATTGTGAGATTCAATCAGCTTCTCATGTCTTCCTGGAATCCAAATATGGGCTCTTTATGGATGTCCCACAATATCTTGTTTTGGTTTGAAGCCATATGACTCTCTATCGTACAGACAACATGCAGTATATTTGACTCTGCATTGGCATGTGATGTAACATGTTCAAATATGTTCGATCTGGAGCACCTTAAAAAATAGTTCCAAATGTCCTATTCATGACAACAGAGCAATGAACAATTAAGGAAGTCTTCAGAAAAAACAAAACATACTTTCTCTTAAATGGATATTCAACAGTTGATAAAATATGCATTCTTTATGCAGACTTGAAAATTTAGTTTATACTAGTATACTTAATACTATAGATTACCATGGTACAAGAAAATTTAATTGTAATAAAGTAAAGTAACATAATGGTAAAAATGTGAGAAATTGTGGACAGTAAATGAAGGGTATTGACTGTAAGAACCATGAAATTCAGCAAAAATGTAAATTCACTGTGGCAAGTATTCAGAAGTGGTATAATGACTTTTACATGAGAAAAAGAAAGAAACTGTTTACATGTTTTTGTTTTGACTGAACATGTTAGTCCTAGGCAAATTTCCCACAGTTGCGGGGTGATTTTCAAAGTCAATTTGCACCTAATTTAAAAACAAAACTGCAAAGGATTTTATGCACAAATCTAGCAAAGAAGAAGTGGTAGATAAAAGGATTACAAAGCAGCATTTTGTCACTTAGTTCTTGAACTGTAGTTGAATGTTTTGGATGGAAAGCTGGAGCAGTATTTTTTCCACAGCAGCATACAACTTTTCAAGTTCCCTGACAGTCAGTTTTCCTAGAAAAACGCATGAAGAGACGAACCCATTGACTTCTCTGAATGGTTCTCAATGCCTTTCAATTAACCCCCATGACATGTTTCTCACGATTTCTGTATCAGCTCTATTTGCACTTTACAACAACAACGTATATTTCCCACTAGAAAATAAGCTTCAATCAATAGGGACTTGATAAACACTTGATAATCATAGACTCTGCTGGCAAGAAAAACATGCTTGGATTCCGTTAACACCTTCAGTTATTGTTTTTAGTAATGTGGACATTCTAGATGGATGAGAACAAGATTTGTTTTGTGTGCTCATTATAAATAGCCGTTTGTTTGCTTTGAGATTTAAGAAACTCTGTGAGAAATCACCTTTCAAGCATTTTTCTTATCATGCAGAGCAAGAAAGATGGTCATTTGCGAGAGCAGATGTTGATTAAAAAAAGACTAATGGATCTGCATTATTATTTTACGTTTTAATTAGTTTTGTTTTCTTTGGAAAAAAAAACAGCATCCAATGTAATTTCCATATGAATTACAGTGGCCTGACAGTGGGTACTGCTTCCTCACCTCTTTCTAGGGTCCATAGTTCCATTCTGCAATGGGCAGCTTTCCAGAATATATTTTATAGAATATATTTGATATTTTTCATGTTTTTTCCATGGTTGCTCTGCTCTCCTCCCACCTCCCAGAAACCTGGTGGCTGGGGTAATTGATATTTCCATTATATATGCAAGTATGTCATGTGATGGACTGGTGTCCCATTCAGAGTATAGTTATTCCCTGTATCTTATGCTTCAAGGATAGGCTTTGCTGAGACCCTTACTAGGAAATAAGGAGCTTTCTGATAATGAATGGGTTAAGTGGGGTATCTTAGTGTTTAATTGGTTATAATACATGGGAAAAAGCCCTAAGTTCACAAATACAAGACTGTAAATTGGTGCTGCCTCTTCAGAATCTCAGCTGTCTAAAAAATGCTTGGAGAATTTAGAACTTGTTTAGTGCTGGTAAATATTTTTTTCACAAACCTAGAACAACAGATGTTTCAAGAAACCACGTGATTGTCATTTAAGCAGCAAGGATTGGAGATCCCCTATTTATTTTATTAGAGCCACATCTGGAGAGGCTTTTTAAATTCTGCCCTGCTGCTATCAATGAGAAAGTGCCACAAACTCTCCACTCCCCAACTCGTACAACAGAGGTTTTTTAACTCCCCAAAACAATGGAATTATAAAAAGTTTGAATATTCCAGTTGGCATGAATACTCATACAGGGCATGCCTTGGTTATCAGTCCTAGCAGCCCACAGTAACATGAAAACAAACTCTCCCCACTAACACTGTGGGGGTCCAATCACACAGGCTTACTGCACTCATCCAATGGAAAAGAAAACAGAATTTAACATTCCTGCCGCATCACCCAAAGCTAGAAATGTTGTTTTGCATCACCTCCTCAACAACACAGCACAAATGACTGCCGTCTTTTGTCCACATTGTCTCCTTGAAGTCAGAATTCTTTAGCTCAAAAAGTAAAAAAAAAATGCTCTCAATTTCTGAGAAAATAATTTGCTTAAATTTGAGCTAGACAGTCCAGGAAGTCTATTGGCACTCTGCACACATTGATAAACACTACTAGGTTAATTCCTAGTCTGGCATTTTGAAGTAAAGATGAAAAACTATTTGTATTTTCATTTATTTTAATGAGATTACAACAGCATTATTTTAAAAAGTAGTATTCTATAGTATTCTAGCATATAGAGTAAACTATGGGATACTAAAATATCTTAAAAAAAGGATGAAATGTTATGTAGTCTGGCTCAGCATTTACTACAGTTTTATTTCTTCATTTTTTTTATCTTTGGAAAAACCCAATTAAAACAATGAAATAAAATGTGGTTTTTATCAGTGCTTGGCAAACACTCCCTACTTGAGGCGTAGTCCAAATCAGACTGTGTACTCTGGAGAGGACAAAACCATACTGACTATGATTTCTATAAGAAAGCAAACAAAAATCTCCTCTGTTTTTCTTTTTCGATCTTTTCTGTTTTCTTTACAATTATCAAGGTCATACAGCAAATCTTTTCTAAACCAGAAATTCCATCTGGTTAAATTTCATTTCTGGAGGGGTTAGCCAGCACGTTTATGAATTCCCATGGTATGAGAATTCACGTGGACTGTTCTTCACATCTTTGACTGTTTTTGCAAAGTGTGCACTAGTCCCACACGCTGCACCTGAAGGTCTTGTCCAGTATGCCCCTCCCTCCACATCACGACACCCACCCTGAGAAACAACCTGCCAGTTCCTAGACTTTTCCCACCCTCTCCTTCACAACCAAGGCCTGCAGTGAAACAGTGACTGGGGAAAAGCCAACAATAATAGCCAGTTCCTTTAACTCCCTTCCTTCCTTTAAACTGGACATAAAACACAAACTGACACACACACACACACACATATACACACACAGAGATACACATGCTACCAAATTAGTTCATTTTTTTCTTTGAGTGTCAGACATAGAAACCAGAGGTTTATGGGAAATGAAATCTTTCACCACTCTTGTAGCCAAGCCTTGTTCTTGGGCTGGTTTGGGGTCAATTCGAATAGAGGACACTTAAAAAGATATCAGCTTATAAAATAAACATCTCCAGTTTACATTTTTGCATTCACAGAGGGGGGAGGGAATGGAGTCACAGCTCATTCCATTGTTGTGGAAACCATGACTTTCAAGCTTTAAAGAAGAAATCGTTTTCCCTTTCTGCTCTCAAAAATCTTTGTCGACTTCCATCTGTTGGTACAAAAGCACGTGGTCACGTAAATGGGGCTTTTTAACCGAAATACAAGTGGCAGAAAAAAGACACTATATTAGCAGGCTCATGAGGTTTAACATCAGCTGGTGGTCTTTAGAAAATACTTCATACATTAGGTTCACATTCTGAGTCTGCCTGATGCTCAGTATATTTACAAGAGAAAGTTCGCATAAAATCAAAGCTAAACACTTTCAGACTATTTCTCTGGATCTTATCTTGTGAACAAGACAATACAAACAAAAATAGAGTAAAATCTAAGCTTGAAAAAAGCAGAAATACATAATAGCTTGGTTTTTTTGGAACCTGTTTGTTTGTGTAGCATTGCAGTCAAATGAGCATAGCATCCTGGGTCATTTGTACACTATCAGCATTGCCACACCAGCGTGTTAAAGAATGATATCAGGACACAAGTTCCATTCCCATGGCAGGGGAATGGATATTCGGAAGCACACTATCTGGTTTGGAGCCAGTTTTTCTGCCCCCAAACTTATCTTAAGCATGAGGTTCATGTCTTATCCTCACAGCTTATCAGAACTCAAGTTCTCATGAAATTGAAAAGCCAGATGAATTGACCATTTTTTTCTCTAGAGAGATGCTATAATTCGTAAAAGAGTCATTTCTAATTTTGTAGTCCAGATCCAAACACAGACATCTGTGAAGTAAACTATATAATAGGTAGTAGGGAAACTATTTTAAAGATCTAACTCAAGACACTGTTTGATGTAAGAGCTAATGAAAAGAAGAGAAAAGACATCAAATTCACTTGTCAGTAATGACACATTACTGTTTTACCACCTGTTTTGATTCACTAGGAAAAGCATTGGCAATCCTTCTTTTTCATTCATAAAATGTTATAATATATCCTGGTAGTATAGATGCATCTCTTAACTGGAAATTAAAAGGAGTTGTCTTACACAGGCACCTGGTAATTTTGTTTAATAGTTTTGGAAACATATATACTATAAAGTAGGATCTGAAGTTCTGGTAGTTAGTTTTAAGTTCAGAAGTGCGGACAGTGTAAGGATGCCACACTCACTCTTTTGCATCTCATATGGAAGTATCCAATATATCACCTTCAAAAGAAAAAGTGTAGAAGATTATGGGTTCACATTCTGCCTGGTGCACTGATGTTTTACTTTAGAGCAATGTACTTCACTCAGATGTGCTGTCCAAGAAATCTTTGCTAATGGGACAATGTCGTTAATTGGCTTATGTATTTATCATAGTTTTTTAATTCACAATTTAAGCTTCAGTCCATAACACTCCAAGTTTTGCTTTGGGAAGGTATTCATCCCAGTACTAACATTCCATAAGTGTTGAAATAACTATACCCTGGGGGAGCTCCCTCACCATTCTTCTCCATTTATGCAAAGTACAGTATAAAAGCTATGCAAATATTGAACTAACACTAACCTGAAGACATAGTCTTCAGTCTAAAGACTTGACAGGCATTGGACATTTGATAAAAGATCATTTGCTCATAAGGACACTGACAGATTATATTTGCATAATATCTGCTGGCAAATTTCAGACTCATCCAGAAAGGTAATTTGAAATACCATTCAAGCCTCACACCCCTGCATTTAAACACAAAGAAGAAATCAGATCTTCTTTATTTTTCTACCACACCTAAAAGTATAATTCACTTCACGTTTTAAAATTCCGCCTTAGTTGTCTTAGAGAAAAATAATATGGATCCATGTTTATTCCTTATACTACCATATCACAAACTGCAATGAAGCTTCAAATTGCATTATTTTTGCAATTTATTCAAATACAACAGAATACTGAACATGGCTGTTTTATTATAACAATAACTTGATTTATAGAGAGCCTTTCCACACCAAGGATGGTGCACAAAAAATGAAATGACAAAGAAAGAAAAAGAGAAAAAATACAATAAAAATAAAAGGAAAAAAAACAAGAATACCAGATATAAGGTAATCAGACACCTTAGATTCACTTTATGGAGTTCAGACGTTTAGGAGTAAGTTTAGATCCTAATCTCTTACACATTCATTTAACTACTTATACAAGTCTTGCACCCAGGACTTCCCTCCATGTAATCTCTCTGATATCCCCCACATCATCCCAATCTACACCCTTGTAACAAAACACCCCCTCACTCCTCACAATAGTGAGGGGGGGGGTTGGGCTACTACTGAAACACTGGTTTAAACAAATTCTGGTTAAAGTCACCTTCTCTCTACCTGCACAAAGCAAACACATATCATTGGTTTCTCTCCCTGTCTTATAGCAGGCATCAACTTTTAAAAGTAACAGGCAAAATCATTATCAGCATTTGCAACATGGAGAATTCTGGTTTACATCATGGCTCAGAACTTGAATATGAGTGAGAAATAACACATGGCCTCCCAAGCACTGCATTCCACTGGCCTTCTAACAGGTCTCAAAACCCAGATTATCTGGGAGAGCAAATCTGAGCAACCGCGGATTGCGGAGCTCACAATCCTAGAGGGCAAAGTGCCACTTACTCCCATGCATTTCTGCCAGCCCTAACCCCAAGAGTCTTCCCTGTACTGCAGGACAGCAAAAGGCCGCATGATTCCCAAACTTACTCTTTCCAGATTTATTTAAAGATGTATAGTGGACCCATGACCTTTGTCTTGCTTTGAGGTAAATATTTAGACAAATAGTCCACTACTTGGAAAACCTCAGACTTTCTCTATGACAAGGAAATATCTCAGCCTGATGCAATGTTATTGAACACCATATGAAAAAAACTGAACTTACTATAACTGTAATAATAAATAACATGTAATAATTGTGAGCATAGGCTGTGCAGTTTCACATTTGTAAGGTGTATTGAATTGATGGTGCTCCAGTGCGTTTCACCCACAAGCAAGTTAGTTGCTTGACGTCTGAAAACCACTGTTTTAGGAATCAATGGCTTGTGAATGTAAGGTCCTTGCAATTTCAAAAAGCTGAATAATATAGTAGAACAAGCCTGCCTATGGTGAATGTGTTTAGCAAATAGCTGTTAAACACAAGTGAGATAACTGACCCACACAGGGTGTCAGCCACACTTACACACTGGCCAGACTCCAAGCCTAGAGTCTGTGAAGAAACTACACGCCCAGGCATATCTCTCCAAAGCATTCCTAGTGCCCCTTTAAGAATAATAAAGTGTGAGTGATTCACAAGTGCCCAGTTGTTTAACAGGAGAGAATGAAATTAATGTTTGAGAAAAAAGGCAAGTCGGCTCTTGTAGTTCCTATTATCAGCCTCTCTCACCTTCTTTGTAAAATAATTAGAGGTGAAACTTGACAACATGCTCATTTTAACACCTAATCTGATCTGTTTTTAGAAAGGACTACAAATGGTCACGGATATTCAAATCGCTTTATCAAATATCTGTATGGTCCAGATAAGGACATGTGATTGATGTACTAAATGCTCTGCCTGGCGTGGACTATAAATTGTGTCACCACCACATGGTGTTTTGTGCTAGTCGTCTTTGCCTGAAAATGCATTTTTTACACAACAGCAGAGAGAAGAATAATAGTCAAGGTCGATATGAAAGCAAAGGGTAACATTCACCAGGGCGAGTTTTGCGGTCATATCCTCTCCCAAGTTAGCACTTTGGATTTTATGGTTCAGGGCAGGGATTTGCAGCCAGCAATCTGCAGACAATCAAGAATTACCCTCCACAGAGCCCCAGAGAATCTTTACACCCAAGTTCAGCAGTGTTTAAAATCAACACTCATACACATTGAATCTGCTCTGCCATCGCTTTTTGGACATGGTTTAATTGTAGATATTTTCATATTCATATTCATAGTTAATTTCAGCACTGTCTATGATGATTACAGATTATGATTTGACTCAATGTTTAAAGTGGAAGGTTGCATTTTAACACAATCAGATACACACACTAATTTAAACCTTCACAGCCTATGACGCCTATTTTGTGAAGAATTTTAATTTAAGATCTTAAAAGGTCGATATGCTACAATATTTAAGGCATATTAAAACCACTAAAAAGAGCAGCATCAGGGTGTGAATATCTGTCTTTGAACTCAGTCAGGTAATGGTGTTGGTATCCTGTTTTCAACCCTGATGGGCAGAGTATTTTTATCTATAGTGGAGTTAGAAAAGAACCAGCACATTTACTTTAGCAGGAAACATTGTTTTAGTTCTCCATAGATAGTTGTAATGATCCACATTGCTACCACTGAGAAAACACACAGAGCACAAGTTAAAAGTACCCTTCATTTTTTAAAGTATTGTGAAGTACAGTATCTTACCTATGTCAAAGCACACATAATGTCAAAAATTAATGAAAAGATAATAAAACTACCTGTCCTGTTTCTTTACTGAAAAGTGCTCAAACATTACCTCTGATTATATTCTGCTTCATGAATGAGCAGCTCTTCAAAACTCATTTTTAACATATGTTGATCCTGTCTGTTCCAGATTCTACTGCCTAATAAGCCTCAAGCACCCCTTCCTTTTTTATCTCTCGGTCTCTTTATTTACTGGACATTTATTACAAACTCAAGGTTTATGGTCACACCTTTACTCTTCCTGGAAGTTAAAACGTATTGAAGATTACAAATAGAATTCTCTCCAATGAAGTGCTGGCAAAACTGAAGAAAAATAAAGCTTTCGTCTGTTTATTAGCCCAGCTCCAAGGAGGACTATGAAAGACAGCAGGGGTAATTATTTTGAATTTGGTGTAATTAAGTAATTATAGGCTGATTTGTAGGTGCCTTGTGCTTCTTTCCCATGGTTTGGTTGCTGTTGTGGTGAAGAAGGTGATTAGAGAAAGAATTGGGTCTCTTATCCACTGCTGAGCTCCCTGAGAGGCTATAAGACACAATCTAAAGACATGTTTTTACAAGACACTCCCAACACCAGGCTGATCTGCATGACGAAAACCCTTCTCTGCTTTGTAGTAAAAAAAAAGTCCAAGGTAACTGTTCCTTCAATGTCTCATAATCTAAAACATGTACCTGCAAAACGTTTTTAGTAAGGACAAAACATAATAGGAAAATATTTGAACAATGGTGTCTTTATACTTGTCTGAAGGAGGAAATCCAATACAAAACAAAACAGAAGCTTAGTTAAGTATTAAAACAGAGTCCCGCAATGTCTCTCTTGCATCCACTATTTGTGTAGCTGCAACTGAGACTAACCCCCAAGGAAGGCTTCTTCCTAGTTTTAAAAATTGCATCGCACAGTTGACATGTAGAAATGAAGCTGCTTATTAGATTAACAACATTTTTTTCAGGTTTTCGGTACCTGAAGAAGGACTATAAATTCGCTGTGCAGAATATATTGCTATTCACTGTCCAGAAAATCCTTGCTTAACTCAGTGTTTGTGTGAACTAAAACAACATCAATGCTAGTACAAGAAAAACTATATATACATATCACCTACAGCACATTTGCATACAAGTACATAGGAACTTATTGTATCTGAAACAAGTTTATTTGTTGTTTTGCTATTTTCATCCCCTGTGCTCACATGGGTTTTTGCTGTGTTTCCTCCCACCTGTCAAAGCCATGCAGGTTAAGTTTAAACTATGTTAACATTGCCCACCCAAAGCAGGGTCTGATCTCTGTTCCTATGTGGAGGGACGCACAACAAAACGTCCGGTGACGTGTTGCAGTCCTAATACATTGTAAACAAGCAGGCTTGTGAATACATCTCTTTTAATCCAAAATAAATATTGCTTTCAATTTCAAAACAATCTGTTGACAAATACAACTTGTTCACTCTGCATGCAGATCACATTGAATCATTTTTGCGGTGAATTATCTGCTGCACAACCTGGTCTTATTTGCTCGTTATATAAGTCATGATGGTAACTAGTGATCAGGAACTGTTGTATCACGTCAGAATTTGTGGAAGCTCAAATATGAGTTTGTGACAATGTGCTGACTTACAGTACTTTCACAAAGTTAATGATTTTGTGCTAAATTAGTAATGTAAATGCTTAATTACGTAACGCATACGGCCGACATTGCGGGTTGTGTGAGCCCTTCCCTGTGAATAGCAGGGACCGCAGCCGCCGGGCTGACGGGTGATTTCCCTTTAGCTCAACTGGCTGAGTCCCTGTTGAGTGATGCCAGAGGCCCAGGTTAGAGTCCCCAGTGGTGGGGGGCCGACCTGAGGTGGCAGTGGCGAGGGCGCTACATTGGTGTCAGAGTGGGATGGGATAGCCCTTCGCCGAGGACGGCGTTTCAAGCGGGGAAGAGTGTAACGCATACGGCCGACATTGCAGGTTGTGCGAGCCGGCTTACCAGCGCGGTGACATCACCACCCTTCCCTGTGAATAGCAGGGACCGCAGCCGCATACCCACGTGAACCCAAGAGCGCTACAATCAATAATTAGTCATTTTCTTCTGTAATGTAAACAAAATTATTTTGTTATTTAGATTTAATAACCGGTCTGAGAATTTAGGACTGCAGTTCTCCTTTAACTCTTTACTTGTCCATATCCTGTCCTCTATCTAGGATTACACTGACAGACTAATTTGTTTAGTATAATAAATGCTGTTATACTATTCTAAATTTGTCTGTGTCACATCTTCTACGTTTATTGAATTCTCATTCATTCTAGTAATTGGTGAGTAGGGAGTGCCCCATTTCCAACTGACTGTCTGTCTTGTAGTCACAATGCCAGAGAAGGCAGAACTGTCTCACATGTTCTTATATGTGTTAAAAGCAGGAATGAGAACACAGTTTCATCTCCTGTACATGACTGACAGGTAAATGTATATGCATACAGATAATTCATTGCAAGTGCTGCTCCTATCTCCTGCCCTAAACTGGAAAAGTGTTCTTTTTAATATCCATGAAGAGTGGATCTCTTCAGAATGAGCACTGAAACAAGTGGAAACTATGGGGGAGTGCCTTTAAGACTGAGACCATGAGACAATTCTTTAATCACAGAGTTGTGGGAGTCGGGACAAGCTACTCAGCCATACTGCTGAAGCTTGTACCTCAACTTCCTTCAAGAAATAGTTTAACAAGATTTTATGATAAATTCGCCACCCCAACCCAATGCAGTAGATGGGTCAAATAGTTTCTTATGATGTATAATATCTCTTATGCTCTCATTTACAACATAGGTGCAGTTTAGTTGTAGTGGTAAATACAGTTGTGAAAAATCTCTTAATACTTGTTTTCACTCATAAAACTAAATATCTGGCTTGATTTACTGTTCACATTGCTAGTATCTTTTAAGATAATTCCATACCTCTGTGATTATGGTCAGTGAAAGCATCCCAGTCACAAAGAAATACATTATATCTCAACACAAGCAAGAATCTTGATTTTCTTTCAGCTAAATGAGAACTTTGAGACGTTTCAAGCTGTCTTGGTGCAGTATCTTACAAGCTGAGTTTTCTATCAAAAAGCAAAAAGCTTAGGAATTGCCTATAGTGTTTGGTAGACTAACCATGTAAAATGTTTATGTTTTTAATTTCAATATATCAATAAAAAACAATTAAGCATTTCCAAACTCTGTCCTCAAATAAAGAGTTACTTATGTTAATTAATGTTGGCAAATGTGACAGAAGTTTATAACTTCAACTATGCTGATTAAAAACCACAACACATATCTCACTTTGGAGAACCGCGGTACCATGAGCTGTGCAGAATGCACCAGTTCAGATAAAAGCATTTGTCTTCACTGCACCGTAATGAGAGACGGGTTTGGTGTGCCAGAGGATGTGGGGTGTCTATCTGCACAGCCTAAGATATAAGTTAGATGGGCAACTACAGAAATTGAAGCCAATTGAGGACAAAAACAAAACCCCAGAGAAACAAAAGAAGGAAGAAAGCAGGATTGGATCCCAAACATTTTTCCTGTTTGTGACCTTCATCACCTGGCCACAAGCCATTATCAGGTGTCCCAGAAAGCTTAACAAGGACCAGGAGACATTTTTTTGTTATTTAAATCGCCCCTTCATTTATCTGAAGATACTGTATATAATAATGCGATTTTAGAATGCTCCAAGCATTATACACATACTGTAATGCACTTTAGAGATTTAAAAAGAAAAAAATCCCAAAGTGAACCAACTCAGTAAAACAAAGAATAAAAAGTGGACAAAAACGCCGTAAAATAACCTGAAGTAAGACCATTCAAGGCCTTATACATTTTCAGTGCAGGTGGGCATTAACATCCACTCCTTCACAGTGAGCCAGTGTAATTTACATACAACCGAATTTATGTACTGATACAGAGTACTGTTAGTTAGCACGGTCTTGTCCAGATTATTTTAAGAAAGCTCTTTTGTATGTGTATCATAATATCAGACAGACAGCCATAAAGTGCAGAAACCATAGCACTAGAATCTGATTTGGTTTTCAAGTATATCGGAGTGTCATCGGCATGTATCTGAGAAGTACATTCATAGTCTGTGAAACATCCCAAGTAAGTATGTAGATGTCGGAATTAAAACAGATTATATTTTCAAATTAGTTTCATAATTGATTTCACTGTAGCTAACTGCAGAATTACTGCTAAATACTTCATATTGGCTACTTATACATAATTTACCTTCAAATGTTGTGATCATGTTTTTGAAGCTCCTGGTCAACGAGAATGAAAGATTGCTACATCACAAATTTGTTTTTTTCTTACTCTAACTAGACTGTTTTAGTCACAGTCAAAGATGTCATAATGGAAAAGAACACTAGCCAGTAACTTTTCTGAATGTTACTTCTGAGAAGCACTGCAAACAGTGCTGGGTCCCAGCTGCTGAGAAAACATTTATTTAACATCCCTGTTTTCTTATTTCCGGAGTTGCAATTTAGTAACTTTTATGGTTACACTTCAAAGTTCCATTAAGAAAATGTTGTGAAGCAGCAGCCTAACAAGTCTGATTTCATTTTGACCTCAAAACCAAAACCCCAAAAGAGAACTGTGTGCCAGAGTATCCTTTCACACAGGATTTTGGACAAACCTATTCCTTTGATTTGGATAAGAGGGCACATTTGTATTACAACATAAAAAGTGGATTTTTTCAAAACAGACATGTTTTCCTCTTTTCTCTTTTCTATTGTTTTCTTTGCTCATTTTCTATTGGCTGGTTGGATTAAAGCGCTAGCCATGCTGAAGTTAGCACACGACAGCCATCCCTTTAGTTCTGACTGTTTCATTCTTTTAAAACAACAAACTGTGTGACCCATGTAGCCTTATCACCGACTTCCTTTTCTAAAACATTCTGAAGCCTGTAGACCACCACATCCTCTCTCAGAGGAACACACCAAAGCACAGACAGCAGTCCTGACAGCCCCAGCTGAGTAACCATGACAATATCGAGGGAGAGTGTGGCCTGTAAGTCACTAGCTGCCAGCAGGCCAAAAAGTTAAAAACAATCAGAGAAGTGTGTACAAACTACGTCAGGTGCAAAAAAAAGGATAAAGAAGAAAAACCATTCAACACAAATATCTGAAGATATTTTTACCCTGTACCAGTTTCCAAACAATTGTGGCTTAATTTGCTGTGGAACATTTACTTAATTAAAATAAGTAAAGTAAAAACGAAGTAAGTAAAAGTATTACACCAAATATTAAGCAACACAAAAGACGTCCCAGAATTAAGCAAAGAAAGAAATGTGTACATATATAGTATATAAATATACATATCTTAAATAGACAGTACAGTGGAACTGTTAGTGTGAATATGGACTATGCTATGGAAAATTCTGTAAAAGAAGAACTGTGGTAAACACAAATTTCTCTCATGCCCCCTTTATATGCAGTTTATTAGGTCTCCTGATAGTGATGAAAAAACACCACTTTAAAATGTGACTTCACAGTGTGGTAAATTCCTAGAGAATTAAACCCGTAATGTAAATGGAAATCTGAAACCTTCACTTCAGTGCAACTTCATCCTTTAATCCTGACAGCTTTAATGTTAATCCATTTTATTACACTTACACCCAGGTCAAGGGTCAGCATCCACAAACCAAACTAAATATAGGCATTAGAATTGTGAGCCATTTCAGTAAGGTATTGTTTAAGGATGAAATCATATTTATGTCTGTTGCTGCTTTTATGACAGGAATATTGAAATACATAAAGTGAAACATGGAGTGTCTTCACAAGCATGCTGCACTGGGGTCTACTTTAATAGCTAGAACAATGTAGCTGTGGTCACTACTTAATTACCCTTACCCAACTCACATTGCTTTAAATCAGCTGGTTTACAACAGCAAGTACAGCCCTTTAAATTCAAATTTCATTTTAATTTGGTAACCTTCAGCATTTAACAAATAATCATCAACAAATACCTTGTTCAATTAAATGCCCTTTGTATCCAGCCATGTTTCCAAAAAAGCAAAAATGTGCAAAGATATCAACATTTGTTTTACATGTTTGTAATCAATGAGTATTGAATTATACATTTTGAGAAAACTCTCCAATGAGCAGTAAAAAAGATGCAGTTACAAATCTGAATGTCGGTCAGAAAGTATAACAACAATGTACAAAAATATGTTGTACAAAACTGAACTTATTATATGTTTAAAAATTAATAAAAATGTTATCAGTAATAAAAAAGTAAATATTATGTTTGTGTATGGAATGTATACAGAAACCTAGGAAATGTTTTCCCAGATGGAAAATGTGGGGTCTTATTAAAAGACCTAAATTAAGTTATGTTAAAGCTACATTTAAAAAACATTTTTTCTTCATTGTGTATGGTAATTCATAAGAAAAAATCCTAATTTTATCAATGGCCAAAAGAAAATCAATAAAAGGTTTGTCTGTTGAAGTAAAAATTCATTATGTGTTTGTCGGAGTGTGATGGATGTCTTGATCCTCACAGCCGTCAGCGTGAGATGCGGCTCCATTGTGACGCTGGTGCTGGGTGCTGGTTTTGGGATGGAAATGCCGAAGGAGCTCATGTGATGGCTCATCACCTCCAGTCCTCTTTGATGTGGCTCAGAGGTCTGAGGGCACACTTTGCACGGCAGTGTCACCAGAGTGCCAGAGCGCTGGGACAATGGTCAGTTACCGTGGGCATTCCTGAAACAGCTTCCTGAATGCGTTGCACCTCCAGAACACCATGGTGAGAAAGATTAGCGCCAAAGGTGTTTCAGGAGGAAGCAAAGCCTTTAACAGGGAATGAGGTCAGCTGTCGGGGATGAATGGAGTGGGCAGTCAAAGAGATAGCAGAGGATAAATGATATAAGATAAGAGACTGGGCTAAGAAGCAGGGGGTTGGTGGGAGAGAAGGACAATGGAGTTTAATACAAAGCCTTTGTTCATGTGGCAGAAAACTCCTTTAGGCCCTTATTCAGTGTGTGGTGTGGCTGGTTTGCTCTAAGACCACCTACATTCTACACAACTCTAAATTTCCAATGAAGATTAGTGTCACTGTGCTCAGTACGTAATTAGTTTATATCCAGTGCAAAAGCATTGTTATGTTTCACTGGGATGATAAAAAACACCAAGTTGTAGTAATAAACAATACTGAAAACTTTTAAGCTAACTTCATGGATGTCTACTTGAGTTATATTTATTAGCAACTTCTTGAAGTCACATTTTAGAAAGCCTACTCTTTATTTTTTGCTAGCTAACACGTTTAATTTCACCTCTACTGATAGGTTAGATTCAAACCCAGAATTTTTGCTTTCTGCGTTGCGTTATGATTGGACTCATGTGGTGCTTGTGATTCCAGTACATTTTAGGGGTCATTAAAACGTCTTAATCCATGGCTTTGCATGAAAAGACCTCGTTAAGATAAAGTCAGAGTGGTTCTGGTAAATTTTATCTGGCGTTTCAGGAACACTTCCCCTTGCACACAAAGAATGTACAAGGTATCCTTTCAAAACACGCTTACAACAACATGGCAATTGGGCCCCCATAGTTTTCCCGCCTCGCTGTTCTTTAACTAGATAGAGCCATAACCATAAGTACAGTTTGAGGTGGAAGCTGTGTAGCTCTGCCAAACGCACGTCAGTTCAGGAAGGCCTTATGAGAAAGTGATTGGCCAAAACTTATAGAGCAGAAAGGGCCATAATTTATTTCCCCCGATGTCAAAACGTGAGTGTGGTGTGTGTGTTTGATCTTTCACAAGTCTTTTCATCCTGCCAGCTTGGGGCGTCTGTTCCCCAACCTGGATGGCGAATGGTTTCTGCATTAGAGGTATCAATCATGTGCAGCTCCCCCCTCTGCACAGTTTCATTTTACCTTGGTCCCATCTCCCCTGTACATCCTGCAATAAATACGACCCAAGGGAAGTAGTTCTCTATTTATAGAGAATACCCAGAGTAAGTTTCCTGATTTCTTTCATTGCTTTCCATACTCATTTCAGCACATGTACCTTGCCCTCACTATCGACCTATCATGGATCTCTGGAAAGATGTCTTCCGAATGCATGTGTCAACAATTTATAATTAAAAGATAAAGCACGGCTTTGGATTCAAGCATTTTAAAAATGCAGGAATTCTGAACTAAATATTTTGTTATTTCTATTTCCCAGACTGGACAAAATCAAGCACGCAGATGTGTAAACCCTAAAAGGCTCACAGAAGAAATATTCTGTTACACAATGCCCACAGCTGAAAAATATAATAATAATTAATTATTAATAATTGCTTACACTTATATAGAGCACTTCTGGACACTCCACTCAAAGTGCTTTATAGGTAATGGGGACTCCCCTCCACCACCACCAGTGTGTAGCCCCACCTGGATGATGCGACGGCAACCATAGTGCGCCAGAACGCTCACCACACATCAGCTATCAGTGGGGAGGAGAACAGAGTAATGAAGCCAATTCATAGATGGGGATTATTGGGAGGCCATGATTGGTAAGAGCCAATGGGAAATGTGGCCAGGACACTGGGGTTACACCCCTACTCTTTTTGAGAAACTCAATTCTCATTCTCATTCATATTTGTGAAATATGTATCACAAATATGAATAAGAATTGTTAAGATGGGCTTAGGAATCTGCTGCCTGTTTGCATAGAAGCTAATCAATGGATTACACTTAGGCAGCCTTTAGTGGGATCAAAGATTTGATTCAGCTTTCCTTTTCCTGCCTATTGAAAAAGTAGTTCAGATGGGTAGCTGCGTCAGCATGTCTAGGCTGCAAAGGAACAAGTAATAAGTTTATTCCATACTGAAAAAAAGAAGAAAGAAAACACAATGTTTCAATGCCGTGGAGCCTTCTTCAGGACCTTCAGGCTCCTTCTTCAAGGTGGAATAAACCTATTACTTGTTCTATTGAAAAAGTATACATTTAACAAATTCCACACAGGGGCTATACATTGTGATGATCAACCACACAACCCCACAACCTTTCATACAAGGACTTAGTTTTTTTTTTAAAAATAGGTGAACATACAAATATCTATCACTCCTTTCAAAATTTAAAATGCCTAATGCAATATGTTTCCCATTTTACACCATATACCAATGCTAAAAACAAGGTATAATGTGGTAAGTAATCCCTTAGATGGATCAAAACCTTTAAATTATGTTTTGTCAGATACATAAATTATAAATTAAAATTGCAATGGATTTTAAACTGTAAAGTAAATTGCGATAGTTTTTAAAATATTCTCATTACACAGAATTTGAGGGTCTTTTTTGCCACTTTTTTTTCACATTGACATGGGACGAATGAACTGTGACTGCGGATCTACTGCAAGAGTAGGTGAGTTCTGAGAATGCAATTTTGTCTCTTTGATCTCCCTGTTTATCAGGCTGAGACAATTAGCACAGTGCTAAAAAATGCAAACCTTTAGATTACAAGGTAAATGCTGCATTATGGTGCTGTAATTTAAACTTGGTTGCAAATACAGACAGTCCCTCTGCATCTGTACTCTTTGAATTGAGCCTACAGTCTAGTATTTTCACACATGGATAAATACTAGAGTGGACATTGTCTTGTTCCATTCTTGAAAACTCAGAGACATGTCTCAACATGCTTTCTAGTCACATCTGTCCTTGGCAGCTTTAATTTGCATTTGTAAAGGCAAAAAAAGAGGGAAAAAGTTTTTTTCCTATGCTTGAATAATCAAGAAGACTTGGTGTAGCTTACTGCTATTTGTCTCTCAGATTTAGCATGACAGTCTGATAGTATATATGCTGTACACAACTAGCAGTTACTATAATTTGACACTCTGTAGTAAAGATATGTATTGTACAGTGTACTTAGGGAGTTCTAAAGAGGGTGGAACTGTGGGCTTTCACTAATAAAGGCTAAATAGATGAGATCAGAACATAAAAGAGACATTATAATCCTGACACAAGCACTCAAATGGACACAGTCCTTTCCAGAAGGCAGAATTTATATAAGGTTTTAAATGACCAGCTTTAACATATGCTTTTCTTTATCCAAAAGAAAATCTTTCCACTTGGGGAATCCAAAATGGGTGAGCAGGAAAATCTTTTCAGAAGCGTGAACCCAGGGAAGGTTGGGTGTTTAATGAAGACAAGTCTAATTTTTATTTGGAAAATTGAGACTAAGGAAATGCACTACGGAAATTGTGTGTGAGAGAGAAAACTGTAACACATATTGATATTTTGGAAAGGATGCTGGATACAGTGCACTAAATATCATTACTCACACAGAAATGTTGGAAATGCACTATGTTATATGGTCAGCGTGGCAAAAACAGTAGCTAAACTAAAAAAACGATTGTGGGAATGTGGAATAGGCTTGTTGTTGAAGCCAAAACCCCTGCTTCTTTTACCTAATGACTGAATGAGATCTTCAGATCAAGTAGCACCATCCTGGCACGCTGTGTTGCGCACTGGAAAAGTCAATGGGAACATGTTCCCTCTGGTCTGGTGTGTATGTGTATCGGATTTCAGTGGTTCTACATGGATTTCTTCATACATTGCTTTGAATATATAGCAATGGTGCAGTTTGTTCTTAGAAGTGTAAACTTGGAGCTAAGAGAGGCAGAGAATCACATCATGTCTTGTTGCATGATTACAGCAGCCAACAATTCTCTGCTGCCTTGTTGAGGAACTCTGAATATGATGAGCTTGGTTGCTGGCTGTATTAGGATCCACAATAACGGCTGGGGGTCTACCAAGGACGGCTGCTTGCTGTAGTGTATCTGAGCTCCTCCGCTTATTGCAAATGCCAGGAAGAGGCAGCTGGAGCTCTGTGCGGTCACAGACTTCAGCTCTTGCTGTGCCCAGATGCCTCAGCTGTCAGCAAGAACGAGGAAAGACCATCCTCCTTCCTGAGCCCACAGCTATGATCGTTCTGTCCAGCATGCGGTTGTGAATGCTTGATGGTCTTGTAATTAATGTACAATTGCCCGTCAATTATTTCATTGTGTTTATGCGCAAACATGGTTCACTGTGGGCTATAAGGACAAACCTTTGTAATATTTAGACACAGCAAGAAAAAGGCTAGATCTCACAGAGCTGACAGGTGAAGTGGCTTCTGAAATTGGGAAGGAGGTGAGTTTCTCTTGGGTGAAAATAGGGTACAGACTTTGGTCAGTGACATATTCTGAGAGGCTATTAACATGCCAGTGCCATGATTATCTAAACCTGGAGTCTGCAACTCTTGTCCTGGACAGCCAGGATTGATATTCCAGCTGAGCTCTGAATGACTTAACTGGATCAATCACTCCCGTACTCAGAAGAGGTGATCAAGCTTTCTCAGATCTCTGCTCACTGCCTCTAAAACATGCAGGACCATGTCTGTCCTGGACCAGGACTCTGTAAAAGTGCTCATAGATAGGATTTCATTCAGCAAATTGAGTAGCCACCTCCCCGTACTTTGGTTTTCTAATTATTACAAGTATATGAACAGAACCATGCACACGTCCGTATCTGTTGTACACTTCAGGCATCCAGTATGTAAATCTGCTAAAAAGATGTTATTTGGCTTTTCATGACAGAAAAGATTTCAAAAGTTATTGAGATGGGTTTCCATGGAGATTAATAAAGGCTCATACGCAAACCTGTAGGCCTGTGTAAGTGGAAATAGATAAATCAGGATGTTGAGCAAAGCAGATCAGTCTTACAACAAAAATACACGTATAAATATATGAATGATATGTAATCAGAACACCAGGGATCTTCTAGTAGCCTTAACAAAGCACATTTCGAGGGCTGTGGCCTAGCACTGGCTATGGTTGACACAGGCTTCCTTGGCATTGTTGCCTGTCCCCCTTGACCACCAGTGTCAGTTTTGTTCAGAAAAAAAAATCCTTGGGTAGCCATTCTCTAAAGGGCTTTCAAGCTGCTAGTCTGTATTGGGACAGGATTTTCATTCCCTTTGGTGTCCCTGGCCTTCAAACGACAACTGTTTTTATGAGCTGCACTGAGGTTGTTTTCTTCTTTAGAGATGGGGGTGGAAGGACTGAGACTTGCCATGAAACAGCTATAGCCGGGAGAGACAGGGCATATTTGATTCTTACAACACAATGAGGAGGAAAGAAACACAAATCCTGTTTATTTGTCCCCAGAAACCACCACATAAACATATTTCCTTTGGCGAACAATTCCAGCCTTCACATTCGGGGCAGGATTAGGGGACAGATAAAAATGGCCTACCTTCAGATAAGCCTATAATTAGTTTTTTGTTTTTGTTTTCCATCAGCATTTTTTAATGCTAGTTAGGATTAGAATAAGTCAAACCACAAACTGAAATTCTATACTAAATCAGTACTAGATAAACGTATTGGTTTAAACAAGGCAAATATAATGACCACTGGTGCCACTTGTGGTATTAAAAAATGCAGTAACTTCTATGCACTTTCAATGACTACTGGTGTTTTTCAGAAAAAAACTGGCACGGACATTGTAAGTTGTACAGTACACAATTTCATACTTTCAAAACAGCTGTGAACTGCTTTGTTTTGCAAATAAATCTCATTTAGAAACATCACATATCACAGCAGATCTTTGAACATTTGAAACAAACTCTGAAGAGGAAGCTGACAACCAGCCACGCTATCACGTCTTCTTTACTTGTGACACAGCCAAATGTCTCAATGCTACAGTGCTGGGCATGACCACTTGCAGCATTTGGTCCAGAAGGACCTAAAAGAGATAAGGAATCTCATTATTCTGGGCTTGTATACCGCGACTGGCAGCGTCTCTGTACAAGATCAATATCCAATCCTCAATGTGCTTCTCTAGCGTGGGACTTCAATAGAGGGATGTGTTATATCCCATCCCCCAACCCCCACCCACAAAAGGACTCACAAAAGACTGAATACAGACTTCGGCAGCTGGTCCTGTCCTACAGGGTGACAAAAAAGGCCAAGCGTCACCTTAGCACCAGATGGCCAGCTGGAAACCAAACTCTGCCTCTCCATTGGTCAAGCAACAATCAAACAGGTTGACATGCTTCTGCAGACACCGTCCACAAAGGATGCAGAAAGGAGGGATAGCGTAGAAACAGCAAAGCCCACTGGTAGTGCGATTTTTTCTTTACATGCTCATAAATACTTTTGCCAGATTGGAAGTAGATTTTTTGGTAATAGCTAAATGAAAGAGGTGTTTGCATTTCATTAAAATCACACCAGTTCTAACAAAATAATCTTTTAGTGTGCTTTAGAATTTATAGCAGCTAAGTGTCAACAGTTAGACCTTCTACATTCCCTTTTCCAAATTAATTAGATTATTTCTTCTGTTTTTTTTTTGCTAATTTCACAAACCTCTTCCCAATCTCCTAATTCCTTTTACATTATTATAAGGCATATCGTAATAAATGGTATTAATGCAAAAATAGACCTGTTAAAAACATGAATTGTATTTATTAATATATACTTAGTGAAATATTATTGTAAGATTATTTATTCTTTTAATCATTTAGCTATTCAATTAAATCCCAGAGCTCCAATAAGCCTCTCATGGAGCACACTGTGATAATCCCTGTAAAATATGACACCTATAATTTGTTCAATTTATTTAGAATAGCTTTTGGAAAATGAAGAGAGTGAGAATAACTTGTTTCATTTAAGGCTTTGCTAGGAAAATAATATCTTTATTTAAGCTGGTAATATTTAAAACAGTGTTTATAATTTAGTTGTTTTACCAACTCACTTGAGCAAATGCTGCCATTTAAGGTGCAGTTTTGTTTTCGCCTTGCTTTACTCTTTACTCTTGGGGAGCCCTCATTTCCTTGGCCTAAGATACTCCACATCTGCTAAGTGGGCCTCACACTTATCCTGGGGATAAAAACCAAGTGTCAAGATTTACAAAACTACCCTCTGCTTGATAAAGAGAAGGAATGCTAGCTGGCAGTCAGCCCTGGGCACAAGGCTAGCCTACCACAAAGAGCAACGCACTCTCCAAGCAACAGAAAAAATAGATATTTTTGAAAACATTGTGGCATATGGCACACACAGAGAACTGGAAGCACAGACAGAGAACGGAAACTCTGAGATGGCACACAAATACTAGCTGACCTTCAAATAGAGGCCAGTCCTATCAGACTGTGCTTTGTTTCCATTTGAAGTCAGTTTGTCTTAAAATACCTTGACAACAATCAATGGCTTCCTACTTTTGGCAATACCTTAGGCACAATGTCGAGCTTGTTGTAATGTCTATGAGAGTCCTGAGCAGGTGATGTAATGCTGTGAATGCTGATGTTACTCATGGGCTCAGGGGCACTGTCATTATGAAACCTGATCTGAGACTGGCCTTACAGGGTGACACAATTCCAATTCCTACAGCTCTGAGAAAACAAAATAGAAAATATCCAATACATTCCTTGAGAATTTGAATGGACAGTTACCAGTAGTTCAGTTCAGTTTATGCACAGGTGCAATGAAATGCATATACCTAGACTGACTTCAGCTACACTGTCTTAACAGATTTGGAATCAGTGGCTGAACTGCAAATGTCCTAATTCTTCTTTATATGTTTAGAATGTCTCGCTGCGGAATTGAAAAAGACAAAGGTAACAGGGATTTCGCAAGTATAAACTCTGGTGAGGTTTTACCCTGCCATGTTTTCCTTTTAATCTGGAGAAAAGAATATGTTTTTCCTCTGACTAAAGCTATTTGGAAAGACAGAGCATTCATTGTTGTTGCCAAAACACACAAATAGCTGTGAAAGAACTGGAAAACTCCTTTTTGCTTTCTCTTCTTGTCACTATAATGAGCAAAGGTCTCTGAAATGAGGATTGCATTACATTTCTATGAAGTCAGTTGTATATTAATTTATACTGTATAGTAATAATTGCCTCACTTTTGAGTCTATGACTGATTCTTCTGATACAACTGCAAAAGGCATCTCGCTTCATGCTGCTAGGGCACAACAGCCTACAAGAAGGATGTGGCCACCATCGTGCATCACACGATTAATTCTTTTTACCGTGACCATGCTTCAAAGCAAACACTTGGATAAAAGTTCAGCCAGCCCCCATGTCATTCCACTCAGTGTCGCTTTGATTCTCCCCCCCCCTGTGAGTTTGCACTTGAGTGTCCCTAACAAGCACTCAGCCGGAAAAGTGTCATCCTTCCTTCTCAGGTGGAGCCTGCAAGGAAACAGCCTCCAATTTACAGGAGGGTGGCAGAGAACTCAACTGTTGTCAGCTCTCCACTTCCAGAAGAACAGGGGACTGGGGTCCACAGTTGGTGGACAGGCAGAGAAGAAAATGAGGGAGGCCCTCTGCTGGAGAATCCCAGATCTGATCCCATTGTCACCTGGGGTGGACAACATTGGGGGTACTTTGTTTGGAGAGGTTGAGTTCCTTTACACACAAGGCAATGAGGTTCCTTTCGCTGACATTAAGCTGGGAAAGATCTCTTGCATCCTCTTCTGGCACGTCCTGGAGTACTCAGGATTGGGAACTGTCGATCTCCAGTTTATAGCTTCGGGATCTGATCAAGCCTTCACCAGCTCTGCATCTGCAACCCCCAGTTTGTTTTAGCGAGCCCATGTCTTCTGTAATTCGACTAAAAAAGAGAGAGTAACAGGGCAAGAGGCAGTTAACATGGCTCTAGGTTATCTTTGATTACCGTTGCTAATCCAACAGTTTGCCCTTACTTCAGTTTTACTGGTTTTTCAAGAATAAATTCGATGGGAATATTAAAAAAGCCATTCACTGATACCCTGCAACAGATATCGTCTGTTGTCAACATCAAATCAGTTTGAAGGACCCTTAGTAAGAATGCTCACTTGTCTCTCGTGTAAATAAACACAGCAATTTATCGTGGGTTTTAAATGAACCTCTTTAATTTGCGACTTTGATTAGTAAGGAATGTTCTATCCTAAAATGTTTTTGAGTTAATTGGGGGGAACTATTCTAAGGCATAGCTTATGTTTTGCAACATTAACCAAATTTAAACAGAGATTCCTCCTGCTACATAACCCGGTGAGATTTCTCTGCTCAAACGAGTTTCCCAGAAGTACTTTCACGGGCGCAGGGATTTAGCTGAAACTTTGGGATAAGATGTTAGAAAGCAAAACCTGCTAACTTGCGGTTGTATTAAGACAATTCGTAAAGTAAACATTATCTCTAATATATTAATGTATTAAGAGAAAATGTTAATGAGAAGAGACGCAATCTAGTAATTTAAATACCTGTGGCAACACTTCTCTAGCAAGCGAAGCAAGCAATAGCAATTCTTGAATAGTGTAGGGGCGCTGTGTTTTTTGTCTTTGTTTCAGATGACTGCAGGTCAAACCTGCTTTAAATCGGAATTTGTGCATTCGTTAAAAAAACATAAACACAGACAAGCAGCTAAAAATTCAGACTGGAAGGATGCCAGCAAGTTATGCAGCAGTCCCTTGAACTGAGCCGGAGGCAAAAACATGCAGTGAATTTTAGGGTTAAACGTGGTTTAATAATTAAACTACCCCAGGGATAGCAGGGGTGAGAGGCTTCAGGTCGTATATAAGATCGTACACTACCTGTTCTTTATTTCATCTCCACATAATTTGAGTTAATTTAGGATTTGAAATACCCGTTTTATCTCAGCCACGAGTTCTCGTGTTATTGAGGACAATATCTCTTTCTCGCTGCAATTACAATAGCCAATCTTGTGGGACAGTGTTTTTGTAGTGTATTACGTGTTCAAAAAGTGTTTTAGAGTTCTTAACACATTGTCGTCAAGAGCCACCAGCTCTTTGGAGCTTTATCTCATTTACCGCTTGAGAAATCAAGTCATATGCATGGACTCCCATTTTGCTACTTTCAGAGGAAAGAAGATTTAACAGCAAAGATAAATTACCTCTGTAAAACATTTCTTAAAAACTGCCCTTGTTGGGCGCGTTACTTACTCTCGTAGATACTCTCTACAGCCTTACAACTCTTTAAAAACAGAAACAATCCTTTAGCGGACCTCGTACTCTTCAGATCCCAGAAAATAAGCAGACCTACCAAGGGCTGTAATGATATGGTAAACCTCATAGGGACTTAGTGGTTGGTGGACCAGTAGGTAGCGCTCTTTCCTCTGGACTAAATTTGTAATCCCATGGGACCCTGTTCTGTAGGTCCAGGGAACTATATTTCGGTGGTGAGTGCAGAGGATTCCTCATCTTGGTCCTTCACCAAAGCTTTGCTATCTTTTGTGATGAAAAGTACTATATACATTTAAGGAATTATTATTGCACTCAGCCCTGTTGTTGTATAATGGTTGCATATTTAATCACGTCATTGTTAAATTATTTAATTCAATTCAATTATATTTTTATATAGCGCCTTTCACAACAAGGTTGCCCCAAGGCTCTTAAATTACTCCATTATATACTTGGTTTAAATGGTGATTTGAAAATATTAAACAACATGTATGCTTATTTAGAGCAGGTTTATTTGATTTTCTCAGCAGCGTATCAGTCAGTAATGTTTCCTTTCTTACTGCATATCTCTGTAGACAACATCTGCCCTGAACTTTTTTTGAAAGCTTTCCAACAGGCAAAAGTCAAGGAAATAAACATATGATAGATTGCTGTTTAGAATTAAGTTGTTATTTAGAATCAGATGGTGGTCATACATGGGCTGCTGTTTCAAGGACAGTTGAAAGTAACCACCAGATGCATATATTTGTACAAGGAATGTGTACAGATAACTATTCAAATTGTTTTTAACAAGCACTCTCTGTGGTCAGCAGTTCTTATTGTGGTCTGAATGAATTTAAAGATTAAATTGAATGTGTGTGTTATAATAATAATTATAATAATTGCTTACACTTATATAGTGCTTTTCTGGACACTCCAGAAAACAATTTACAGGTAATGGGGACTCCCCTCCACCACCAGCAATGTGCAGCATCCACTTGGATGATGCGACAGCAGCCATAGTGCACCAGAACACTCAGTGGGGAGGAGAGCAGAGTAATGAAGCCAATTCATAGATGGGGATTATTAGGAGACCACCATTGGGGCCAATGGGAAATTTAAGGCCAGGACATCAGGGTTACACCCCTACTCTTTTCAAGAAACGCCCTGGGATTTTTAATGACCACAGAGACTCAGGACCTTAGTTTTACATCTCATCCAAAGGACAGCACCTGTTTACAGTATAGTGTCCCCATCACTATATTGGGGCATTAGGACCCACATGGCCTGCAGGGTGAGCACCCCCTGCTGGCCCCACTAACACCTCTTTAACACTGTCTCCCATCTACAGTAGGTACTGACCAGGCTCATACCTCATTAGCTTCATTGGGTTGCCAGTTGTAAGTTGCAGGGTGATATGGCTGCTGAATAAACAAATTTGTTTTACCTTTCTCGTATCAGTCTCATTTAATTTCTCTCACAATCTAATTTAATCAATATAATTTAATTATTGAGTCCCTAAGCAACTGGAAGATCATATAATTAAAAAAGCAAAATGATCAATCTTGCAGGTGACATTTTTTCACATGCGTGTCTTCAAGAAAAAAACATCTTGATAAAAAAATTAGCACTTCTGTGCCATATTAATCTAAACAAGTATAGTGCTGGTACAAGTGCAAGTATGTGTTTTATAGTGGTGTAGCCTAGAAAATTTTAATTGTTTCATCCAGTTAAAACAATTGAAAAAATGCAATTTAGTGGCATTTGTAAACTGATACAGCTATGGCTGAATTCAAGATCAGTTATAGTCTTTACCTAATTAACATTAGAGAGCTCAAGACTTGGGTGAATCAGATACAGTGAAGCTTTAAGTCAGTTTATTTTAAAACGGGCTTTCTTAAAAGTTATTTAACAAAAAAACTGTCTTTGGTATCTGAGCATCCACCTGTCACCTTGTCGATTCTGACAGTTCATTATGCTGACTCATCCTTTGGATGGATTTTGTTCTGAGGCGCACAGCAGGAGTGCGCCTGCAGGAAGGGACTGCTGTCCTGAGGTAATTGGAAGAAAGTCTGCCTCGTCCAGCGTAAGTTACACTGAGCATGAGCTCAAAAAACAAAACAAAACAGGAGAAACATGTACCCGTTTCCGTGGCAGGTGTTGTGACGAAGTGAACAACGCCATCGTCAGAATGGGAAGTGGGCTTTCGGCAATTGACAAGCTCAGGCGTGTTGGTGGCCGGGCCTTGGAGGCTAGAAGTACTGTAGCCACCGTCTTTTAATGTGCAGGCTCGCCATTGACTCAGTGACCGAGGGGAGAGTGCAGTCAGCCAGTGACCATTGGTCCCATTATTGAAATGCACTCAGCCAACATTTAATGCCCCTTGGCCTGGGGCTGGAAGAAAGAGCACAGTCAGGGGTCTGTATTCCGTAGGCCGACCATGTCTCAGTCACGCGTCCAATGAGCCTGCGTGTGCGCAGGCATATGCTAATTGCTTCTATTGTCCCCTAGCCAGCAGGCCTTTTAGACAAGACTAGCGCAGGCCACTGCTACTTTGTGTGTGCCACCACAAGAGCGAATTCTGATTCAGCTCCACTAATTCCGGCAGACGGGGCCCCCAGATGGAACAAAGGCCTCATTGTCGGGATCTTGCTGTGACCAACCCCCCCCCCCCCGGCCCAAGTGTCACCTCTTTCCTTGGCTGCATTTTGCCACACAGGCAACTGGTCCTTTTCTGACCAGCATCATTAAACTTAGCTCCTCACCTGTTGCGGAGGAATGGGTTTAGAGGAAGGAAAAAAACTCACCATTCTCGCATGCTCCTTTTTTAGTTAAACGAATACAAGAAAAGTAAGATATGAGAAAAGTACACAGCAGCCATAGCAAGAGCTCATTAAAAATTGGTCTTGAGCCAATCCTAAACTTAGCCAATAGCTCACGGAGAAATTAATCACAGACCACGGTTTTATCAATGATTCCCCCTTGTCAAAAAGACATTCCTCGAGTTGAGGACAGGTTGTGTGTGCCCTTGTCTCCTCTTACTTGGTTTGGTAGATGACAAGAGCTCACTGAACTTTTTATAGCTCAGGTCAGAATCCTGACAGGACAACTTCTATGAAGGCTAGTATCATCTTCCTGCAGTGCTTGTGTAACCTGGAGAGTAAATTGTTTGGGAGCTCAATGAAAAATGTAAAGAAATATAACAAAAGTGCTTCACAGCCCAGTTAATTTCCTTTAATTTATTACATTAATTAACAAACAGTAATTTTACTTATCAGATATTTTTTCTTAACCCATTGACATTGAAATTGATGTACATTTGGTTTGACTTGACTGAAAACATACGCAAGACCAGTGTTCATATTAGCTCTTCTAACTTAGCATTTTATCTTCTATCTTTAGTTTTGTATAACAACAGAATGAAAGGGAAAGCCTGTAAACCTTGTTAAAGGGTTCACAACATCAAAAAATCGCTCAAATTCTGGTCTCATTTTCACTGGCACCCAAATTAAGGTGAACATGTGGCTATTCATATATATATCAGCCAGAGAAACATTGACAGATATTAGTGGTTGATGAATGAGACTAAAGCACCACAAAAGAGAAGGCAAACAAAACAAAAATCGCGGGCCTCTTTTCTTTAAATTTGACTTCAATCGGGAGGGTCATTCAGCAGCGGATTCTCTTCTGTACTTTCATGCATAATTCATGAGCAGCACGCACACTTCGGCGGCGGCTGCGGCGGCACCTGTCCGTTACGAGCCGGGCCTTGCGCGCACACATTCGTGGAGATTAGCGGACACATGTCAGAGGAGAGGGGCCGGCCACAGCAGACGCCTCTTTAGAAATGCCAGGCACAGCTGCAGGGAGCCCTCGGCAAACAGCAGCGCTCGCTCGGAAGCGCGACGCGCGGTCTACTCTGAAACACCATGGCAACAGCTTGGAGAGGTGTCTCAAAATGCTAGCCGGGTCCAGCCCTTGAACAGAATTCCAACCCCGTTGTCCTTTGGTTTTCCAAAACTGTCTTTTTTTGCCACTCATGGCAGTGGGCTTTTCTAACACAAAAAACCGCAGGCGCTGTCCTCAAGTTAACGCCTTTCATTTAATTTAAGAACTAACAGTATGGTTGCTGACCTCTAAAGACCCTCTGCATGACTTCCACACTCAGCAGAATTTCTGTCCCTCACACAGCATTGCTTTTAGCTTTGTCACAATAGCCTGCTGGCAGTTTCTAAAGCACTTCTTTGATTTCATTTTTATGAAGAAATAAAGACAGTTATACCGTTTTTTTTCCCCTAAAGGTCTCTTGGGGAAGTCCAATTTCTTCTGTATGAGGTGAGATCAGTACTTGGGGCTTTTGAAATCCTGAATTAGTGGACAGATCTTTAATATAGGTGACACTGTGTATGAGTTAAGTACGGTATGGCAGTGGTTCTTGTGAGCTGTACAGTGGAGGACAAATGCCAGATATGCACCATGAATGCTCACCAAGGACCACCAAAGTAATGACTAAGGATCAGCACAGTTTTGTTCAAAGTGATAAATGTATGTGCATTGATGTGATGCAACTTGTGTGTATGACTACCAACCTAAGAATATAGAAACATTTGGAATGAAAGCACCTGAACTAACCTATGACAAAACATTCCCAAACATTACGGGCATTCAGTGGGAAAAGTCAGAATTAACATATTTATTTCTGATTAATATAATTTTTTTTTCTCCATTCTCCAAGGATAACGTTACTGAAAATGGATGGATAGACATTTTGCTTCTGACACTGGGGAAACTGTTTAGGAATCCATACCACAGTAACTATGGAGTCAGCCTGAAGAATTATTCACTGCAGGAAATTGAAAATTCATAGCAAGATGGGATAAATGCATGTTGGTGATGTGGGAATATGCTGAAAAACAGGTACAGCGGCAGAAAAAGTACATCAATACGAAACATAAAATAAACAGAATGTTGCAGAAATAAACACCATTTTAATTGACCCTACACCTGTGCATATTAAATGTGCAATATATTGCTTTTCCTGTTTTCATTGTTGTGGTTCTGGTGAATGGGACATGACAGTTTTATTGTTTGTGCTTGGTCGTTTCTACTTTACCCCCCATGCCTGACTTTTGCAGGCTTTGTAAGACACAAAGGGGGGCTTTGGATTACAAAATTTAATCCACTGAGGTATGCCTGGGTCAGTGATCTTGGAAGGAAAAGTCTCTTAATCTGATATATCACAGCACTTTGCAGTATGGTGCCATTTCCCAGAGATCACATCCTGGCATTAGATAGCTCCGTTAACGCAAGCATTCAACCCCTTGTCTTTCAAACCACATGTGATGCCACATTCCCATCCTCTAAAGCCAGTGTTCACGAAAGAATTGGAATCTGTGGTAATAAAAGCAAGCCCTGAAAGGTGAATGTGTGATTGAAGAACATATTTATCAATATGACAGGGAGCAAACCAGCACTGCAGTTATCTGCTATTGAGTAATACAAGCACAGCGGTACTATGTATATTAAGCCAGAACAGAAACTGCTGAAAAAATATTAGACTTCATCAGAGGGTGACATAGAAATGGCATCTAAACTCTCTCTTTTTTTGAATGGGATACTTGTGAGACTAGCTTAGCCTAAGAACAGTGCTGTCATTGCCATGTTACAAAATATTTCCATGTCCTTGAATCATGGAACCAGTAGCTTTCCCAAGAGAGTTCAATTAACCAAATATGCTCAGCTCAGGTGTGCTTTCTAAACAGTAGATTTCTCTCATTAATGGATTTTTATCAATTTTATAAACATCTAATTATGGCTACATTAACACATATACAATACGCTGTGGAGATGCAGTAAAAAATATTTAAACCCGTGACTTTATATTAGATAATTCACTAGGCACCTGAGCTATCACCCCCTGGATGTCAAAAAAGTGTAGTTTAACAAACTGTACTGTCGCACTTCATAGAGCAGCAGATACAATCTGAGATGGCAAATGTCAACAGTTAAATCTGCGATGGTATGAATTTTCATAAAACACTGCATCAAACAAAATCACTAAGTTGGGAACAGAGAACATTTATGACTATGGTTTAAGGCTGGGCTGACTCCACATAAAATAAAAATTGTACAGATAACCAAAGAAACTGAAAGCTTAATAGCTAACATACAGCAGGGCAGTGCCTGTGAGTCTAGGAACTGCAGAATATTACTGAGCTGAAGAGAGTATATACTGAGCACTCAAAAGTCAGTGTCACCAGTCGTGTTTCTGTGGGAATGCTGAAACAGACCATGGGAAACGACACTTGGCATCTTGTGGAAATATGGTAGAGTGATTAATAAACATAGGAGTTTAAAATATTTCTTCATGGCATTTTAACACAGTTTTACGAACTGTGTGAACCCATAAATGTCTGTTCTCGTTTGTTGATCTAAAAAATATGTCTTTCATTGAGAAATGTATATTGCTAAAAATTAGCTTTAAATATTTCACTAAGTGTCTTGCTGAAGTACATTTAAAATCATGTTTATCTCTCCTTATTAGGTGTAAGCTTTTTATGGAACAAGTAATGGTTTATTCTATGCTGAAAAGAGAAGAAAAGAAACACAATGTTGGAGCCTTTTTCGGTTGTGCTGCAGCCTATGCATGCTGATGTAGCTACCTACTTGAACTGCGTAAGCTTTTTATTACTGCCTTTCTACAAAAAAGACTGAATTAGCTTACATGTTAAAGCTGACATATGTAATTGGTATTGTATATATGCCTCTCAGTACTGGAATGCCACTATTCTTGACGTTTGGATCAGCCATCAGTTATTCCCTAGCTACAGAATGATTTAAAATTAAAAGGTTTTCAATGTAACCCCTTGAAAATGTACAATATGTGAGATGTACAATATTTACACAGTAATTCTAAAAGGTGTTTACCTAAAATGAACGTACTGCATACTATTCACTGAACGTTTTAATGATGTACTTAAGATAAACGTAAACCTTAAAAGCTATAAAGATGGTTTTCCATGACCATATCAGTGTTTAGCACTTTAACAGAAGATGGTCGTCAGCATGTCCTGGGATGACAGTGATATTATTGAATCTGGCACACAGCTGCGGTGATGAGAGTCAAACTATGATTTTGTCGGAAGGAAACCTGCACAGTGTCAGGGCTTGATAGTTCATGGCCAGAGGAAATCTGGCCAGTGTCACAATGGGTCCAAAGTGGGACCTACAGGAGGGACCTCTGTGGAGACAAACTCACCCGGGATAAGGGCCTATCTACTCCTCATGACTGGCTTTTCATGATAAATAAATCAAACACACAGCCAGGTTCCAGATGTGATTTATAAAAACAAAGAAGACCTCTCAGTTTTATTCTGAACATATGACGCAAGTGAAATTCAAAATAGCTGCAGACTCAAGACTTGGTTTCACAGAGGAAACCAAAAGTTCAACTTACAGTACATCTTTTACATGAAAAAAATGCACGCAAATATATATGGCCATAGTTCAGGTTCTTTTTTTTAAACAAGCAAATGACAACAGCACACATTGTTTGAACAGCACTGCTTCACCACGGCTAGAAGTCAAAACCAACCAACCAGTCAAACCAGCAGCCCTCTGGGATGAACTGTGGTAGCCATATATCATACTACTCAACAGCCCCTGGACTGTGGGAAACTTGGAAAGGGGAATTGGGCAGGAAACTATTGTCTGTCATCTGCAGTATTTCAGGGGGCTCGTATGTTTTTACTCTATGTGATTCTAAAGTCACAAGAAGGTCAAGTTGTCAGAAGACTGATAAAATAAATTGATATATCTTTAATAAAAAATGGGACAGCTGTGTATATACATTTGAGACATCGGGAACAGGTTTCATTAACTGCAACAAGAATTGCAATTAATGTTCTTATGGTTTATCTTACCCTTCATCTGGTAGATGACATGAGCCATTTCGTTTGTCCCGGAGATCGTGATGTTTTAAATGATGAGACCAAGATATTCTGGTTCACAACATACAAAATAGCACAAAGTCAATAGCAACCATATTTCACAAAGTGACTTTAGGTTGGTGCCATCGTTTAGAAAGTTAGGACTTACCAATTGAATTCTCACTGTCCAGCTGAGTCCGTCATTAAAGGAGAACTGCTGTCCCAATTTCTCAGACCAGTTATTAAATCTCTGTAACAAAATAAATTTTACAATATAATTGACATTATAGAAAAAAAATCAAATTTTCCTAAGCACAAAAATGTGAACTTTGAGAAAGTACTGTAAGTCACCTTGTTGCCACAAACACTTATTCGAGTTCCTATGAAGTGCAACATGATGTGGCCCCTTCCTGCTCACTAGTCTCCATAATGACTACTGTAATGCAATGTACGAACATATAAGTTAGGTTGTGCAGCAGACATTTCACCATGCAAATGTTCCAACATGCAGAGTCAACAGGTAAGTAGTATTTGTCAGCAAAACCATCTCAAAGCTGAGAGCAATATTTCTATTGGATTAAAAGAGATGGATTCACAAGCTTGCTAGTTTACAATGTAATAAGGACACAACACGTTTACCGGATGTTTTGAATCGCAAAACCTGCGCATACCTGGAAATTCCGACTATTTTGTGATGTCAATTGGAGGTTTTACAAGTTACTGTGTACATTGTGATTTGAAATACACTCATCAATGTTGAATCGTTCTAACCCAAAAATAGAAAAATAGCATTGCAGTTCCCCTCTAAACATTCTGTTACCTAATTGAAAAGCAGACAGGAACATTGTTATGCTTATGATCTTTGACTTAATTTCAGTTGCACACTGAATTTGCAGTGTTGTCACTTAATTGCGTGGCAATGCCGATCCACTTGTGACAATAAGTTATTTCTGAATGAACGCATTGTTCTCTTGGTGATAAGGCATAATTGGATAGACTTACTGGCACAGAGACCTGAATCTACGGAAAGGTTAATGTTTTCCATCAATTGAGTCCAAGCTGAGTTGAGAGGAAGTGGAGACTGATGTCATTGTAAACAGCCTGCGAAAGGGTGGGGTGAAAGCGGAGTGTCGGAAGAGAAGGCAGCAGACATCATAACAACTAAAGAACAAAAAAACAAGCTGGGATGTTGCGTTTCTCACATTTCTTTGAAAGACCCAAGAGGTTATGAAAAAAGGTGTTTGTTTAATAAGACGGATAGTTAGGGGATTAACCTTTCTCACTGGCATTGACCTCTTTGCTATCTATATATAATGGAAAAAGTCTGTTCATTGGAGCAATGATGAACCACGTCAACACTAAATGACGACACAACCGGAAAAGCACAGTAGGAAAAGCACTCTTATAAAGTGTACACAACCAGCTAATTTGTACAGCATGGGAAATGTGGGCTGTGTCCAGATATGTTGTGGCTCTGCCTCTTACTGGAGATAGCGATATGGAGCTGTTCAGTCCCTGTTTCCATGAGTAAAAAGTGCAGAGGTGTTTAATAAAAAAAACATTTAAGAATAGACACAATAAAAATCTTTATATTTTATGAATATTTTATGAAAACGGTTGAGCTTTCTATGTGCATGAGTAAAAATTGCCACTTCAGAGAGAAGGCAGTTGAGATGCTTTTGGGGATCCTTATGTTGTTTGAAGAACGATAAATGTGCAGAGATTTTATTTTTTTAATCACTAATGAAGCCAAATAACCATGTTTTCCAAGTGTTTATCATGTTATTTACTACTGCGATTATAAAACTGTTTTCCATGACTAAGAAAAACAGTGATTTGAAGTCTGTTAAAAAAATGTGGCTGCATCCAAATACACAAAATTTAAATATTGCAAAAGTTTTCAGTTCAAACTTTTTTGGTTTGCTTAGTGTGATACATTTCCCAAAGTTCTGGGGAAAGGATAATTAATCCTGCATTGAAGGATTAAATGGGTCTTTCCTCTATCACAGTAACGAGAGGAGGAGGTCTAGCTGTGTTTTTGCCCCTCGATTGCGAGACCGGAATGGCTATAGATATTTGGCTTGTTGTGCTCCTGGAACTTCCTGACGCCCAGATGGGAAGTGATCCGACTGAGTGTACAGTTTCTACTTCCATTCCTTCACTGTTTATTTTAACCCTTTCTGGAAACCCGCACAAGGGAAAGGGAAAAAAAACTGCAGCTGAAGACATTATCCACAGATACTCTTTCAATATGGGGGTCTTGGCATGTCAGGCATGTACATGGGAGTGTTTTCACTAGTTAGAGATCCACAACAAAATTTCAAGACCCCTCCAGATGTAAGTAAAATGTTATCTCTTGCTTACACACATAGTGCAGGCTGAAGCTAAAGACAGCTGAATATAAAGACAGATTTAGTGTCTTGCATGTAATGAAAGCTCTTTCTAAATATTACTACAATGTTCAAAGAAATGAAAACTGGTTAGGCCTTCTCAATCTTCTGTTCAGGATGTGCTTTACGCTGGATTGTGCTGTTGTGTAACTGCTAGACACAGCAGCTCATGGGTGTTTGCCTTTGTGTACAAAACACAATAGCTTAATAAAATCACAGGAAATGTAAATGACACAAAAGAATTTCAGTAAAGCGTTTTTGTTGTAATTGTAGGAAATTGAATTGTCATGATTCTTCCCATGAATAAGCAGCTTACTAATAACAGATGGATGTTGGAAATGTATAGCATATTGAATGAACTAATATCACACAGCGTTCAGGTAACACACCTCCACTCTCCAGAGAGTGAATGGATCTGTTTATACAGGTATTAACCTGAATAAGTACATTATTTATATGGCGAGTGTCAGCTGCTAATGTTACAGAGAAAACATTAAATATAAAAGTCAAACAAAAAATACTTTTTTTCATTCAGCTGAGAGGAACTATTAAAAATGTCAAAAGATATACCATCCCCTGTTGTTGAGTCTCCAATCAGGGAAAGGCTGGTTAAACCAGCGACCTAAAGCAAATTAAACCCACAAATGTCTCAGAGCAAATGTTGCTGTACTGTACCACCAACATTGCGCTGATTGCTGATAGGCTCTTTTTGTTATTGAAACCTGAGTTGAGGGGGAATATTTGTCATGTGCCATTAATTTCATTTCGGCTTTCCTGACCTTGTGTAATGTCTCAGCTGTCTCTCCTATCACTTTCTTCCAAAGTGGCACTCAGGACCTCAGCAACTGCAGCGATGACCTTGTCACTCTCTAGTTCTCCAGGTCAGCCCTGCCTTCTCAGGATATTTGACCCTGCTCGTACACTTAACACTTTCCAACAGTATAGCCACCTTCTCTGTTTTAAATAAAGTGAAGTGAAGGTTGGACACTTTTACTAGGCTAATTGTACATATATTTAAGCATGACAGGGCTAAAAATTATTTTGCTAAAAAGTGTTTACTAATGCCCTTTTCAAGTGGAGGGTGAGCAGATATGATATGATTTATGTTACCTTGTTTTTTGAAGAAATTCATTCTTTTTCATACCTGTATCATGCAAAGTATTCTTCTCTTGACAGTTTACCAGTCTTAACTGAAATCCAAAAATCCAAAAGTGTGTTTTTACAATGATGAGATTACCACATAGATGAAATGGTTTCACTCAGTAATTGATATTCTACAATTCAGTTTAGCTTGGGGGATAGCTGAATTTCAGTATTTCACTAAAAATTGATTTAATGATTACTGTAACAACTTTGTTTAGAATCCAATACTGCAAAATAGGCTTGTGTTGCTTCAGAATGTGGTGATCAAAATAAGTGTCTGAACCTAACTAAATCATGAAGTAAATATGTCAAGGTAAAACAAAGTATTTAGAATTGCATATAGAGTTAGGAAAAAATGTTACGCCATCATACAGAAAGGAAACATGCCATTATATTTATTGTTGTGATTGACTTAAAACAATTTAGTTGTTACCACCAACAGATAAACTTCTGACAGCTTAATAACATACTTTGCCTGTTATCAGTCAAGCAGTTTAAAAAGAAGGTGAAACGAGATAAGACTTCAAAGGCATGTTCCTTGCTCTTGAAAAGCACAATGCTCAGTTATCAGTTATCAGTGATTGCGTTTGCATTTCGCTTCTGATGTAGAAAAAGAATCAGGCTGGAATTGTTCCTCATCTCAGTCAAAGGAAGCACCTGTTTGTAGAAGCATCTTTTGTGGAAAAAAAAGAAAATGTTGCCACCCCAGTTTCTTTTCCCACTGTGCCAAGGAAAGGATGACACAGCTGGTGCAGTGCATCTGACAGGAATAGAGAGATAATGCTAGGTTCTTGTCTCTTTACTCAGGCTGAATTTCAGGAAGAAACGTTTTTTCAAGACTCTCTTCTCTGAATACCACCAATCACACAGATGATGCACTCCAGAGTATGACATTCCTCTACATTTTAAATATAAGAAACAAAAGTAGTCTTAAGTACGAGGTATTTTAGGAGCTAGAACAGCCTTTCTGGCTTGAACTGACATCCTATCAGGATGACAAAATAGGGCTAGAACTGAGAACATAGAACTGAGAACACAACTTATTCATTATTATCAGAACTGTAGATCAGCTTGTTTATAATTTTGGTTTTCCATTGAGTTTATCTTAAGGTTGATTGAAAGTACTGATTTTAACCTGGGACTACACATACAATAAAGATATCAATTTAAGACTATAGTCTGGATTTTTGCACAACAATCTCAATATAAGAGTATCTGATGCTTTGTATACTGCCTTGTACAAGGTAGAAACATGCTTGAACATCGTGTGATCATGTAGAATGGTCATTCAATCAGATGTTGTTGGAAATGGCTTAGCTGGGATGCTTTGAAAGGAATTGTGGATACTCTAAACATGCGCAGTGGGGGTTGTTTCCCTGTAGGCCTTTCTAATCTGTATGGTTCCACAATAAACAGGTATTTTTTAAAAACCTTTATTTACCAATGTTTAGTCACTGTAGCAAAAGTAACAATTGGGTACAGATTAGACTACAAAATTGAACACCCAGTGTAAAAAAACATCACAAATAATAGGATAAAAACTTGGGGTAGAACATTGAAATATTTACTATAAAGATTCAGATAATCTGTCTGCCTGATGTCTGCTTTTTCTTCCCGTGAAGTGTTAAAAAACCCATTCTAATGGTACAATGTGGACCACCTTGTTAACATGTCATAACAAATCTCATAACAGCAGAAAATGTTACAAACTAAAGGCAGACATCTAACTGTTTTGCTAGCAGCTACCTAAGCAAGGATCTCATCCAGTTGTTTCACGGTAAGGCACGGTAACATCTTAGGCGACGTGACTGGATAGTTTGTTCGTCACACCTACAACTCTGGCCCAGTATCTTTGCTGTTGAACTGGAACCTTGCATGGGAAGATACTGTAGCAATCAACCGAAGAGGATGCATTTAACTTATTTAGTGGCACGTGTTGAGGGGTCGTAACTTGAAGACTACAAGATCTTGCAAGAGGGTCCGAAAGCAGAAACAGGGCACCAGTGAAGCCCCCCAGTTGTACTCGCTGAATTATGCATTTGGCACCAGCCCCAGATATCAGAAAACATTCTACACATAGTGCTTTCCCCTCTCTCTTCCATGCGGCACCAGATTACAAAATGGACTGCAGCCAGGATTTTTGTGCTGGTTCAGTACCATAAAAAGAAACATCCTTTGTAAAAGCGATCTGTTTTCTTGTAGAAGATCAGTAAAAAAGTCAACAGCAGCTCTTCTTGTTAAGCTCTGAATTTGAGCCGACAGTATCTGACCGTGGTAAACGTTTGCCTTTTTCTGGAACAAAGTGTTTAATAAACGTATCAAAATGTTACAACCAAAATAGATCATTGTTTTTTTTTTAAATAAACATACTGTAGAAGCTGACTTTCTTACACATTTAGGGACAAATGTCTGTGTGTTTGTAGATATAAGCCTGCAGACACACATTGCAGAGACAGCTGCTATACATGAAATATGAACTCTTCATGGTGTCCCCACCACAAGCAGACACTCCTGTCCTCAGACAGTCCGATGTGTAACAAGTGGTTGCAGTAAATCTAGAGGCATTTTTGGGACATTCAGTGAATCAGCTGACATCAGGAAGAAAGGTAAAGTGAAACCTGGAAAATTACTCATTAGGGCAAGTTTGGAATCTAAAGGTGAAAAGGAGGCTATTCAAATCTTCAATACACTAACACAATTTAATTCGATACATTTAAGCAGGGACTTATAAACCATTCCCCCATTAGAAAAGAAAATTCATACATATACTGGATCTTTTTCATGTATCATGTTTAAAATACTGTTTCATGTTATTTCTATAATACTATATCAATGCAAATTCCTAGACAGGTGCTTAAGGTTAGCTTCAATGATCAACAAAGAGAACCAAAACTCACATTGTAAAAGATGAGAAGAAGGAGGAAAGGTTCTATATATTGTACATAGTTCTGACAATTGTCGCATTTGACACAACTGATGTCATCAAGTCCCAGATTATTCTGGTGCGTTATAAAATAAACACCACACTAAAATTCAAATGTCACTGAAAATTTTATTTATAAAGGAAGTGCTTTTTTCGTTCCCTTTAATCCAAACACAAGATAAAATAAGATTTTCTAGTCTTTTGGTGATTTAATGAATGCATTGTGTGCTGAAATACATACAAAGATAAATGTTTCATTTCAGTCTGTCATTTCAGGCTTGAAGCTACCTGACAAAGAAAAAATAAAGTGTCTTCAGAAGCAAACGGTCACTGGACAGTCAGTCACTAATTGAATTTCACAGCTTGGCATCAGAAGACTGGGATTTATGTATGGTAATAAAAGCTGGTGTAAGAGTGTTCAGCCTACCTCCTGTCCTTTGAGTAGAAAAAATAAAAGAAGATCCAAGAGAATTCAGTCTCTAAATGGAATCTGCACTCCTGCTTCCTTCCATAATTATGATTCTCGTCTCATTCTTTTCACTCTTTTAATTAGTTTCTGCTAATGATTCATCATGGAGCTTTATGCACTTGCCTGAACAGCTTTATATAGCTCAAGTGGAAACGGGATTTTTTCTAATGTGCTAATGATTTAACTAACTTGATTCCCAGCCACGTCTGTGCTCATTCCCCGTGCACTTGCTAAATCAAAGTCACATCTTGTGAAGTGACAGTGTCAAATATTTTTCCATCACTAGGGAAGCTTCCTTTTCATCTGTGTGGTTTCCACGTATACTTCTAATGCAGTGATCGCCATTTCTTCACACCATCTTCCAAAACCATTTTCTTGCTACTGTCCCATGCATGTGATTGCCAAATGCAACTGCCCATAACAATCACCAGCCTTCCAAAAGACAAGAAGCATCCAATAAAAGAAGTCTTTTATTGCATTAGTGAGAACAAGGATATTTTCTAAGTAATGTCTAAACAAATCAGGTCAATTTAGTGTTTTACAAAGATAAGAGGTGAAGATGAAAAGCATACCTTACAAGCTTAACAGAAATGGACTTTTACCTTTATAATGTCTATTTGCTTAGCAAACACAGCAAATAAAATTCTTGATGGAATAGGAGCAAGTCACAAGGAATACTTGGTGTGTAGTATGAGAGGCTCCAGGTCATGCAGTAGCAGTTACTAATTTCATCTTCGCATGGCTTTTTAGGTTTCTACATGTGTTTTGTGTGAAATATGCATTCAGCAGTTCTTGGAACTGTGCATTGAAAAAGGAGATATTTTCCCTAATGTGCAACAATGTGGTCTATGGGTCATGAAAAAAAATATGCATGTATTACACGGTTTGAAAACTCCAAAATAATAATAATGGTGGTTTTATGCATGGGTGCTCTGCCTAAGAAAAGAAATGGAACATGCATTCACCTCTTCCCATTTTCAGGTTCAGAGATGTTTCTAAACTGAACTTCCTTATATAAATAAGGTCATGCAAAGTTAGCGTTGTATGTTAGAAAGCAGTATAGCTGTGACAAAATTAGTAGTATCCATCATTCCATTCATTTTCTAATCTGCTTATTCAGTTTGGGGTCACAGAGCAAAATATAATAACAGACGTTTATTTATTCTTTTTTAGGAAGTCTTCCCCCTCAGGTTAACAAGCGCTGTTAAAAACAAATCCTTTGGAAATTCTGGTATCTAGCAGCTGCCTGACTTGTGCGTCATAAAGGATTTGTCATTGAGTTTGTGAAAAGAGACACCAAACCAGCAAGGAGCTCTAACATAATCATGCTGAGATTAGAAAACAGTCTGTTTTTAGAAGGAGTAATTACTGCCAATGCCTACCTGGGGACTACCAAGAGAAATTCACCATATGGTGGAACCTGTTGTATGAATCTTCTTAGGCAATGAAAGTATGACATCGACATAAATAGAAGTTGGTGTTGGGCTGAAAAAACCTGACTGTGGTTTGAGGGGCTGGTTCACGGAACATTAATTCTGGTTGGGGATAAGCAGAGAGGGTGGGAGGTGAAGTGCTGGGAGAGAGAAAGGGTCAGGAGCCCTTCTTGTGAGACTGTTTTGCATTGGGAGGTGGTTGTTTCTCAGGCCTCGCGGTCTCAGGGGAGTAGCTGTGGCAGATGTGGTGGCTGAGCCCAAGCAAAGCCTCTTGCTTGGGGAGGAGGGGGGGTGACAGCCTCCGCCTAGGGAAGAGGGTCTCTCCAATCCCTCCAATCCATCACCTTCATCACGCCACCAGCGCCGAGCTGATCCAACAGGCCGCACTTTGTCTTTCTAAGGCTTTCTTTCACAAAGGTCCAGTGAGGAGACAAGACTTGATCAACCTTGGAAAAATCTCTTGATTTGGCCAGTCAAAACATTTCTCACATTAAAGCAATTTCTCAAATTTTACAGAAATTTCCTGCCTCAAAATGCCACTTCTTTTGACATGAAAAGGTGAAGAAGAGATCTAAACTATAGACTCACTTGGTGATAATATTCACAATGGTATCTAATAAAATAAATGTGATATTTAGGGCAGTCATTCAGAACAGTTTACCACAATTGAGAGTAGTCAATTATGTTGGTGTTTGTTTCTTTGATTTTTTCATTTCAAATGTATCTCATTTCACCAAAATTGTGACTTTTGTTACAAAAATGCTGATTTGTTTTGAACCAAGAACATAGTTCAATTTACTAGAGATATTTTACTAGTCATGTGGATTACAAGAGAGTTCCCCAGGGCAATGATGGCTTTAGAGAGAAATGTGTCACCAGATTTTACTTAATTTTTAGAAAAGCATTCTAATACCTACAGCTATAATCCAATTACACAGATACAAGAATGCACCTCTGATGTTTGAAGTTATTCTACATAGCATTGCTGTTGGAAGCTAGATTAAACTTGTAATCAGATTTATTTTAGGAAAATCATTTTAACAAAAAGGAGTTTTATTTTAGGAAAGTTCTTTATTTGTTTATTGCATGTATTCAAAGAAACAAATAAAGAAATAAATAATTGCCCTATAAGGTTTTTCATGCCATGTATTAAATAGACATTAGTTAGTCCGATAGCTCATCGTTCTATATAACTTCCTTACAAAAATGTTTTATGTCTGTTTTTACACATCCAATGTTTCGAATTTTTGATTGTTAAGACTCTTGAGAAAGAATATAATAAACCTGGGCCACAACTGCAATTACTGACATTGTTTTTTAATGACACTATTTTGGTTTTCATTGACCATTGCTTACAAACTGTGCAAAACAAATGCATTTCTATGTTCAGAGTTTATGGACAGCTTGTTGATGATAAAACTAATGAATCCATAATTGCATCTCATTAAATACAGCATAACAGTATTTCAGATAAGGATAATTTCCTTGCAGCATTAGTGTTCATGATATTCAGTTCATAAAACTGTACTTTTTATTAAGTATTTTTACAAGAAGCAAAATTTAGCTCCTTGCTGCACAAGCCAGATTACATCACATGAGCCACAACCCTGTAAAGAACTGGTTTTAAAAGTCATATATGCAGTGCTTCCAAAAAAGGACATTTCTACATTTTAATATTTTTTTGTTCTAGTATCATTTTAAAAAGTATTCACCGGAAGTCCAAACTGGTTTTCTTGCTGTGGTAGGACAGATTCTTCTGGGTTCTTGATAAGAGAGTCTGTTACAAACAAAGCTTTATTTTTCAGTAAACTCAGGTTTACTGAAGTTTCACAACCTGGTGATCCTGCCTCAACCCCTACACAAGTGTTATGTGGTAATGATTGAAAGGCACAGTAATGAAACAGGTGAGGCACACTTGCTCTGCCTCACCTGTCCTTGTGTTGCAAGAAGAGAAATGCCGCCTGGCTGTATTAGAGGTTAACTCAGACAACTAAAGGGAAAAAAATGCTGGGTAGTTTAATTTCAGGCTCAGCTTTTGAATATCAAAGCAACTTTAATTTAATAATTCATTACAGAGGATAAGGGGCAGAATCCAAGTTTTGTTTGAATGACAAAATCAACCCAGAACACATGGTGGAAGAAGTGGAACACATTTTTAAAGAAAATCATTTTTACAATCATACAGTTTCTGAGTTCTGAAGCTATATCTACGCATATGAAAATGGTATTGGTATACCATGGCATGGTATTTAAGAAATATGTGGCATCTGGGGAGCACTACAAATGTCTTAAATAAAGTTACATTATCTTTTTATAAACATTGTCTTGGCCTTATCTCAAGAAGCTTACCATGCCAGTGTGTGCCATTTGTTTCAAACTGCCTCTCTCTATTTCACAAGGAACTCTGTGACTTCTTGCATCAAAGGTTCCTGACCACAGCCCTGGCATTACAGAGCAGATATAATCCAGTCAGAAGGATAAGCAACCAGTGTGAACTGTGTCCTGTGCTTTGATTAATATGGGGCTGTAAAAGTTACTCATTAGACTCCCACGGTCTTGCACACACAAGGTAGTCTGTAAAAGGTTAACTAACAATGAGTTCTGGAAACCATTGAGCACCTTGATGGCAGAATGAAGGTAAAAGCCAGAACAGGGAGGAAACTCACAGACAGCAGGACAAAAATAAAGCAGTTTAAATCGGGGACTACCCTACATGCCTGGGATGGTAATGATTACTCTACAAAGACAAACAGTGCAATATTCTTGCAGCTTCATTTGAGCAACTTTATGATTTCATGTTTTATTATATGTAAATAAAACATATAAGAATGTGTTTATATATGTTTCCCTTTTTGCAAAAAAAATCTTAACTATTTAAGAGCACAGCTATTTATATTTCTATATATACATGGACCCCAAAACTGATTTAGAACAAATCTATTCATTTTAAAGGCTCCAAGTGACTAGTTTTGTGCTTCAACCTTATTTATGGCAATGTAAATACTTCATGAATATGTCTTTTGGTCCACGCTCTCTATGAGCATTGTTAGCCCTTGTCCAACATACTGGAATTCAATGAAGCGGTAATTAATGTAAGGAAAATCTGGCTCCAGGATTTCATCGAATTACTGTATGAATCTTTACAGAGTGAGGGCAAAGTTACTGAGGAGGAAGGAAAAAAGGCAACAAGAAACACATATAAGGATAAGGAGACAAAAGTCTGATCATTTCTAAGAAACAATTTTCTTTGTGTCTTTCATGTACAGTGAGATACTGAGACAATATCCCAACCACAGAAATATACCATGACACCACATTAGCTGTTGCATCCTTTAAATCCAGCAGCAATGTTCCTATATCTTTCTCGCACAGCATAGAAACTAAAACAGACATTTCTACTGATTTTCAGGGAAGACATCTTGTTGTGTTTGTTCCTTAGACTCCGAAGAATGTTAGCTCGGTTAAAAAAGAAAAGAAAAATTGCTGATGTGCTCTGGACAGCTGAAACAGCCAGAGCAGACAGGCCTCCTGTTACCTGGCCTCATTTTTCATCCGTGAGCATGGCTTCTCTGTTGTTTTAGTAATGGCAACAGTGTCCCCTGCTGGAAGACACCAAACTCAAGAATCCCTTGTACTGGTTGTGAGGTGACATAGAAGACCTAAGTACTGATTGAGATGCTTATCAGATAATCTATTATATGTAAGTTTGGAATTTTACAAAGCATTCTGCAGGTTAATGAGCACTGTAAAAATGGTTTTGTAAGTATATTAGTACATCTCATTACATGACTACATTAATGATGTAGTCATTAATTAATATTTAAACAATAAAAAATGTCCATTGACACAGTCCAACAAAATCCATGAACTTTTTTAGAAAACACCAAATGTCAAACCTAAAACGTTCTACCTAAAATGCTTTATTAAAACTATCAGGAGGCTGAGAATTAATGTTTACACATGTAGAACTACAGACCTAGGTCCCAGCTGATAGTCTTAAAGAATAGGCAGTGGTTTTATTTCAAGCTACATAACACCAGCAAATCAAATTATGATTTCAGTTCTTCAGTGGAGTTTGGATGGTCTGCTTAGATGCATCTTAGCAGCTGCGTGGAATTACGCATGATCTATTTATCTCCGATTGTGAAGAGTTGACCTCTATGTAAACACCATAAATTTGTTCCAGCTCTTGCCCTATCAGAGGTCATATTTAGTAAGAGGTAACTGACCTAATTTTCCCTTTCCCTGTGTTTATGTTAAAAAAACTTGCAGGTTCCATTCATAGTATCCCTACCAGTTTTAGTTTATCTCCATTGTGCTCTGATGCTTGTGAGAGCTGATAAAAAATCGATTCAATCTTTCTATTCTGTGAACCATAGCAATAATAAAACCTGGGACATCCACTATAATGTCAGAAAATGGTGAATCCTTCCTTCATCTCAGTAACAGACTGGAGCAGATAGATTGTGACTGAGGGTGACCGCTATAGATTATATTAAACCAACCAAAAATTACAGAAAATATATTAAAATAATTGGGCATGCCCCCAAACTGCAGTCTGTGTGGGGAAATGCAGATTTTAAGTACTTTAACATGGATCCCCAACTTAGACTATCTTTGGTCAAATAATACCCTAGTCTTAATTTTCTCCACTAGAATGGCAAAGCACCTGGATGTAGCTTCTCAAAGCACCTGGATGTATGTCTTCATAGCATCTGAATTAAAACATTGTCTTGTTATAGAAGCTTTAACTTTGCCTCTCTTGTATTCTATCGATCTCCCACTGACAGACAATTTCATGTAGTGGACTGAGAATTGTAATGTCATGGGATCTTTAAATTGGATATCAAAAGCAATTGAAAAATGTTAAAGAAATATCAGGTCACATGATAAAGCAAAACACAGGTGACTCACTTTAAATTAATAACATGTTGTCCTGAAAACAAATATCAGAAACAACAATATGTGCAATTTCTAGCCGAGTACTAATTCTATTAGCATTATTATTAGCAAGGTGATTACGCTTTGCTATGCGTTTTTGTAGTTTTGTACCTGATTTCAACATCCTTCCCTCAAGCAGTGTATTTTGAATGTACTACTGTGAATGAGAATATTTATGTTTTGTGTATTTTTATTATTTGGAGCCATATAAGGGATATACAATTTATTTTAAGCCAATCACATAAAAAAACACTACTTAAATTTCAAACCAAATAATATACAAACAAATGCAATGACACCAGATAACACAGATGAGCGGTAGGAGAGTAGTACTTTTGACTGCATGAAATAAAATGTTGTTAAAATGACTTGTGTATATACATCCACTCATGTAGAAAGCTGCTTATTCCTGACAGGGATCGTTTCATCCTGGAGCTTCACCTGGAAGGACAGGGCCACACACAGGGGCACAGGCTTACACAACTCAAGCACAAAGGGACAATCTAGTGAAAAACACATATTTTTGTCCTTATCAATGGCCTTGAAGTACAACAGTGACATAATCTCCAATGAGGCCTCCAAGAGGTTCTCCAGAGGTTCCCAGTCCTGGTCCTGCTGACCTACAATCTTGCTGGTTTTTGTTCCAGCTGAGCCCTCAGTGACACAATCAATCTTTTCATCGGCTTAATAATTACAAGATCCATACGAATTTGTTTGTTCCCAGCTCTTAAACATGTTGGAGCTTTAATCGTTGTATTTTGTAAGTGAAATAAAATCCCAAATGCCCCGAAGATCAATTAAGTCTTCACTTATCTAATGAAGGTGGGTTGGAATAAAAATGAACAGGTGTGTGGGTCATCGGGACCAGGATTGGGAAGTATTGAGTTAGGAGCAACAGCTGCTGGTCAACCAGTAAAAATAACTCATCTACATGAGTGTGGCGGGGGCGGGTTGAAATGGAAAAAAAACTCTGAAAATTAGAAACACATTAAGAAGATTGAAAGAAAGTTCAGACTAAGCCAGTAGTAACTTTATCATGGTGGCACTGACAGCAGGGAACAAAATGTTTTTACATAATTCCAGACGAGATAAGCCACAGACCGAAAACTCGGGATAGAAGAGAAATTCCGAATCTTCGTTACACTAAAAAGAAAAGCAGCTTCCCCAGGCGGTGTTTGTTTTCCCTTTTTTAATGTTGTGTATCAAGTCCTTTTTGGCAGCGTTTTCCCGGGTTTGGCTGGATCCGCAGCTGTGAAAACAGGCAAGAAGTTACACTGCGCTGTGCTGGGAGAGGGCAGTGGGGGAAGTGACCTGCCCAGAACCCGGGCCCTCTGCGCTGCTCCACAAGAATGTTTATCACAGCCTGCCGCTGACAGAAACCAAAGGCGTCAGCTCTTCAAAACTGAATGATGTTCGACAAAACCTGCCCCGTCCCTCCCCTGATACTGCAGAACTAACAATGTGAACGTTCAACTCCATTACTTTTACAACAGTTGAACAAGATAGATAAGTGAAGAAATGCAGGGTTATAACTGAAACACTTAACCCTGACACTGACGATTTGGGGAATAAAAACCATTATCATTAATACTAAAGTGCCAAAATAATTAACGGAACTAGCTTTGCTTCATACTGAACGTGTGTGCAGTTTCTGAAGGAAGTTCACGTAGGGTGCTGCGTCAGCATGCGTAGGCTGCAAAGGAACAAGTTAAAGGTTTATTCCAGGTGAAGAAGACCCCACACCCGAAAAAGGCTCCACAGCTGAAACGTTGTGTTTTCTTTCTTCTCCCTTCAGCATGGAATAAACCTTTAACTTATTTCTGAAGGAAAACAACTGAAACACATACTTTAAGATGTGGTCCTCAGGTTGTTTAGCTGCTAACAACTAAAAGTCTCAATGAGCTGCTCTTGTTTGTAAACCTTCTATATTTTCATCTGAAGAGATGACCCAAAACACAACAGAAGAAACATTTCTGCCCATCAACACAAATACATCCTCCTTCTTTCAGCCAGACTTACACAACTTGCTTGGCAAACTGGAAAAAAATATATTTTTACTTCTCAGTTTCATTTATTTTCTCATGCCTTCATTAAAGGTGACATGAACCTAAGGCCTTTGCTCCAGTAATCAAAGTTGTTCAGGTTTAAATGAAAATATCTCAGATCTAATAAATTGCCAGAACCCCCTGGGTACTCTTGACATAGTTGTCTTAGAGGGTTGAGGCCTAATCCATCAAAAAACGTTATTAAAATGTCTGATATAGATGAGGCTGTGAGGTCAATTGCAGTGTTTAATGTCTTTATTTGATGACTAAAAAACAGTTTCTAAAAAACATTTTAACTACTCCCCTGCAGTGAATCTTTCAGGCATGTTCTTACATGTAGGACAAAGTACACAAATTTGATTGACTTGTGTATCATTGGTTCTCAAAAAGTGTACAGACTATATCTTAGAATTGGCAATAGCTTTAAGAAAAAATATACAAGATGTTGCAGTTTTATACACAAATCTATTCATTTCCGTTAAACCACTACTGTTCATGATGACTCAAGGCTGGAGCTTTAAAAATAATTATTTGAGAACTTCCACTTGATTAGACTGTTCAGAGAACTGGATTACCAGGCAACTGGAAGGGGATAATCAGTCTCTCACTTCCCTAACTTCCTTATTCTTTGTGTCACACTTGACAGTGAAACTACAAGACTGAGGGGTTAAAAATGCAGGTCCAGCAAATCTCTGAACGTACAAGGAATATTAGGCCTGAGAGGCCCTTTCTGTTTTTAGCACTTCCTGGGAATTTGGCTGCAAATGCGTGTAATTTAAACTTGTGTTTTGTTCTCAAGGTCTCAAAGCATAGCAAACAAAAGAAGAAAGAAAACAAAAACAGAGAGGGAAATCTTCCTCTGACCTCTGTGCTGTGATGCCCCTATGCTCCAACAAGAGGGCCAGCATTGACACATACAAAAGGTAACAAGTTCTGTTGATAAGTTGCAATTCATAATGCACATATACAGTACATCGCTTGGCAGAGATCTCCATACTTCAACTCCACCCCCCATTTTGAATAATTCCTGCCCTCCAAATTAAAAAAAAAAAGTGTACATGAGAAACTGAAGGAGATTAAGGTCAGGTTGTTTTTTTTTAATTTTCAGTAGCTGATTGTTCAGTAGCTGGAATTATCTCTTCCAGCCATTTGGGTCTAGAGATGACCTCTTCAGGAAGGCCTAGAATCATACCCATTACATAACACAATTATGCATGCCTGTATAATTTTAACCAGTTAAGAGGTAAATGTGCAAACAGCTAATTAAATTAATATGCATCAGAGTTTTTGTCAAACAAGTGATTTAGTCTCATATTAATTTACGCAAATAGAAATCCAGTCCTCATCTTTTTGTTGTGGATGATTTCTGTGAGTTGTCTTTGACCAATATAAAAAACAGCCCATTGACAAACATTTTCCCCAGCAAAACTAACACTGCTTTGACAAAATAAATGTATCTGATTGAACTGATTCCAAAGCAGAATTGTTAGAATTGCTAACCTTTAAATTATTTGCTTTCAGGACACAATGAGTAAGTTCTGCTCAGAAATAAAAAGGCACTGAACTCCCCCCCCCCCCCTCCGTAAATGACATCATAGTCTTTTATGTGAAAGCATGGAATCTGGAATAAACTTTATGAAATCCTGCTCCGTCATCAATGATGACACACCATTAGGTCTGTTGGTTTCTAGATGAGACAAAGGCAAGTTACTCTTCTGTATTGGTTAATTGGTGAATGTTACACCAAGCAAGTTCATATCACACAACAAAGGCCAACCTGCGCCATACAGCAGGTATAGTATACGCTACAGCTTCAGACAGCGCCTGAGGCCAATCTTCCACCTGTGAAACTGAGTGTGTGAGAGAGAGTGCTTTTCTCAAAAAATCAGCAAAAGATTAACGGCTGATAATTGCTGACTGCGCACCATTAACACTTGAAATGCAGCTCCCTGCCTCAGGCTGAAACGTGCAGGCTCTCCCCGCAGTAGATGGTATCGCTGTCTCTGATTACAGTAAACAGAGTGTTAAAACGTGCCTGCATGATTCACGGTTATGTGCTAATTTCCCTTTGGGGTTCATAGTGCACCTGTTCTGCTCTGTGCCCATGGTAAATAGAGAGACTGGTGTGCCACAAGCAAGGCTTCCAGTGAGTAGGGAAGGAAAAGGTGTGGGGGGGTCTCTAAAAGAGAGCTTGGGAAAAAACTTTCTCTTCGCTTGTCTCTTTCTAAAAACATATTTCATATTTTTCTGGTGTTGCTGTGTGGACATGCTTGCTCCTCCCACCTTGTTTGACATGGCACAGGTATTCTAAGTATTAAAGACGTGTTCCCTGTCTTTGTTTGAATTTAGCCTCTGTGAGGAGGTGGCTCACAATTTCTGATGTTTTTTTCCCTCACTTTCTTTCACAATGGCTTCTACAGGCATTCCCACCTTAAGGCTACAGATTTGTCTCCCACTGCTTTTTTTTTTTGGGGGGGGAGAGATTTTAATCTTCCTTACCTCCACGGATTCCAGTGCTCACTGGTTCCAATGAAGGAAATGGAGAATTTAATGAAAGTGAGAGGAATCTGTCATCCTGAATCAGACTGCGGCAGCTGATGACATGCTTTCTCCAGAAAACAGGATAGGAAGGGTATCAAGCTTGGGTTCTTGAAAACCAAGCACTTTGTATGCCTGAATTATTAAGGAAATGTGAAGTGATGTCATCAGCACATAAAGAATGGCGTTTGTAGCCCCTGTTTGTCTGACCAGTATGTACAGCAGCTCTCTGTGTTGGTCATCTGTAGTTGGCCCATGCCCTTTGGCATTGTACAGTAGGCTTTGCTGCTTTATTGTTACCTGCCCCATTGTGCGAAGAGATTTCAGTCAACACCGTGACAATGGGAGCATTCCTCTTCCTTCACCTGCTCTGTGATTGTCCACTGGGGGGCTGAGGTGAGGTCCAGACAAAAGAACGAGTCACCTTTGACAGCTACATATTGTTCAAGTGTCCGTTACATCAGAAGGCCACAGGAGATGTTTTGTTTTACTTTTTTTTTTGCATTGGTTTCATTGTTGTTTGCTTTTTTCTGAATGAATACAATGTAAAAAATAAAGGCCACAGGAGAGGACTTTAGCAAAGCAAGGAAGACCTCTCTCACACTCGCAAAGCTGATAACACTTCATCCTTTGGCCAGTTCCACTTTCTAAATTTAAACACTGGGCTGCTTAGCTTGTGTACCTTCTTTCCTACCCCTCCTTGGTACTTTCATACAACAGACACCTTTATTATTAAACCGATGCCTTTAGTAATTAATTAAATAATTACGGTTACTGGTTGTAGCAGTTAATTTGTCAGAGTCAGTCGCAAACCCAATTTATCAGACATGTGTCCATGTTCCTAAATTATCTGAGAGAAATGACTAATAATTTTCTTTTTCAATTCTACTCTGAAGTCCAAAGCACAAGTAAAATGTCTTGCTGTACAAATGTAAACTCAAATTGGATAAAAGCATCTGCAGAAGAGAATGAATAGTTAATTTATACCTCATTATGTTTGTGTTGCTTATCTCAAGTGATTATTCAAAGCCCGATAAACCTTCAGTACTGCAGACCCTACACATAGGACTGTATTATTTGAGAGTTATTGAATTATTTGAGTTTTTGGAAACACTCAGTGGAGTGGGAGTTTTGGTCTAAATAAAAACAAACCCATTTAAAACTTTAAATGCTTCACAGCACAAGATCTTTCATTTGGATTGTAAAAAAGTGAATGTTTCTAATTTAATAGCCTTTTTATTTAACTCAAATTCAACAGGATTAGGTAGCTCATTTTCCAATTCTGTATCTATACATGCCTTGACATACAGAATTCTATAAGCTTAATACAAATAAAATGCTGTCAAAAAATGAAAATGGAAACTTCATAACATGAAAGCCTTTATAAAAGGACTGCTAAAAAAACATAATGAGAATATTTTGAACCAACCAGCACTTAAATTTCTAAGAGAGTGTCTGACCAAGTGACAAAAGGAAGGAGCAGGAAGCGCAATCATTAATATAGGCAATAAAAAGAATTGAATATTTTGTCTTGTTTTTAAAATAATGTATTTAATATTACTTGGATCTTGTTACTTTAACAGCTTGATATCTCCATTAAAATATGATGAAGTTGCAGATCAATCACTTTCCTTAAAAGTCATACAAAATGAATGTCACTTTTTTCATGAAAAAAAAAATCTAACAAATGAGGCATAACATAAAATCCTGATTCTGAAGATTCTTCACTACATACTGTAATGTGTGTCTCCTTTCATAATATACACCTTGAGCGCAGAATGTAATGGTTGCATGGTAGGAATATACCTACCTTTCACTTTTGGAACATAATTCCCTTGTCTTACAAACATGGTGAATAAAATGACCAAAACCACCCAATCTTAATTACCAGTGCAATTTAATATTGGTTCCCAGCAGGATTTATTCTAGGTTTTCAACTGTGAGAAACAAGCTTGTACCAACATTTTCCATAACAAACATAATTTCCATAACAAAATGTAATTGAAGGCTTTTTTCCATACCTGTTTGTGTATTGTTGAACAGGGAGCACTGTGCTCTAAATTACTCCTCTGTATTCGTCCATGAAGCTAATTAGCTGGTTTGCACATTGATCGTTTAACTGCTGCCAGAAGGAACATTTCTGACCTAAATCTTTTGTTTTAGCCCCCTTCATTACAGCAAATTGGAGTTTGCTTTCCTTGGGGAAATCTCAGAGCGTCAATACATACACTTCGATAAAACTCCCTTTTCTATTGTTACTCTATTGGAGTTGAACATGAGTTTCCTAATTCCATCCAGGTGGTTTAACTTGGTAAACAAAGGACACCCAGCACTTAACTGCACTTGTTTTGTTGCAGAGGTCTAAAGCAAAGGGTAACTCAAGAACCAGAGCATACATATACAACTGTGAACTAGCTGATAACTGCCATAACAGCTCTTAATGCAATTAAGTATTTCTACATTTCTAAACAAAGAACTTAGGCAATATATAGTTGTTCTGTATTTGACATAATACATAAGAACATAAGAAAGGTTATGGTGAAGAAAAAGCTATTCAGTCCATCTAGCTCACAGGTAATTACCCCAATGATCTCTTCCACATGTTTATTTTTAAGAAAGCTTCAACATTATGACTGAAAACCTTGTTTCAGGCTCCCATCATCATTTGTGAATACATCCAAAGAGCATCCTCCTGTTGTCAGTCTTGTCCAAGTTTCCACTGACAGCCTCTGGGTCATTTTTCATCGTTGATGCTGAAGAACCCACAAAGATTAGCACAGACACTATCTGAATTTACTATGTATATAAATTACAATAGCCTGATAGCCCCAAACAACATTGTTGCTTTATTTCAGTATTGTTCATAACTGAAGTGGGTAATCGACATTATTGTCATTTTCTTTCAAAGTGTCTTGGCAAAACAACAACTAGTTCATCTCCAATTTATCGCGGAGGTTATTGGAACGCATCTCATATACAGAATATTTGTTTTTAACTGACTTTTTGGTCATGCATTTAGAGACCAAAGTCAAAATCTAATAAACATAAATCACTGAAATTCATTCATTTTCTAGTTGCTTCTTCCAATTCAGGTTCGCAGGGGAGCCAGAGCCTATTCTAGCAAGCAATGGGCACAAGATCTAATTACTCCATCCTCCCACACTATTCAGAGATATTGCAAATCAAATCTTTTTGCTATTGTGGAATCAAGAACAAGGTACAATTCTGTAGCCTAAAACTGGATTTAGGCTTGAATCTAATCAAGGATTAAAGTGGGATTATGTTTCTTTTATTAAGATGTTCTGGATCCTCATTAGGGTGCATTTCATAGCAAGACATTGATTTCTGTTTGGCTGCTCTACAAAAAGAAATACTTCCCAGTTTCTGAACTGAGGAAATAAAAAAGGTTAATCAAGGTGATCATAACACCTCCAAAGTGAGAAGCTAATTCTAATTTTACTTTAAAGTATAATACATTAGATGCAGACATTTATTTAAATTCATTTATACATGTCCAAAAATATTGTAGTTACAGCAGTGGTAAGTCTGAGTATACTGCATACTAACTAAAATCCAAACTTTAGTTTTCAACCTACTCTGAACTTGGCCCTAACCACCACAGAGGTAACCATAAATGTCTACGGAACTATGAACAATTTTGGTTTTTGTGCTCGCAATGAATGGATATGTTTAATTAAATCCCACATACAGATTCAATTGAACAGCACCGCAGGTACTGGTGCTAATAACATTATATGAATTTAATCAGAGATTTGTCTTGTTCAGGGAAAAATTCTCATAATCTTGGGCCTAAGAGCTTCAATTTCTTTTTATCTATGAATTCGGACATCTGCCTGCTCATGCAGTTGGAGTGCCACAGTCATGTTGACAACTCAAAGACTTTCCATTACTGCTTTCAGAAAAATAGGACTGTGCATGCCAAGACCAATAGCCTGCACTGATTATTTCCAAAGTCAATATTTACGACTTGATCTCAAATAGTCACTAAATCAATAGGAAGGCCTTAATGCCTTTAAGAAAACTGACACGGCATGTAGGAATCCCCAGGAGTAAAAAAATGTATTATGAAAACTAACAGACAAAGACAGGACACACAGATGAGATGGAATCTGGGCACAGGATGGAAAACATTTCCTTTCAAAGACTCTTCTATATTGACCTTTTCAGTTTAGAATCAGCAGCTCACCACACTGCTACAGCCTGGCAGTGGGACACTTGCTTCCTCCAAAATGCACATTTGTCAGAGCAGTCTGCCATTTTGCACAGTCCTAATCCCGTGATGCATAACGCATAGGTGAGTTAATTACAACTGCAAAGCAGCTCTTGCTAACTGTACTGCAAGTTACAGGAGTTACTGCTGTTTCACAAGGTGTGGCTATATTACCCATAAAGCTCACTCTGGCAGTGTCCAGACAAAACTGCATCACCATTGTCAATGGTGAGGTTCTGAGAAAAAAGACTAAAGATGTATGGAGTTTAAAATATTTTGAGAAAAAACTCCCAAGCAATACAGCACAAAGACAATGACTGACTGGGTGACCAGGACTGGAAATAAATAGGTCATGGCAAACAAATATTTTTTTATGCGCAACTAAAATGGCATTTTCAGTTTCCAAATGCGCATATACAAACATTCTTTAATTAGAGTGTTTGGAAGATGAGTAGCTACAGCACATACATTATTTATTCTCTAGCAATCTTACACAGATGTTGAAAATGTCTGTCACTGCAAAATGTCCAAATGGAGGCTCACAGTTCTTGTTCAGGTAAGCACCTGGCTGCCCTTCAATTTGTACTTGCAGGAGTACGCTTTTTCACCATGACGATGATTTTAAAATCTCTTATAGTCAATGCCTAGGAACAATCCAGTTATTTTTTTTCCCTTTTCTTAAAGAAGTATTATATACAGCAATTTACATCATAAAGCTCTTCTATGTAGCTGCTTGTTGAGACAAAGGTTAAGGTAAATTAATAAAAGATGTTAAAGGAACTCTGCTTTTCGTTTTTTCAGATCTTGGTGTTGGGTTGGAGAAATGTGTTTTAACGTCATCATCCCCCCTCCTGTTATGGAAGAGAAAGTCTGAGAGCGTAAACAAAACAAATGATTAAAAGTGGGGTCTGGAGATCACATGAAACCCAGTGAGGCCTTTTTGTCTTCTTTTTTTTCTCACGCCTGCAATGAACTTCCAAATCTGCTCTGACTTGCTCACCGAAACCATCGATATCACCGCGGCAAGTCTCGAGCCCCGAAGGCGCAGGAGCAAGTCTGTACAGCGCCGCTCTTACACAGCTGTTATTGGCACGTTTGCCCTCCCGCGCTGCGGGAGTAAGAAACTGCTCACACTGCTCCTCCCTGCCTGTCCTGTCTTGTGCAAATAAAGGGGCAAGACGTGCCTTTTTTTTCTATCAGAATACACAAACTCATTACGATGCAACCATGAACAAACCTCCCTCCACAGCGTCACTCACAAAGAAATAATCTGACCTGCCTGGGTATGTACGTGTCGCCAGTGTCTTTTTTTCCCCCCAGAAATGAATTCACGAAATATGTAAATATCAGTAAAGGGTTCACGACATTTCTTTTTATCCACATCCAAAAAATGCAACTGTATTGTACAAGTTAAATATTTTGCTTGGAAAGAATTGGAATTCTAATTGTGATTTAATCCAGCTTTGCATTACACTTCGGTTTTACTTTGCTTTTTTCATCGTTGATGCTGAAGAACTCACAAAAATTAGCATAGACACTATCTGAATTCACTATGTATATAAATCACAATAGCCAGATAGCCCCAAACAACATTGTTCCTTTCTTTCAGTATCGTTCATAACTGAAGTGGGTAACCGACATTAATGTCATTTTCTTTCAAATTGTCTTGGCAAAACAACAACTAGTTCATTCATCTCCAATTTATTACGCAAACTTTACTTTGGCTCCTCAGCAATATGATGTATGACAATGATTAATCGGGTATAATAATCCACAAAGCAAACTTGAGTTTGACCTAAGTCAAGGTATGCTTGTAGGGTATACCATATTGTGATGTATAGGTGCTTCACCCCTTATGAAAATAACCTAGAGATAACCTTTATAGGTTTGATGACCTACAGGTTTCTATAGAGATCTTCCAATTATCTACAGAAATCTTTTGTGTTATTTTCCGAAGGGACTCCCCTAGATGCCTTCAGGCATGTCTTAATGAAATCACCATCCTCATGCAAGGAATGCTTTTTGAGTGTTTCTGTTTAGGAGAGTTTACTTTTTTAAGGGGGCTCTCAGCCACTTCTGAGCTCAGATAAGATATTCAGAACAATTTGGCGCACAGCATTGGTAACAGAGCACAGGGTAACAGGGTTTTTTTTAATGGCAGAAACAAAATCTGATTGAACAATCTGCTGCCCCAGGTTTGTGTTGACATTAGCTATCTGCTCTTCTCAGAATGTGAGTTGTCTAGAGGTTGCGGACAATAAAAGCCAGAGGTCAGCAAGGCATGCCAGAGCTGCCTCTGAGATCTGCTGGGTGTCAGGTGCTTTTTGTTTGACTAGTTAACTGTTCTGTTAGAACAGTAAACATGTGGATGGCTCTGTTAACACTTCTACCACACCTGCACTTTGTGTCAGGTCATTAACACAAGGGCCCTGGGAAAACCTGCTCTCTCACAGCTCTTCCACTTGGTGCCTGTTGATAGGGGCACTTCGTGGCCTGGGAGTATCTCTGAATTCCTACACAGCTGCATTTCGTTTCTGTTATTATGAATGGAATTATTTCTTCTGCAACTCCTACTGCTCCTCCCTTGAAATTTCCCTACTTCTGGGTTTAATGTGTTTATTACTGAAGTGCTGTTGAGTGCCAGTTAGGTCTATTAACTCAAACTGAAATGATCAAAATACAAAATCTTTGGGTAGTAATCTATTAATACAATATATGCATATATTTATTCTTTAAATTCCTACCTTATTAAAACCATATCATTAATGAAGAGATTACATGTACTGTATATAATCTAGAACAGCCTTTAGCTGAAGCATAAAATAAACATGCCTTTAACTTGTAGTATATCATGTCATTCAACATTTTTAAAACACTGATAAAGTACTTATCTTAAAGTACTTAAAGCTTATTTTGAGTTTTTGATTTTATTTTAAACAATTCTTTGAAGACAAAAAAACAAAAACAATTAAGTTGTATTCTTCTGAGTCCTGTAATCATTAAAAGCTCTGGGTGGATATTTGCAATCTCCTTTTCCAGTTTTTTATTATTTAAAAAGAGGTAGTAGTGCTGTTGTGACACAGTCACAGGAAAACTAAGTATTTTTTCTCCATCACATAATGCCACATGTGAAGTTCTTTGTGATCCTCTAAGATGAAAAGTGCTAAATGAATGTAATAAACTAATAATGCTTCAGAACAACAAACAACCCCTTTGTGTTATTGATTGTACACTGCATATCCCTAAACATATGGTACAATTGATGTTGTTAGTTTGCTTTCAAGACCCAAAGCCTCACTGATTTGATGATGTGACCAGAGTTATTTGAGGTAAGAGAGGTGTCTTCAACAGACCTAGAATCTGTCTTGTGGCAGTATCTGCAACATAGGTTGTCTGAAAAATTCAGAACGGATAAAAAAATCGGGCATCTCTGCTGAAATTGAATCTGCTGTCTATACTGCGAAACACATTTCTTGAAAAGAGCTGCCGACCAGACAGGCTCTTTTGATTGGCAAGCAGCAGCGCTCCTAGTCAGGCTGCATCAAACCTCTTTTATTGTTATGTAGGAATCCAGGGCAACGGGGCCCTTCATCTCCCTCTTGAACCCTGTAAATCATTAGGATAAACTCACGGCTCATTACTGCTAACCTTTGGTTCCCCTGACTCAGAGAGCGCACTGGATAGTCTTTGCTCACTGAGCTTTGGCGGCAAAAGTAGCCTTTTTCCCTCCAAAGGCAAAACAATAGGAGTTTGTTTTCTGCTTTCTGAACACAGGCTTATGGGTAATAGATTAAATAAACACACCCTGCTGTTGAATTACTTCTGTGGTTTGTGTAGCTGCTGAAGGGAACACAACACAGTTCAGTATGTAGCTACAGGCCAGAGAGAACCCCACAGCAAAGCAATGTGAGCAACACAAGGCACCTCTGCTAATGGAGCAAAAGTAATGTAGTCTTCAGGCTAACACCCTTCACGTTTCAGTGTGAGAATCGCTCAAAAAATAAATTAGTTTTGTTCTTCCGATGGTTAAACCTACTTTGTTTTCTTTTAAACATAGAGTTGAAAACATTCTAGTGCTATATAGGCTTTTAAAGTGTTAAAATGCTAAAGAAAACACAAAAAAGTAAAGAAAACTTTTTAAAAAGTTTATTTTTACTTTTCAAAAATATTTAAGGAAAAATCCGAATTTTTCTTTGTATTTGAATATTACACAGGGACAAAAAGATCCGTGATCTGTTATGTTTCTAGCAAAGTACCAATGCCCAGGTATGTTTAGGTTCCTTTCACAACATTTACATACCAGTATTAATCTAGGATACGCTCTGCCCTAAAGATTCATCTAGTGGAACTGGCTGATATTTTCCAGTTGGAGACCAACTATTTTCCCTTAGCACTACAAGGGGCCTGAGCATTTTTCCTTTCTTTCATTTTCTCCTTGATGGGTAGGCTCCATAGGCCATCAGTGACTGACTTTACAAACTGATTACTTTAAATCATCAGTTTGTCAAGGCTTGGAGCACATGTGAGTCTTGATTTATGTAGTGACTGAGTGGGTTTAATTCAGTAAACAATGGCCATATGTGTTCCTTGTGGTCTGCACAGTGTTGGCATTTTCGTTTCTAATGATCTCTAAACTACATAATTGAGCAAATAACCTTCTTAAATGGTCAAAACAAAACTACTCAAAATGATTAGAGATTGCTGACTTACTGTGACCTGTAAATTCCCCTTGTGGCTGGGTTGACCACCTTCAAACACTACACAAATTCATACGTTTTGAGATAAAACACAGCAAACATTAAGCACATGGATCACTGCTGTGCAAAATAGTGGCTCTGTTGCTTCAGGGAAAACAGCAAGTCATATCAACAGCAGTGGTGATCATACATTCACTGAAAAAACATTTTTAAACCAATACCAAAAGATACTATTCCGGCCATACAGTATTATTGTTTTAACAAAATGCTATACTGCCTTGCACTGTTCAGTCTATTTTTCTGATGAAGAAGTCTTTCCATTAATGGATAAAGACAGTATGTGGTAAGATGATTACGGGCACATTGGTAATTAATCACGCCATATCAGCTTGGAAATTACCTGAAACAGCAAATGTGAACACATAAACAATTGGAGAGAAAAAAAATGCAAATTGGCGTCAATTCTCCTGCTGGGCTGAAGCACTGAAGCAGGATTCTGGCATTTACATGCTAGGACAGGCCTCTTCCAGCCTTATAAATCCTCATGATCCCTCTCTATAAGTAAATACAATGACAATATCCTGGGAAAGTTAAATATAAGCAATTTGCCTCCCCCCAAATGATTATTATGGTACCTGTTCTGCCTTGAGGATTTTTATATATGGGGTGGGAACAGCACAGAGAACTAATTAAGACTTGGGACTCCTGTCTGGAGTGTTGTGGGTTAAAGCCAATTCCTGCAAGATGTTTTATTCTGCTTGCTCCACCTAGCTGTATACATAAGAACATAATATCGGCTACCGATCAGAGGAGGCCTTCAGGCCATCTAGCTAGTTTGAGAGTTAGTAGTTAATTGATCCAATGACTTCAACCCGCCCTTTCTTGAAAGATGCAGAAGTATCTGTTACGAAGTGTAGTTCTGGAAATCCGGGGCGGAAAACCGGGTGATCCAAACGAGACGTGACAAAACAGTTAAATGCCGTAACGGAAACCGGTACATGGATGGGGAATAAAAACAGGATGACGAGGCCAGGCACTCCGAGCCCGGACTCAGCAGGGTCAGGACGCCGATAGGAGACCTATGCCCTCAAGCTGCAGAATAGGGCGACTTGATGGTAGGCAGGCCTCCGTGCGTCCGTCTTCCAATGCAGAGCTGGGAGTAGCAAAAGCGCCTGGCTTAAATAAGGAGGGGCAGCATTGGAGGCAGGTGCATGAAATCATCAAAAATGTGAAAGAGCCGGAGCGCCCTTAAGAAGGAGGGATTACGTGACAGTATCAGCTTCAATATAGGTGGGTAGCTTGTTCCATACTCCTAAAACTCTTGTAAGTGTAAAGACTTATCTTCTGTTCTCGGTTTTAAACACCTAATTCATAGCTATCAGCATGACCAGTGGTAATCCTGTGAGAGGTTGACATCTCATTGAGAGGGATGTCATGTACTATTAATCCAGAATATGGAAACTGAAATAAACTCTGGCCTGCAGAAGATACTAAAGAAAGTATTATTGCTATATACCATACATGTAGTGCAATGTTTTTAGAGATGGATAAAAGTCTGTCAGCAGTAAACGGTTTTCTCATTTCATTTAATGTAAGGTGGCATTTATCAGGTGATGAAATCCTTTTTTATTACTACAGTTCTTTCCAAGTTTTGTAACTCATCACAGTACATTGATAATATTAATAATAGTAGCTATAAATGTATGTCTAATCATACATGCAAACCTAGCATCTTGAATACAGAAAATCAAGTGGGCCCAGCTTGTAGAACCCAATTTAACAGCTTATCTCTCAGCTGTTGGTTGTCCACCCTAAGGAAAACACGTCATTTGTCTTTCATTTCAGCTCACATGAGAGAGAAATAAGGAGTCTCACAATAATTAATGAGATTGTGGCCCTTTTTTATTTCTTGTCATCAAAATGTCCAACAGGGCTTTTCATCAAATAATCAAAGATATTGTTTTGGGAAAATGAACACTGTTTCATAGAAAAATAAAATCAGGAGTTGAACGACTTATCAGAAGTATTCCCAGTGCTTGTTTTTTGAAAGCACAGGTCACAGACCTGCCCAGCGCCTGACCTTGTGTGGCTTGTTTGACTCAACCAGAGACTGATCAGAGGAAGTCTGTACACATTTTGCACAGCAGATCGCTACAAATACATGCTGGCTGGGAGGAATTGTGGGCAGGCCCATGTGCTTTTGGTCACTGTCTCTGCTATAGTGAAACTATGAAAATGAGACAGATGCAGATGATCTGCAGTCTGACAAAAGTGACCCCGCAGTCAGGGGCTTGCAGAAGAAAAATGAACTTCTGTAAATGGATTTCTTAGCTGATTTGGAGTCAGTGCTGCTGTTGCCTCTTGCCTGCCTTCCAGTAGATGTTCTGTCAAATAAATGAAAATATGTCTGTCTAAGAAATGGTAGAGAGCTCCACTGAGATTTGGAAGATTGTTCTAAAACAGAAGGGCAACAAGTAATATAAAATGAATGAAATGTATTGCCATCTTTTTCTATGCCATCTTTGACTGCCCTTTAAGATCAATCAACAGGGTGCAAAAATATTCATAATGCATTTTTAAATCTAGCAAGATTTAACAATGCATAGGAAAGAGATTTTGTGATGGTTTTGGAAAACTGCTGAAGTTGTTCTCTGAGTAAAAGAAGGAACATGTTCTGAACTTCTGAACCAGTTGTGGTTATTTAGACTAGGCTCGTTATTACATACACATGACCCGAAGTTGCCCTGCACGCAATGACATTGAAATATAATCACTTTTGTAGGCGAATTTGATTAAAAACATAAACAGAATGTCAACAACTGCTTCCAATCAAACTGAATGAACTCCAGTATTCTTATTATCTGGAGAATTCTTACTATTATTCAAAGATCACATAAACTCTTAATGCCCTGATTTTGTTTCAGGGTTGGCCAAAGTTTCTTTAAAAGCTTTTGGATAATCTTTAACAGAATTGATGAAAACCTTCACATTTTCACTGTTTCTTCTAAAATCTTTTCAATGCAGTGGGCAGGCTCAGGCCAACTGGCAGAAAAACAGCAAATTTAAAACCTTTTCCTACACCATGTATGATATTTGGATTTCAATAAAACCATCTATTAAAAAAGCTACTGGTTATGCTTTACAGTTATTGAAGACCACCCCTCATCCATTAAAATAAATGCACTACTTGGCAGATGCTGCAAGATGTATGAAAAAGGCCTGGTTAGGATTAAACATAATACTGTTTACTCTTTCATGTTGCGATTTGGCTACAAAACCACCACAAATGATATCATCTTTGGTTGGCTTACATATGCAAGCTGATTATTAGTGATCTGTTCCATTGTGCAAGTTCGTTTTATTCTACCACAGCACCACAGTTACAGTTACACTTACACTCAAAAAGTACAGCTTATTTATTTCAATGCAGACCAAAGAGTGTTACAATTAACTTTCCTCTTAAGAAAACCATCATCGTGTCTAAGATTTCTTTCCGTTATTTATTGACATTCGAAATTGGGAAAATGCAGGCAACACTTGAGAGAGTGCTGTAGAAGACAGGATGTGCACTTTAAGGTTGCATTCCCAATTGTGAACGCAAAGAAATATTACATGTAGCGGAATGCTCAGGAATACTCAATAATCTTACTGTAAATATACTAAAGTATGCTTCTATGCAGAGATTTGTGTCAATTTTGAGCAGCCTAATTAAGCATTGTAGGCAGTGCTCTGGGAAAGGCTGGAAAGTGGAAGTTAAGAATGTTCACTTCCTCATAGTGTGACCTGACAATGTCTCACTTTGTCCCAGCATTCTCAACTGCACAGAAGTAATAAAAAACAGCTTCCAAAACCAATTGCCCTAGAACCCGATGCCCTGCATTAATCTACTTATCAGATGGATGATGTACCCCATATACCCACCTTTATCTTTTCTTCCTGTGCTAATTCTTATGTCACCTCCTATATTACTGATATTAAAGCTAACACTTACATTAATTGCTTTAAACCTTTACTGTGCTAAACATTAGTAAAGAGTAATAAGCATAGTAAGGAAAAAACATATTACCAACCATAAGAAATCATTCTGCATAGATATACTGATATATATTGATGGAAAAAAGAAACCCAGCATTTTCTGGAATGAGAATACTAGTTATAGCTCATGTACTTTCACAAAAAGTTGTCAATTTGTTTTAAGCCCTCTGACCAGCAATACAGCTTGTGCAGTGCGTTATTGCAACTTGCCAATCACACGAAAGCTCATTAGGTGCACTTTTACCCAACGAAGTCCAGGTGGAACAATGCCTGATCAGGTCACCTTTAAAAAGGCCTTAATTCAAAGCTTAGGTCACTGCAAGAAAAAGCCACACTTAGTCAGTTTTCTGTGCATTCCATAATGCCTCGAATGTCACCAGAAGCAAGGGAGAGAGCCATTGGTATGCTGCAGGCAGGCATGTCATGTGCCAGCGTTGCCAGACACTATGGTGTAAGCTGCTCCACTGTGTTCCAACTGGAGTGAAGGTTTCAACAGACTGACAGGAAAGATGACCATCCAAGATCCGGCCGCCCTCGAATGACCACACCAGAGCAGGATCAACACATCAGACTGGTCCATCTGAGAGATTGTTTCAGATCTGCCACCCGTACTGATGCTGAAACTGCCCGCATCAGTGACAGGACAGTGAGGCTCCATGCTGCTGGCCTTAGAGCAGAGGCCCTCTGCTCACACCTCCTAGACATCACACCTAACTGGCTTGGGCTAGACAGAGGCTGCGATGGACTCCTGAGCAGTGGCATCAGGTCCTCTTCATGAATACGTCACTCTTCAGCCTTTTCCACACAGACTGCAGGGCCAGAGTGTGGAGGAGGAGGTGTTGTGTTTCTTTTTTCTATCAGTATATATACTGCTTTTAATGATACCAATAATATTATGAGGTTACTATAACTGCTGCTGCAATCTGTATTATTACAAAATAAATATATGTAATAATGCTGGATCATAAATAATAAATGCAGGATCTATTTTGTGCTCTATACAAAGTTACCACTAATGATTCTAAGGATTTCACATCCTGTAAAAAGTGTTTTCTGGTGTTGACATTTTCTTGGTCTTGGTTCAAAATGAACTTTGCTGCACTGACTGGAAGCGCAGGCTCATCTCAGGTCTTGACTGCAACCACCCACGCTCCTGTGTCAGCTGAGACAGCGTCTCTGCTCCTTGTGAAACAGAGATTTAAGCAGTCATTGTTGCAGAGTACATCCTGTATTGCTAATTCCTATGCTTAAACTGCTGAATCACTACTGATGTAATCCCCAAAATAGAAAGTTCCTTGTCTTTATTTTTTTGATAAAATAATTGTTATTGTACCTTAGTTACAGAAGTTGCAGACCATGCTGCCTTTCGGTCTACAAGCACAGAAAATATCTGTGGCTTTGGTGTAACTTGAAAGAGAACTGTAGTTCAGCTTCTCAACAAGCACGAGATGAGAACTTTCGCCTCTGAAGAACCTCATCTCTCCAGCCTTCCTTGGTCAATATCATTTTAGACAAGTGCATTCCCATGGATCTGTTATAGTTAATAACAATCTGATGACCAAACGAAACTCTGATCCTGAAACTGCTCAACGTGGGAATACCTGCCACAAGGTTATCATTTAGCCCCACGACGCCTGAAATTATTTGCTGTTCTTGTTTTGAATGAATGGGGAATGTGAATATAGACTAATTGCTTGCAGCCCTCTAACAGGGTCCTGGATTAATGTGGGAAAGACACTGATGAAGGCAGTGGGGGCAGATGTTCTCTTGAATATCCTAATCAAGTTCAAGTTTATTGTCATTATACTCATATACAGGTATATGGTATAACGAAATCCTATTTAGCTAGCTCTCAGACGATAAGTAGTACAAAAAAACAACAATACAATTGTATAATAAAAGAAAGACAGAGACAACAGGCAGTGTGCAAAACAACAAAAGGTCAAGTAGTGACCTAGTACCTAATCAATAGTGGACTTGAAGAACAGCCCACAAGCTGTCAAAAGAGCTGCAAGGTTCCCCCTGCTCCCTAAGGCACATGCTGTTCAATCATTGAGCCATCAAAGGCTTTCATTCTTTCTACAGCTTGAGGACAATGTGCCTCTCTAAGTTTTGTTTGGTGATTCCACATCAGCTCCTGTCACTGTCCACTGGCTTTAATTAAACAAAACACTCCTGGAATCGTCCCAGATCTAACCCAACTGTAAGGTAATCAAGCAACCTGAAAGGTCTTTTTACTAGAGTTTTATTTCTAGAGTACACTATATAATCAGCACACACTGAATCACTGCATTTTTGGAGATACTCTAAGGCAGCAGAGGAACTCTGTGTTATTTCATTTTTGCTGCAGCTGAGTTCCTGAGGACAAATTTGTCAATTTGTTTTCAGGCCTTAAAAGGTCAGTGGGTTCTGTTATTGGTTTCAATCCTGTAAGAATTTCAGAGTTGAGCTGCCTGAATTGTAATCAACTGGATGTCTGCAGAAGGAAAACATGCTGATCAACTAATAAGGGAGCCATTCTCAGGTCAGAAATAAGGGCAAGCAAGTTGAGGAAAAAAGATGGACAGTTCTGGATGCTGAAGCTGTCAGGACTGACTAAAGAACCAAGTTAAATAAATGTCTAAAAAGATCAATTCATTTATCGGTTAGCATTGGCGATTTAGGGCTCTACTGGAATAAAAAGACTGTATTCTTTCAAGAGTAGGACTAGGAACCACTGTTCTAAACATGGATTTCCTAATCAGAATATATCAGGATTTAGACTATATATATTAAACATGAAAATTATAATATATAAGAGTGCAATTGACCCTCATATACATATTTTTGTTAACTCCCTGATTACAAATAATTGAGTGTTGTTCTGAAAATGTTGATAGTTAAATTAGGACAGAAAGATGAGACATGCTTAAAAACATGGATCATGGAACTGAATACCTATGGATCAAAAGGTTAAAGGTTAATAGCTATAGGAAAAACCACACTCTTTTTTTTTACTTTAAACACGATTTCAGTGTCTTAAAACATTTATATGTAAGTCTGTTTTAACCTACAGTATATGATTAATAATAAATATTGACATTTACATCCAATGCAATACCAAGATTTTTTTTAATGAGTCTGAATGTTAATCCTGAACATAGTGTCATCAGTAAAATTGCATTTAATTTATATTATGGTACTGATTCAACTAAACTCAATAGTATGCATGACAGAATGTGAGAAAAAGCTCTTTTATATCTGGCATAATTAGACCAGAGCAACACATAATTGTACAGAAAAAAGAAATTCTGGAAACATGGGATAAGTGATTGTATGATATGTTAAGCTTATCTTTCCAGTTATCTTTTGATCTTTAAATTCCTCTCTGTTTCCTGTCTCATATCTCAACAGAGAAAAAAAAATAAGGTTTGTGCTTCATTGAAAGTGATAAAGACAAAAGTATGAGGACTGGGCCTCTTTCTTGCTCAACTCTAGCACCTAATATTTTGGCCTTTTACCCAGATGTTTCGGAAGTAACTGAATAAAAGAGAAACTCCAAGACATTCACTTCTGCATTTAAAGTACTCTGCATGTTAAAAAAAGCCTCAATTGGTAAATGGTACTAAAATAGTCCAAAGTTAAATGGTATTTGGAAATACATTTTAAATTTAAAATGCTAACTTTCTACATGTCTTAATTGGAGAAGATATGTTTTTGCAGTCTGCATAACCCATTCTATAATAATATTATTATTATTAATAATAATAATAATAATAATAATTGTTTACACTTATATAGCACTTTTCTAGACACTCCACTCAAAGCACTTTACAGGTAATGGGGATCCCCTCCACCACCAATGTGCAGCCCCACCTGGATGATGCGACAGCAGCCATAGTGCGCCAGAACGCTCACCACACATCAGCTATCAGTGGGGAGGAGAACAATTGATGAAGTCAATTTATAGATGGGATTATTAGGAGGCCATGATTGGTAAGGTGCAACGGGAAATTTGGCCATGATGCCAGGGTTACACCCCTACTCTTTTCAAGGAACGTCCTGGGATTTTTAATGACCACAGAGAGACCACAGAGAGTCAGGACCTCGGTTTTACATCTCATCCGAAGGACGGCGCCTTTTTACAGTATAGTGTCCCTGTCACTATAATGGGGCATTAGGATCCACACAGACCACAGGGTGAGTCCCCCCTGCTGGCCCCACTAACACCTCTTCCAGCAGCAACCTGAGTTTTTCCCAGGAGGTCTCTCATCCAGGTACTGACCAGGCACACACTTGCTTAGGTTCAGTGGGTTGCCAGTTGTGTTGCAGGGTGATATGGCTGCTGGCATATTAAAAGACAGGATTTGTTCTTCTCATTTCAACAAGTTGTATGACATACGGTAGCAGTCCTCCTACGAGTATCAATAGCCTTACTCAGCCATTTCAATTTACAATCTGACTTCATTCATCTTATGTAAGAACATTCACTGACTTGACATCTTGAAAAGAGAATGTAAAAAAAAAGACTTTTTTCTGTAAGGTCTGCCTCTCAGAAATTTGAAGTGTGATAAAAGAATATGTATATATATATTCCACAACTTAAAAAAGAAAAAAGGTTAATAAGATATTGACTTACCATGAGCTGTGCCTGAAGCAGTATTCTTGCACTGAATAAATCCTGAGCAGAATTGCTTAGTAGTTTTCCAGTTATTATACAAGTATAAAAATCCTCTCTTCAGAATGTCTACCTGGATAAATCTACCCCAGTATTTGCACATTTTTACTGCTATTTTAATCTTCTTTATTTGGTTTTAACTCTGCATTATTGGTCTATAGGAATACTAGGATAATATGATTATTTTCTAATGGTCCATTTTAGTTCCATGTAAAAATATGAAAATACTAATGTCAAGGGTATTTTCAGGTCATAAGAGAAAATTTACTACTTTGGGAACATTTTCTAGAAAAAATAACAAGCACAATATTGATAATAGATTTCTGTGGGAGGAAACCCAACAGTTCTGCTGTTGCAATTAAATGCACAGGCAACTGTGGATTCCTGGCACAGTGTTGTTTGCAGTGTCTAGATAACCCTGTCAGTGACTGAAAAGCACAGAAGCACATCTGTGAGAATCTGCAATAAAACACACTATAATCAGTGCAAAACGTGATTGCTATAGCGATATTCCTTTTCTTTTTTATCTCCTTTGTGCTGTTTGACTGCTATACCATCTGCTGTGCAGAATGGTGGGCCAACATTCTTGGTATTGTGTTGGCACGTATTAGACCTGGATTTCTTAATGGCCTGCAGAGCTTTCAAAAGTCCGGCCACTATTACAGTCCAGTAATTCAAAAGAAGGGTTTATGATATCCAACCTGTAAAAACTTTTTTTTATAAATTTGCTTTTGGTAAACACTACTATTGTCCATATGTTAGGACACAGCCTTGTAAAACACCAAACAGCTGAAATCTATTCATAGTCAACTGTGTCAAAAGAGTTCCTCTTCTGCTTCGTTTATTCTCTGCATGGGATCTGAGTTAATTACACAACGAGCAATAAATTTATATACCTTCTATCTCAACCTTTTCCCTGCTGGACAAAAACCTCAAACAACTGAGCTCCGATATAAATGTCAGATAAAGAATCAAATAAATAACTTCAATATTTGTGATGAAGCAAATTAACACGGTATAACATTTTAAAATGTGAAACTGTGGTTCTGTTACCAAAACTTAACTTTCAATTCTTTTTGCCTTCGTCTTTGTAAAGAATAATTGCACTTCTAAGAAGCACAAAATAGAAGCTACATGTTTGACTGATAAAGGCAAATATAATACAAAACATCTTCCTTTCCTCTGTGTGCTCAGAGCAAACGTTTCATAAGCCTGGGTGGCACAGAATGATTCACCTTTAATTGTTATATTTCCATTATCTGCAAACAATACAAGGATATCCAAAGAGCAGACCATGCTTTAAGAAAAGGCGTGTTCTCAGTCATATAGATCTACAATGTAATTCTTTTAAGCACAGACTTATTTAATGACACCATAACATAGAATGGTGCAGAGCATCAAAGACTCTAGCAATATAGCTGGCTTGTCTTTGCAATAGATAATGCTTCACTTATAACTCATTTATCCTGCCTGAAAAAAGAATGTTCGTCCCATGAAATAGCCTCAATTGATTTGCCTTGTTATGCATAATGGGTCACAATTGAATGAGTGTGCCGGTTAGCACTGCTGTCTCACTCTCCTGGTATTGTAGGTTCAATTACAATATAGGGCAAATTCAGAGATGGGTACCTTTGTGGTATTTCTCGTGGTTTCTAGTTTCCTCTCACTTCCCAAAGACATACTGGCAGTGTTAATTGATATCTTTAAACAGTACCTGTGTGAGCACACTGTCATAGACTACTTATCTACCTAGGTATCTTGGTTAATAGACCACCTGTCCAAGGAATAGTTCTGCTTAAACACCCAAGCTTTCAGTTTGTCATGATCGTTGCCAGGAATAAACAGGTTTCTGATAATGGATGAATACAATTCATAACCATGGATTCTTGCATTTATAAAACACACATGCAGACATATATTTTCTGATGCCATTAAGTAATACAATTGCTGTTTTGATAGACAGCAGCCAGAGCAATTATTGCTAATACCTGTAAAGGTTTTCTGTTCTTTTTTTCCCACAGCTGCGAGGCGTGTAATAACAGGCATATCTGACTGCACTAGTCTGTACATCAGGGCCGACATTTTACTGACCCCTATCGCCCTCTGGTGGAGAAAATAAAATAAGTCACAAAAGCCAAGTACAGTACTGCCTTTCAATAATATCACTTTACTTCATCACTTTATTAGTTTATTACAAATAAACTTTATTATTATTACTTCATCACCTATACAATTTCTTGCATTAGGAATTCATCTTTTCACATACCCCAACTCCATGAGACACAGACACAGGGAGAGAAGCTTGGGGTCAGAGCACAGGGTCAGCCATTGTACAGCACCCCTGGAACAGTTGGGGTTAAGGGCCTTGCTCAGGAGCCCAGCAGAGTAGGACTCCTGTGCCAGCTGTAGGATTTGAACCAGCAACCTTCCAGCCACAGGCACAGATCCTTAGCCACAAAGCCACCACACCACTCCACTCCACAAAGATACAACTTTGTGTATCCAAATTGGCACAAAGTTGTTGTTTTTTTGTCCAAAACCGTTACAATATTTCATGGTTTAGTTATAAAAATGGAAATGCTCCATGACCTTTTTTTTAAAGATCAGAATTTTAAAAAAAATTCCCTTTTCACGTTTTAAATTTTTTCTTACGCACGCACCACAGTGCTATTACATTTTCGAAATTTCATTAAGTTCTGTTCAGTGTGGTCCAGGGTTAAACTGAACTAAAAGATAAAAACAAACAGTGTCATCTTATCCACTTATTGTTGTTGTTGTTGATCATTTTTTGAGTAGCACTCATATTTTAGCTTACGAACAGTCATCCTCATCTGAGGACCTGGTTAATGCAAAACTATGTATTTACTAGTGAAGTGAATTAATGAGTAAATTATGTGTGCTGGGCTGCTGGACTGGAATGGCAGCTTTGTGTCACCCATTGACAGCTTTGGGATCCTTTAGGCTGATCAACACACAAATGCACGTATTTGCTATAAACTGTTAGAATTATCCTTAAAGAAACTGTGAATGATACGTTTATATAGTCATGTATACAGCAAATCAAAAAACAGGTGACAAGCTTTCCATTTTTATTTTGTGAGTGAAGGACTCAGACTGTGTGAAAATGATCTGTTACAGATGTAATAATAAGACTTTAATACCTGGCTCCCAGGCCAATACACAGGTACTGATAAAAAAATATTTTTTTGTTGTGAGTACCTCACTGCTGCATTAAGAACATAAGAAAAGTTCCTATGTGCAAACAAGAAGAGGCCATTTGGCCCAGCTGCCCTGTTTGATCATTGCTGAATGATCCATGAATCTCATCCAGAAATTCCTTGAAAGAAACCAGGGTTTCAGCTTCAACAACAGGGCTAGGTAGCTTGTTCCACGCTCCCACTCAAAAACAGCAGACACAGGATTACATCACTGCTGATGATTAGATCACTTCAGAGCTTTCAGGGCCCGAGTTTCTGTAACCTTTACTATCTTAGCTGCTTCATCCAGCACCTCATTAATGTCTTGATTTCCTCTGCTAATCTTTCCATTACACCTCTCCTTGCTTTGGTAACAGGAACAAAAAGTGAACTTAAAATCTACATTGAAACCGTAACTGTAAAATCCTATTGGCCTTCTTTAGACATTCCTTCTCAAGAAACTGACTTTCCAGACCAAATGAAAAGCTCACTGTTCTCACAACCTTCTTGATGAAAAATATTTGTCTTACCTTCTGGCTCAGTTAGCGTGGGAGAGAGAAGGAAGGAACTTCGTGACAGCTGAGCTTTGTTCTGGGGTTCCTCCATCACACATTTCCTTAACCTGCTCATGGGGGCTTTCTTCAGGGCACGCATGGCTGCAATCTGAGCATGCGACTTCCTTTAGTTGTGAAGATAATGTCATGTTGGGATGCAGAAATCAAGGGAGAGACCACTTTCCCCTGTTGCAAGCATGATAGACAGCGAGAAGAAAACATAGAAGAATTCAGTACAGTACACGGTATTATGGGTTGTAAATAACCAATCTTTGCAGCAACAAATCCCATTAGACCAGGGGAAGTGCTGACCAGGAATGAAAATTCACCACAGATTCAGGGGGCCACTCCTCTATTAATTATATAAAACTATCGTTTATTATTACCACTAAGCTTTCAAGGAGACTTTTAAACTGTCATGATGGAGTGGTGTAATGTTTAAGAATGAGCTACAGCTGCACAGAAATGGGATTATTCACCATTTGCAGCAGAGATGCCCAGTTTTAGTTCCTGTTCAGTGGGGTTTACAGGTCTCATCAGCACCTGAAGAGCTAGGAGAACCTCTTTCATCCATCCATTTTCTACACTCTTCTACAAATTTAGGGTCGTGGGGGAGCCAAAGCTTATCCTAGCAAGCAACAGGCATGAGGCAGGATAAGATAAGATCACTTTATTGGTCATTTACAATTTCTTGCATTAGGAATTTGTGTTTTCACATACCCTGACTTTCTCTCCATAAGACACACAGACAGGGAGAGAAGCTTGGGGTCAGAGCACAGGGTCAGCCATTTATACGGCACCCCTGGAGCAGTTGGGGTTAAGTGTGAGGGGGCCTTCCGGGGGCTGCAGAAGGTGATAGAGGGGCTCCTGTCCTGGCCTTCCCAGATCCGACGCTGCCATATGTGCTAGATACTGATGTGATACAGGGGAGGGCGCAGTACTAGCGCAAGAGGGTCTAGATGGGGAACGGGTCATTGCGTATTTGAACCTGGTGCTCAGCAAGGCAGAGAGAAACTATTGTGTCACCAGGAGGGAGTTGCTGGCTGTGGTCTCAGCGGTCTGCCACTTCAAGCCCTACCTGTTCGGAACTAGTTTCAAACTGTGGACGGACTATGCGTCCCTCAACTGGCTGCTCAATTTCAAGGAGCTGGAGGGCCAAATGGCAAGGTGGACTGAGATCCTGCAGGAGTACAACTTCATGGTCGTGCACCATGCAGGGTTTCGCCACCGGAAAGCAGACGCTCTCTCACGGACTGCCGCTACCGCGCCTAGTGGGAGCAGCGTGAGGAGGCCGCCCGTGGTGGAGGGGAAGCGGCTGTTCGGTGTGGACCTTGTGGACCTGGCGCAGCAGCAGCAGGAGTACCCCAACATAGGGCCAGTGCCCCATTGGAAGGCAGCTCCGTTGGGAGGAGCTCACCTCTCACACCGTCCGTGAAGGCTCTCTGTGCTCTGTGGGAGGCCTTGGAGGTAAGGGACGGGGTGCTGCGCCGGGGGCGGCGGATACCCTCCAGCGGGTCAGGTGGCAGCTTGTAGTGCCACGATCGCTCTGCAGGGCGGTTCTCCGGGCGGTGCATGGTCAGCCGGGCATGGGGCACTTCGGCTCCGTGAAAACCCTGCGGTGAATCCAGGGCCACTTCTATTAGGGTCTCTGCCACTGGGATGTGGGGCGTTTCTGCCAGACGTGTGCGGTCTACGTGGCCCAGAAGGGCCCTCTCGAGTGCTCACGGGTGCCCCTCCAACAGCATCAGGTGGGGGTGGACATAATGGGCCCGTTTCTGGGGACTGAGGCGGGCAACTGCTACGTCCTGGTGGCAGTGGATTATTTTAGTGGCCCAAGGCTTACCCCCTCCCAGATCAGAGCGTGTCCACCATGGCCGATGCCCTGTTGGAGGGAATGTTCGCCAGGCTGGGGGTGCCGGAGGAGCTCCATAGTGACCAGGGGTGGAATTTCGAGTCTCAGGTGTTCGGGGGGGTGTGCCAGCATCTGGGGATTAAAAAAACGTGGACCACCCCGCTGTATCCCCAGAGTGACGGGCTGGTGGAGCATCTTAACTGGATGCTCTCCACTCAACCGGCCACCTTCGTCTCGCGGCACCAGCGGGACTGGGACCGCCACTTACCCCTCGCCCTCTGGGCTTACGGGACAGCTGTGCAGGAGTCCACTGGGTGCACTCCGGCCTCGCTTAAGCTGGGAAGGGAGATGCGCACCCTGATGGACCTGGCATTCGTTTTGCCGCCGGAAGTAGAGCTGGCGCAGCCGGCTGGGCCGGATTATGAGTGGGACCTGCAGCAGCGGAAGCTGTGAATACACAGCTTCGCCCGAACTGACTCAGGCGGGGGGTGCAGCAGAAGCAGTATTATGATCTGCGCTGCAAGGGACCTCGTCTGGGTCTATAACCCATGGGGCCGCGAGGGCCTCGGCCCGAAGCTGGCGCCGGCCTGGCTCAGTTGAACGGGAGGGCGCGGAGGAGTTCGGGGAGCAACCAGGTCCAGATTTCACCGTCCGCGGGGCCTGGAGGATTTTGTGTTTAACATAGCCGGGTTAGTTGTGTTGCGGCCGAACAGCGCTCGGCTAAGGTACGCAGCGAAGGGCAGGATGGGTGTATTAGCCAGGGCAGGGACTAAGGTAGCCACTGGCCAGTGTTGCTGACCATCTGGAACAGGTGTACACCACTGTAAAGGTTGTCCAGATCCCTGTGATCCCCAGTTTTGCACCCCCTTTTATACCTGTACCCACTTACCACCCTATACCTACGTACCTGTACCCCAAATGACCCTAGTGTGTTGTACCCTGCTTTCTCTGGTTTTTACTTCCTCTGTTGTTGTTGCTGTGCCGGACGCACGTCCGACTAATAAAGCACCGAGTTCTTAACTAATAGAGCTAATTAAGTTCCTGTTTCCATCCTCGCCAACCCCGTCGCGCTACAGTACTTTAGGAACAGGAAAACAAATTTACAATGATCACACTTAGTTAATTCCCAAGAGGAACATCAGGCTCAGCAGACCTTTGAAAACACAAACAGACGGTTCAAATTATAGATTTGCAAATTTAGTATACTGTATTTAAAAATTGTGTATTTACTGTATAAATAACACAATATCATTTCCTTGCACAAACGTTGATAATAAGATGTCTTTGTTCATTACCAGATAAATTACATACTTGCTTTCTCATAATAGATTTCGATGTTCGTCACACTGTAAGCATCCATCGCATCGCATGAAATAAGGTCTTGAGCCCGGTATTGCCCTGGACTATATTAACAGGGTTGTGTATACACTATGTCAATTATTTTCTTTAAAAAAACGGACTCAGTCCAATTTAATATCTCGGGTTCAGATGCAAGTTTATCTTGTCTTACAAAAACATTACACGTTGATGTACTCTAGGGGCGCACTGTTCGATGTAAATCGTCCATTTCCGGTAGAGCTCGGGTCGTGCCTAGTTCTTTTCTATTAAAAATAATTATGATATTTCTTTTTAAATCATTTATACGCATATGATTTCATTGTCAACAACCAAAATAAATACAATTATGCAAAATTACAACATCAAGGCAAATTGTACATGGTTCAAGGCCTTCGACTGTGACGCCACGGTGTTTGGGATTGTGACGTTAGAGGTACACGTCGCCTAGCAGGATGTAGCTCTGGTTGAAGATGGCGGCGGTGTGTTTGCCTCACGGTTCTGCAGTCTTGTAGGAATTCATATTTAATTCCGCTTTACTGTCCGAATTGTGTTGTTTCTTTGTCGTCTCCAGGAGGTCGGCGATCTCGTTCTTGAGAGGTAAGATGGATTGAAATGTACAAGCGGTGTGGTGCAGCACTGAGTTCAGATTTGTATAATGGGACTGTGTCGGGATTACCCTAGTTTAAAAGGCACAGGATCTGTTATTCCCCCCCGGCAGAAGTGGGGGCTTTAAGGAACTGACAGCGCGTCCTGTTAAAGATCTGGTTTGGCATCAGACCATCGATTATCGGCGAGTTTCACATCTTCACTCTCCCCAGTCTGATGTACAAACGGGCTTCGTGAAAGTTCGGCACTTGCCTGTTGCAGACGTTCAGTTAATCATCTATGATGAGTCGCCGATATCCTCTGCTTGTTTACTTTAAACACGACATCAGCATGTTAACGATTTGCTACGAGTCGCTGCTTTTAACGACAGGTTTCGCAGTGGTGTTAAGTATAAAACTGCGTTAAAAAATTAAAATGTTCCCTATTCGATATTGAAACGTTCCTTACAAATGTGTCAAATAAATAAAGCTGGAGAATATAGTCCTTTTAGCTATTTTTTAAGATCGCAAGGTCGGGTTTGATCTTAAAAACGTTTGAGTATTAATTTGAGAGCTTCTCACTATTTGCATATTTTTGTGCGGGTGTCGTCTGATAACATCTTAAATTTCACAAGATTGCGTTTGTTGTAGCTCTAGTGAGGAACAGAGTCCTTATGCTTTGGACTTTAGTTTCTACGACTTAGAAACCCGATAGGTACACTGACTGCAAGTGCGACTTCAGTAATTAAGTTGTATTACAATATTGTAACACACTAATAATAAGGATATAGAGTTTGGAAACAAAAAAACGGTATAGGTGTTTGTTGTGGTTTCCGATAGTAGAGAATTAAAACTTGCAAATCGCTAAATTAACCATTGCAAAATAACTTGATTCGTCTACATTGTATTGTATTGAATCATGATGCTTTTGAGAGTCATTTTAGAGCAACAGTGCAACCGACAGGCGCCAATAGACGAGAGTGAGAAAGTTTGCCGATTTAGTCCTAAAACAGCTCTTTAAACGCTGTTTGTGAGGACTACATTAGTCACAGAAACGTCGCACACCTGAGGCTGACGTGGAATGCTATCCCGTTATTAGGAAATGCAAGCTGCTTCACAGTGTACGTACAACCCAGAGGAGAAATCTATATGTTTGCAGTGAATCCGAAGACAAATGTTTATAGGACTACGAAGGAGGTTTAGTTACTGGTGGTTGTATTTTTTGCTGTGGAAGCCAAAATGATTCTATATAATATTAATTTTCCTGTGAAGGTTTCATATACTCCTTTCATATACTTTCCATTTACTATGATTTTATTAATAATATGAAGTAAACAAGGTGTCATAAAACCATTCTTTTAGTTTTATGTGGCTACAAGATATGTGTATGTCCATATGTGTATGTCTAATATAGTATTTTATATTAGATTGCTATTTGGCAGAAAATTACAGTGCTAACTGATAACTGCAAATATTGGAGAAATTTTATGATTTAAAATGTAGCTACTGAGACATCTTAATGTATTTAGAATGATACAAAAATAATAGCATTATTAGGAATCCCCACTTATGTTATTATACTATACATGCACCCTTAGAGCATGTTTTGGCATTTTGTAGGATGTTAATCCCTTAGATAGATACTTTATTGATCCCGTGAGGGAAATTGCAGTGCAACAGCAGCTTAACACAGCCAACACAGCAACAGTGTAACGAATGATACAATAATAATAATAATAATAATACAATACATACAATACAATCAGTACAGTGAGAAGTGCGCTTAGAAGAGTTACTCACAGCCCAGAACACACAAAGAACAAACCAGAACAGAACAGTACACAAAAAAGTTGTATTGCACAATATAAATATAAATGTATTGTATTAGACCCAGAGAATTAATATAGTCGTTGTCCTGATGTAATTCTTCTAAAGGTAAACAGCTCATAGGCATCTTGCCTTTGTTATTGAACAAAATGCAGCATGTTGTGTTGTGCCTTGCAACATGCCGGTAAATGAGTCACAAGTGGTGGGAGTATGGATGAACCTACCATCCATGTATCTGAGGCTGATATCCTGGCTTCCTTCAAGAAATGGCTGGATGAGATTTCTGATCAATGAGTTACTAACAAAAAGGGTTAGGTGTACAGAATGTACACTTTATCTTATAAGTCACAAACCACTTTCTCTATAATATTTGGAGTATATTGAAGGGGATCTGCAGTCCCAGTTTCTCAGGCTAGTTATTAAATCTCGATAAAATAAATTCATTGACGGTATAGAAAAATTGAACAAATTTCGAAATAAGTACACAGTCGTGAACTTTGTGAAAGTACTGTACTGTCGCCGTGCTGTTGCACACCCCTGGTCTTGCTATAGACGAGAGCATGATTTCCCACAAATTGTGACGTAAAGCAGCCCTTCCTGCTCCCTAGTCACTGTAATAACTTATGTAATGTGCAAATTAAGTACAGGTTGTGCAGCCGACATTTCACCACAGAAACTTTCCAACGTAATCTGCAATCAGTTTATCAGCAAAACCATCTTGAAGACGAGAGTAGTATTTCTCTTGGATTAAAAGAGATGCATTCACAAGCCTGCTTGCTCACAGTGTAATAGGGCCCCAACACGTCACCAGACGTTTTGTTGCCTCGTTCCGAATCGCAGAATATGATGCTGCGTCTACCTTTAAATTTTATTTTGTGATGTAAATTGGAGGATTTACAAGTTATTGTACATTTTACTTTTATTGTGGTTTGAAGGGCACTGATTTTGTAACCTCAAAATATAAAAAAAACCATTGCATTTCCCCTTTTAAATATGTTTTTAAACTGTGCAGTTTAATGTTGAGGTGTTCCTGTTAATCACACAGAATATCCCAGCCTCCTAAATATGCAGTACTTGAAGATCACATACTGTAATTCATGCAATCACTTTGTTTGCACAGGATCATGGTCTATTGTTGGTAACCCAGTCACTATAAAAACTGTCTTAATTAATATTCAGTACATTCCTCAAGAAATTATTAATGATGCCGTCATTGCATTTTTGTTGGATTCAAAGATCCAGCACTCATTTTGCCATGTGATAATGTATCCATTTAAATAAGAATAGAAAGTTCCCTTGCCATTCTTAATGTTTTGCAGCCTCTCTTATTTCTGAAGGGGCGGTCATCTTATAGTTGACAGTTGTAAAACTTGCAACTTGGGAATAAATAACTCAAGGCTTTGTCAACACTGGTGTGACAGATCTTTTGGCGGAATCATTGAATCCCTAACACTAAAAAACTGTAAATCTTAAATAATAATATGGCTGTAGTTTAAAAAATATTGAAGAACTATTGTGGCAAGTGTACAAAATAGATAGATAAGACTTTATTGATCCAGAAGGGAAATTGATGTGTTACAGCAGTCCGGCCCAAGACAAGCAAAAAAACAGACATCGGAATAGACAAAAAATTATAATACGTACAGTAATACAGAGTAAATATAAAATAAATACATAGGTGTGTGCAAAATATGATCAGAGTCACTGTAAAAACAATAAAATATGTGCAAAATGTGCATAGGTATATACAGATTGAGTGTCCAAAAAAAGTACAGTGGAGCAACATGCTGTCCATAGACGAGCAAATGAAGGGCTAACAGTCCTAGTCTAGGGCAGCATTATACACGCTGACAGCCGCCGGGAGGAAAGACCTGCGGAAACGTTCCCTTGATCACCATACCTGGAGCAGTCTGTTGCTAAAAGTGCTCCGCTGCCCAATAACAGTCCCATCAAAATGTAATTAAAAAAGTTGTGATTTAGGGTTCTTCATAGCTTCCATTGTAAAGATTTTTGAATTTAATACAGACCTTTTTCTTAATTTCCCATGCATATCAGATTCATAAAGTGCATAAAAGCGTCAAGGTATAGGAAAAGTAATTTAATTTTTCAGCAATTTGTCTGGTCTGTACAGATATAGTTATGGGAAACATGAGTGCAGCTGTTTTGTGTCACCCAAAAGATACTACACAAATTGATGACACAAACTGACTGTGGACAGATGAAAATATCTGAATTAGGCAGAAAATGATAGACAGTAGGGTGTAGGATCTGCTTTGTGCCATTACTTTACGATTTCTCTGACTTTTTAAGGCTTAAGCACATCTTATACATTAAGAGACATGACAAGGTCACTGAAATAGAAAGCAATGGTATATTGTGGTCATTAATTTGCCAGCTGTAGAGGATATCTGTGTGTAATACTATTGGATTAAATGTAACATTTATGTTGTGAAAACAGATTTGTAATAGTTTTAGCCTGTACTAATTGTTACCTTTGGTTGGCATAAAAACAAGAATTTAAAGCAATTGCCTTGCTGCAATATGGGTTTAAAAATCTTCTGGTATAATATCACCAATCTCATTATGTCATTGTATTATGATATATAATCTCTAATCCATATCACTCTCTGTAAGAATAAACAAAGTATCACCCTATATACACATATCACATGGGCTCTTGTCCTGTGTAAAATCCATAAAATATTTAACATTACTTTACTCTAGCTTGTGGTCTACGATCGGAGAGCCACAGTTTTAACGCAGCATCTTCTTTTAAACCATCCTGAAGTGTGCTTCTTGAACCTTTTTAAAACCAATAAACTCTCCTTGTAGCGTTTAGTCTAAATTACATACTTTTATAATCCTCGCATTTGTGTTGTGTGTTCTTTTCACAGTGGAGTGTGAGCGTCTTAATTCTGGAATAACGCTGCCTTTAACTGGGATAAAGTAGGCGATGCAGCCTCCTCCTCGAACTGCACCTCCAGGGGCTGTTGGCCCTCCCCCAACTGGAGGGGTCCCCAATGCATTTCGAAGGACAAAGACTTACAAACCAGGGAATGCACCTGTGTCTGGGGCAGCTGCACCTATCCCTCCTGTGACCAACCCCTTTGCTTACGGCAGGCAGACCCCACAGACGATGCCTCTGGAAAACCATCCTGCACCCTTGAAAAGCAGCCCTCTTCCTATGCAAAATCAGCCTCCTTCAGGATTCTATCAGACGGCTCCAGTCCAGAATCAGCCCTTACCTTCACAGACAATGGAGAGTGCACAAGGATCTCAGTCTGTACCAACACTGCCATCCTTATCAGGCCCACCTGGGGTCAATGTGTTTACCCCAAACAGTAACGTGGCTCCGTCACCACTGCCAGGCCATTTCACCAACGTCCACAGCATTGCAGGCTCGACTCCTCCTGGAAAAGACCATGGGCCATTTAACTCCAGAGAACATTCACCTTATCATGCTCAAGGTGCCCCAGACAACAGCTTTGAAGGCCCTTCCTTTCCTGCAGCCCCCTTGCAGAATAGACCCCCATATGGTCAGGATTTGAATAAAGGGCCTGCCTCTTACAAGCCTACAGTTCCAAGTGCCATGCCCTTTCCACCTCAGAACATGCCACCATTGGCAACACAGTGGATGTCTGATCATGGTAGCCGCCCTCCTTCAGTTCATAATTATTTCCAGCCAAGTAGTGATCATTCATCTCCGTCAGTTAGTGCTCCCCCACCAGACTCATCCACGGCTAACATACCTCAACAGATACCACCTCAAAGTCAGGTCTACTCGGATCAATTAGGCCAGAGTAGCCAGCACAATGCCACTCCGTTTCCAAGCTCAGCAACCAGCACAGCACAGCACTTGCTTGAAAAAGCAGAGAGCAACAAACCACCTGCTCCAGAGCACTATAACCCTCAGTTTCCAACTCAAAGTTATTTCAGTCAGGATTTTGGATCACCTGATCCCTGGTTTAACCCACCTGCCGGAGAGCATTTCTATCATCAGATGGGCGGAATTGTAACTAATAATCTCCCCAACGCTGCAAATACCGAACAGGCACCTATTCCTGGGCAATCGGGAGAGCTACCAGCTGGTAATCCTGTTTCTTATGAATCAGATCCTGGCACCTTATCAATGTTTTTCAAAGGGAATGATGTTGAAAATGAAGAAATGCTTGTTAGCAAGGGTAAGACTGCCAATGGCATTTCTAATGCAGATTCATTTGCGCCGAGCCAGGGTGCATTCTTTAACCCCAATTTTCCAAATACGCAGCTGCAGTCCTCACAGTTGCAGACGGGTACCGATATTGCCCAAAGTGCCTTGGATGTGGCTGCTCATTCTAAGGCCCATGCATGTGGTGATGCTTCAGGCTCATATTTGAATGACAGTAGTTTTGCAAGGGATTCCCAGAAAACCATCGGGACACACTTTGACAATGTGGAAAACTTGGAATGTGTACCAAATCAGGAAGTGTTACCTAATGAACCACCTAATATCCCAGAAATTCCTCAAAATGTCAGTGATGTCACAGGACTTGGACAAGGTAGTGTTGCTTCTCAGTTGGGGGATAATTTTGAAGGGGGGCCTAACCTAGAGACTCCAGACTCTATTCCTCATCCTGTTCGATCTGAAAGTGTCTCATCAAGTTATAGTAACATAAGTCACAGCAGTGCATCTAGTTCCAGAAGGCCACAGGGAGTGGTAGGAACGTTTATACAGCAGGAGATTGCTAAACCCACTGAAGAAACTTCAGCTGGTTATTTTGAGCAGATTGATACGTCTCCTGCAGGAGATGTAATTGACCAGAATAAAATGTATCACACACAGCTTTCCCAGCCTCCAACACCCAGCCCCCCCAAACCAACTGGGATATTTCAAGCCAGTGCAAACAGTTCCTTTGAACCTGTCAGATCACATGGAGTGGGTGTCAAACCCATTGAGATTGACCAAGCCAGGATGGTCATGGAGAAAAGCAATGGAGCACAAAACAACGCACCACAGGGAGTGGTCATTTCAGATGCATCTCCTGGTAATCTTGAACAGCCACCGGACAACCTGGAAAACATATTTATTCCCTCACCCCGCAACCCATCAGTGGTACAGTCACATGTAGGGAGTCCTACTAATGTCATGCAGCCTATCGGCAAGCCCATGGCAGAGACTGCTCTTCCTGAACGGAGACCGTCTTCTAGAGCTCATGGTACACGAGTGAAGTGTGAGAGTCCTGCTACTACCCTGTGGGCCCAAAATGAAATGCCAGAGTTAGGAGCTAACATCTTGTTGGCTCCAGCTGCCCCTCCAGTACACGGATTAATCAAGCAGCCCAGTACAGAAGTTATTCAGCCACCTGAAGATGGCCCTTTGGAACATTCATTTCAGCAGCTGCAGCTGTCTTCACACCAAGCATCACCTTCACAGAAGCCAGAGACATCCTCCGAGAACCTTGAGAACCCTCCAAAGGCAAACGAGGGTGACCCATTAAATTCCCAGGCAAGTTTAGGTTATGCCAGCCTGCTAGTTGCTTCCCCCGCTGCTGAATCATTCCAGAATCAACCTATCTTGATTGCCCCACCAGCTCAAAGCTGCAGTGTGATTCCTCCAAATAATCCTCCACTCTCCTCATCTCATTCTGCTAATCAAATAAACCAGAATGACGCTTTACAAAATCTAGGAACAAATGACATGGCTTTACCTTTAAGCCAGAACCCTCTGACGTCTGGTACAAATCCTGTGCAATTAGCCCCCCCAATGAACATGTCCTTGGCTAATCATCCCCCAAATTCACATGCATCTTCAATGAATTCCCCTGGAATTATAAGTAGTCAACCTGGAAACTTGTCAGTTCAGCCACTGCATCACTCTCCACTCAATCTGGCACCAGAAAACAGGCAGAATATGAAACAAACACCAGAAAGCTCAGCTTCAGAGTCGACAAGTAAACCTCCAAATTCCACTATCTCCAGGACTGATTCACATGTAGGTCAAAAGCATTCGGCACCAGCTACCAGTTCCCAAGCGCAACCTCAGAGCATGCATCAGAATGCTACCAATTATGAACTCCTTGATTTTACCATGCACCATCCACAAATGACCCAAAATAATCAAACTTCTAATCAAAGCAGTTATCTTCCTCTGGTAGGCTCCCAGCAGCCTGTGCCATTAAAACAAGGCACACCAGTGAGTAATGCAACAGGGTTTTATCTGCAGGTAACCAAAGATGCACAGCAGACAGGAAAGGCTCAGCATGAACAGCAGCAGCTGTCAACAGCAGCTGTCCCTCCAATGCCAACGAACACCCAGCAGCCAGCTGATGACACTTCACAGAAGCCTGAGGCTCAGCCTGGGCTTCTGAGAAAAGAAGCTGCACTGCCAGCTCAGCCCACTCAGTCCCCTGCACCAAATAACGAGTATCCACAGCCTCAGCTCATCGGACAAGGCCAGCAAGCATCAGGGGCTCTGAATCCACCTATGGGATATGCTCCTGGCCTGGGAGGACCACAGCCACCATCCATGTACCCTCCTCAGCCATTGCCACCAAACACATCCCAGCAGCCTCCTCCTGATCTCCAGCGACCCCCATCATCACACACGCCCCAGCCAGGATATGGGCCTCCCTCTCAACCACCACAGCCGCCCTATGGGCCTTATTATGGTGGTGCCTATCCTGAGTATCCGGATGGAAGGCCTTACCCACCTTATCCTCCCCCAGCTGATCCCAGGGCTCACCAGCCTTATTACCAGGTACCATTTCTATCTTCCATAAATAACCAAGTTAGATCAGGATTGTTTAATAATAATAATCATAATCATAATCATAATAATAATTGCTTACACTTATATAGCGCTTACACTCCACTCAAAATGCTTTACAGGTAATGGGAATTCCCTCCACCTCCACCAATGTGCAGCATCCACCTGGATGATGTAGAAGGCATTTTCAGTTTTACTAGTGTTTATTTAATGTATATATAGTATACCAATCTATATAGTAATCCAATCTAGGATTGAACTCAGGACCCAAGAGTCCTGAGGCAACAGTGCTTCCACATTTACACTAATACTAATACTTGTATGCATGTGTAAATGTGGAAGCACTGTTCCTCATAACCCTTGGGTCCTGGGTTAAATCCTAGAATGGAGTGCTTTCTGTATGACGTGTTCTTGTTATAGCCAGATTTGCTTGTGTTTTCTTTGGCTGCCATGATTTCTGCCCACCTTACAAAGACATGCTAGCTGGGTTAACTGGACTTTCTGTATTGCCCTAGGGTACTTGTGTGCCCTGCTATGGCCTGGTCTCCTGTGCTTGGCGTCATGTTGCCATGATCCTTACAAATGAATAAGCAGCCTTCTGACATTAGATTGGCATTTTAAATACTACTATTAAGGGACTCTTGTGTTATTTATTACTTTTTCTTTTTTACATTTTTTGCTTTGTATTGCCATTAGTGTAGAAAATGGTGTCAACAGGACAATAACCCTTGATATTTAAGGGAATAAAATCCTTGGATTGCAATTAAATTGCAGTCTGTGTAAGATGTTTCTAGGAAGGTAAATTACTTATTGAATGGGCATGATGCAGCTACTATAGGCTCTTGTTTAGAGAGATTTGATGGATTGTGGTGAGTTGACTTTATTTCAGTTGTACAGGCTGAGCTCATGATTGGGACTTGAAAAAACAGCTCTTTGTGTCATAGCTTCACTGACTTACACTGATCTTTGAAATGAAGGAAGTTGTGAACGTTTCTGCCTAGGAGGACCCTTACAGAAGGTACGATCCACGGTATGGGAGATATGATAACTACAACCCGGCGTACAGGGAAGGAGAACGATACCAGTACCCTGAGCAGCCAGAGCGGCCCAGTTCTAGAGCTAGCCAGTACTCAGACAGGCCGTCCTCCAGGTTAGTGTGGTTTATTCTCAGTGAGAAGCGTTTTTTTTTTTAAATAGTATCTACCACCATTTTGTTAAAGTATTGAATTATACACATTATTATTATTACGATCTTGTGGTAATGAATGTAAAATGTTTTCGTACTTCAGGCATTCAGATGGTTATGCTCATAGGATAGTACACCCATCCGTAGAGAGGGGATCCTTTTGTTTCTTCTTTGGGCCTCTTTGTGCATGGATGACCTATTTCAAAGAAAGAATAAATGGGCCTGTCACTTTGAATTATGCTGCTCCAAATCCTACTATGCAGCACAGTACAGTTTGAAATGTGTGCTGTAGCAGAATTGTATGAGATGTCATGGTCACTTCAGTTTATTTGTGTTCGCTGAACTATCGTACTTTGTTACTTTGTTTTTTGCCTACTGCACTGGACAGGAGATTGGTTAGACTTTTGACTGTAGAAGTCTTGCTCTGAGGGACAGTGAGTTGTGCATATCCAAGAACACACAGCTCATTATGACAGCTTGTTGTCTTGAAAAAATACTTAACATTTTTGTAAAGATATTTTAACAGATTATGTACACAGGAAATGTGAACTTGCACATTTCCAACAACGTTTTTATATCTATAGATAAATTTAGGTGGAAACATGTAGGCTCGCTTTTGATGTAAAAATTCGAACCTTGATCCTGAAATTTGCAATCTGCGAGCCTTTAAAAGTGTTAAGAAAGCAGAGGGAATGACAAACCGTGTATTTACACAACATATGAATATATTCCTGTTAAGCTCACACTTTGTACAGAGCAATACAATACAAAGATTACCAGTTTGGAAATGATTTTTTTTCCCCCATTAGGCAAGGCTATGCTGAAGACTACTATCTGAAGGCTAGTCGAAGTGCCTATGATGAATATTATGCAGACTACTATAAAAAACAATATGACTATGGAGGTAAGACTCAAAGAAAACTGCCTTATGTTATTTTGGTGCTGTTGCTATGAAATTGCTAAAAAGTAACTAACTTCTCATTTAAATGTTTTATTAGATCGAAGTCGATGGGACCGTTATGATCCTGCCTCCTACGATTCCCGATACAGAGACTACTATGATCAGTCCTACTGGTACAACTATGATTCAGAGGCTTACAGGAGGAGAGATCCCTACTATAGCCAAGCTTATCTACAGAGGTAAAATGGATAAACATTTGCAATTCGTGGGTCATTCTCATCTTAACACACCTACAAACTGATAATACCGAATGAACTGATAATAGTCAAAAATAAAGTACCTAGTTTAAATAAGAACAATTAAATAACAGTGAGCTGTCAGGTTCACATGCTTCTCTTATTTTGATGGGTCCTGTGCTGTTGTATTGTTTCAGTGTTATTACTTTTGCCTAAAGTTTGGGATTTGTTTAAATGTAATTAATGAGAGTTTGGGAAAGCCTTGTCCATATTGTATAGGAGGGAACTTGCTTTGTGACAGTAAAAATGCACTTGTTAAAAAGATGCCCTGGAGCCACAGACGCAAACCTGCATGTCCTGTAAAGGGCAGCAGAGGTAGGCCATGATTGAATGTTTAATGGCTTGTTCTGTTTTCAGAAACAGAAGGGTAGGTGAAGTAGTTCAAGTAGGGAGCTGCATCAGCATGTGTGGGCTGCAAAGGAACAAGTAAAGGTTTATTCCATGCTGAAAAGAAACAACGTTTCGGCTGTGGAAACTGCTGACACCTGAAGAACACCACACCTTTTTTTACTGTGGCCCCTTTTCATCAAATTGAAAGAACTAAACTCCCGGAATGTGAAAGTTTTATAAAGTTAGAAGGTAAATTTATAGCTGCATAACAGAAATCGGTTTGCATAACCTCAGTAGTGATGCCAGTCGATTTGTGCCCGAATTCGTACGAATGCGCTAGCCCTGCTCAGATGCGCGAACCCTGACTCTTGAGTTATTCAGAGTGCCGTCCGTTTTGCTCAGGCCCGAGGGATACGACGACCGCTGGCGCTACGACCCCCGCTACGACGCCAGCTTCGACGACGAGTACGTGCGCCCCAGGGACGCCTACGGGGACGAGTACGACCGGCGCAGCGTTCACAGCGAGCAGTCGGCCCACAGCGTGCGCAGTTCCCGCAGCCAGCGCAGCAGCTTCAGCTCGCGGTCGCAGCAGGTACGCGCCATCCGCGCCCGGCTTCTCCCGTCCTCCGGGATAGGCTGCACAGATTCACGACGCAGATCCACAGCAAAAAGCAATCCCTGCTTTCCTTTTATTAAAGCCGTTCCTCATAATTTCTCTTCCCTTGCTTTCGTCATCAGGTAAGATATCTGATGGCTTATTCTGTTAGCAAAAACATAGTGTAGGTGAAGGTTCTTTCACGCAAAAAAAAACCCTGGAAAATATAAGCTTTGCTTTTTTTTTTGCTGTGGTTTTTTTTTGTTTGCTTACATTAAAAGGACTCTAATCTCAGAATCAGAAACGGTTATAAAGTCTGAATTTTTTTTCGCAGTGGTAGTTCTATAAATTTTTGTGTGCTTAGAGGGATTTTTGAAGTCTAATAATGAAAGAAAACAATGTTTGAGAGCCACTCCTTTGGTGCTTTAATATGTAGTCTGTGGGTTTTCTTTTTCAGAGTCAAGTCTACAGAAGCCAGCAGGACCTTGTTGGGGGTAGTTATGATCAGGCGGGCCAGCCTACCTCCCTGCAAGCTGACTACTCGTACCGCCAGTATCCCGACGCTGTGGATGGAAGCCAGGGATATCCGGATTATCAGTACTCAGCGGGATACCAGGTGGAAAGCGGATGGCCTGCTGTTGAACAAGGTATGACTAGGAATTCCCTTTATTCACTAGATGAGGAAAAATTGGGAGCGACTTGGATTTCTACAAACTAACTTAACCCATATAAAAACACTCACTTTGGTACTGAGTGCATAACTTAAGAAAGGTGACAAATGACTGGAGGGCATTCAGTCTGTCTTGCCATTTGTTTTGCTAAATAATCCTAAAATTTAGTACATTTACTTCAGGTAAGGAGTTTGGGCTTAGACACCACCTGCATGGATCACTTTGCAGTTGTCAGTGCTAAATTTCTTTTGTCTAGCATCAGCCTTGTATATAACAGGACTTCAAGCATCATGAATGATTGTATGGTGCTGAATATACCAGAAAAAGTGTAATTCAGGACCTAAGGACCAAAACAGCTGTTTTTATTCCTTGCTGATTGAGTAAGTCTCTATCTTCAGCACCTCCCAGACCTGTGACTCCGGAGAAGTACACAGTCCCACACATGTGCGCGAGGTTTGGGCCTGGAGGTCTGCTCATTAAAATTCTCCCCAACCTGCCTTCGGAGGGCCAGCCTGCTCTGGTGGAGATGCACAGCATGGAGGTATGACACTTGTGTATATATGCAGTTCTGGATTGACTTTATACCAACAGGGAGATGTAGTGAATAAACCACAGGTCGAGCAGGATCACCAATACAAGTACAAAGTATAAAATGTGAGTTTTACTGATCTCAATAGACTTCGGTTGAATTTTAAAACTTAATCCCGTGTGTGTGCTCATTATCTGCTACATCAGGGATGTCCAGTCCTGGTCCTGGAAGGACGCAGCGTCTACTGGTTTTCATTCCAGCTCGGGAATGAAATGTTAATGGCTTATCTGTGCCAATTTAACAGCTTCTCCAAGGTCTTCAGATGCTGCAGCTTGAACACCAGCCAGGACCCAGGACTGGACAGTCCTGTGTTATGTGCTCAGCATCCCCCATAGGTTGCCCATGGTTGTTTAATTGCTTTTTTAATTAATTGTTGTTTTATTTAGCTTTTGTCACATGCTGAGTTTAACCGTTTTCCCTTTGGAAAAAGAGAAGTGTTTCATCTAGTAGGTGGTTTAAAGTAACAAAGCTGAGATACAAAATGAATACAAACAATACATTAGAACAGGACTGTTTAAACTTTTAACCATGATGGTATGTGAGGTGTAATACAATAGCTTATCTATATGTTTCTCTCCTGTAGACTGTGCTCCAGGACTCACAAGAGCAAGAGGAGCTCAGATCCTTCCCAGGGCCTCTTGTAAAGTAAGTCTTCTTATAATACCACATTGACTTGCCATGTTCATTAATGAACTGAAGGACACAAACTTCAAAAATATTTCTCTTGCTGTATTGCAATACATATTTGTCATGCTTCTGACCGACATCTTTAAAACTGTCCACATGTGCCGATTTCTTTTTGTCTTGTAGAGAGGAAACGCATAAAGTTGACGTGATCAAGTTCGCTCAGAACAAAGCTATGGAGTGCCTGAGAAATGAGAGCCTGCTTGATAAGGACTCGGCATTCCTCATCTGGGAGTTCATTGTGTTGCTCTGTAGGCAGAATGGGGTTAGTGCTCAAAAATGACACAATCAGAGAAGAAGTTGTGTAAAAATATGTGATTAAGAGGCGTGTGCTGAAAAAAAATCTTTGGTGTCACAAATACTTTAGGTTGCAGAATGGGTCAGATGACAAGCATAGTGCAGTAACAAAGTAACAGTGTTGTGAGAAATGTTGGTGATCTCCATTGATTTTCTTTTGAAAATTTAAAAGAATAATACATAGATTCAACTTAGATATAGGATTCATGACATTAGCAAGCATCCCAACGTCTAGTATTTTTGAGCATCAGAATGCTTATTAAAAAAAATTAACTTAGGTTAAACAGATTTGAGAATCCCCACTGTGTGAATATATATTGCTTTCATGTGGTACATTAGGGTCCCCTTGAGAATATGAAATAAGAGCAGATTACAAACTGAATGCAGCAGTCCTGTGGTTTTTGATGCTGATACAAAATGGTTGCTGTTTCAGACTGTGGTAGGGACAGATATTGCCGATCTGCTGCTGCGAGAGCACAAGTCGGTGTGGCTGCCTGGGAAGTCTCCTAATGAGGCCAACCTGATTGACTTTAATAACGAGCCCCTGGAGCACGCCGAGGAGGAGCTGGGCTTGGGGCAGCTCTCTCTGCTTTCCGACACCTTCATGACCGTACCAGAGAACGCAGGCAAGGAGACGGAGAGATTCCGAGAGCTGCTTCTCTTTGGGCGGAAGAAGGCAAGTTTTATTTCATTTACTCCTCACTTCCTTTACAGCAGCACTTCATTTCTTTTTCCTCTGGCAACGCATCACCCACTTCTCAGGTATTCCTGGGCCTCTTGGGCTGCAGTCCTTGAAATGGGGGTATAATGGCAAACCTTTATTTGTGCTGAAGTTAGACCAGGCATGTTGTGGCAGTGTGAGAGATCTGAAAAGGAACAGGTTTGGAGGCTCATACCGTGCTGAAAAGTAAAAAGAATAAAAACACGTTTCAGCTGTGGTGCTTCCGACAGGTGTGTGGAAGAGAGAAGGAAAGAGCAGAGATTTTAAAAAAAGAGGCAGAATACATTTTCATTCAGAAAATGAAGGGATAGGTGGTTCACTTTTTACCTTTTACTTTTTACTCTAACCCATTATCACCTTTTTTGTGATGGTCACTTTTTTCTGCCATGCCCCAAATTGATTTCTTAAGCTACGCAGGAGAGTCCATTTTTGCTGCCTTGAAATATTAATATAATCATATGTACGAAGCAATCTTTTTTTGGTTTATGTGCATCTTCAACTCTGTGCCTGCATCTTTCTGCTTTGCTAAGTTAGTGATTTTGCCTAAATCTGTTCCTAATTAAATTTGACATGCTGTTTTTGGCAGGATGCATTGGAGTCTGCAATGAAGAATGGCTTATGGGGACATGCCCTGTTGTTAGCCAGTAAAATGGACAACAGAACACATGCCCGTGTTATGACTAGGTAAGGGCGATTCATTTGTATAATTGGTCATCTTATATTATAATTTCTTGATTTTTTTTTCTGGTTTCAAAGCTACAAATGGCAGCAATTTAGCAGTCTGTATTATTTGTTGTAATGAAGACTATTAAAACAAAGATTTGTTTTATTATTTGTGCCACTGTTTAATAAATGTACAAACAAATGAGTCAGGAAATTCCCTTGATGATAAATGGATAAAACTGCAATAAAATGGGCTTTCTTTTGGGCCTGTGTTTGTTGCCTTGTCCTTTATTAAAGGCTTATTCAGTCTATGGGACAAAAAATCGTTTGTTAAGTTTAGCTGAGATATGGAATCAAAATGTATCAGAAGGCAAGAAGATGAGCAAAAACATACAGAACAACCCTCATTGTTTTATTTTCTTAAATACAATCCTGTTTTTGGGATTTGTTTTAGTTAAGGTTGTTTTCAAAAATTCGATATACCATGTGGGTTATTATGTTGCACTTTTTTCTTCCTCCGCTCTGCAGGTTTGCAAACAGCCTCCCGATTAATGACCCTCTGCAGACAGTGTATCAGCTCATGTCGGGGAGAATGCCGGCTGCAGCCACCGTAAGTAAAGACAGAGGTTGTGAAGCTGGGAGAGGTAGCGATTGCACGAAGATAATAGGTGGAAATTTGTGCTGATTCTCTTATCACTCCAGGATTTATGATTCAGAATCTGATACAGCAGGGGTTCCCAACCCTTGTCCTGATAAGTAGGAGATCACCTGCTTGTCTTAATTCCAGCAAACTCTTGACTAGTTGCTTGATTGGAACTAACCAGCAATTAAATATCTTCAATTACATATGAAATGCAATAGTTCAAATTTAACCTCCAACATGTTTAGGACCTGGAAACAAAGGGTTTAGCTGAATTGTATTATGTCATGTAATGGTTCCATTATGTAAACTAAAAGCCCAGATGGACAATTAATTATGGTGTCTCAAACAATAACAGGTGTCTCAAACTTGGACGGACTAGTGTTTACAGTTCGAGTATTTAAACAGCCGTATACTTATAATTCTTCTAACCAGGTCTGTGAGGATTTATATGTAACTTAGCTTTAATGAAATATTGTCTTGTATGAACTACATATAGGATTTTTCTTAATATATCTGATTTTAGGAAATAATTAAATAATTTAATAGACTACTCAGATAAGGTGTATTCAAAACTGAGCTTGAGACACCAAAATTATGATCTTTAATGATGATAGCCTAGAGGTGAGTGACTTTGCATTGATAATGAAATCACTGTGGCTGTTGAAGTGATGTTTTTTAGCGATGTTCATGTCATTATAGAGCTGAAAGGCTCTGTGTCTGATCCGTACCTATGAGCTGTGTATCTGTGGCAGTGCTGTGGAGATGAGAAGTGGGGAGACTGGAGACCACACCTGGCTATGGTGCTGTCAAATCTCACCCACACCTTGGATCTGGATACCCGAACCATTGCTACTATGGGAGACACCCTTGGTGAGTCTGAATTAAACCGAATAATTCATTCCAGAAGCTTGGGTGCATTTTAACAGACATCTGTTTTTTTAAGAAATGTTTGATTGCAAAATACTGTTCTTTCTGACTGGTCTTTTATATCTTCCTAATTGCTGTCCTGTTTACTAGATTGTGTTAACCATTTAGAATTCCTGAATAGGTGCCACTCATGCATTTCCCTCATATCCTCATTGTGAGGTGAAGTGGAAAATGTAATTGAGGCTTATTCTAAGGCGCCGTTCACAAAAGTTGAACCATTAATGAAAGCAGTTAATAAAATGTTAAAAAGTTGAAGTGTTAGTCCCAAGCTTACTTTATACAGTGTCTGGCTTGAGATTTTTTTTTTATGTTTAGTGTATGCTAAATATTCTCCAATGAATTACTGTTAATTTTGCTTTCACAACCCCCCCCCCGAAGGTCACTTGTTTAAATAGATCTGTAGTTACAGGAGTATTAATTCTGTATACATTCCCATGTAATGATAAAAAAACTAAGTTTTTAATTAGTATTTTCTTTCTTTAATGTTGGTGTCTTAACATTAGTTCCTTTTGCCATTTCAGCGTCAAAAGGGCTGATAGATGCTGCTCATTTCTGTTACATAATGGCCCAGGTTGGGCTCGGCGTTTACACCAAGAAGTCTACTAAGATGGTTCTGATAGGAGCAAATCACAGGTAAGATATGAAGCAGCATTGTATAATTACAGAGGTCACAAATACTTTTTAACCTTACATTTCTGATTCTTTTTTTTCACTACTGTTTTACTCTTCCACCCCTCCCAGCTTGCCATTTTTCAGGTTTGCCTCCAATGAAGCCATCCAGAGAACAGAAGCGTATGAGTATGCGCAGTCTTTGGGCTCTCAGCCTTGCTATTTGCCAAACTTTCAGGTGTGTGCTTATTTCCCCCAATCCATCCCCGCTCCTGCTATTCAGCAGGTTTCACAGGCAACCCTGAAATGACCCTTCAGTTTCCTTTAAATACCAGTAGTCTCTTAATTGGAGAAAAACTTTTTAATTGGATAAATGTTTCATATCATTAAAAGACAGGTGATTTAGGATGACCTGTAAGGCTAATTGTACTGGGGCTGTTGTGCAACAGTGTGCTCAGACAGGAATTGATCAATTAGATAATCATCGCATCCGTAAAACTCAGGCAGTAAAGACATCTTGTCACGAGGAAAGGCTGAGATCTGTTTGAAGCTGCCATTAACTGATTCTGACAGAGATACTAAAAATGATGGTGCACAATTGACATGGCATCATCATATTTGATAGATGTGAGTAAGCTGGGGTGTTATCTCCTTGCTTTACAACAGCCTCTGTGGTCTGCTAGGTGCCTGTGAGATTGCAGTAGAATCTATGAGAGCTGCGTCTATTCTCCTGACAACACCTTAAAGCTGTGGTGACTTAAGCTTATGACATGGATGCAAGATCAGAACATGACAATGCATATTTCCAAGGGCATTCATGTCCTTCTCTCCCCTGAACTTAGGAAAGGTACACTGACATACAGAGTGATAAGGTCTAGAGATCAATAGTGGAAAAACATTTTCTTTATAATAGCCTTTTAAATAAATTAAGAATACAATGCTTTTTTTGTTACCTTCTCCAGGTCTTTAAGTTCATTTATGCCTGCCGTTTGGCTGAGGTGGGGCTGTCTGCACAGGCCTTCCATTATTGTGAGGTCATATCCAGAACTGTCCTCAGTCACCCATCCTACTACTCTCCCATGTTTGTGAGCCAGCTCATTCAGGTAAATGTAAACCTTGTATATAGGACACATTTGTCTCCTTTGAACATCCCCGATTGACCCTGACTTCTTTCTCTCTTTTTTGTTTTCAATCTAGATGTCTGCAAAAATGAGGTTCTTTGATCCTCAGCTAAAGGAGAAGCCTGAGCAGGAGCTGTTTATAGAGCCCGATTGGTTGGTTCAGTTGCGCCAATTGGATGGTCAAATAAAGGTATAGAAAAGAATCTTATTGAACTTTTGTTCCCTACAAATTCAGAAAATTAAAAATCATGAAGAGGGGTATTATATTCTACATGTATGCATAGGGAGATTGAGGTAATGATTTAGAATGAGTTCTGTTGCGGGTCTGAGAAAACAGATTTTCACTGTTTTTTTTGGCTGAACATTCACATTCAAGCTAATCAGAAAAACACATTTTCTCCTCCCATATGTTTGTCTTAAAAAAAAAAAAATCCTGATACAGGAACAAGGTATGAATTTCTGTGGTCCAAAGTGGGAGGCAGAGGGGATAGACATTTTACGGACTAGAATACAACTTCGAGTGGGATTTCACTAATTTTCTTCGTAATAGTTCAATTCTTAGCTTGTGCTTATACCGCAAGTGTCATATGACTGGTTGCATGTTTCAAAGGGCACAGTGTGGGAGAAAAAAGTCCTCTTACAGTTATAAGTTTCCATGACGCATCATTTGGTCCTCTCATGCTGGACTTTTTGTGTCCCAAGGCCAGACAAAGACCAATGTCTCACAGGGATTTCTGTGCCTTTGCACTTGGGCTGGTGAATACATTCCACAATCAATAAGGGAAATTGCTTTAAAACCTTTAACTTTAATCTTTAAATTTAGATTAGAGCTGTCTTTTTCAAGATTTAGGTTTATATTTATTTGTATTCTTTTGTCTATTGCCCGTTTTATACATTTAGAAAATAATGTAATTTTATGCTGTTTTGTAATATTGCGCTACGGAATGGTTAACTTGAATTTCCTGTGCCTTCCTAACAGGATGGTGCAATCATGTACAGCTTGGACAGAGCCACCCCCCAGCAATATGCATCTAGTACCCCCAGCTCTGAGTTCGACCAGCCCAGCCCTCCTGATGGCTTGGGAATGTCTCAGGATGTTAATGGCGCCGCTCCAGAGATCCCCCCCACAACATCTTTTATGCCAAATCCAGGATCACAAGTGCAGCTTGTGCCACCAGGTAGAGTTTCAGACCCCCTTTCCACAAAAGGACGATTTGCCAGTTTTTCTTGACTATTGGTAGACTTTAATTTTCACATTGCACACTTCTATAGGACCAGGGGTTCTGAAAAAATAAAATTACTCAGTCCTCATTGTGAGGATTTTGTTCTATGCTAGCATGAAACTAGCATGAAAATATTCCTTATTCCAGGAGTGTAGTGAATACCTTGCATGGATATTATAATTGTTAGTTTATTGGATATTATATGGATACCACAATCTATTAGACATTTAAAGCATGCTGCCATCCTGTATCAGCTGATGAGCACAGCTAGGCAGAAATTTAAAGTTTAAGTTTATTGTCATATGTACCTGAGTACAATGAAATGCTTACTTGTGTGTTTTCCTCATGTGAAACGTGATATAATAGATGGTACAACAAATGACTTTACAAATTGTTGGCGACAGGAACATGGTAGCAACTATAACTTTAAGCAGCATTCAGATAGCAGCAGTGTGCAAAACTCATATAGTAGCAGTATTTGAGTTCAGGGTAAAAACAGAGGTGTGAGTGGTGGCAGGCAGATTTAAGAGGTGGAGTTTAGGAGTGTTATAGTTGTGTGGTAGAAGCTTTCTTTGAACGTAGAGGCCCAAGCTTTTATACTCCTAAACCTTCTGCTAGATTCTTTTCAGCTTCGATTGAATGGAAATTCTGAATGTTGTCAGGTCTTCCGTTACTTAGTGCTTATTTTCGTTTCACAGCGCCTCCAACTATCCTTGATGGCCCAATGCCTTCCATAATGCCACCTTCAGCTGAAGGGGGTGTCCAGTTCTACCCAGTGCCACCTGTTCCCCTGTGCCCAGTGCCCGGGCCTGTCCCTCCCTCGCAGGGCCCAGGGTTTCCACCTCCAACACCTGGGTATGGGGTCCCTAACCAGCAGGAGCAGCATGAGATGTACCCAGGACAGCATATGCCACTACAAATGCCCCCATCAGAGACATTACCCACTGTACCAGAGCGACAGCAGAATCACCAACCAGGTCAGCTCTCAGGTCCCAAGATGGGAATAAAATTGATACTGGTTTGTGTTTGCTGTTATTCTTGAGTGCTGAGGTTCAAGAAATGAAAAGCTCTGAGGATAAGACTGTATTTCTCTGAGGAAATATCCATCTCTATACCGTTAAGAATATTATTCATCCTTTTATCTGATTTGCCAGGGAAATCTTGGTCCTTATAAGCAATGAATCCTATGTCAATGTGAAGCTGTTGTAGAAGTCTTGGAAGCTGATATTGCAGCATTGTTAATGTATAAAATTAGTTACCACAGATCAACAGTCTTTCTATTAACGTTTAATTTGTTCATATAACAGAAGATTATCCATCCAGAACTCCCATCTCCAAAAAAAAAACAGTATTAAAATGAGAATTCATAAAACTCAGTGTCCACCTGTCAGCAGGCTCCTTAGGTATATTCTCATACGCGTCGCGGTGAATCAGTTGCAGGGCGAATTATGGTATGGTACTCAATGGTAGCCAGCCACATCACAATCATATATCATTCAAACACCAGGTACCATGGTAACTACATTGACAGGAGTCTTGTACCACCTGGAGGCAGTCACTCATCACTTCCACCTCAGGTGCTTCAACCTCCTGTAGAATTAGTTACCATGGTAAATCACACTTAAATGACAGGTGATCAAGATGTGGTTGGCAGCGGTGTAAATACTAGTTCACCCTGCTGCTTTCACATGGCATGAATCATGATGTATACAACATGACTTTCTAATTCATAAAGTACCCAGAGAATATAATTAACACGGTACTTCCAGTTCCTTTCTCAGGAGTTCGGACTTAGTTACAGTTTTCTTGCTCTCCAATTGTGCTTGATGTTACATTGTTTAATGTTATCGTATGACCATTACCAGTGTAAATGCCCCTGTAAAATAGAGAACCATAGCTGAAGGTAATTTAATCAGTTATATAATGAGTGGATCCTCAGATCATGTAAGGTTTTTTAACTGTGACTTATGAACATTTTAGTCTTGACACTTGGTTTGATGGTCAACTAAAATGAAATATCATGCCATCAGTACCTGAAACAAATTTATTTTTTAATTTAAAAAAATAGACATCCACTTGAATTCCCAGCCATCCTCTCCATCCAGAAGTACATTCACTCAAGGACCAATGGATTTCTATGACCACATGGCTATTATGGTAAGTAAATGTGTAATTGTTTACTTTGAGACTCACAAGGATAAGCAGTTTGGGAATGTTACCTTGCTGTTGATATCTGTTGTATGTAATGTGTGAGCTTATGGTCTTCAGCTGATTTGCCTTTCCTAATCAAATTGTGAGATACCCAACAGCTGTAGTTAATCGCTTTATTTTAAAAAATGTGGAATGGATGGTTTGAATGTTCTGCTTCGAATTTGTCATTTACTAGCAGTTTGTGCGACTTTATATCTAACCAGGGGCCGGGAAGGAGATCTCGATCTACTTCACAGTCTTCAATGCACATGGTATGACCTAATCCAGCTGCCTTTTTTAACCACTTGATTGTTTTTTCCAGTGACTGTTCCACCTGTTTTTCCCATTCCTCTCTGTCTGCCAGCACATCTCTCTTTAAGAAGCAACTGTTTTCCTCTGACATTGATGAATTAGATAAACACAATAAATTCAGATGATCAAAATTGTAGTAAATCCCTTGGATGGCTCACAATTTAACATGCTTTTCTCTCATGCCTGCAGTAACTGTTCTTTATTAAAATAAGCATCGATCAGTTTCATATGGCCAGCTCATGCTTTTCCTGCATTTTTCTTTATTTTTCTGTGACTCTTTAATTGCTGTTACTGTTGTCTAACATTTTGTTTGCAATCTACAATAAATCTGTTTTGTTTAATGTAACACCATCTAATGATGTATTTTTAACTTTTAAACCCGTCTGCTCCCAGGGTTATGGAAGGAGGTCCCGCACCACCTCGGAGTCCTCCAGTAACTCAGTGGGGCGCGACCGGAGCAATTCGGCCGCGAAGCAGCCCTCCCCTCCCCCTCCATCCATCCCAGAGCAACCAGTGAGCAAACCAGAAGACACCAAAAAGGACTCGCCCAAAAAGGTCTGTTGAAACAGCAGGTCTCATCCAAAGAACATTTTAGTAGGTTGCTTTAGACCAGACACTTTTCCTAGTAGGTCCTATGGATTCTGCATGTTTAGTCTATATCAATTACTTTGTCATACATGGATCTTGGTTTCATTGTACGAATTATCACAATTTACCTGTTTTTTTTAGAGGCATATTATAGAGGCATGTGGTTCTTCAGTTGTCTCTGACCTTCGTTGGTGCAGCCTTTTAACTTCAGTGAAAGGGCAGTGAATTCTTGTCAGTCTTTTTCGTCTAGTTAAGTCATTACAGTGTGAAATGGAAACAAAATGTAAGTGAAAAGCTTTTATGGAGTCCTTTGTGGTTTCCATATGTATGAACATGGAGTGACATGCAAAATGTTGATGATAATGTTGGGTGCATTACGTCACTAATCTACCCTTGTTTACACAGGGAGGAGGAGCAGGAGGGTGGCTGAACTGGCTGTACCGCAAGAGGAATGAGGCTTACCTACCAGATGACAAGAACAAGTCGGTAATGAATTAGAGTGGGGTTTTTCTGCACTGGACCAATATAAAGTCCTGGAACGGTCATTCTCCTTGGATAAGAAATGGCTAAACTTGCCATGACTAATTTTACTTTATCAGGATGCATCTTGGCATATGATATATTGGTTTCATTTTGAATGTTTACTAAAAGTTCAGTTTATCCATGCCATGGTAGACACTTACTTTTCTTACCTATTTTTTGTCTTGCTTCAGATTGTATGGGATGAGAATAAAAAACGATGGGTTAATCTTGACGAACCAGAAGAGGAGGTATAGTAATATTTATCTGTCTTTTCTGTTCATTGGTTCTGTTTTTCTTATAATTTAGCCTCCTTTTTGTTTGTAGATACTTGAGTTCAGACAAAGTTAGGTTCTTAGTTACATCCATATGACTTCCAGGTTTAAGAATCATGACACATTTATTGTCCTAATGTTACAAATGGAATTCTTTTAAACTCCCGCGGGTATATATGGAAGTCAAAACAATGCTGTTTGCAAAAAAAAAAAGACTTTTTGCAATAAGGAAATGTACATTTTTTTTCCCACAGCAGATGCTGTTTTGCAAAAGTAGGATTGAAATGAGTCACTATTTCCTTTTTTTACTCTTTGTTAGAAAACTTTATAATTGAGAAAGCCGAGGACTTTGAAATGATCTAAAATTGTTAATATTTTTGTTTTACCAGAGCAAACCTCCTCCCCCTCCTCCCACAAGCTTTCCAAAATTGACCCCTCAGCAGAGGCCTGGAGCGACTGCTGGCCCACCCAGTGGGGCCCCCCCAGTCAATATTTTCTCAAGAAAAGCTGGTGAGTTTAGATCTGTTCAGAGTACTTTAAGTCATCGTGTTGTTTCAAATTCAAATCCTTTCAATTAAGTGGATCTTCAAAATGCAGGAATCCATCTTTTAACCTGGTTGACTGAGGGTCTCTGTACATTAGGCTAAAACCAGTCTCTCCTTTTAATAAGCTTGAGAACTAATGATTCTTTAAAACTTACATAGCACTTTTTCGAACACTCCTCTTAAAGTGATTTACAGGTAATAGGGACTCCCCACCACCACCAGGTGGTGCAGCCCCACCTGGATGATGTGACGGCAGCCAAAGTGCACCAGAACGCTCACCACACACCAGCTCTCAGTGGGGAGGAGAACAGGGTGATGAAACCAGTTCATAGATGAGATTATTAGGAGGCCAAGATTGGTAAAAGCCAGGGGGAAATTTGGCCAGGACACAAAGGTTAACATCCCTACTTTGTTTGAGAAATGCCCTGGGATTTTTAATGACCACAGGGTTAAGATGTTGGGAAAAGAGAAGTTTAGCGATATGTGGAAACTCTTTTGAAATATCCCTAAGATGTGCAGAGTTTGTGAAAATAGCCGACTTAACTGAGTTGAAAGTGGCTTCTGAGAAAAGCAATGCTTCTGTTTGTCTTCCAGGAACCAGGAGCCGGTATGTTGACGTTCTGAATCCCGGAGGGCCCAAGCCCAGTCCCATCCCTGCAGATCTGTTTGCACCTTTGGCTCCAATGCCCATTCCCACTAACCTGTTTATACCAAGTTCAGGTCTGTACCTATTCAACAAAGAAAATTAAAACTGTGTTGTGTTCACATGATCTGTTGAATCCTGTAATACCTTATTGCTAATAAGGTAGATCATTAGGTTTCGTCTGTTAGAGGGAAGGGGAGTGAATGGTGGTTTTCATCCTCATTTTGTGTTCAAGCCAGACTTCTTATTCCTTCGTCCTCTACATACACAAGGGCAGCAGTGTGGAACTGCGCTCAGGGTTCTGAACCTGTAACTGGAAGGTTGGGGGTTCAAATCCCAGGTGAGACACTGCTGTTGTACTCTTGAGAAAGATGTTTTGCTTAAATTATGCCAGTAAAATACGCAGCTGTATAAATCCGTGCACATGTAAATCATTTTGGATAAAACCGTCTGCCAAATTATTATACTGAAAGGGAATAAGAAAAGGTTTCTTTCATGCTGAAAAAAAGACACAAAGTGTCACACCTGAAGAAGGCTCCACAGCCAAACCGTCTCTTTTTTTCAGCATGGATTAAACCTTTACTTTTTCCTTTGCAGTCTGCTCATGCTAATGCAGCTGCCTATTTGAACTCAAATAATATACTGTATACCCAAAACATAAGTAGGTACAATTGCTGTTCTGTTATTATAATAGAAAATCTGGATATTTATCAAGCAACGTATGTATTTAATATCACTTGAAATTTTTTTTTTCAGCATCTGCAGACAGTCAGCAGCCTATGGAAGGCAGTGTACCAGAGACGGAGCAGAATACAGGGCAGACCATCTCGGATACAAGCTCCCAGCCTCAGGTATGACCCAGAGTGTGTGAGTACATCATCAAAGCTGCTTCCAGGTCCATTGCCAATTCTTAAAGGTCTTATAGAGGGGAACTTTTAAGTAAGAACATTAGAAGGGTTGCCCACTAGAGGAGGCGAGGCTATTTGATCTATGTAGATAGTATAGTTAATTAATTGATAGGAAAAGTTCATCCAGGCATTTTGTGAAGGATCCCTGATAATCTTATTAATTTTTATTTTAACAAACAAGTTTCCATGTTCTGTGATGTTCTGCAGGAGTAAGCGAAGCCTAGCCACAGCTTCTAACAATTGTTCAGCAATTCCACCACTAACACATGCATTTTCCTGTTCTTGATTTTAGTCTAGTTCTACACATTTCTTTAGAAGCACCTAAAGTCGATTGGCTTATTTCATATACTTTCATTGGCTTGCTTTTTTGTAAGATTTTCTTGAACCGTATAAAATTCAAAAGTTGATAAGTTCCACTTGTAACTAGAATTGGAAAGGGAAGAGAAGAGTAGAGGAAACAGATGACTAAGTGATTGCATTTAGCGAGTATTGTGTAATGGTATAAACAACATGTTGGGCAAGAGCTTGCAAGGATTGTTTTAGCTGTCATTTAAATTGCATTGGACATTTTGGTATACATGTGTCAGAAAGACCTATTCAAGTAAGAGATTATTAACAGTTTCTAGTTTCTAGTCAAGATCTGTTCCATCTGGGAGAAAAGTGGCTTTTGATGAGTAAAAGTTGCACTACTGCAGTGGTTCTGAGGTAAAATTGGGTCTTTGTCAGTTGGAGGTCTTCTCAGCCTTACTGAAGACTGTGTCTTGGTAGGTGCCAGCAAACTTCTAGTGACAGACATGTTGTTCTTCCAATCAGAGCACACTCTCCTTAAAGACATTTTGGAGCTTGCACTATGTCCAAAGGTGAAAAGCTCTGAAAGCTGAGTGTGTTTGCAAGTCCTCATTTTCCATGTACAATACAGGATTGGTAGAGCTGTAAGCCGATTTGTATCATTGATAATCCCACATTTGTTCAATAAGTAATATGAGGGGATTCCCCAAAAAAGCATTGGCAATATCCTTTGCTCTTTAGAACATAAGAGTTCTTTAGAGTGATGGATTTAGTAAGGCTAAATGTGTTTTGAAAGTGACAAATTCTAGTTGCCACTTATTTTTGTTTTTCCTACAGTTTTATAACCCGGGATTGTATACTCCCAGCACAGAAGGAACGTCAAATACAGACGCAACACAGGCAGGGGAGGTAGGAATAACCGCTGGCATTGCAGACAAGTCTTTTTACCCACTCACCCCCCCCCATTTCCTCACCATAACAGGGTCTAATTCTGACAGGCGTTTCCCAGCAAAAGGTTTCAAAAATAGATGCATTCCAGTAACTTCATTTGCATGAGACATTTAACCTTTGTCACACTATTGGTGTGTCAGGAGTTTTTTAAATTGTTTATTAATGTTGATTGATGTTGCTGTAAATTAGAACTGTAAATCAACTGTGATTGCAGAACATATCGATAAAATCTGCTTAGAGGCCAAAAATGCTTGGTGTGCGTGAGAATGTATCTGGGAGTACTATGATAATTAACTTAAACTAATAATGGGAGCATGGTAAAAGTTTAAGTGCCAGGTCTAAAAAAATAGAAATGAAATAATTTCTATAATTTTATTTGAATTAGAAAAAAAATAAAAAACTGTGTAATATTAACACAATTAAAAACGAATAATGTGAATGGTGTCATGCTTTGTGGTTTTTACTAAACCACAATTATTCTTATTGCTCTCCTGGCATTTAAAAATGCTGAATTGAAATTCTGCATTTGTGGAAAATTTTTTCTCAATACTAGAGGCTTTTGGCCGTGACATGCATGTGGAATTCTTTAGGTTCATCTCGTTTGTATGTTTGTTTTGCTGTTTTGTAGCTCTCGCGTTCTAGCTCAATGAGTTCTTTATCTCGTGAAGTGAGCCAGCATTTAAACCAGGTACCTATAGCTGGCATTTCGCTGTTGCACGCTTATTTTGCACATACTCGTGTCACAGAGTCCGCAGCCTCTGCCTTTAGCATTGCATTAGCTGATTTTCTTCAGTGACAATAAGAACCAGCCACCCTTCATTGAATTATTTTAGTCAAGTTTGACTGAAAGACAGAATGGCACAGCCTGTGTTTCATTACCAGCGAGAAGAACTGCTCTTTCTCGCTTAGAATGTAAACTTAGAACATTCTGCATTTTTATAAACTTATATTTTGCGGTTGTATTCATATTGATTTGGTAGTCCTATAATTAGTATAGTGGACCAAGTTAGTCTAATTTTGTAAACCAGATGCTTGTTTTTTTGGACATCAGCACGATGCAATCTTGCAGCGCCTTTTCTTCTTGTTGTATGTCATGCACTTTGCCAGTTTGCAGTTGGAGTTATCCCAATGCTGAAGGCAAAGAGCTGTCGCTGTTCCTTGGTGTGAATGCAGCACTGTTTGTAAGACCGAGCCGCTGTGCTTCCAATAACCATTTAACCCTACCCCTGCTCTGCATGCTTTGCCATTAACGAGTATCAACTGGCTCAGAAGGAGAGACAAAAACACTTTCCATAAACAGATGTTCATCGTTTGTCATCATTACGATAGAATTGGTTTACAGTAACAAAAGAAAAGTTTAATGCAATGTGCTGAAAAAAAGTTTAATCTCACTTCTGGGAAGAGTCAAGAACACCTGTTTTCATCGCCTGCAAATGAGGTGAGGTCACCTGTGTCACTAACACTGCTCTTCATTTATTCCATGGATAAGAAAAAGGTTCAAATCAAAAGTGGAAATGTATCTGTCTGCTGTTCAGTCTTGGGCTTTAACTAGTCAAGCGTAACAGCTTTTGTTCTGTACTGCTACCATTTATAAAATGTTATTGATCTATTTAACTTAAATTTCTTAACTAGGAACTTCTGTACTGACTTAGATACTTTAAACACCCATGGAATAAATCATGTTTTTCCAAAAAGATTTCCTGGCAGCCTAGTTAACTCATCCTATCTCTTGTAGGCCCCTAATCAACCACATGTTCAAGAGGGTCCGATAGCTGGAGGTGTGGCTTTCTATAACCCCTCTCAGTTTGCACAGGTAAGCAACAGTTCTATGGCTAATGACAGGAGCACTTTGCATCCAGTTGTCATCTGGCTGCTATGTAGCCTAGCCTAGACATGTCATCTGTAATGTTCAGGAATTGGAACTGATTCTACAACTCACAAGGAAACTTTTAGCTCTGTTGGTTTACATACCTTGTTACACTTCTACAGTTTTTTTCATTGACCTCATTTCAAATTGGCCACCAGATTGGTGGATAATTTTTTAACATTATAGCACTCACAAATCTTTATTGTAACCCTAACTCAGAAATAGTTACCTGAAAATGGTGTTTTTTGAAGTAAAATGCTAGCAGAATCAAGCTGGAGTTAAAGTCTGGTACGTAGCTTATTTCAAAGTTATTTGACAAGTATCTCCAACAGATTACTTTTTTATGTCTGTTATAGCTTTGCAAAAGTTCAAAAGTTTTTGAGGTGCTCATAAAGTTTTCTTTGTACAGTCCCAATCAGATACACTGGCACTTAATTCCACTCAGTGCTTGCCATGAAGAATCGTTGTTTGGTACATTTGGAGAAGGCGTTGATATATAAACATTGATTATTATACTAAATGTGGAAGTGAGGACAGGTGTTTCAGTCCAGGTTGAGGGGGTCTAAAACCAAACCACCCATGTTGTTGATTTTTTTTTTCCTGAGATACAATACTTGGACAAGATCCTTCTAGGAACCACATGTGTATGGAGAGCCAGAGGGCTGGTTCTCATTTGTATACTTCTGTATTTTCTTAAAGGAAGAGGGTCACACATTTTATCTATGTGCACTTCAGCTCAGTCCAGTGACCGGAATCTGATGTTTATTTTTTTAATCTGCTTCTTTCGTAGCCAACTGCACCTTCGGGAGGAGCGAGGACGGGGAAGTTCGGCCAGAGGAAGTACCCAGTACTGAAGTAGAGCCCAGTCCCACCAAATGAAAAACATACGTAGTGCTACAGGCAGGCAATAAGGCATCGTGACATTCATTCCTGCTATGTAATTAGGGAAACTCAAAAGTATACAACCATTTTTCACTTCACCACCAGTTGTCCAGATTCACTCTGTATTGCATTAGCAGTAGTCATATCACATCTCTTAATTTATTTTTAGCATTCAGAATTCATGGAAAATGTTCATGCTGGTATTTAGAAATATCCCTGCTTTCATGAAGTGTGCTGTGCTGGCCCATTTGGGGGTGGCAGCTCTGAGTAGGGCTAAAGAGAATGATGTGAGTCTCTGTGAATTTTCCGTCATGACTCTTAGGCTAGTGACTTCTTCCAGGCTGGAAAGGTTTTATTAGATCATCAGATGCCGTGTTTGTTGAAACACATAAGCTTGCTGTTTGAAGAAATTGAAGGTGCCTTTTTTTTTAGCAGTCGTGCCATTGTAGGCTAACCATTGAACTTAACTGCTCATCTGGGTATTTAATACGGCCTATTATTTAGACACCAGGTGTGAATTGATAAGGAACAAATTTAAGATTGGCAAAAACTGCTGTACTAAAGGAGACCTTTCCTTCAACAAGCAGTGGAGATTCTGCCTACTGTGGTGCAGTCTAAGCTCTATTTGAAAAACCCAACAGCCCGAATGTAGCCCACTTTTATTGGGAGTATTATTTATTTTTGGTGTTGATTCCTCCACTTTCCTAATCCATGATGCTCAACAGTCCAAGATTTGAGAAACATTGATTTCGATGATTTTTAGTGTGAATATTACATAGTTGGGAACTAAAATTCATTCTGTTATTGTGAAAGGAAGCTTAATATATGTATTTCAGTATTTAATTCAGAATCACATTGAGAAAATAAAAATATTTATTGTGAATGTCACTGTTCCTTATTGATCTGCTCAATAACAGGCAGTATGAAAGACAATGAAGAAACAGAAATGAAGATCTTACGTTTGGTGGTCGTAGTGAAGACCTCAGTCTACAGAATAATTTGGTGTTTTTTCTCACCATAATAGATTGAGGATCAAAAGGCATTTTAATGTAAGAGCTTTTTATTTTTAGCCATTGAAAAATTAAAATTGAACCTTGTTAACACAAGTTTGAACAACACAGGAGCTCTGTCTTGTATCCTTTCAAAACAGATAAATGGATACTATAAGTCCCTATTTCAAACCCAAGTGCTGAAACTGTGACTAGAATGAAATCTTGTGAATAAAACCTGTTTAAAAACATAAGGCCTGCTTTTATTAATCCAATATATAGTTTCTTTGAGAATCTGCTGTAAGTAAAAAAATGCAGTTAAACAGTTAAATAATATAGGTATCTAATGGAGAATGAACAGTGTGATTTTCTTTAAGTGCAATATTATATCAGCTTTCTGTCAAGGAGTTGTGATTAAATATTTTTAGGAGGGGATACAGCATGGCAGCAGATTGAACAAACTGTATTGGTGTTTACCACTTAAGGAGTGTTTGGAATGTTATTTAACTTTTAGCCCTACACATATGCTATGATTAACCAAGGTCTTAATTAAAATAACTTTTACCATGATTAAAAGTAATAAAAGGCCCTACAAAATACTGTTTAGAGAGCTGACATCAAAACTTGACATTGAGAAACCATTTTTCACTGTCAGAAGTCTTTCCAAATATTTGTATATCTGATTTAGATTGTATTTATGGCCTGTAGTCAGTGTGCTAAACAATTAACTTGTTTCTAATTTAACCTCATCTCACAGTTTAAAACCTATAGATAGTCCACAGTTTGGAGGTCATTATGACCATTGTTTATAACAAGTGTTCAGGCATCTGAAAGGATGGTTTCAGGATTATTGAGGGGAAAAAAGACTGATTTTGCTCTGACCTCAGTCTCTCCATCTTTGTGATTTTTTTTCTCTCCTGTCTTTCTTAATGTATCCCGGCCCTTGCTTTGATGTAGTTCCTGAAGCTGTATTTCCATGTAGACTGCTGAATACTTTTAATTCAGAAGGCTTCCTTCATTGAAAGGGAGCTCTTATTTTTCCTAAAGGTGTTAGAATTGACACTGTAAGATTCTTAACAAAAAAAATAAAAATATTTTGCGCTCTGGAGCACTTTGAAATGTGTGTGATTGTTTTATGATTCCACATACCCAATTTCCCCTTAATCTGTTCCAGATTAACATATCAACACTTGTGTCCAGTGAAACATTTTAAACAGTTTCTAAATTGTTAAATACAGAGTGTCATTCAAGTACTCAAAAGGTCTGAGCTCTGGGTTCATCCTTCTGTATTCAACCAATGAACATTTTTTTATTATATCAAATTTACAGATTTATTGATAAAAATTTAAATGGCAAAACATTTAACACTAATATCATTTGAAAAGTTCAATATTTCTCATCTTTCAACTAATGTGTTGCATTTATTTAGCGTTTTTCATCCTAAAGTTCTTTACATATAGGAGGAGACCCACTTAAATCACAGCTGACTTCCGGCACAAACCTGGGTGTCACACAGGAGCCATTCCGTGCCTCCAGTCCCACTGCACAATAGATCAGGCAGGAGAGTGAGAAGATGCTTTACCAGTTGAATTACGGGGGCACTTTAAAGAAGAATGGTGGGGGAAAAAAGGTATTCCTTTCATATAGTGGGGATACCATACCGTAGATTATAGATATGCAAAAATAAACTGTAGCTAGACCAACAGTGAATATCAGCCCTCATAAATCCTCAAACATCCATCTAAGTGAAATCTATTAAGACGAGGAAATCTCACATACCTTTTAATAACGCGAAATGTTATTCTTATACTAGCTACCAAGTTTTAGAAGTGTTAAAATACAGTGGGCTTTAAATAGAGTTGTTAACCTGGTCTTGTACATGCATTTCTCAATTAGAGATAGCAAAGACTTTTGTTATCGGTAGTTCACAAATTTTTTGCCAGCAGAAATCGAAGATACCCTCAAGAAATCGAAGATACACAAGCAAATAAGTATAGAAACGGCTTGTTGTGCGAGGGGGAACTTTCTGTACGTCCTCCACGTGGAACGAGGCGCTGTGGGATCCGTACCCACCGGATGTAGCCGGAAAAATCGCCCTTGCTCGTTTGCCTCACTTGTTGGTAACAAAGCGGTGCTGTTACTAAGGAAGCGTGCGCGGATGAATTTGCCATAGTGTTGGGAGCCAACCTAAGGTATTTTATGTTTATTGAACGAATTAGGTATGCGTTGTATTACACTTAAATTGAATGGATGAGAAGACGAAACATGGAATCTGAATTATAAGATTTTGAAAACAACGATAAATTTTGTTTGGGTTAATAGTTCGATGTTTTCGTTACTATGTCAGTTTTGTTCGCGTAAGTCGTTTACTTAGAAATCTTCAATACAATTTTATTAGATAAGAAAATGTGCATGTACACAATGTTTTCAATACATCTTTACTAAAACCCCTAAAGTGGCAACGTTATTATTAAGCTACATAACAGCAGTTGTGGGATGCTTGTATCTTTTTGTTGCATTGTTAGTCCAAGCTTAGCAATAGTATTTAAAGGCAGCAGAATTCATTTTTGAATATTGGTAACAGTTCTTAATTTTTCAGATTGTAATTATGTTTATATCTACAGCTAACAACACTGACGATTTTATGTTTTACTATGAATAGTCTTTATTGTGCCTAACATTGACGCAGACTTTGCTAGTACCCTGCCTTTCAATGTCAGTGGTCTTATTCGTAGAGCAAAAGTTTAGTGTTTAGTTGCCTTAGCGGGACCTGTTCAGCAGTTATCGGTGTAAGAAAGCATAACGGGCAGGGTGCAGGAGTACCTGTATAACATCAGAAGAAAGTGTTCTCTTCAGTCAATGCATGCTGTAATGAACATTAAGAAAGTATTGGATTTGTGGCTTTAAGATGTTTTTTACAGTGGTAATATCAGCTATTATCTCCTGCCTATGCAGAAGAAAATGCAATTGGTTTTGTATTAAATAGGCAGAAACTCTTTTGTCATTTCTTTGAAATACATATCACTGTCACTAATGAAGTGAGGTAAGATTATACCTATAGCAACACTTTGTTTAGGAAACAAGGAAGTGTGCATGCTTTCAGCATGACTTAGAGTACTAGTAAGCTCATTGTGGATCAATATGTGCTGAACTTAGTTCTTTCAGTTTATAGGAGTTTTTGAAATTAGAAACAATGGTAAATGGATAAATGTTTTTGATTTTTTTCAACAGGTGTTGCTTTTGATCTTTCTGTTTAAAAATCTCTGCATATCGCTGAAACTAGGAGTGCCACCAGCAGATGCTTAAAACAATTGAAACTATCATCACAAGTTGCATTCACGTTCACCAACGCCATTTAGTAAAAGTTCTTAATAATTAACGCTCGAGTGTAAATTATTCAGAACCTTTCTCAAGTGACTTCGCAGTCAGGTATCCATTCAAACATTCAAATTTCTCTTTAAAGAAAGTAGTAGCAATATTCCACAATGTTACATTTTCCCAGTAAGGCCACAAAAATGTCTCAGGAACTCCAGGACTGAGTTACCAATAACTGGAGCTGTAACGTTAAGGAGATGAGAATGAACCTTCAAAATGGTAGCTCGTCTCAGCCTCTGAATGGTGTGTATCCCTCGGGGACACTGAATGCTGAGGATCAGGAAGAGTTCGGCAGGAAGGAAAATAGCGAGCAAGAGGACGCAGATGCAGAAGGATACATGAGTGACAGGTATCTGAATGAAACCTTGAGGTTTCCTCCAGATGAGACGGACCGTGGGGTCATGACAAAAGAGAGGCCACATTTACCAAGACCACCCCTTCTTCCAAAGCCTTCTGAGCAATCAAGCCTGGGGACAAGAGCTTCGAAAGAAGAGAAACTGAGAAGGAGAAAGCTCAGAACCAGCCAGGACAGCCTAACTGACCCAACGGGGACTGGGTCTTCAACAGACTCCCTTCAGGATGACAAATCTGGCCATTCTTTATTGAACAGCATCTTTGCTCTTCAGGACAGGCAGGCATCATTGGGCAGTGATCAGAATAGCTCCAGAGAGCTCCTGCTCCGTAAATCCAGGAACATAAGCAGCAGCCATTCTGATCCTGGGAAGAGGTCCTCCTGTCACACTCTTCCCCTTAAGGGGGACACCCAACACCAGATTATCATGTCTTCAAAGACAAAGCTGTCACCTCTGCAATATCCTGGACCTTTGCCCCCTGTGGGAGTCAACATGGCTTCCACTTCCTTAAGGACAGCTAATAGGATAGATCAGGATTGTGTGGATTATGGTGTGATAGGAAAGAGGGGATACGAGAGGCAGCACAGCAGCCTCAGCGAATACAGGCTCTTGGACAGTATGGTGTCAGACAACACTTCTTTGAGCTCCATGAAGTCTACACTCAGTGTGCTAAATCCCATTCGACCCAAGGATGTACGGAATAGGTATGTTTTAGGTTTTTTAAATCAGTTTGTAGGTCATAGTATCTCTTCTTTTTATATTACTGCAGCTGTATATTATGGTACACTTGCTGAAATAGCTTTCTTTGAGAAAAATGTATTTTCAGTTTATTACATTTATCTTTTTATAGACTGTATGTTCAATAACTAGGTACTGGTGTCAAATATCTGGAATGTGAGGGTAGTATGTTTTTTGTGGATGGAGAACTTTACAGCATTAAAAGATTTAGCTCAGTTTGAATTCCAAGGCATTTGACTTGATAGAATCAAAATCTTAATATTAGTCTGAAATGTGGAATGTCAGAAACCTCTGACTTATATTGTTTTCATTTATTTTAGTTGGATGTGAGGATAAATCATGTCAAACAGTACGGTGTGTGTGCTGATTAAAAGTAGTTGTACTTTGACATGATACAACTGGAGCAAATAAGATCACCTATGTGAATGTACTTCATGTACTAGTGTAGCTATTGCTAACAGAAGCAGTTTTATTTTATTATAAATTGTGCAGTTTCTAAAATCATACTGCTGTAAAGAGAGTGCAGGGACTGAGCATGAGATTAGAGAAACATCTCATTAGGGTGAGGATGATCAAGGCTGCTTGTTCAGCAGCTGTCTTTAATTCCACTAACAGAGGTCAGTGGAGAATTGGAGTGAATTCTTGGGCACGTTTTTCAAGAGTGGAATGTTGACGAGCACTGTTTTACTCATACACAGTAAAAATAACTTTTTCTGAAACTGGGAGTATGGTACATGTGTTACGTTGCTAAACACACTGTTTTTATATGACAATCCTGAGTAAAATCAATTTACTGAATTTTTGGATTTCAAGACCATAAATACATGTATTATGTCATACACTTTAAAAATGTTGCTTTATTATGTATGTTTTTATGATCAAATGTTTTTAGTGTTTTAGTATAAGCACAACGTCTGAATTGCAAATCATACAATTGTAAAAATATACACCAGCTAAAGTTTTCTGTTTTAAGTTGATGTTGGGGTTATTTTCATTAATATTATTCTTATTCTTGTTGAATAAATGACTTGTACGCTACTTATAATAGTGTATATCAGATTTCCCGTGCTTTACTACTTGTGGTTGATCTTTTCTGTCGCAGGAGCTTTCTGGAAGGCAGTGTTCTTGGTCATGGTGCACTTCTTGGAGCTGAAGAGTTGGATCGCTATTTCCCTGATAGGACAGTGGGAATATACATTGCCACATGGAACATGCAAGGAAAAAAGGTGAGCTAGTACATGAAACAGACGACAGAACAAGAATCATTCAGCTTTAAAAATGGAATAGGTTGGAGAGTTAACAGTTTTAATTTTGCTCTTTAGGAACTTCCTGCTAATTTGGATGATCTGTTGCTACCAGCTGACTCTGAGTTTGCCCAAGACATCTATTTTATTGGTGTTCAGGAAGGCTGCTCAGACAGGTACAGTGCAAGAGAAACCCAATAGGCAAAATTAACTACTATGGAGCAATTTAGTAAAAACTATCCTGCATTTTATTTATGCTGTATGTTTTATGCAATTAAATCATGTGGAGTCATGGAATGCATTCAGGGCTACAAATATTACATTAAGTTCACATACAAAGTAAGCGCATAGATTAAGAAGAATTAACCACAGAATATGAAGATATAATTATATGAGAAATATTTCTTCTAATTGCTGGAAAAAATGGTAAAACCTATTTTAGATTTTATCAGCTAGCATATGCAAGGATTACTCTTCTTGTCATTTTTTCATTTGTCTGCCTTATTTAATTGAATGTCATAGAGATCAATTAAGATATATAAAAGTTTGGTATAACAAGGTCTTAAAACAGCTTTATGTGCATAAAGACATAAAATGTCTACCTCAGTTTTATTTAGTGTTGCAAAAACGTTTTTTCAAGTTATTTGTGATATTCACTGTACACGTTGTGGTGCAGTTTGTAAAGCAAATGTTTATTCTGTTTTCTCAGGAGGGAATGGGAAATCCGGCTACAGGAGACCCTGGGGCCCTATTATGTCATGCTGTATGCAGCTGCACATGGTGTCCTGTACCTCACTGTCTTCATCAGGAGAGATCTCATCTGGTTCTGTTCAGGTCTGGGCTTGAAATGTCAGTTTCAGTTCAGCATACATGTGTATCTGCCAAAAGAAATGGCACTGTGCAACTGTAGCAACTTCCTGACAGCATGATCTGTTAGAGGTTTTAGTTTCTGAATGGACAGTTCATCCATTTACTCAGACTTTGGTACAGCTAGCTCCTCAATTAGTTTGTTGTAAATTAGTGCAGTGTAATTGTTCACCAGCTGATTCTCATATTGTAAGTCTTGTACTTTAGTAGATAGTAGAGATTGTGTTGAGAAATTCATTTGAAGTGGAGTGAGCTGAATTATGGTTTTTAACCACCCCTAGGAATCCAAGGCGCAAATGATGTGTACATATTAAATTTTGATTTTATCCAGTGGTTCTTAAAAATGTTGTTTGCTTTTCCTATAGAAGTTGAACATGCCACAGTAACAACTCGCATCATCTCTCAGATCAAAACCAAAGGAGCATTAGGAATTGGGTTTACATTTTTTGGCACATCTTTCCTCTTCATCACCTCCCACTTCACCTGTAAGTTTAATGTACTTTTATTATCTGGCAGCACTGGTAGGACTGTGTGCAGTGTAAAGACAAGAAGTTTTGTAGCTGTTCATTAATTAAGTGCATGCAGATTTGTGGTATGTTAGGTGATGTTAGAATCATCAACAAGCCTTATGGTCCAAAGGCCTGTCGATCAGTTATTAGTTAATTAAGTATGCAGTGACTATGATTTTTTGGTAATCAAATTGTATAGCAGCTGAGCTAAACTTACACTTAAATATGGTTTAAGCAGTTTCCATTCCTTATTCTTGGTGAATGCCTTTCATGCATTACAGCTGGAGACTCCAAAGTATACGAGAGGATTCTAGACTACAACAAGATCATTGAAGCATTAGCACTTCCTAGAGACCTGCCGGATACAAACCCTTACCGGTCAAGCTCATGTGAGTTTTGCTTATCTGTGTTTGTTAAGTAGTTAATTGTGTTTGGCATGTATTGTACAGCATGTCAAATATATTGCATATTAATAACATAATATTAACTAACACCTGAAGGGCTGTTGAAAAAGCCACTATAACAAGATTTCTAAAGATTCTATCTTTTTTTAGATACCTGTATATTTTAGAAGAATGAATCAGGATCATACAGTGCTCTATTTGTCTTACATAAAGCCAAGTGAAATTACTCCTTTTTGGTGATTTTCCAGCTGACGTTACTACCCGATTTGATGAGGTTTTCTGGTTTGGGGACTTCAATTTCCGACTGAGTGAGGACCGCACAGGAGTGGAGTCAATACTGAAACAGGATCTGGGCTCAGACATGAGCAGACTACTGCAGTATGATCAGCTCTCCAAAGAAATGAAAGACGGTAGGTTACATACTCTCCAATTATTTGGATAAAAAACAGATTGTAGGTACTGACAAATACCAGTTTCTAGTCAGGGTATAATTCAAACCTTCCCCTGCAACTTTGTATATTAATATATGGTTTGGGAAATTGTTCAAAAACAAATTTGTTGTGGTTGCATGCTGTACATCTATCTTATCCTGCAAATATTGTATTATTATGAAACAATAAAAAAATAAGTTAAGCATAGCTTTTAGTAAAACACTAAATTGCAGAAACAGAAATAGGCAAAAAAAGGTTTCTACTCATAGTTATACTATTTCTCTTGCTACAGGTTCCATTTTCAAAGGTTTTGAAGAGGCACCTATTCAGTTTCTCCCTACTTACAAGTTTGACATCGGTTGTGACACATATGATAGCACGGCAAAGCAAAGAACACCATCATACACGGTAAGGAAGTGGTGGTCATTGTCTTTTTCAAATTGCACAATAGGTTTAATTCATTATATAGAATATGGGCTTTTGTAATATATAATTTTGCCTATTTTAATACATAACTGATTGATTAAAAAAAACTTCTGAAGGGGATAATAAAAATAACTATTTTTAATAAAAATATTTTTTGTAATCAGAGTTTGGTTTAGGGTGGCATGGTGGCGATTAGAATTGCAGTTTTGCTGTGGTTAGGCCCAGGGTTCAATTCCAGTCCTGGGGTGCTATCTGAATGGAGTTTGTATGTACTCCTCCTGTTTGCATGGGTTTCCTCCCACAGTCCAGAAAAGTACTGGAAGTTAATTGACTTCTAGAAAAAATAGCATGAGCGTGTGCGTGTCTGTATTTGTTTCTGTCTGCCCTGCAATGGCTTGTGTCCTGTCCAGGGTGTACCCTGCCTTGCGCCTATTGATTGCAGGAATAGGCTCTGGCTCCCCCTCGATCCTCAATCGGAAGAAGTGGTCAGAAGATGGATGGATGTTCCAGATTGCTGTTATAAAGGACTTTGATATATTAAATCGTTACTAGAAGAAATTACTCAAGAACAGCTTTGTCTACAGCTGCTTATGATAAAAAGGATGAAATGCACACTATGCAACAAATATGGGTATGGTAGTTGTAATGAATTCTGTCATGTTCAGCATCATTATCTTTTCACATCCTCAGTTTGTCCTCTACTTTACTTTCAAGGATCGAGTTTTGTACAGAAGTCGACAGAAAGATGACATCAAAGTTATGAAGTATGCCTGCTGCTCTACAATCAAAACATCAGATCACAGGCCTGTGTATGCTGTTTTCCAGGTTAAAGTGAGGCCAGGTAGAGACAAGTAAGTATATATCCTGTTACAAGTTTTTTAGGTTATACAGGTAGTCCTTCAAGTGTCTCTATGGTATACTTATGGAATGATTTCCCTTTTTGTTTTGTAGCATTCCTTTGGGTGCTGGTCAGTTTGACAGAAACCTTTATTTAGAAGGTATCAGAAGGAGGATTACCAGAGAACTTCAAAGAAGGGAGGCTTTAAAAAATCAGAAGAACAGTGTTGTCTGCTCTGTCTCCTGAATGAAAGCTGACGCAAACACTGCATGGTGGAATGTGCACTTTCATATTAAGAATGCCTCTTATCCTTCAGTTGTACAAAAGGGGGCCAGGAGAGGTCAAAACACTCTTTACCTCAGCACTTGGCAGAGCTGAACTGGGTTATCTTATGTTAGTACAGGTCCTGTAAATCAAATTTTACATAAGGCAGAGAATGGTCTATTTTTATACTGTTCCTTAACCTCTAAAGGAGGTTAAATTTTTCATTTAATCTTTGGATTTAATATTCTTTCATAACTACAGTTTATAACTTTATTTTAAATGTATATACAGATATATTGTCATATTTGGTTTTTGTAAAACTGCATTTAACAAGCTGTTGGGTTCAGTTTGTACAGTTTGTATATATAATGAATATCCTTTTTAGCTTTTTTTTATACAACAGTATTATGAATTTTTATATGGTATTGGCCAAATTAGTTTTACTAAAATGTCCAGATTATTGATCCAGTACAGTTTCTTAATGTTACTCTCATCTGAAAAACGTGCTTAATGGTTGCAAATATAGCTCGTCATGTTCTCTCAGATCAGTGTGGCATTAACAATTGTGGAAATGGAGAGCAGTTCTGCGTATTTTGAAAGGTTCTGAGCTATTCAGGAAAGACCTTACAGGAATTTTGTAGTATGTTAATACATTAGGTTTATAAAGAATTTTAATTTTGTTGTAATTTATTTTAATGGTTTAATTTAATATCATTCCAGAACTGCAATATTAGTGATAATTTAAATTTTTTGGAGTAGGAACAATCCCAATCCAACAAAATAAGTAATACATCTGTACTTCTGTGAATGATTTAAAATCCTCCCTAGAAGTATTTAAAATGAGTCCTAGACTGGTTATAATCACATTTCAGACTGAATGGAGCTGTTGTTTGAGTTGCAAAAACAGTGTCCTTGATAAAAAAAAATGATTTACCAATTTGCCAAACTAAACCACGAGACCTAAATTTGTATATGCCTTTGTGTTAATGTTTTATGTATTTATTGTGCACTATTATCAATATTTAAATGGTGATATTTTCCAAAATGTCTATTGTCTGGTGACAGTTCAGAAGAAAGGATTAGCCATTACTGCAAAAGCAAAAAGGTTGTCTTAAAAAAAGATTGCCTCTATGGTTTAATAAACTGGTATACCGTTATAAATTTATTGTTGAGATGAAATGACTAAGCTGCTTGCCTTCAGTGTACTTTGATAGGGGAAAAATAACCTGACTTTTTCAAGAAAGAACATGCACTGACTTGCATAAGGCATTACAATCTGCTCATTAAATGTACAGGCTGCTGAACTGTAGCACTAACTGCAAATTATTCTGAACTCAAGACAAAAGCCGTGTGTTGATGTGATTTAGATCTTGTGCTCTATAAATCATCGTCATTATTTGTACCTGTAGAATTACAGCAATGTATGTGAAAATGGGGGATTTTAATAGATATATCTGTAAATACTCTTAAATCAACAGTAACATTAAGTGCCTGTGACTTTGTACAAAATGACCTCAGGGGTTCCTTTTTTAAGCCATGTGTTCAACATTCATAAAAGTTTAGGTTTGTGACGATGACAAAATTCTTGTTGCTAGTGTTAATATTGCTTTTGATATATTTGAGTCTATAAAATTCAAATATGTTATACACATTTTTTAATGTGTTTTTTGAAGAAACTGGAATAATCTAGTAGAAGAGTACCTGCCCACAGACTAGCATGTTTTGTAGCTCTGTCATCAGCAACCTTTAAAATCTAATATTCTAAATTATTCAATTAAGGAAGCTCTCTAGTTGTTAGTGTTTCAAGAGATCCAGAAAACAAGCAGAACTACAGTATTTATGTTCAAAAGTAGTGGGTCCCTTCATCTTGTTTGGAAATAGTAACCCAACCAGTTTATTACCTAGAAAAGATATATCAAATTTTGGTCCCGGAGAGCTGCAATTCAATTGGTTTCATCAGTCAGCCTGAAAGACATATAATTTTAACTTTGAAACACTTGTAAGTATTCTATAAATCAATTAATCAAGACTTTTGTTGAGTTAAGGGGAATCTGGATTGAATCTGGGCTGAATAGATCATTGCTCATTTAAAAAAAAAATCATCAGTTTTATAACAGATTTATAAATCCATTATCTAATGATTACCTATAAAACCTGATGGTCTCCAGGAACAGGGTTCACGACCCCTGCTGTTGTACAAACAGGGTTTCTTACTCCACATCCCACTGTATTTTAGTTGCAATTGAGTTCTCAGGTGTACAATGTGGAACTAATCATTTTATTAACTGAAATATTTTCATCATTGTCTACTAAATGAATGTAGCGTGTTTAAATGTTGCTCAGAAATAGCCATAATATACATTAACATCAAATGTGTTAATTTTAAAATGGGTGGTCTCCAATACTGGTCTTGGATTTTTTTTAAAAGGTCACACTAAATCACGTCTTTTAAAAATCTGATACTATTGGTAATGGATCCATTGAAAAAGTCATTCAGTTCAGTTAAGGGAATGCTGCTCCTTGAGGGTTTCAGGATATTATGATTTTTGTTCCAAATAATTGTATTAGAGGCTAGGAGTCTGATGGGATCATCAATATCCCAGGTGTGTTGCTCTTCCTTAATTATAAGAAGAAAAATGCCTACAATACATATAAAAAATGTTATACAAATTCTGGCACAAAAAGTTTAAATAACTGCTGTTTTAAAATAAACTCTTTAATAATTACATTACATAAGAAACAGAAGTGAAATACTTTAAAACCGACATTCAGCTTTTGAATGCAGTAAAGCTTGAATATAAGATGTCATGGAAAGTTCTGAACTGGAGTACACGTCACATATTTACATGGAGGGTAGTGGTAAACATCCAATATTTCCTCAAAAAGATCAAATTAAATATAGAAATACAACAATACAACTGTTAAAATCTACGTTACAAAAAAAACGTATCCAAAGCATTCTACCGAGGATTGGGGAAATTCAAATATCCTGATATTGTAGGTATTTTATATTTTCTCATTCCAAAAAAAGCCCTGATATTACAACTGAGGTATTACAATCTTTTTATCAATGAACACATCATGCATTTTATTTGCCTGCCTTTACAACTGTAGCTCTTTAAATGCTACAGTTAAAAATAACAGCTGTTACAGTACATCAATAAAATTAAGATGTAAGTTTTTTTAATTATCTCTGCCGTATTGTTGTTCCTAGGCAAGGTTACTATTACCTTCTCTAAACAAGCATGCTAATGAAGAAATTCAACTGCTGTGGTATAATGAAAAATAACTTCAGATTAAAGATAACTGAAGTGCAAGAATAATGCCAGTTATAATAACAAAATCGTCTTAAGGGCACGAGTCTTGTTTTAAAACAGTTCAGTTACTTTAGCTGGAAAATTGGTACTTGTGCAAAAGCATGGATTTAAAGATCCCAAATAGCAGTAATCTTCGTTAAATTAATTCTGATTTTGAGTAATTCTGATTGCCCAAGAGGCAAGGCAATCAATAATTTACTCAAAAGGCCTCTGCTGCTGTCTTGTGTCATTATAACAATGTTATTAATGTAGCTTAGTTTGAGTCATTTAGCAATCGCTTTGCATTTAACAATTCACATTGATCAGAATCTTGAAAATCTTGACAACTAAGTAAACTTACAAATATATGAGCAACTAATATGAAGTAGCTAATCAATCACATTTATCAGACAAATTGATTTTAATTAACATTTGCTTCTCTGGACCCTACACATTCATACAACTACAAAAGTTCCTTTTTATACGTGAAAATTTCGAACTATCATGATTACCACAGAGTTGCGTTTCTGCCCAGAGAAGGAAAAGCACTGCGTGAGAAAATTAGAACAATGTGAAGCACTACAGCAAGTGGGGAGCAAAAGGCAGGAACTTACCCCCACTTCACCTCCCAGAAGGCTGTAGGAAAGGCCTGCAACATTTCATCACCTAATCCATCTGACAAAGGCAAAACCTTCCTCTCTCTCCTTTCCATAGGTTTCACAAATAAAGTTCTGCTCAGAATATTGGAGCCCTAAGAAAAAACTGTGCAGAATCCTCCTCTATTTCTGCAATGCCACAGCTGTAAAATGTCTTTCTGCACAGGAGTACAGGTATATGTGTAACAGGAGCTGAGGTGAAACCTTAATCATGTCTGAATTAAGTAGAAGAGCTTTCAAATGCTCAGCATGTTTCATAAGTAAACTCTCAACTGCAAAGCATTCAAATTACTGTTCTCTTCCCATCGTAAAGTCTAGTCATACATCACTAGAAACCTAAGGTCATAACATTTTCTCCAAATATAAATCAGCATTAGTCATATTTATAGAAAAGATTACAAAGTGCTGTGTTCTGTAGTAGGAGGATTAAGGGTTGTACAGATGACTTAATGATTCATGAAAGTGTTAATGTTTGTTCTTGTATAGCAACACTTACTTTTGTAGGGTACTTGACATTTCTAGTCACTGTCCAACTTACCAATTATTGCAGTAATTTAGATCATTCTGAAAAACAAATTAAAACTATTTGACCCAAATTTTAAAATACAATTATAAATATCAAATAGCACTACTGGATTCCCACAATGTCTGCTATTGCTTGTAACAGACACCAGTAAATCTCTACCTTTTGTAATTCTAAAGCAGAGCTTGGATTGAGCAAGAAGAAAGTCTGTCATTTGGACAACTGTCATTTGGAATTCTGTTTAAGAACACTACTGTACTCAGCTTCTTAGACTTAAAGTTTCAAGGATCTGATCTGATGTGTAGATATCCAGAACAAAAGTTAAAGCTTTCCTACCTATAATCTATACCCACAGAAACCAAAACCCTGGCAGCAATCTGTTATCCACAAAAATATTCTTTCCTGGCAGTAACCTCTTATGATGCCTTAGTACTGCATAAAGAAACATTTTACATAGAAGATAAAGCTCGTCTCCCTTTTCCCTATGGCGTCCCAGTTGTCAATACTAATTCAGTTGATATCTGCAACAGATTTCAGTAGAAAAGCCATTTCCCAAGACTGTAAAAACATGGTTTAGAACCGTAAGTAATGACACTCCTTTAAGACTAAATGCAAACAAAAAGTTCCAAAGTTTTTCAAATGTTTTACAGAAAAAAATAAACAAAAGAGTTGGAGCTAATGTATTTACACCCCATTTCAACATAAATCTTAGAGGAAATTCCCACTTCTGTTTATGTTACAAAGCGGTCAGTGCTGATATCTATCTGAACAGCCTGTATATCCGTGGCAATCGCCCGTCTTTACTTGTTAAAGCTGCCTGGATGTGCTCGTGTGTGGGCAATTCTGTCAGGTCTCCCAGTGCAGCCACAGCTGGTTTACTGCGCAGCATCTTCGTTGTCACCCTTTTGATGTCACTTGCTGTAACTTTACCTAGAAAATTAAAAGGAAAAAACATTTGCATTTTCTTTAAAGCATAGTCTCAACTTACGGACATCTTGCCTCAGACTAAGCAGAACACTTGTCAAAACTAATTTACCATTTGGAAATTTTAAAAGAAGCAAAATACATTAGTGGAACTTCATGAAATGGTAAGCATAGAATTTAAAGTCATTGACATTTAAAGCGGAAAATTAAAAAATAACTATTCAGCTTCAACAAGTGTTGAATCAGTCGTGATTTACTGCCTCTAAAACGTGCTTTGTCAGTGCTATCTGGCCAGCTGGAGGAGCTTGTATGCACCTGCCAAGCCACAGGATGTGCTGCTGTGCAGAAATTCAAAGGATATACTGGCAGCACCCAGCCAGGTTAACATTCTGCTGTTGCTTTTTGAATCTGGGTCACAGGTAACTACATAATCCACATTAGAAGTAGTACTGAATGAACTATAGTCAGCCTGTAATTCAGTGCCATTAGAAGTGGCTCTGGAGCCCTCAGCAAGCTGCTTCTTTAATATATCTGTCAGTGATAACACTGCATTCCGAGAATAATCTGGTCGACTACAAGGTCTCAACAATCCTGGCAGGCGCTGTCTAATCCTGTACTGCCAATCAGCTCATTTGTTTCCCAATCACTTCATGATACATCCCACATTCGAACCAGTGGGATATAATTCGGATCCATCATCTCTGAATTAGAAAGCCCAGTGTGTGCATCACCTGGTTTAGCCACTAAACATGGAATCTGAAGTTAAAGTATACTTTTTTGCCAGATTAAGTGCTCACTTGAATTCAGCTCCTTGGGTTGACATCATCTCATGATTGGATTAGCAGTGTGGGGAGAAACTACAAATGAAATAAAAAGAAAAAACAAAATCCTCCAGGACACACTTACTGATCATCTCACAGAGCTCATGTGGCAGCTTCCTCTTGCCTGTGGCCAGGACCTGCCGGCCCACATCCTCAAAAATGACCGGCCGGGACTCCAAGTTCATCATCAGCATGGACTTCAGTTGTGTCTTGGCTCGCTCCAGCTCCATCTGAAACACAGGGCACTGTGAATACCAGTCACAGGGCGTGATCCCTTAACTTCATCCCTACAAAAAAAAGTCTTTCAGTAAAAGAAAATGCTCATTAAGTGTCAAAACAATTTCCACAAGATAAATCCCGCTAGTCAATTCCTGTGCTACGGTGGAGAGGTGGCTCTGTGGCTCAGGATCTGCGCCTGTGACTGGAAGGTTGCCGATTCAAATCCCACGGCCGGCAGAGGAATCCTACTCCGTTGGGCCCCTGAGCAAGGCCCTTAACTCCAACTGCTCCAGGGGCGCTGTATAAATGGCAGACTCTGCGCTCTGACCACAAGCTTCTCTCCCTGTCTGTGTGTCTGTGTCTCATGGAGAGCAAGCTGGGGTATGCGAAAAGACAAATTCCTAATGCAAGAAATTGTATGGGGCTAATAAAGTGATGTTATGTAATGTTATGTTATATAAAGTTTAGCCAGAGTTTTTTTTTGTAATATTCTTCATTTCATTTTCAGTACCACAGTCCACCTTTAAATTAGTTCACCTGATTACTGCAGAAATTAATTCAATTTAAGGTGAATTATTTATTGGCATGACTGATTAGTAAAATTGGTGTTGCCAAAGCAAAAGAAATACAATTAACATAAAACAAAACTCTGCAGACATTTACAATAAAGACACAATCATAAGATATTTACATATAGACATATGGAGAATTATTGGGAGATAGGCTCACTGTTCCTCAGGCTGTGACAGGAGATCACATACTGTGCTGCCAGTTCAGCTGAGTTCCCTCCTCCCTCTCCCAGTAGGATTGAGACTTCTTGTGATTCTGGCAGGTGTGGGAATTCTGGGATTAGATTTGAAGGATGTTTCTCTAATCCCAGAATATTTGACACAGTGCAGTAGGAAGTGCACCTCTGTCTCTATGTCTCCCCAGTGGCAGTGGGAGCACAGCCTGTCCTCTCCGGGCAGCCCAGTCTGCCTGTGTCGCCCGGTTTCTATTGCCAGGCTGTGGCCATAGGGTCTGTTTCTTTTTGCCATTTCTTATCTTTGTTTCTTATCTTTATGTTGTGTTTGTGTGTGTGTCCCAGTGTGTGAGATACTGTTATATGATCCGTGCTGTGATGTGGTTGATTCTGAGTTGGGGTGCTCTAGCAGTGCTGTCCTGAGGCTGGCTGGTGTTGGTGTGGCTCGGGCCAGTGAGCCTCAGGACCAGCTGGCTCAGAGAGCTCTGTTGGGCTCAACAGGGTTTTGTGGTGGTAGGAGTTTTGGTCACTGTTTTTAGGTGTAGCCAATGCTTTAATACTCTCTTTTGTATGTTTATTATTAGTGGGTATTGGCCTAGTTTGGCCCTGTACGTGTTGTTAGGTGTTTTTCTCTGCACATGGAGGATGTTTCTACAAATCTCCATGTGCAGAGTTTCTATGGGGTGTTTGTCCCATTGAGTGTAATCCTGGTCTGCGAGGACACCCCACACTTCACTGCCGTATAGGGCAATGGGTTGGATTTCACTTTCAAATATTTGGAGCCAGATTCCTGTTGGTGGGTTGATGTTGAAAAGCCTCCTTCTTATTGTGTAGAAGGCCCTGAAGAATTACCTCTCCAGGTGTAGCAGCCATCTGGATAAATTCCCTGGTTATAATTTCAACCATTTCCCGCACCTGCAAAATGATAACGGAATTTAAAATGCACATTCATCTGACTGCAACAATTTAGACTGCAATCAGTCCCTTACATGAGCGGTCCTGTCTGCTAGTTTTTGTTCCAATTGGGCGCTTAATCACCAGCATTCATTGGAGCATGTAACTGATTAGCTTGCTGGTTTAGACTTCTTTGGTTTCAAAAATGCTTTAGTTAAACTGCATTGTTTCTAATAGCTTCAGCACATACATCTCTAGATCAGTTATGAAACTCTATAAAACTCTTTGAAGTCACTTGATCAATTGATGATGAACATACACAGGTGAGACTGACACTGTATCAGACACTCCCACAGTGTTTGCCTTCTGCTTAAATCCAGTTGGTTGTCAAAAAAACATACATGAATGAGGTCAGTCCTGATTAACACAGCATTTACTCTAATTGAAAACACATTTAGTTTAAGAGATGAAAGCATTTTTTGTCAAACGAAGGCCTCAGATAGAAAACTGAACAAATTAGCACTTAACTAAGGGCTCAGTTTGAACAAAAACCTGCCAAAACAGACTCAGTCAAGTCCAAGACTAGGACTGAGAACCACTGCCTCACAAGATGATTTCCAACACACCTGTTCAGTATATAATGGTTTTCACCTCAAGAAAAGTTGAGAAAATCTTCAAAAAACACAAAGTGATGCTATGGCTTTTTTAAGGTACAAGTGAAATATAAATAAGTTTGAAGTATTACCTGTCTGGGGTCTGCGCTAGCATGGATACACAGCAAACCAGTGTCTTCATAGCTGTGGTGGTAGGATGTTGCATTATACATCCAGTGATGTCTGCAATTAAATGCAACAGACATGTTCTAAAATCTGTCACCACCTTAGCAACTACATTGGAAAAAATACCCACATACCACATTTCTATAGCATCAGCAACAGAAACGACACTAGCTCCGCTTGTTTCTGCCCTGTAGTAGTGATGTCACAATGCAGTTGTCTTGAAACAGGGAATAAAAACATATATAACTTCTTTTCACCGTGTGAATGCAAATGTCACATCACAACAGCTTTTGTAATTTTTTAACAAGTGGTAATTCTAAAATTAAAACTTTGAGTGCACTACAAAACACATGAAGTAATAGTGCTAATAACTGTGCTTTTATGATATTACACGCATTGCAGTATAGGTCTTTGTAAGACATTCAAAAAGCATTTCAAAGCATAAGTCATTAATGAAGCATGTTTTTCTTGCAAGTCAGCATTAGAGGTTAGTACTTGCTAATAAGCCTGTAACCTTACCTGTTCAGGACATTGAGGTACAGTCGTGTGAACATGCCTTTCCCAGGACCGCCCGCTGAAAATGACCCTCCCCCTCCCATCATCATGTTGAGAACAGCAAAGGGAATGAAGTCATCCTCCTGATAAAAAACAGCAATCCAGCTAAGAAAACACACACAACAATCATGCACTCATCTTAAAAGTTTGCTTTAGGAACTAAAGATAGATAACTAAGGTGAAGGAAATTAGATGTAACCAGACATTCCTTAGTCTATGGGATATTTTTTTATATGGGAAGATGAGGAACCATGACTGGAAGGAAAAAAGGAACATCACAATAAGCAGATCTCTACCATGTTTATATACAAGCACACCCTGAAAGATCACTGACCAGGAAGGAGCAGCTCTCCAGGCCGATCATGATGTGTGTGAGCTCTGGGATGGGAGTGGGACCCAGGCTGACATCAGACATGTCCTTCTCATTCTGGAGAGATAAAAGAATCCCAGGCTCAATACAGGATATTTAGTACACACCATGCCGACTTCCACATGCTTAACTGCTCGTATTAATACTGGGGGTTGTTAACTTAAACTTGATTGCCGAGTTGACATTTTTCATTTTAACATTTTCTTCACACGCACCCTACTTAGGACTTCCCAATTGTTTTTAATGTCTCAGCCCACGGCGACAATCACAGTAGTGCGCAGAGAGAATGAGGAAGGACAGGCAGGCTCTAGCCACTGAGCCACTCCTAACCAGCGAGTTAATGTTGAGGAGCGGGGGATCTCAAACTTAAGCTTGCAGGCTTACTCTGGAAAAGTCAAGAAAGTCCTACCCTTGCCCTGATGGGGCTCGGACGATTCTGCACCGCCTATTGGGAAATCCCCTCACTGATTCAACTGAGGCCGGCACAGTGGTTAGAATTGCTGCCTCATAGCACTGGGGCTCTGGGTTCTGCAGACCTGGGGCGCGATCTGCGTCGAGTTTGAATGTTCTCCCCAAGTTTGTGTGGGCTGCACCAAGTGCTCTGGTTTCCTCCCACATTCGAAAAAAAAAATAAGTTAACGGACTTCTGGGAACATTAGCCCTGTCTGTGTTTGTGTACGCCCTGTGGTGGACTGGTGTCCATTCCAGGGTGTATCCTGCCTTGCACCTGTTGCTTGCCAGGATAAACTCCAGCTCCCCTGTGACCCTGAATCGGAAGAAGTGGTTCAAAAAACGGATGAATGATTCATATTTCCCTGCATTCAAATAGGTCAAACACTTTCTGTTGTTCTCCGTTAGCAAGACGCTTCTTGCATCACAGCATTCCAATGCCTTTTTAACTAAACAGACCCAAAACTGACAAGCCTAAGAAACAGACCACTTTCAGATCTGCCAAGCATTAATGATTGTTAAAGGCCAGGCATTCTCCAGTTTCAACACTCTATGCGGACCTTAGTGGGTGGTCTAACCTTGATGATGCCCCCCGTGTACTGTGCCTCAGAACGGTCCACACTGCCAGATTTCCCCGAGCCCCACACTGGCTTCGTATCCAGCAGGTACTTCCTCGCACACTCCACCAGCTGCTCATGCTCAACGCCCACCCCAGCCAGCACCATCCGCTCAGGGCCGTAGTAGCAGCGCAGGTACTCGTGAATCAAAGTCTTGTTGATATTTTCGACATTCTCTGCAGGGCAGAAGCGAGGTAGGCCCACTGTGTTCCCCCTATAAGCAGCCTAGGGAAAGAACATCAGTTAACATTCACCACAGAGGTTCTCATTAACTTTCCTCTAATCAACAGGTTTCTGCTGGTTAACAAGAAAGAATGAATCTGCATGTAACTGGAGATGAAGATGTTTTTCTCTATCGGTGGTGAAGTCTTTCTCCATATGCCCATGTGACACTAGTGGAGCATGCACGTCAAAAGCAAATTCTGCATGTGAATTTTAGAACTGAGATTTGATTTATTGCTTTGGAGTAATCTATATCTACCATAAGTCAGCAAATGACTCAGGCAGTATAGAAACTGAAGGCTGAAAATAGATAGTGTTATAAACTTGGATGACAGACAAGTTCCCATGACTGTTCACATGAAAGCCCAATGCTAGAGCTGCTGCTACTGACACTTTTCTTCAATTGTTTTTCAAATTTTCCTGCACTTAATTTTTAGACTTTGAGCTAAAAAAAATCACCTGTTTATGCTCATAAACTCCTTACATGCAGCTCTCCATTCTCTTTTCTAAACGAATATTCAAAGGAACTCACATTCTAACAGAGGATGGTCTATGCCCTCTCCAGGACTTGCAATCAATAAAAGATTTTTCTTTCTGTAATTACTTCTCCGTTCTGCAATATGCGTTATGGTGTCCCCTGGGGACAAGGTTGCCCATACACACATGTATAATCTGTTTGATCTCCAAGGTTAAACAAAGAATTAGTTGAGGTCTTTTTATTGCCATCTTCAGGACTTCAATATCACAGATGAAGCTATTTCTTGGACATTATTGGAATAATATTTATGGATTTATGATGCCGGTGAAGAGGACAGCAGAACTTGCTGCTGATGTTTTCAAAGCCATATTGAATGGGATTTCTGCTGTAGCTGTCAAACTTTATTTTAGGCGTCTATTAAAGCAGATTTGGAGGCAAGTAGCTCAAAAGGCGAGAGGCGAACACTACTTCAAGTTTATAAAATTAAAAAATAAAAATTGTCAGAAAAAAGACTTGGGAGCCATCCATAACCTTTAACTTAAGCACCTCATATCTAGCTAGGTCTTCTAGGTGGAAAACAGTACTTCACAATTGCTCTTGACCTTAGATCTAACATTTACCAAGTGGTAAACAGTTGTTTGAAAAGAGCACAAATAGGAATTAGTTACCGCATGTATCATTTCGGTCAGCAGGGGCTCGGGATCAGGTCTCATGTTCAGATCTTCCAGCTCAAAGCGGACAGCCATCCGGGTCATCTCGATTTCATCATCTGAATGCAACAGCAAGAGGAGATTACCATATTTCAGATTATCAGATTACCAGCTGTTTAGATCAGTATTTTAAAAAACCAAATAACATGAATACAACATAAATGTAACTACTGTAAAAGGCACTGATGAGCTTTTTTAGAAATTAAAGAAGAATCCTACACATCAAACTGAGAAAATCTATCTAAAATGTCAAGTTACCCAAGAACAGCTTTAGAAGCCATTCTGTTAACAATCTCCAATGACCCAGAAGGGAAGTACTGACATTTGAACTAGTGCATGCTTACCTTTTTTTTAATAAAGGGAACTAAGCCTAGATTTTATCTTGTGCCTTATTACTAGGTATTTTGAAAATTAAAGCACTATACAACCAGATCCATACTTATAAATTACATTATGAATAGACCTTATTTTAAAAGCCGTCAATTGCTCCAACTTGTAATTACTTAGTTAAAAAAATGTGATTTTTGCTAGGATAGAAGTCAACATTTTTTTATTGAACACCATTAATATTTTATTCTTAGTCCCAAGAAGTGATACGGTTTGTAAATGATTGGCGTTACCTGTCAATCGAGGCTGCAGTACCGCGTCAGACAACAGGCTGACCACTGTGTCCAGTCCTTTCACTTCTGCTGACACTGCATACATCGTGGTATCTCTGTTCAGAGACCATGACATAAGCATTTTCACAAAGGTTTACTTTGAAGCACAAGGCCAGGTCTCCATTTCACGGTTACAATGAAAAAACATGGCATTTGTGTTTCATTACCTGGACGTCTGGCAGTCACAGATTCCCCCATGCTTTTCCAGAGTCAAAAGGATTTCATCCTTGCTTCCATACTGGGCTGTGGACTTAAATGACATTGCATATTTATGCATAAAAAAAACAAGTGTACAGGTGTCAGTTTTATTGTCTTTTTACCAAAACCTTAATGTTAATAATAATCAACGGAGACAGTGCCAGAACTTACAGAAAATGCTAGCTTCTCAAGAAAATGTGAAATTCCGCTTGGATACTTTGCTTCATGTCTGGATCCAGAATTTATCAGAACTGAAATGGCAAAAAACCCAATATGAATCCTCAAAATAATACTATGCACACAGACAAAAAAGGAAAAAACTGCTTAAGCAGTAATGTAATGATTCAATGAAAAAAATTGATTTTAACATTTTTGATCTTGATCCCCTGAATTCCTTTTGCTGCAGAAAGTGTGTCTATCTTCTATTAGTGATGTGCTTTATAATAATAATGATAATAATAATAATAATAATAATAAACTATTTTATATAGCGCCTTTAAAGGTGGCTTCTCAAAGTGCTTTACAGAATGACAACAACAATAAATAAACAGAATACACAAGTTAAAACACAATTACAATATAGAGAGGAGACCGTGGATGGTGGTACTAAGAAAAGCAGAGGGGTGAAGAATGGAACAGTTAAGTAAAGGCTTTTGTAAAGAAGGGTTTGAGCCTGGATTTGAAGGAGTTTAGAGAAGGTGACTCTCTGATATCCTCGGGCAGAGAATTCCAGAGCTTGGGGGCATAACAGGAGAAGGGCCTGTCACCCATACAATGTAGATGGGCTTGGGGGGCAGTAAGGAGACCAGAGTTAGAAGAGCGAAGGTTGCGAGGTGGGGAGTAGGGCGATAATAATTCAGACAGGTACTGAGGTGCCAAGCCATGCAGAGCCTTATAGGTGAGCATGATTTTAAAATCTACACGGAATTTGACCAGAAGCCAGTGCAAGGACTCCAGGATATGAGTAATGTGATAATTTGCACTAGACTGGGTCAGGATTCTGGCTACTGAATTTTGGACATACTGCAGTTTGTTCAAAGTAGATTTAGATACCCCCGTGAGTAGAGCATTACAGTAGTCAATTCGAGAGAACACAAATGTGTTGATCAGCTTTTCAGCCACAGTTAATGATTGCATAGGGCATAGTCTAGCGATATTTCTAAGGTGAAAAAAAGATGTTTTGACAGTATGCTGCACATGTGGGTCGAATGATAAGCCAGAATCAAATATAACCCCAAGGTTTTTCAATTTAGATTGAAGCTCAAGTACAGAACCATCTACAGATAGGGTTACAGGACTGGCTTTACGAAGTTGATGGGGGGTGCCAATAAGCATGACTTCAGTCTTGTCGCAGTTAAGATGAAGGAAATTTTGAGTCATCCAAATTTTTATGTCAGAGATGCAGTTAGATAGAATAGAGACAGCCAGGTTTGGTATGGATGTATTCTTTATCAGAGATGGAGAGCTTGTACTATATAAACTTTTGCAGGACCTATGTGTGGAGTCCAGTGATTTGGGGGACTAGACCTATTTAGATAACAACAATAAAAGTAAATCTTTATTTACTTTTATTTTAGAACAAGTTATATTTCAGAACAAGTTCTGCTTACTTCCAACTGTGCAGAATTGACCAAACTTATTCTGTGAAGCCACTTTGAGTCCATTTTCCAGCGTTGTGATTTTAGTTTCATATTTCTCCTGGCCATCCACAGTGGCAAACACTGGCTTGGGAACTCCAGGCAGGGGGGTAGACAAAGAGATGTTTGGGTAGCCACTTCCACTGCTATACCTCCTGTAGGCGGCAATCCCAAATCTGGATTAAGACAAATAAAACAGTTCAAAAACAATTCTACTGCACATTAAAATAACACATATATATATGGCTAGACAGACAATGGCTAAGAATTTTAATCTGACACTATTAACATTTGTTGTTTTTTTAAACTTTCGATTATAAAAACAGCAAAGTGCAACAGACAGTTTAATTTTCATTCTACTTAAAAACATAGCACGGTCACTGAATAGCTACAGTATGTTGCTGTGCGATGCCCTGCTATGATGTGTGGATCCATCCATGTGAACCAAATGTTAATGGTAATAAAAAAGACTAAAAACAATGACATTACATTCTTTTCACCATTTATCAGTCATGCAATATATAAAACAGAAATCAAATCATAACAAGCCTTAAGCACTGATATTCTGTCATTCTTAATGTAGAAAGGTGTTTTATAACTGCTATTATGACGGATGAATACAATGTCACGGGTGTAAGACATCTCTCTAATGATTACAACACAAACAAAAAGGACTGAACTTCCGCAATCAAACTGTCACAGCGTACAATAAATTCAGATCGATTTCTCTGATTTTACCCTAACAATTAAATAAATAATCGTACTGTCTATAATTACCTAGGCACCCTGCTCCAAGTTCTCAGCTTTGCCATGTGCGCCGCCATCTTGAATTGACAATAACCTCTTTCTGCGCTCCTTTTTCCGGAAACCGTTCTGCAGAACACTTCCGTTTTAGGTTGTTGCTGAGCAACTATAACCACAACACAAACATTAGTTAAGAGGCCGGGTGTTCGGAATGATAGATTGTACTTTTTATTTTTAAAAATGCATAAAGAGATAAATGCATACAATGAATTAATAAAAAAATAGGCACTTTCCCCCCACTGAATTCTACCCCCATCGTTCTCTCGAAGATGTTTCTTTTATTAGAATAAAACGCTGTTGACGTCGCATTCTGACACAGTTAAAGAATTACGGTGAATTACAAGCACTTAAGTACAACCAGCTGACCTTTTGATTCGGCAAATTTCTCAGCACACTAGCTACCAATTTGCAATCTACAAAGAATGTTTTAAAATGTGGTGAGGAGAATAGTAACGTTTATAGTAAAACTAAATTTGAAAATAAAGAGATATTGCAATTCGTTATTTAAATGTCATTATCTGCCGAACATGGAAGCACTTGTGATAACCAAATTCAAGAAAGTATTTACCCAAGCCGTAGGTTAAACAGTAAAAATAAAGCATGTGTTTCTGAAACTGCTGTTAGTAACACGACTACTCAAGAACTTTTATCCACGCCTCTATCGGTTGAGAAAAGTTGCAGAGAGCCAAATGAGTCCAGTTCTGGTACGGAAAATGAACTTTATACTGGGTGAGTTTTCTCATAGAATACTGTTGACATGCAACGCTGTATGGATGTAGTTTTTGAAGTTATCTATATTAAAAATTAATGTCCAAAGTTGATTAACCCTTAAACATCACATTGGCACTAAAGAGACACTTTATTGTGTACATAATTTATTCATTATGTGAACTAAAATTTTGCTTGAGTATTTTTGTTGTTTGTACTAGAGTTAAACATGGTATTTGGTGGTTAGGCTAGCAAGATTGACATTTGATGTAAATTTAGGCTGTGGTCTACAGATGAACTGGATGATGAGACTGGTCTGAATGAGTTTCAGAAGAAAATGCTTGCAGAACACAGACAAGCTACTGCAAAAATCAATCGAGGCTGTGTTATCATGGAAAGAAACCGTAGGTAAGTTAGAGTTTTGGATGTTTGTTTCGTAGGAGTTATTTATGGTTGTATGGGTCCTAATGCCCCAGCACAGTGATGGGGGATACTATACTGTGAAAGGGTGCTGTCCTTCATATGAGACATAAAGCTGAGGTCCTGACTCTCTGTGGTCATTAAAAATTCCAGGACTCTTCTTGAGAAGAGTAGGGGTGTTAACCCTAGGACAATTTCCCCCTGCCTTTTAACCAATCATGGCTTCCTAATAATCCCCATCTATGAATTGGCTTCATTCTGTTCTCCCCACTGAGAGCTGGGGCGGGGTGAGTAGAGTGGCACACTATGGCTGCCGTTGCATCAACCAAGTGGGGCCTCACATTGGTGGTGGTGGAGGGGATCCCAATTACCTGAAAAGCGTTTTGAGTGGAGTGTCCAGAAAAGTGCTATATAAGCTATTATTATTATTGTTGTTGTTGTTTTAGATGACAACTCTGCATCTCCTTTATAAGAAGACCTAACGAGGACATCCACTAACCAAAACCATAAGAATGTAGATTGTTAAAACGTAGGACTAAACCATAAAGTGATGGTGTATTATATATGTACTGAGATCCAATTTCTATATTTTGGAGATGTTTGTCTGCAATCTTTACATTTAATATATGCAGGTGTTTGCAAAAAGATGATGCTCGTGTAAATGTTTTTTTTCCTTGCAAAGGCGCTTTTTTGGATTGATAATTATGAGAATGTGACAATCTAAAAAAAAATTTTTTTGTATATTTTGCCATTGACTTCTATTGTTCACCCAGAAAGCGGATCACCGTCAGCTGTAATAAACTCAGACAGCTCCTTCCCCAGCTCAGTGGTAGTCGGAATGACATGGTCACCATTCTGGAGATGACTGTTGCCTACCTGGAGCTGATCCAGCAACTGCTCCCAGCACACCAGCACAGAACAGTGAGTCTCATTACAAAGCAGATCAACCACTGATGAAAGGAAGATCTAGCCACAGGAGTTTGTTCTGACTTACTTCAAACGGTTTCAATGCTTTGTCAGTGAGGAGCACATATTCCCTGTAAAACCTGCTGTGCTGTGACTCGACCAGACTAGGACCGATTTAACCTACAATAATTAATTTCCACTGACACCGTGTCAAAAATCATTGCTATCACTTTGAGGAGTACATTCCTAAGCCTAACAGCAGGTTAATTTCTTTGAGCTATTTAGTGTTGAACTAAACACTAAAAGAACACTGTTAAATCCTTCAAAATCCAAATGGTTCCAAATTCAAAACCCTACCAACCTACTGAAGTTGTTAATATCCTGGCTTCTGTCAAACAGCTGAATAAGATCCAGATTTCTTAAGATCAGTGATTTATAACCTTAACATTCTTACCAGTTGGCTGCTTAAGTTACAAAGGATGTCCATCCCCTTTGTTTTACTTTTGCTTAGGTGCTGTATCCACCAGAAGAACTGTGCAAAAAATGGCAACTGGAACATCAGATGAAGAGACAACAATGCAGGAGGAGGATTTGTGAAGAAGTAAACAGGCAAAAGTCCCAGCGTATTAAGAACAACAGAAATGGGTTAGTAATCTAATACCTCTCTTATTCTTTGAATAACAAACATGTTTGCCTTCACTTTGGTCCCAGCTGGCTAGTGAGAAGGGCTTTTAATATACTTTATTTTAATGATGCTACCCATCACTGTTCTGTCAAAATATTGCCTAATCCTTATTGCTTCTATCAGTAGATTTTTGTGACTATAGCAATGTGCAAACAAAACATTCACCCACTGAATGCTGGTATTTGCAGATCCCTACATGCAGGGTGACTTATAGTATTCACAGTGCATTTAATTGTGTGTGTATTCTAGAAATGATTCCTTAATGATTGATTTGTAAAGGTAATGATTTTAAGAGTTTGGAGACTGTTTTAATGGATGCTGTTTTAGTAAAGGGAAACCTTGCCCAAATCCTGGTTTGATGAACCAAAGCAAGAAAGCTAGCAGTTTGAAAACATCTGACAAAAGTGATCATGAAGTTCTTCACAATGCAGGTAAGCTGCTTCTTTCCTTATTTTCTGTGCAACACCTAAATTGAAAGAGGGCCATGTATCCATTTTCTAGGTATCATGGTTTCCTCACATTGGATTGGTGTTTTAAAGTTGTGCTTATTTGGAAAATCTTACATGGTAGTCCTAGGTTTACCCATGTTTTTATTTGTTTGCATGTAATTTTAAAGGGACGGAGGGTATGGCTGATCTAAATCACCTTTTAGAAGTGACTTCAGAATCTCATAAAATGCCTGAAGCTCAAATGGGTGACCTTCAGTATGGTAGGTGTTTTACGTTTTACACTTTGTACTAAAGGGTCCTTTTTGTTTTGATTTTCGTAAGTTACGAGTAATTCCAAAATAATGGATCTAACTTTATTGTATAGTTATTTCATTTCATTTAAGATTAATTGCTCAACTATTTGCATTAAACAAGCAATAAAATACTTTAATGCAGCTCCTTTAATAAGGTATTCCAACATTTCATTGTGATGTTTTGCTTGTTTTTCTCAGGATATTGCAATAGGCCACAGCAGGTGACTACTCCCATGGTACCCTCCTGGGAGAATGCCTCCTTTTTCGTAGATTACAGAAATGAGGCTCCACAACCTTGTTTCAGTACTTCTGTCCCAGTGACTTCACATCTACCTGACACCGAAAGCTCTTTCTCCTGGCCCGGCCTTTCAACGCCAGTAGGACAGCAGGCAGCCCAGTCACTGTGTGATTTACTCAGTACTCCACAATTAAACTACAGGTACTAGATCAAAAGCTTCATAATTGATGTTTTGTATATTTAATACAGTGCATTCATTTTTTTCCCCTCAAACATGGCTCTGTGCTCGAGTAGGCAGCTGTTAGCTTGTGTAGGCTGCAAATGCACAGAAAGCTTCATTCCATACTGAAAAGAAAAGCAACATTTCAACTGTAGAGTCGTCTTCAGGTGGCAACAGCCAAAAAGTTGTTTCTAGCTCTAGGCTTGCAGGTTTCTAAAAGCACGAGTTAAGATAAATTTTGGTGATTTGTGAGGTAACCTACAAAGTAAAGTGAAGGCTTTTGTGTTCAGGTGTCACATTTGTGAGTTTTAATAGAAAGTGTTTGAGACTCTGTAGCCACACTAAATTCAAAACCAGTGTGCCATATAGATATTAAATATCGAATGGAATCCTGCCAAGGGTCTATCATGCCTCTGTGAGTCCATCTCACTGCTCCAGGTGTCTACTACCAAGCATTGGATTACAATTTGGAAAATGGATAAAATATCAAACTGACCTGTTTAGTGTCTCGGACTCTTTCAGCAGTGGGATGTGCAGGCTTGGCTTGTGAACTGTGAGATGGGCTTCTATCACTTTCACTGGCTAGAGCAGTCACCCAGTCAATTCCTGTATGCTTACTTTTAATTCTGCTTGTGCTGAGGGCAAATCCTGCCACATGAAAGGGGTGAGATTGGGTTATGAATACTTCAAAACATTGTAGAATACATGCTCACATCTTGTTCAGTTTATTCTTTCTGCTTGTAGACATTCTACATATTATACAGCAAAAGGAAGCTAATTGTCACAGAAGATAAAATCTGCCAATGTAAAGATTTTCCTTTTCAATTTTTGTTCTTGTGTGCTATTAAAACAGTCTTACGCTGAATTCTGCTCTAACTTTGACTTGCTGCAGACTTCAGCCGCATTTTCCACAAGAGAAGACTCTGACGGCACCAACTTGTCCCAGTGGAGTTCAGCATACTGGGCTACAGGGTATGCATTCCATTTTGTAGCTTGCTTAGTCAACACACAGGATTTGTGTGTATGTAATGAAAATACTCATTGTACTAGTGAATGATTTATTATCATGTAACGTAACTTATTTAGTACAATTTGTCTTCTAATCAGATTGGGAAGAGTTACTGGAAGGTGACCCTTTGGCCTTCAGTGGTTCCATCTCTTTCCAACCAAGTGCAGCTCATCCAGGAGCAGGTGGAGGGGGGCCACATGATGCTGGCTATTCCTTAACAGAGATGCATTCTGTTCCTGTGTCATTACTCAACCAGGTGGCTTCGGAAGGAAATGCTTCCCAGCACCAGGAAGCAGACCACCCTGTAGAGCAGAGTGACCTTTCCGACATTGATGAAATGTTTTTCTTTTGAAGGCTTCACATCTGTCGATTGAGTTTTGATTATTAAAATGTTGTGCTGTTATCTTGTGTTGTCCATGCCTTATTTTCTCACATCTCCACATTCAATAACGTATCTCTATCCGATATCGCAGTACTATGATCAGAAGCTTTTGGATGTTTGTGTGAAGAGTTCCGTTTTCTCACTAGATCCATGTTTCAGTTTATGTATTGTAAGCGCTATGGTTCGTTACTGTTCTGTGTAGACTTGCACAGGTGACGTGTTCAAGACAACAGCTGTGTCTTTAAGCAAGTGACGTCAGTATTGTTCCACCCAGAATGCATCGCGGGTCGAGCCGAACAGCTGTGGAAACAGAAGGTTCTTTATCGGTAAAGAAAAACCGAGAAAGTTACAAAAGGAAACGTATGTAGGATTAAAATGATACCGGATGATGAATGAAATATACGGGACCATCGTAGTACTAATTGAGACGTTGTGTGTTAAATTAATTCATAGTAATTTTCATATGAGATTTAGTTAAATGCAGTCCGAGCTGATTGAAATGAACTTAAAATAAGAAATTAGACTTGGCAGAAAATTTCAGAAGTCGAAAAGGTAGTTTTAACTAAGCTGTTTCAAAGTGGATATCAAGGACGTTTTATTTCAAGATTTGTCTTTTATCTGGCTGGGAATACAAACCGTGCACAGGAAATACGTTTACGCCTTCAAATTCACCCTTTTATCACTTCTTTCAAGGAAGGCTTGTTTCTTGGATAACGTGGTTTTGTTGTACGTATTCCTGAAAGACGAAACGAAAGATCATTTTTAATTATTGAGCGGGTGTATCTGCTCGTCCCAGCCCGAAAACTGGGGACCCATTGTTACTGAGCTGTTCAGACAGCACAACGCTGAATAATTCATTGGGGGTAAAATGAGCTCCGGGGAGCAGCCAGCCGCTACCAACGCCAGCAGCGCCGATGACGATGGCATGTCTTGGTGGTATCGGTGGATCTGCAAAATTGCTGGAGTCGTGGGAGGAATCTGTAAGTAAGCCGGATGCAGGAGGGTGTTTACGATTGTTTCATTGCCGATTCACCTTTGTTACTTTTAACCAACAGTCTGGGGACGACAATAGTCTGGAGAGAAGACGTTTCCATTCTTCTCTTTGATATGCAACAAACGAATTTCAGAATGCCTTTATTTTTTCACTATTCTTATTGTAGTTCAGACTCCTTGAGCCTAGTTTCATCAGACGTGTTTCATTTTTAACAATGTAAACGCTCCGTAAGCTGTCGTCCGAGTCCAGCTAGAGGGAGTAAGATGTTGTGCTCCGCCCCTTGGAATGTGCGTGGAGATCATTACACCTGAAATGTCTTTGTGTGTTTGCTGTGTCCAAAGCCCATTTTCTGCACAATCCATTCATTTCATTCTGTGGTGACAAACCTGTTACATTGTTTACTACATAGCGTGTTCAATTTAAAATGACTTCATCGTTTGTCTATGATAATGGATGTTTTGATTGACCTCTTAATTGGGTATTAGGACTTTCTTCAGACAGTTGTATCCTGTCTCGGACACAGTTGGGCGCAATTGTAGTTACAATTCGTGCGGCCCTGCTTTACAGATTTACTGGCAAAGAAGAGCGTTTAGCTATAGGTGGATGGCTTGCTACAACAGCCAGATTAGAAAATGCAAACTGTTCCTTAGACTAGAAGCAGTTATTAATGTGCACCCAAACAGGTAGAATTACTCCGTGCCTGCAACTGTGAAAAGGATTTTCCAGATACATGCACGTTTAAAACACAAGTCTGTTTTATAGCAGTAATTCATTGGACACTTGTGACGAGTTAGCTCCGTTTTAAATAATGACGTTAATTTAGTAGTATTGTTCACATGCTAGGCTCTTGTTGTGTGTTTGAGTTAAAATTACCTCAATTATGTGATGCATAAAAAGCTGCTTAGAAATATGCTGAACACAAGAACACAACCATTCCATGCAGCCATTCCTTGTTTGCGTTACAAAGATCACCTGGTTTCTGTCTGCAGGAGTGAAAGCAGCCTGTTAATGACATTAAGATGTTTTGTTTCAACAGACAACAGATTGGCCCTGAAAAAACAGGGAACTCACTTAGATAGTCCTTGTCCTGGAAGGCCACATCAGCCCACGACTTTCATTACTGTCTTACCCATCTGCATAATCATTTTCAGTCTCCAGTGGCTACAGCACTAGGAATTGGAAGAAAGAGCCCACACATCAGCAGAATGATTGTAGTTTACCATCTGCATGAATATGATCTACATCCTTGGAGGCTCCTTAGAAGATGACAGCTGAGATATACAGTAGGCATTTTCTGTGGGTCATAGGACTAGAGGTGTCAGCAGAGAGTGGTGGGATGTTTTATTCACTGAAGAATGTGGTTTGCCCTTCACAAACATAACACAACGTGTGAAGATGTAAATTATGCTGATGATTCATTGTTTAAAAAAACCTATGGGGCAGTGAAAGAGCTATGATGTGGGGAGGATTCTATTCAACACAACAGTATTTGTGTACTTGTGCTGTGTGAGTGCTCTCACTCTTAAATTGACAAAGTGCTTGAGCCAACAGCTTTTCTGTTACCAATCCAGAAGGGTAAGTTTTCCAGCAGGACAATGCATGATCACACAGGACTGCAGTTGCTTGCATTTTCTCCCCGCTCGTCAGTGCCATTATCAGTTGAACACTGCAGTTGGACAACTTTCCCCTGCTGGTCACCGTTTGCACAGGATCAGTGGAGGAACCTTAGCTGTCTGCCCAATGGTAGATCAGGTCTATGTGTCAATGCTGCAAGAATTATTAGTCTCACATACACATACACATTTTTAAACTTATATTTTCATTTTGACAGTGTGTCATGTTTCATACTAAAATTTATATTAATTTGTCATTCTGTTGTTGTGTTCCCATTTTCTGTGATTTTGTTTAATATGTATGTTGAAAATATTTGATTATATCTATCAGATGTCTTTTCTATATCAATATAGCTGTCAGAGAGAGGCAGCTGACCACAGTGATCTGGAATTCTAAATTGAACAGTGGAACACCTGCATTACTATGATCTTCAATTTTTCGTAATTTCTTGTTTGCAGTAATTCTTTTGCATTTTGACTCCAATAATTTTTAAGTTGTAGTTAATGGGCGTAATCTGCACCATTAATCATATCGTTAAAGAAGAAAAATGATTATATAGTAAGGAGTGATCACAGCTTTCTAAATTTTTACAAGAGTGCACAGGTATGATTAATTGAGCAGTTCTGGAATGGACAGCCTTGTGATGTCTCCTCATTTATAAGTGAATGCTGTGGTACAACTAGAAAAACAATTCTGCAATTCTTCTGGAGGTTAGGCAAAATTGAATTCTGTGTTCATGCATGTGTATAGAAAAATATGCTCTATTCAAAATAACATGCTTCCTACATGTCCCAGTGCCAATAAAGCAGTTTCATTAATATTCATACAGCAAACCTACAGTTCTCTAGACTTCAATGTGCTGCTGTATTCACAAACAATAAAGCTTCACATTAGAAATGGGCATTGCAGTTCTCTCTGCTGTTCTGATTATCATGAATATTCTGTCCTGTCTTATTTTGACATTTGTTTTGGTAATATTTGAGTTTAAATTGCAGTAAAAATCTATTCTGCTGTATACATATTATCTTAATGCTACCTTTGCTAATCCAACCTATTTATGTTCAGTGATATTGGAGGAACTACAGCAGTATCAGGTTCCTTATTGACTGACTTGATTTAATGGTCACTTGTTTAATTGAGAAATTTAGTTATTTTATTTTTAAGGAAGTGGAACACCTGAGTTATTTAAAGATTAACATAGAAGCACATACTGTAATATGAGCAGTCTACATCCTACAGGTCTTCTTGTGCACATAATAATAACTCAGTGTGATTACCAGCACAAAAATGTGTGGAACAAAATGTCCGTAAGATCAAAAACAGAGTAGTACAATAATGGCAGATTCTCACCATTTTTGTGAATTAAATACAAGGTCAGATCTTGCTTCTCATATGTTATGTCATGTCTACTGCCATCTATACCCTGTCATCTGAGATATGTAATCTCTATTTTGAGTCTCTCTCCTGCCTCTTAATATTTGTTTTTCCACCTGCATGTCTCTACACACTCCCATTTCCTCCCACTTTCCAAAAACATGCTGCTTAGATTAATTGGTATTTCTCACTTGTGCCTGTGAAATGTCCCATATCCATAGTCCTGCAATCTATAGTCCCACCTCGCACAATTGTTCCAGGTTCCTGGCTGTCTCAGCCCCTCCCAAAAATAAGTGTATTTTCTGGTAATGTGTGCCTGTGTACACACAGCCAAACTTTAATTTGCTTTTTTTCTGCAGGAATCTTTTCAGAAAACACTACCATAGTACCAGATCAGAGGGGTTTAATTTAGTAGTTTAAGTCAAGTGTTTTCTGAGTGGCCAGGCTGTACGTGTGCACATAGGCTCTGTTTATTAATTTTAACTGAGGATAACAGATGTTTATCAGAGGTATGATGTCCATATTAAAAAAAAAAAACGTCATTGGTTTGTCACTTTACTTGGAAGTTTTTTGGTTTTTCCATTCAGTGCTTTATAGATCACATATTTCTAGGGTACATTGTAATAGTATAATAGACAATCATTGTGAAAGTTTTTTTGATTTTTAAACTGTATCACAAAGTATTGACTAATTTGCCATATGTTTTGCATTACTATTTCTCGACAGCATGTGCAATTGCAGGAATCTGGAACTGTGTTACGATCAATCCCTTAAACATAGCAGCAGGCGTGTGGATGGTGTAAGTATTTCAGATTTGACCATGGTAACATGATAATTGCACTGTGGCACTGAGTGTGTTTTGATGCTATATTGTAATGCTCAGTGCTTATTTGAATTGCCGAGGTTTATTGACATTTTAAAGTACTTTGCACAATTGATTGAGACCCCTTCTTAAAAAGAAAGATGTTGTGATTTGTAATCCTAATGATTAGCACAGTCTGCAATGTCAGTGGACTTTGTTTCCATCATGGAGAGGCGTTGCCCAACATGGTCTTGAGTCTGTGCTCTGTTGTTTGCTAACTGGGACTGGTTACAAAGCAGCTGTACATTCTGTCAGCCAGAGTGCATTCTGTTTGTCTTGCACCAGTGACCCTTCTGATCCTTCACACCTTTCTGATTAACAAAGATACAGGGTGCCTGTGGACATACAATGCTGTCAGAGAGACGCATCACTCCTCCAATTAATGACAAGATGCAGAGGGGCCGGCAATGTGAATAAGAAATAAGTGACTTTGACAATTCAGATTTTTGTGTAAATAGTACACATTTGTCATACTTCCTTTGTTTTTGGATAGTAGACTTTCATTTCTGTGATCCAGTCACTATGTCAGAAAGTGGAAGTTCGTAACTTTTGAACATGTCTGTACGTGAAATGTATCTCTTTATGTAATTAATAGAGTGCTGTACATTTATACATATACATTTATTCCTTTTCTCCTTCAAGGTTAAATGCCTTTGTCCTGTTTTTATGTGAAGCTCCATTCTGCTGTCAGTTCATTGAGTTCGCCAATGCAGTAGCTGCCCGAGCTGACAGACTTCGTCCCTGGCAGAAGGCTTTCTTCTACTGTGGGTAAGGATCTCTAGGCTTAGGCAGCCTTTTCATCTGATTTTATTTATACCGGAGCTTTGAAATCTTCAGTTAAGAGTGCAGCTCAGAAGTTAGTTTACACCCTCCCTAATTTATTTTCATTCAGTGCACAGCCACCAGTATAACACAGCCTGTTGTTCCCAGAATAGAGAAGTTTCAACATTTTCTTAAAGTTCATAAATACAATGTGCTTCTCTTGTTTTCTATTCCTTTAAATTAATGTTTCTACATAGGGAAATTGCACGTGATTATAAATGAATACATTTACTTGATTAAATGTATTGTGTGCTTTAAAAAAACATGATGAACTAAAAAAAGGTTTTGTATGCATTGTGAAATCACATTACATTCTGTGATAGAAAATGTTTTGCATGGAATGCTAGGATGTTGTGAAAGTGGGGAATCATCTAATTATATAAAATGCTCAAATTTATTTGTCTTGCAGGATGGCATTATTTCCAGTAATTCTAAGTATTTCTATCACCACGCTGTTGGGAAATGCAATAGCCTTTGGAACAGGTGTCCTGTATGGGTTGGCATCCCTAGGGAAAAAGTAAGTCTTTTTTTCTTCTTTGACTTGTCTTGCATTCTGTATTTGCCTGTATCTGTAAAATTCTGCAGAGTTTACTTTTTTCCACTATTAAAAGTAGTCTCATGAATTGCCTAAAAAATCTATTAACACCTTCATATGGAATACAAATTTGTTGGTATTTGGTGAATTGTATTTTATAAACTGTAAGCAATGTTTAACCTTTTAAAAGTGCCTTTAAAATTGTTTTAGAAAAATCTAGAAAAGAAGTCTGGAAAAACAAAGGACTTTAGAAAACGTAACCTATTTGCAGAAAAATTGTAGGAAGGAAAGGCTTATTTTTGGAATAGAGTCTTTTAGGCATTGTTATGAATGCTAAAACACAAAATGGACACATTCCTCTTGTAACTAGTAAAAAGCAAAATGATCCATTTAACAGAATATCCAATGTGGAGTCAAGTGGAGTAAATGTGTCTGTTCCCAACATTATATAGAAATTCAAATGTTCTTATTAATTTTTGCTGTTTTATTAAAATGTACAAAATAATATCTGAGGGGAATGTGTAATGGATAAGTATGTTAGTAGTCTTATGTTACAACCCCTGCTTCATATCACACTATGCATTTTTCCCTTATTGCAAAAACTGGAAATGTGTCACAGTTAGATTTATATAACACTTATTACACCCTGTGCCTTAAGAGATGTGAAGAATAGATGTACAGTATATTGCACTACGTGTAAAAGAAAAAAAAAACACTTTCAAATGCAGACATTTCTGCATCAGCTCCAGGAGAACTGGAAATTTCTTACTCATTTACGTAGAGCTGCATTTGTACTGTCATGAGCTGTTCACACACTCTTTCTCTCTCTCTTCTTATAGCACAAGGGATCTGTGTTCATCGCTATGACAACAGCATACATTATATCTGAGCAGTGTAGACTGTCATAATTCAAGATCTTTTGGAGTTCTGCCTGCTTCTCCTTACACATTTTTTATTTTTTATTTAACAATTAAACTATGACTAAATAACTAACAGAAAAAATTATCTAATCTCTAATCAGCTATGTAATACTTTGACAACATGAATAATATGCAGCTCTATAATCATGATAGCATTTTAAGGCTAAATTTATTCTGTTAAAATCATTGACCTAACACACAAAGCACGTAGCATTTCAAGCTGATAAAGTATAACACTGTTCACGTTCTCCTACCTTAAAAAAAAACAAACGTTTAGTTTCCAAAGCATTTCTGTGGATTTGTGTGTATATGCTGTCAGTCTGTGGCAAGTGCAGTTTTCTTCCCCTTTCTCCTTTCCTGCCTGAGGTGTCCCACTGGATTAGGTTCCTTGAAGGCAGGTAACAGGTTCCTAAATCCTGATTTCAACAGCAGTAATATTATCATGTTATGAGTCTTTTCCAATACCAAACCTGATTTTTAATACCTGAATGACTGAATAGCTAACAGTTAGACTGTGTTGGACTGGAGATAAATCAGCAGAAAATGAGAGTCAGAGGTTAAAGATGCATGTTTTATTTACTTTACTTAAGGTAAGTTGTATTCTTACTCTCAGAAATATACATTGTGTCAGTAAAACACAGCACTTACAGTCTACACACATTTTCAAACCGAGCATGCAAAATTCAGAATCAGCATTCCCTAATATCTGCTGTTTTAGTCTGTGTGTGCTTTCATTTTGAACAGTACTGCATTATACTTGCAAAAAAGTTCAGAATTGCAGTGCCTTGATCAGGTTTTTCTCACCTCCATGCCCAAAGGCCTAATCTATCTGTACATAAAACATTTGCTATATATATTTCTATAAAGTGCTTTGTGGCAATTTGTTGCAAAAGACACTATAAAAAAGATGGATGCTACAACTATTTTAAACTGAATTCTCTCTCATTTTGAAATTATACTACTTATTAACTGCTTTTAGTAAATGTTTTAGATTTTGCTCTCTGCTACTTTGAAATTTGAAAAGTGGACAAACTGTAAATGTAATCCATATACCTATTAAGGACACTACAGTAGTATATTAAAGTACTAAATACCCTTGCTTATTTGGTGTCAATGTCAGCCCCCTACATTTAGCTAAAGGATAGCTCTTCACTTTTTCAGCCATGTTGTCAAAGATGATACCCTGTCTTCTTTTAAAAATTAGCCAGATGAGATTTTGTAGCTACTAAGAGACAAACAAAATAGTTGCATCATGGCCTCCTCTCATTTGTAACCTTTATGTCTTCATGACTTGGCAGACGACTGTAGTAAATCACATTTATTGAAATGATTAAGGGTTCACCAAGTTTTTTTTTTCCTGACAGTGTTTTTGTCATCTCTTTACAGGGGAGATGCAGTCAGTTATGCGCGTCTACAGCACCAGAAGCAAGGAGATGAGGAAAAAATGACAGGAACTACTGATGGAGTAGCACAATAACCTTAATATGACAACTTCATCCACTAAACATTTAATACTGCATTCAGTAAACCAAGGACCGCCATTTACCTTTTTATCAAGCTGCTGGAATTAGATACTAATATATTCTGTCTTATTTTCATATAATGCTTTAATATAATACATCTGTTTTCTTTGTGGGTTTTAAAAATTTATAAGCTGTATCTTCTATCTGTACTGACATGTGAAGTTTTAAAGAAATTTCAAAAGCAAGCAACAGAAAACTGCTGTAGACCAAATCAAGTTTAAAAAGGGATTTTTTTCAAGGGGCAAAATCATTTACAACGCTGGACAATTCTAACAATACCTATTTTCTTTGTTTCTAGAAAGGCCAGTGTCTTTAGACTGTCTTTACATAGGTTTGCAAGTTTTTAAGCTACTGATTTTATGAGAAATTACCAAATGTGTTGACAAATACAGTGATTGCTCAGTTTTATAAATAAACGCCTTTGGAATATCACACATCTTGTTGGCAATAGATGTCCCAAAAGGAATAATTTCAACCACTGCAGGAACAAGAAAATTTCCCAGCAGCAGTCATTCTAGTTGTGTTGTGACTGCTTTTTTAATTCAACTCGTGTTTCAAAATGTGGTGTTATTTTGGGTAACTCCTCAAAGGAAATTTTGTTTTTACCAATTAAGCAGAAGGACATTTCATTTGATTTCTCTCTGACAATATAATGCATGATTGCTGTGGTAATAGACATACCTATTACAGGACTGACTACCTTTAAAAAATATTCCTTATGCATACTGTTCCAGCATGATTAAATTAAATTATATCTGATTCTGAACACATTTATTGATTAAAATAAAAAAATGATTTTCTGTTAACTGAATAATCACTTATGAAATTGGGCCTGGGTGCAGGTTTTGTTTGTAATGTTATAAAACAAATGCTACATGTTTTGGTACGAAAGTGGGACTGTGAAGTTTTTTTTTCTCTGGAAAAATCGTATTTTTCAGGCAGAGTGATACTTGAAATACCTCAGTGTGAAACAACACACTCATAATGGAAGCATGTGTTTTTTAAGGTTTGTATAAGGTAGGAAATTTTAGTTAAGCTAAAGGAAACTAGGAATGATATAACCCTAAAGATGCTAATCTGCCATGTTGTGGAATGGAACCCTGTCTCATTAGTGCAGACTGGACTTGGCTTTTGGTTTGTTCCAAAACCATACAAATTAATATGGAAATAGATACTGTAATTGATATTTATATAATTTTCATCAGTGATAGAATGTTCCTTTGGCCTGTGGTAAACATGGTCTTTTATACATTAAGACTCCAGCCATAACTCAAGTTTTCACATAGTTTTACATTTTCTTTGGCATTCCAGATTTCACTTTGTTTGCACTGTGTTTAACTTCTATGTTTGTTTAAGTGGCAGTGTTATGTTGTCTGTCTCCTATTGTTGCTGATGCTGAAATGTACATGGTGGCATCTTTTACAGCAGAGCAGATACAAAGATATCTAATATGATTTCAAAACGTAATTGTCTTTATTTGGGGGGAGCTGGGTATGTTGCAGATAGTGAATGTGGATGGCAAAATACAGCGGGGTGTAATACTAATAATGAGTATCATACTATCTGAGCTAATTGATTTTTAATGGTTTCAGCTAAATCCTTAATACAATCTGAACTGTTCCTTGCCAAATTTAGCTTCCTTTCCCCTCTACTTCACCAAAGCAGCTTCCCATCAAAGGTGTTGTCTTTTCTAAAGCACAAAAACCTCAATAAACATGTAGACCAGTTATCATACATTTAAGAACACAAGAAAAATAAAACGGCATTCTAACTGCAGATAGAATGGTTTTGTTACTGAAATTCACACATCACACATTCACAGATCACACAGACGAGGATCTATGCATCTACAGAAAGTACATTTGTACCACATATCTTTTGTAATACAGTATGTTTGCCTTCAAACACCAGCTAGTATGAAGGACACTATACACCAGCAAACTAACATACTACAGTGTTTTAAAAATAGATCTTGCAGGGTATAAAGTATTGCTATAAATCTGTAATTTTTGCTAAAACACTTCTTTATTCCAATGAGCAATACTTATGTTGATAGATGCATAAACCAGTCATTTTTAAAAAGGAATGGTCTATCTTTAATTGTTCTTAAGAAGTCAGTACACCAAGAGTATCCCCAGTGTACATTGCATAGGTCCCTGTAATTTGTTTAATAGTTTAATAGTTAATAGCTAACCTAGAGAAGCCACTTTTTCCTTTGGTTTGTAAACACCTTGATTAAGCTGTTTGGATTTTTTAATATGTATTTCTCCTGACTGCTGATAATGGGGGGTCTTCTATAAAAACTAAATACCAGTTTTGTTTGGTTTTTTTATTCTTGAGTGCTGAGTGCATCTTATGGCAGAGTTCCAAACACTTCTGTGGTAATATTCAGATTTAATACAGGAGGTATCCCAGTACAGAAGAGTGAGGCACTGTAGTGTTCCAGTGTTCCAAAAGCATTTCAAAGGAATGGGGACAAATGTGTAACACATATTCAAGTGTTGCAAATCCATCAGTAAATTAAAGAATTGCACATCACAAGTGTGATGTATTTAATTCAAATATTACCCACAAGGGTTTTGGAATCTTGCACTGGACTGTAAGATGAATTCATCATTCAAAATACGTAAAAACATTTAGGATTGTAAATCATGTTTTGGATTGTGCTCTTTTCTTCTTACAATTGTGGCTGCTTTGCCCCTGAGCCCCTAATTTGTCCTGTGCATTTTGGAAATAGTTTTTCTCATGTAGCTTGCAGATGAAGCAACAAAGAATTCCCATCAGTCTTGTAAATGTATGCATTACTAAAGCAAGGTTAAAGGGGCAGTTTCAGCACAGCTGTTCCTCTCGTTATTTTAGATTTGCTTGCTGGTTCCAGTGAAACAGTGAATTTGAAATTAACACATTTCATCAGTGTGTTTGGTTGAGGGGAAGGTAAATAAATATCTCCTGCAAATAAAAGATTGGGCACTTGCAATGTTTGCAGCAAGTACTGCATTTTTTAATTTCACGTTTTAAATCATAAAAATCGTTTTTAACGTTAAATCGTTAAAAAATAAGTTTTTAAGATGTGGGGAGAGGGTGTTATTCACAACAGTTTTGTAGAAATTCAAAAACTCTCAACTTAATCTGAATTGAAGTCCCTGGGGTATACAGGTATGTGTTAACTACTTCATGTATAGAAAGCTAGTTTTCAAAGGAGGATTTTCCAAACTCCCATCCTTCGGTTATTGAAGTTTGATTCATGATAATTCCTGCACGTGTAACGTGTAACGTTAACGTGCAAGATCAAGTTTGTGATTTTTTTCAGGTAACATTGCTGCTGCTGTAAAAGGTGCAAAAGCTCTGCTTGAGGGTGACTTTGTTTGACTTTTCTTGTCCCTTTTTTGGAGATCTTGATCTTAAAAACATTTTTTTCCATTTCCTGTATATTTGTTATAAATAAAGCCAGTTCAGTCTTTTTACGGGCACTTTGTGAAGTACATTCTTTACATTAAGTAAATTAAACAGTTAATTTTCCAGTATTCACTTGTAGTATAACCTTTATACCGCATTAAATTATGATGTTTTTAACTGATGTGACGCCAGGTCAATAAAAGCAACATTGGAGAAGTTTTTTAATACTCAAAAATGGAGATAAATAGTAAATTACTTGTTGATTAAGATACTTATTGACTAGGAATTATTTCAGGTGGTGAATAAAACTTTTTTTAATTTGAATAAAATTAATGGAAAGGTCATCATCAAGCCATTATTATATAATTGAAAATATACCAGACTTTATAGACTTAAAAGGTTATACCATCCCTTTTTATATATAGATCTCATTCTTTTTTTTTGTATAAATGACACCTTGAAACCTACACACCTATAGCTCAATATAGTATATAGTATACAGTATATCATATACATGTATAATAGTGTAATCTACATATGACCAAGTGGAAATAATATTATTGTAATTACTAAGATACAGTGTACAGCACTTAGGAAATTCCATGTATAGGGAAATTGGAGGGAAGGGTAATATTATTTTACTTGTTAAAAGATCAAAAAATATATTAGGGGATTACTGTGACAAAACGAAAAATATTGGCGCTCCAAAGACTGTAGTGGTGTGACTGTCCAACTCTGACTGGGACATCTCAAGTGGCAGTGTACACTTCAGCTGGTGGATGCCATTAGTTAGCCAGGGTTGTCAATGCATCTGGTGAAACTCAAGACAGAATTTTTGTGATCTGTCAGGCACCTATCGTAAAATATATTGTATTTATAAAAATACCTATATGTGTTTTTTTTGGCAATAGACTTATTCAATCGCATTATTTCTCACATGGAGCCTGTAACAGATGTTGAACAGGTGGGCATGTTGGAAGAGCCTATCTACTGTACCAGTCCTCATTTTTTACCTGCAGTGTGAATGTGGTAGCCACCTGTGATTCTTATTTAAGAAGAATAAGACAAAAATATTTTTTCTGCCCCCATCCTCTTTGTACTTGTTGTTTCCAAAACTCTGAACTGTATTGTAACAGAGTTACAGCTCCTGGTGAACATTTGTCATTATCACAGAACTACACTCTGGATTTACAGTAATTTTTAGGAAGTTTTCAGACTAGCTTGCACGTAACGTTACAATCGTCAGATACACAAATATATCTCCCAATCCCTATATATATTGTATAAAACACTGCTCTGGCTTGTTTTTGTTTTCTAATTTCCAAGACACGACAGCACGTGATTTGTAATTGTGCATGACTTATAATTAAATTAATTGATTAAATCTATTTGTAAAAAAGACATTTTTCAATTTCCCATCTGGTGCGTAGAGTCCTGAAACAAAGTGCATTGCCATCTTAAAAGTTTATCTTTGGCACTGTACAGATTTAGACTTGTGGTATTGCTCCACCTGCATTGAGAGGTCACAAAAGGAGATTTCTCCTCCACGACTGAGCAGCAAATTGTCCTTTTGGCAGAAAGCCACAGAAAGTCCCAAAGTCTTAGCATGATCTGTGGTTGATGCTAAATGTGCGTCCAGTCCGGAAATAGTTCTCTATCTCTTCAAGGGAGCGTCCTCTGGTCTCAGGGACAGCTGCTCCGGTGAAAATAAGGTTGATTACACATATCACACAGAAGAATGCAAAGGGAGCAAACAGGCCGTAGGTTTCCTGTAGAACATAAAAACAGGTAGATCATGTAATTCCTTTATTGTTATTAAATCCTTCTCAGATCTGCACAATATTCAACAAACACATGCTAATATATATAATGACAGACAATTATCTTAAATTTTAATTTTGAATGCTTTTGGCACACAAGACTCTTTAGAACAAAAATACATTGGACTATATTATAACCGCCTTTATTTTGTAGTGCTCAAAGCAGACACCATAGAGCATGGCATGCTTTTTCATTAATGTGTTGAAGGCAGAGCTCTCCTTCATAGAATACATTTGCATAAGGTTTTACATCAAGAAGCCCATAAATAAATGTTACTTAATCCGATCTTATGTGCTTTAAAACCAGAAGAGCACACTAACATTAAATCATATTAAAGCCACAGAAAGATATTTTTGGTTGGTGTTTTGTTAGTTCAGCTTCAAGCTCATCACATCACTAATGAGAGTTGCCTGGCACAGAAGGGACAGATAAACTTACCACAACCGTCATGAAGACCTGCGTCAGGATAAAAGCTGTGATCCAGCTGACTCCGACACACAGGCCAGATGCCACCCCTCGAGCCCCCAGTGGCAGGATTTCAGACATCAGCAGCCATGTAATGGGACCCCAGCCCATGGCATAGCCTGGAGGATTGGAAATCAACAGGTAATCACCTTCCAAATGCTTCAGGCTGAACCACACAATACTAACACTGAAACCGGCCACCGCAGAACATGTTTTCAGGAAGAAGACACTTATCCTGACATCTAGTATACAATTCTTTAAAAAAATGGGGTTACAAGATCTGCTGAATCTGGGTCTCTGTAGGTGTTGGCTTTTTTAAAGCAAGATGACTTTGCCTTTAATGACACGGATGATAAGGCTGTAGCATATTTGCCTCAGAGATGCTGCACTCAACATTAATGGAATAAGCCTGACAAAGGCCTGCAAATTTACTGTTCTACAATATATTATTTGAATATTTTAAAAGCATGGTTAGATTATCTAATGATCAATATTGGATTTAGGATCAGTCTTTGCCCCACCATTTTCTAAATGATACCACCAGCATGATCAACAAATTCTCATCATCATTGTCATCGTTAGTTTTAATGAATAAAGCTTTACCGAATATGATGACCATGGTGCTGATGAGTGGGATGAGAGTGACGAGATTGGGGGAAGCCGTCTGGAGGGGACTCCCAGGCTCTTGGGCAGCGATGAGTCCAGAGGGGATGGCAGTGAGGTTGACGTTGTGGGCGGGGCAGGACGTGTAGAGAGTGTACAGGCACAGGACCAGCATGGAGAGGAACATCAGGAATCCTGAGCAAGAGGGGGAAGATCACAAATACAAAAGCTATTGACACAGGAAGATGAGAATATTAGCATGAGAAAGATTACAAAGAAGGCTTTTTGGTCAATCTTTCTCATTTGATAGCTAGAAGCTAACAGAAGCAGGAATCTTACGCAGCCATTCCTCAAAGATACCCAGGTGACAACCTGAACAGCATGGCTGTGTTTATTTCAGATCCCACTCACACTTTGTTTAAGACATGCCTCCTGTCTTCAGTCCTGAATGTGCTTCCTCTTAGTTTCCACATATGTACTTGCGTTTTTGTTTCATATAGGCCATGAAGCATGTGGGTATGTTTCTTGTGGATAACGTAGTTAAAGGTTAGGTGTTCCCAAACTGGGGTCTCTTAACCTCCAATTAAACAGAAAAACATTCACCTCAACATTAAGATCGTAAGTCATCTTCTCTCATTAATGATAACACCTTGAATAGGTGACTGAGGGGCTATTGCCCAGAACTCTGCGGAAATTTGTATAGATTTTATGAACTACTATGTTTTATTAAATTATTGTATTTTGTTGTTTTTTTTTTAATTGGTCCAGTGTGTCTCTGTATGAGGTGATCTTTTGGGAAATGTTGTTATATTATATCTGGTCTTGATTTGTAAACTAAACCTAATGAACAAACATCTTAACAAAAATCTCTCTACAGTATGAGTACTCTGTTTTGTCTTTTCACTGTTCTTTTTCATTGGTTTACAGCCTCTGAAATTAGAAACAAGTTTAGCAGTGTATGCTTCCACACCTAAGTTTGCTGCTGAAAAAGGAATGGAACCAGTAGGGGGCGCTCACCCTGCGGTCCGTGTGGGTCCTAATGCTCCAGTTTAGTGATAGGACACTATACTGTAAAAAAGCTGCCTTCCTTCAGATTGAGAGTAAAACCGAGGTCCTCACTCTCTGTAGTCATTAAAAATTCCAGGATGTTTCTCAAAAAGAGTAGGGGTGTTAACCCCAGGAACATTTCCCCCTGGCCTTTACCAATCATGGCCTCCCAATAATCCCCATCTCTGAACTGGCTTCATCACTCTGTTCTCCTCCCCACTGAGAGCTGATGTGTGGTGAGCGTACTGGTGCACTTTGGCTGCTGTCACATCATCTAGGTGAGGTCTACACATTGGTAGAGAGACCTACAAAATGTCATAAAAAGGTCATAAACTTGCTTACCTTTCTAGTGTAATAAACTAAAAATGTTCACTGAGTACAGTCAATGCACTTTGATGAGTAGAGATCTTTGAGGTAAGTGGTTAGTGGAAGAGAAATGAGGATTCTCTATGGACAGCAGCGCCTCACATTACCTGATGTAAAGAGCAGAATTCTCCGGCCTGCCTTGTCCATCAGACTAGCAGCAATCAGCACTGACACCAAGCGTACAGCTCCCACAATAGTTGCATCATATTGCCCTGGCTGGAAAAAACAGTAGGATTTATCCCTCTTCAGAGGTATGACGATTTTTATTATAAAGCCCTTACATAACTGGAAAAAAGACCTGTCTGTATCAAAACAATTCCCAATCAATGAGAAAACTGATTTTTGTAAGTAAACTGTGATTGTATGCTATCATCACTGATTTATTCCAGTATGTTTTATGTTGGACTTTTGAAACTGTTATATACAACTATGTACAACCTCATGCAAATGGAAAAATGCATATTGTGATACTAGAAGAATGACAAATATTTCAAAAACTGTTGCTTCAGGATTTCTCTAAGAAAGGATGCCACTCTGAACATGTAACTTTTTCTAGGCACCACTGCAGCTGTTGTCTCCAGTAGAGAATGCATTGTTCCAAGTCTCTCACCAGAATGACTTTGCTCATGTTGAATATGGGTTCTAGGTAGACCAGGATTGGAGTGATGCCTGTCATCTGCTGTAGAAACCTCATCACCACAGAGATCAGAATGGGTTTGTAGTAGAAAGGTGTGCCCAGCTCTGCCCAGGTGATTCTTGCCTGCAGGAAAGTTCAAACTTCAAAACCCAGACACTAGTGACCTAATGACTGGGTGATAATCTTCAAACCATGATACAATACAGTTTTGTTGTATGCATGTCATGATCTAATGTGATGCGATGCTTTTCCCTAGCCTATCCAGTCTGTATCCCAAACCATATACAGAATGTACCCTGAAAACGAGCTACGCTTGTTGCAGTTCTCTTGTTTTCTACTGGAAATGTGTAAGACATTGTAAGTGATGTGCTTGTCACATTTTGTTTGAGAGAAGGGGCAGTAGGGAAACAGGGTTATTGAACTGTACCAGTTGCTCCTAACCTGTTATGCACAATAAACCTATAATAGATTTGACCAGAAATGATTAGAACTGATGGATCAGCTCCCTGTCAGGACAATCAACATCTTTCAGTACCTGCATGCTGACACTTTCCTCGATCTGGTAGTATTCCGTCATGTAGTCAGACCCAGAGCCCCGCAGCCATGCCAGCGACTTGAGAGCCTGTTCCCCCCTGCCCTTAGCAATCAGATATCGAGGAGAGTCGGGCATGAAACACAGGAGGATCAGCATGATCAGGGCGGGCACCTCCCCTGCAACAGCCAGCCAGCGCCAGGGCAACACCAGCCCTGCCAATGGAACACACAGGAGGGCCACAGTGAAGTTAACAGCTTTACAGGGAAACAGATGCTTTCATGATTATTTTCTTCTCTCACTCATCTGAACCAGCTACAGTATACTGACAAGGCAGCTAGGGTATAGCTAAACGAAGACATGAACGTCAGAAGGCCAGCATCTTAATTGCAAATCAAAGGACTGTCACCGGCCAAGTGACCAGGCTTGGCTCAAAAGAAAAGAAACTCCCACAAGCGGTCTTCAAACGCAAACAAAACTGGATTTATTGCCAAAAAAATAGGGATAACAAAAAAAAACCCTCACAGGGGTACTCTCCACACCTTTTCTCCAAGGCACCCTCCTTCATACTGAGCTCTCCCAGTCCCTTTTATAGCCCCTCCTCTTCTAAGGACCATCCTCTTAAAGGGACTCGCTCACATTTTTGTAAACAGAGATGGGCAAATTGATCAAAATAAAGTATTTAACCATCCCAAAATAACTTAGAAATTTTAACAGAGTCATGCAACTGTGATATATTCACTTAAACAAAACAACTAACCTTACATCGGTTATTTATAGATGGCTCACCAGTAACCTTGCCCTTTAAGATCATTTGTGTGATACTACAAACAGGAAAGGTGACTGGTGGCCATCTTGATCAACACAAAACAATACTCCAAAAAAAAACACTGCAGTGATTTTTGGATAACAACAAAAGGGTAAGTATCATTCGCACTTCATTCGTATCACATACACTCTCTCAAACATACCAGAAGGGTAGGGGGAAGTATTGGAGTATTTCACACTCAGAAAGAAAGAAAAAATAACAAGCACTCTGTCACAAGGACCAATGTTTTTTTCTGTATAGCCCTAAACTGAGTACTTGTGCCTTGTGCAGAAATTAACATGTGGCTTGATTTCGCACAGCATACAGATTTGTCACTACAACAATTTGAGCTACCATCCCTCTTGCTAGCTTTCCTTTTCACCTAACGTACAATAAGAGTCAAATGAACAGGTTGCAGTAGGACCAAACTTTTCTGATCATTCTTACCAAGAGCATAGAGGGCAAGGGCTCCAAACACAGCTGTTATCTGGGGACACGATCCTAATGTGCCGCGTACTTTGGGGTGAGAAATCTCGGACACGTACACCTGAAAGACATTTCTCGGGTAATAAGAAGCCATTTTTTAAAATCTTTGCATCTTGGCATTTTTTATTTCTTAAAAGAAAACATACTGTAAACAATCTGGTTGCGCTCAATTACATGTAAACTAAGCTGCACAGACAAACACTGTTATTAATTGAAGACAGCAAATGAAAAACAGGGTTTGTTCATGTAAACTTTATGAAAAACTTCACTAGGAAAGGTGATCTCACTCTAAGAGCAATAGGGTGAATGTTTTTAATCTTCCCGTATCAGGCTGTAACTTACTGGTATGGAAGCTGCTGTCATTCCTCCAGCAAATCCTGTGAGGAAGCGACCCAGGAGGAGCATCCACACAGCCTGGGCACTGCCCATCAAGAGGTAGCCCACGGTGGAGGGGACAGCCGAGACCATGATGCTCAGCTTCCGCCCTATCATGTCATTAAGCACCATAGCACTGATGCCACCTGCCGCAGCTCCCAGTGTGAACATAGACTGTGCAGAGAGAGTAAGGAAAACCACGTGAGCAATGCACACTTCTGATGACAAGAACAGGAGTCTATAACCCCTGCCATAGCACCCTGCAACTCACAACAGGCAACCTACTGAAGCTAAGCAGGTGTAAGCCTGGTCAGTACCTGGATGGGAGACCTCCTGGGAAAAACTAAGGTTGCTGCTGGAAGAAGTGTTAGTGGGGCCAGCAGGGAGTGCTCACCCTGCAGTCTATGTGGGTCCTAATGCCCCACACTATACTATACTGTACTATACTGTAAACAGGCGCCATCCTTTGGATGAGACGTAAAACCGAGGTCCTGACTCTCTGTGATCATTAATAATCCCAGGGTGTTTCTTGAAAAGAGTAGGGGTGTAACCCCAGTGTCCTAGCCAAATTTCCCATTGGCCCTTACCAATCATGGCTTCCTAATAATCCCCATCTATGAATTGGCTTCATTATTCTGCTCTCCTCCCCACTAATAGCTGATGTGTGGTGAGCGTTCTGGCGCACTATGGCTGCCGTCGCATCATCCAGGTGGATGCTGCACATTGGTGGTGGTGGAGGGGAGTCCCCATTACCTGTAAAGCGCTTTGAGTGGAGTGTCCAGAAAAGCACTATATAAGTGTAAGTAATACTTATTATTATTATCTAGAGATACTCCTGTAGCAGTGGGACATGTCGATTGTCCCGTTGGACCACAAACACAGGGTCTTATGGTTCCAGAGGAGCCTAAAGGGTCTAATTATTTGGCTTTTGTTCAATAATTAAAAACATAATCCAGGTTTTTATTTGCAGGCCATTTATTGCTAATAATCCATTAATTAAACTTGTAACACTATGACTCCTCCATATGAAGATTCAGAATAAATGCTGAAAGGCATTAAAAACACAATAAATTAGTCCTGTTACCTTTTTTTTTGCGCTGTCTCTCATGCTAATGAAGGTGTTTTATATGCTAGTTGCCTTCTATAATGATTGCTGTATTGGGTTAATAATAATAAATGTTTACCCCAAACCAGGAGGCTATGAGAGTGTTCATTCTCAGGTTGGGGTTGTCGATGGTTGTCAGTTGTGGAATAGCAGAAGAGGCGTAAACCAGGGAGAATCCAAAATTGAAGTTCCCCAAAACAGCCGCGAAAACAGCGAGAAACAGTCTCTTGTTGCTGTTGAAACAAAAACTGAAGCTACACTCTTGTCCTCTTTCTGTTGCATTACCTTTAGCGTGTTACGTGACAAAGCCACAGAAATGAAACCTAGCACATGAACAATAAAATTGCAGGCCTACGGCACGACGTTCAAATTTTGAAAAGTGAAGTCATTGAAACTGATTTATCATATGATTATATATATTATTTGAAAATATCACGATTGCAGTGATTAGTTCAGTTTTTAAAAATAAATAAATATTAAACAAAACAAATTAAATTAAATATTTATTTAATTTTTTGGTTTAAATATTAAACAAAATATTTGTTTAAAAAATGCAAAATGCACTCTCGTAACAAAAGTCAGATGTCACCATCGAAGCATATGGATTGCAAAATGACATATGGGAAATTGATTGCAAGTGCTTGGAAAGGTTGCAAAATCTCGTAACTTCGCAAGCCTTCCATCAGTGGAAAAGGGAACCTTAACAGGTTTTCTACCCAAAAGTATAAAAAAAGGAAACTTCATTCGAAATAACAATGTCCTCACATATTGTTTTTTATATATATAATGTCCAAATATTTTACAAAAAGCCTTAGAAAAGAAAAAACTCGACAAGCCAATCATTAAATTACTTTATTATTCTCCGCGGCTCCAATAAATGACGATATCAGATCATTCTTATTTTTCTTCAGTCTCAACTCTACAAGGTAACTCTTTTTAAAACCAAAGGAGTAGGATAGGCTTAATAGCAATCGAAATACGTACGGAACTCTCCGTACTCACAGTCTAGTGCGTAATATCCACAGTTGGAGAGGGGAACTATTTTTTTCTCTCAGGTCACTGCAACACATTGACGCTGGTGTTGAAATTAATGTTGTCTGGGGGATTCTGTTCACACATTAAAGTCCGTACTTTTTGTTCCAGAAACGCCGGATTGTTTTGATCCAGAAAATCTAATGTAGCGTTAAACCTTATACAGTATGCCTTATTAAAACATATACCTGCGCCTCGATGTGTGTACTGTACATTCCTTAAAACAGAACAAATTAAACAACCGTGTTGTGAATGTAACAATTCAAGTTTCTAAACGTTTATTAAAAGTCATGAACTGTAGTACAGAGGAGTCGTATCAAAATGTATATAAAGACAAACTCGACTCAATATATATATTTCAATCACATGCATTAATTGCTCTTCTGGATACTATTCTTATCTTACCTGGTGTATATTACGGTGTTGCCATTTTTAATCAGAGGAGTCCTTTCGTCAGTCATTCCTGTATCAGTTTTTCTCGCCAGTGATGTTGGTTGGACCCTGTTCTCTATGAACACAAAACAGTTCTGTGCTGGCCTGTACTGGCAGCAGTAGGTAATATACAGTACGGTACCCACAGGGGAGTTCCCTGAACGATGAGGTCACTTATTAAAGGCAGATACAATGAGGTCTGCTAAGAACTGAAAGTATTCCAGCCTAGTCTTCAATCTCTCGACATCCCGGAGTTTTACACTACGTACACATTGTGAACTAGACCACGGGTCACAAAGGGAACAGGAATTAACTCCAACTGCTTATTTATTAACTGTTTTTTATTAACTAAAATAGCAAAGCAGCGCATTTAGACCTAGTATAGAGAATTGGCAGAATACAATGGACACCTGTTTTGTTCATGTAACACGGACCTATTTGTGCTGCGATACGACTGGCAGACTGACAGAGGAAGCGCTGGTGTTTCAGATGTGCCTACAGATTGAGTGATCAAGTTCTACAATACACGTTGGCGTGCCTTTACTCTCCAATTCATCCTTCTGTTCAATGCATATCTGGGCATTTTCTTTTATCTTTTCATATAGAGTTTATATGACACAGGTACCTCATTTTATTCTGCCCAGAGACTCTTCAACAGTTTTTGTTTCAAGTGAGTGAGAAGAACGTATTCTTCTGTTCTAATAAGACCTGCTTTCTAGGGACTCTACAGTGCCAGATGTGAGTATGGAATGGAATGCAATTTAATTTAGCAGCATCTGTCTCCCTTTCTTTATCTCATGTGTTTCAAGATCCAAGTCAAAGCCATTCCAAGGTCCTAAGTAAACATGGCACACACTCATACAATTTATTCACAAATGGAGCTTGAGGTGGCATGTCTCCAGGACATGTGGTATGCGATTGATGAAAGCTGTTAAGCAACACACTGTTTTATCAAAATGATCCTGGTATTATGCCACACTGCTTACAGAGCATTACAAAGCTAGAGCTGAGTAAGGAACCTGTTTGAAGGAGCATGAGAAAATTGAATTAATGGGATGCTCCTACGTGGATCAGAAAGGTGTTTGTGTATGGTGCTTGGTTAGCCCTGACTTTCAATACATATGTATCATGAGCTGAGACTGACTCCTGTGTAACAATAACACCCTCTTTGGACAAATGGTTTACCATGACAGACAGAACATCCTCTCAAAAACCCTAACAGATCTGGCTAACACCTTGGCCATCCTGGCGTCCCAAAGGAACCCGTACCAAAACTTTATCATGACTCGGTTAAAAGTTGAAAACAAATCCCGTTGAGCATGTGCAGCTATCCCCGATCATTAGAACTCACTGGTCTCGTACACAGCTTTTCACAAACACAAAGAAGCTTTTGCTACCAGGCTGGGAGGAAAAGTAAATTGGGAAACTCCCAGGCATGCAGTCACATCACTCAGCATCTAGATATCTGAGGCATAATTCTGAAACAAAAAGTAAAGTTGAATTTGACTAAGTGCCAAACCTCAGAAATGCACATTGGCACAAAAATGACAGGTGAAACTAGGTATGAAGTCGTTGACATTTGTACCGCATAAGTAGAAGAGGAACAAGTGCTCACATCTGGTTTAGGTCATAAAGCTTTTCCTTGTGCTTTATCTTCCCATATTCAAGAATGCAGATTGCACCTCAGATAAAGCTAAGAAAGTACTGTTGAGGATTCTGAAGTTTATTGAATGAGAAAAAAACCCCATAAAAAAGCAACAAGCTGAACTAGTCGCTTTACTCACCTTGCAAAACAGGTTAATTAAAAAAATTACAATATTTAGAATTTTGGAAAAGACACACATCTGAAAAACAAACACAACTGATACCATGTCTGTGCCAAGGTGCTAATTTCTTGCTACTACATCATTTCTCAAATGACATTTGAGAGAGAAACAGAAATTGTTCACTGTGTCTTGGTTTGACTTCGTTAAGATTAAAATGGCATTTTCCTTTGCTTGTGTAAAGACATATAAAGTTATTTTAATGAATATTTATTATTATTCTGTATCTAAGGGATACATCAAGTGGAAAGATGCCATCACAAAACATAACGATTTTGAAAAGAGGCAAAAGTAAGAACTAGGAAGACTTTCTTTTGTAGGCAACTACACCACCTAGTAATTATAAGGGTGTTAGGACCATTTTGAATCGGAACTGGTTATTTTCATTAACCCAGAACCACATGTGTACCCACTGACCAGGCTAAGCAGTTATTCTACATAATATCCCATTTTATTACAGTTTATCAATCTACCCATCACAAAAAAAGTATCCCCATAACACAACAATCTCTGTAACTGCCCACCCAACACACAGACCACATAACACAATTTATCTACTAGAAACTTAGTAGATACTATTCTAGAAGAGTATAAGAACCCCATGGATCCCAGTTACCACAAAACAATGTCCCAAAGGAAAAGTCCAGAAGCAATATTCTCTGACAAGTTCTGGTCAGTGACCTGGTGTGCCCCCTTCTGTCACACCAAATGAAGGGATGAAACCATGTGTAGTCTTAGGCATCATCTCCATCTGGCTGTCCTTTACAATGTGGTCCCTCATGCCCCCCCCCCCCCCCCCACCTCCACACCCTGTTTGTCTCCAAGTCCAGTTTTTAGATGGGGGTTGGGTGGGAGACGAACTGGGGCTTTCCTTCTGTTGTCTCCCTGGTGTCTGGGTCCTCTCCTAGGTGCTGTGGTGCAAACAGCGTTTCCTCCAGGTTATTCTGACTCTGGGCGCTCTGTTCTTCGTCTTCAGTGCTTCAGCTCAACAGGGGAACTGATTAAGATCTGTCCTACATCTAAAGGACTGCTGGTTTGAAACTTCAGCTGAATGCAGCTCGTGAGTGTGGGTGAGGTTGAGCAAGCAGTGCAGTATCAGCCAGCTTCAGGCTGGGTGTACTGGCTGCCCCAGGCCATGACTGGGGTTTTTGAAGTCCCCTTAACCAGGGTCTCATGCTCAGAGGGGTGGCAGTTTCCCTGGATGTCTTCGGTGTGGGCAGAGCTACAGTAACAGCTTGGGACTCATTGATCAACTGGCTGTATGCAGATGGACAAGTATAACAATGTATTATGTGCTCATACCCTGTGCTAGAGCTCCTCTCTCAATCTGACATACTGTCTCTCACAAGCCCACATCACCTCTGAACTGTGTGGTTATTAATGACTGTCTAAGCTAGGAGAACCTTTGATCACTGTTAGGCAGCTCAAAAAACAAGGTGAGAAACACATCAACCCTTAGGGAGATACTGGGCATTCAGTGCAAACTTAAAGACAACATAGTCACTGACACCTGTTGTCCCATACCCATCTTTTTCTCTCTTTGACATATACAAGGTTTAGACAATTAAAATATAGTTTACCTAGCAAAGGAGGTTACTGGACTGTGGTTACATTTCTTTCTACATTGCTTAAAAGGGACTTTTATCCAAAATGTCCTGAGATGATTAGTCATCATCATAAAAACTCACTTTTCTATTTCAGTACGTGTTGAGTAATAGTTATATCGGTTTTCAGGATTCACAGCTTCGGTTTTTCCATCTGTCTTAAATGTTTGATAGGGCTTGAACTTCAGGTTTTTTGTTTTTAAATACTTAAGTTTATTTGACAGGAGGGAAATAATTACGACTAAAATGCGCGCATTGCGTGTGAAGGTATGTTACTCACCGAAACAAGCTCATGCAACATTCCATTTATACAGTATGTTCATAGGTGGGTGGATGATTGAGCGCTTGTGTTAAAGAAAAGTGAGCCTTTTAAGCACACAGTTTAACACTGATGTAGAGCATGAAAAACGTTTTTCCTTCATATTCATATTTAGGACCAGAGTACGACTTCACTAGCCGCTCCATATGTTGTCAACCTCTGAAAACTGCTATTAACTCTCATCTCACTGGTAATTTCTCCTTAAAAAGCCGTAAACTGACATGCAGCAAGTGATTAGGTTAATTGTAATGAAAAGACTGATTTACATTTGCATTTGTGTTACTAAGTCCCTACCATCACAAAAAAAATGTTTTTCCTCCAAAATCTCAATGGTAGGTAAATGCATGGAAAATTTAAGGTTGCTTAAAAAGCAATTACACAATACAAATTTCTACAATACAATTGCAATACAATTATTTAATTTTATCCGCATTTTCCAAGATAATGAACAGTTGTAAAATGTATTAATAAATTATATAAATTACATTAATACATTATTTCAACAATTATTTAACTTATTTAGTCTTGGACAACATTTGTATTGTAATATAAATTTAAGTGCAGCGGGAGAGAAACAATGCCTGTTGTAGTTATTTGTACGGATGCACGGAGCATGCGCAAAAGGTAATCTTTGAGACCTGCAGCTTTCCTTTGGTTTCCAGGCAATGATAGAAACACAACAGTGCCAGATTTCTGTGCACTTAACAAGTACTGTAATACTGCAACATGGAGAAATACGTGGTAAAATTCTCATTTTCAGCTTTATGAAGAACTACGTAACGTAACCGCAGTTCGCGTCGACCTATGGATTAATACAGGCGAAGGCTTCCTACTCATTGTAACCGCCGACATTTCTGAAAATACAGAAAAGTAATATTACGAAGCTACAGACAGCCTCTGAAAAGATCAACAAAGCACTGAAGCACTGTTATAATTTGTATCTGATAACGTATGATGATTTTTTTTTATCGTTGGACATCACAAGTCTAATTAGATAGATAGATACTTTATTGATCCCGTGAGGGAAATTGCAGTTAATTGAGCAATTAGAAAAGTACTTACCAAATCTTGATTAGATGCTTTTTATTCTTCTTAGTAATTTTTGACTTACTGAGACTGTTACTTAAAAGATGTGGAACTCGCTTTCCGTAACCTAATTCACTAATCTTGAATTTAATAGTGCCTTTGTCTTTTTTCACCCACGAAAACTGAATAGATTTTAAATGTAATGGAGCCGGGGTCTTACGGAGCTGTGCAGTTTGTGCGCGACAGAAGGAGCGAGCAAGATTTCACCTTGAAGAGGGTATGCGCTTCCCAACAACACTGCACATCAGCTAAGGCTCTGTATTAGCCAAGGGCATAACACCAACCAAGCCAACTAAATTAAAAAATCACATTAGTGACACCCGAATATTTTTTTCCAGTTTCTAAAGAGATGCTTGTATGTATCTTTATTACATTCATCTTCATTGCTTACACACAGAACTGGAAAGATGTATGATGACATTAACAGTACTGTATTTCATTTAGAACCAGTTGTAGTTGACATGCCTAATTATCTAATTATTAATAATTAATACCTAATTGCCTAATTTAGAGAGAAGAAGGGGGGGTGCATAGGGAATCTAATTTCTAAATTAATAATTCTGTTGTGACCTGTCTTTCCAGGTTGAGTGTCTTGATGAGGAGCGAGCAAACCGAGCACTAAAGGAGGTCAGTGAGTAAAATCAGAACTTCGGTAACATTTCTTTGTTTTGAGGCGCCACTGAAACAAACCCATGGCCTGACTTAAGCCACTGATGTGCAATAATGAAGTGATGCAAAACTCTGAGTTTCACTGTTACTAACAGTGGTGATGTAACATGTGGATGTCTGTGGTTTTTTACTGCTTTTATTGTATTTTGCATGAAGTACACCCAGCCTGAAGCTAGCTGATGCTGCACTACTAGCGCAACCTCAACCACACTCACGAGCTGAGATTTCAAACCAGCAATCCTTTAGTTGTAGGACAGATGTTTCCCAATTCCCATGTTGAGCTGAACCACTGAAGATGAAGGCCAAACACATTTATTTAACTGCAATCAATCTTCAGTCCCCAGGATTGTTGGGGGTCACCCTGTGATGAACTAGATACCATTCAGGGGGAGTCATGTCCTCTCAGTCAATTTAACTGTATGTAAACTGAGATAATCTGAGATAATGCATTGATAAACCTCTAAGTTTAAATAAATTTGGTTTGATAAGTGTCCTAAGTTTAAGTAAGTTTGTTTATAATACTATTAATAAATATTCAAAACATTTTGGATTGAAATCACTGAAAGACAAAGCAGTAGACCTCTTTTCTAAGCATAATTTGAACAGGTCAGATTACTTCATTAATGTTGTTTTGGATATGAACACTTCTCCCTTATTTTGGTTTGTGATTTTTCAGGCTCTGTGGCTTCTGGAGCTGCAGCATTCCAATGTCATCAGATACAAAGAACTTTTCATAACCTGGGACAGAAAGGTAAGAACCGCTTTAGTTGCTTTATTTAACTCTGTACAGCCTGAATGTTTGTTTTGGTGTATGAAAAGTAAGAAGTGCTTGTATATTGTAAGCTATTATTCACATCTGACTTTTTGGGAGACAATTTCTGGTCAGTGATGGCATCTGTTCTGCAGTTTATTCATATTTCACTAAAAACCATCCCATCCTCCTCATTTAAGACCAAATTCAGAGTATGTGGACTTCATTTACTGCCAGGACTTTTAAGTCCCAACACGTCCCAAAGAGAATTAAATAAAGAGACTCAGGTTTCCGGATTTGGAAATGATCATTAATATATTAGGTAAAATGTGAGGAGTGCTTCCCACATTCAGCCTGGGTCCGTGACGTAGCTACCACCACTCTCTTAATTGGGCACAAGCAGGATTTTCCTTCACAGAGAAACAGAATGAAGAAAATACTTCAGATGTTGGTGCACACGTGGTGCTACTGAATGCTTTTCCAATTGTTTTCAGATTTCCTCCGTGATGCTGTGTCTGGTCATGGAATGCTCGTACTTGAGGAGTTTGTCTTCAGCTATCAGAATCCAAAGGGATAAAGGAGAGATGTTCAAGGAAAAGGTCATTCTAAGAACACCAGCATAAAATCTGTACAGAAGTAGTTGGTAACACCTGTTTTGGCTTCCCTGACTTTTTATACATAGCTATGAAATCAAACATTGTTGAAAAATAATTATGTACTGTAAGTGCTTACTAATGTCAAAGGACCTCACAACGTAGCAAAGTTTTGTGCCTTGTAAATCCTAAAGGCTGCCTGCATCCCTAGCATCTTGGAGATTGTCTTCATACCTTTGCAGTCTCTTTGTGTGTGTTTCACTGTCAGTGAAATTCATTTTATTTTCTGCAGGTGATCAGGAGGATGTTGGGGCACACGGTAGATGCTTTAGCCTATCTGCACAAACAGAACATCATTCACAGGTTGGTAGTGGCATAGTTGGGTGTGTTTAAGCTGGACACATATTTGGAGTTTCATCACTAGGCAGCCTTTTCACTTGTGGCCTGAATAAATTCAAAATTACCACAACACTGCCTTCAGTGATGAGTATATACAGTATATAGTAAATGTTGTTCTAAAGATATTTTTGCCAGCTGTTGGTTCCCATAGTGTGTTCATCCATTTCTGTAAACTAAAATATGGCCTGTGTTTACTGGACTCTTAAATGACCTTTAGTAGTATTCAGCTTCATAGGCTGTATAGTATTAGTTTTTTTTTTGTTTTCTTAAGACATTGGACAGCACTGAATTATCTACAGCAAAAATTCTTCACTCTCCATTTTTTTATTTTTAAATGAGAAAGTTGAGTTTGTCATTTGATAGTCATGGACACCTTAATATTTCAATTTAGTAAACGTACAAGTGGAGCTGTGAAGACTGTGGTCATAGAAAGTTTTTATAAAAACATTATGTGTTTTTTACAAACAAATACAATTTAAAAAATCTCTTCACTACAGATGTGGTTTGGAAAATGTAAACCAAGTCTCAGTTATGGAAACATTTCCTTTTAAGATCACAGCTGTATTTAGTAAATGATTTGAAAGAAATCAGAACACACACTAAAAGAGTATATACAAACTTAAATCCATGATCCTCCATTTGAAGAAACCTCAAGCCTTCTAACATCCTGATGACAAAGGACTTGACCTTCATGCTCTTTGATTTTGGTATTCCAACTGTGACTGGAGATGAACTGAAGCTGGAGAAAAGAATCAAGGAAAGTATGTGATATTCCATATATCTGACAGATAAATTACTTGGGCATTTTCAAAATGAAGTTGTGTAATAATAAAACAGCCATCAAAAGACTTCACATTTGGATTCCTTCTGCTAATAGATGGAAAGTCTTGGATGGCACCAGAAACATTAGCACAGCGATTGTGGAGTGAGAAGTCTGATGTCTGGTCCCTGGGATGCATCGTGCTGGAAATGCTGTCTTGTCACTTGCTGGATGTATGTGTTCAGTGCCCTCCCCACCTTTAACGTAGATCAAGATTATTCCCTTCAATTTAATGTTATAACTGTTTGTATACACACAATACCAGTGCAATTTTAATGAAAGGAGATTGATGGATGAAAAAAGTGCTTGAATTTAATCTAGTTTTAACTGTTGAAACTTACCTCTGCAGAGAACAGGGAGCCTAGAGCCCAGAAGAACTGGACTCAGCATGATTCATTTCTATCAGAAATACTGTCACATCTGTTGAGAATCCACCCCAATAAGCTTGCACCACAATACATTAATTTAATAAAAGTTTGCATTTCCTTCTAAGTATCCAACACAAATGTAATTGTGAAAAACTGTTGTTTCCTGTCATGTTATACTTCCCTAGTTAAAAACTGCAGTTCTTTTAGCTTGATTTCCATTTGCTTTTCTGTTTCTTAGTCAGCAGCACCACAGAGAGGAAGCTGCCCTTTCATTTTTGTTTGCTTTGTGATCTACTGTTGACTCCTTCCTGTCTTCAGGCAGAGGAATCTCTGTCCCTGCTCCGGCAGACCAGGCAGGATTCGAGTCCACTAGACATCATCACCTTTCCGGACCTGTCCTATTCTCTCAGGAGGATGTTAGAAAGGAACCCAGAGACTAGGGCCACTGTGTGGTGAGCAGACATATTTAGGAAAGAGCAACAATTTTGTTTCTGAAACAACATTTCAATGACACTTCCTGAGTGTGATTCTGAAATGTCAAGTGTTTAGTTAATGAGATGCACAAGTAGGGTTATGATGACTAGCTGTTTCTCTAATATAACCTTTTCCAATGCATGTTGTATTGTATTATTTCTTTCTTACAGCCTGCAGGCATCATAAGGCACAAAAAGACTGTAAGGTCTTACACATAAAACATTACATGTACATAATTTCAATTTTATTGTGGCTTGGCCCAAATGTCTTTAAACCACATTTAATCAAAGATGAAACACATGAGTTAAATTGAGTTACATCACCTAGTTTTGATGCAATATATAAAAATAGCAATGGTCATCTAAATGTTTACTTCTTGAAAATATTATGTACATTTTGAAACCTTTTCATTTTTGTGTCTAAACATTCTCCTAATAGGGCGTTTACTTCATTCTCAGAGGCAGTACCTATGGAAGCTGAGAGAAAGCGCTCCAGGTCAGGTGCTGAACACTCAGCGCCGCAAAAAGAAACTGAAAATGATTTTGTTGTGTTGCTCTTGTACAGGGAGCTCACGAGAACTCCTTTTGTAAAGGAGTGTCTGGTGCAGTGTGGTTCCCCTCTGTCCGGGCTAAAAAAGAGATTACCCCCAGGCCTGACAGGAGCACCCAGTGAAGAGGGAATTGAGAGAGTTCTAGGTATAAACATCCTCATTCCACAAAATGTGTGTAAATGAAGCAAAAGGGTGTAAGTTCTCTATGCATAAAGGTTCACAAAGACCAAATGCTATATCTTAAATATCCTGTAATGAGAATTTTTTAAAACACACTTCCATCTTTCTTTTGGGTTTTTTAAATATCAGAATTAACGGAATTACTGATTAGAGTTGCAAAGTACTGCTTTCACAATAAATGTGCCAGTTTTGTCCTTTTGATTGCCTTCTCAAAACATTGCAACATATCCTGCTAAACACCTTTTATAGACTATATTTACAATAACAGTTTCTTTGTATTTTCTATCCAGAATTTATGCAGAATTTCAGGGATGTGGAAGAGGGACAGCTTTCAGGATTGGAATACCTGTCAGTGCAGAGAGACCGTGCGTACCTGTCAATTGTCAGACAAAAACTCTAAATCTGAAAATGTCTAAAAATCTTTCCTGTTTCTGGTAAAGCTTCAAAATGAATCTGAAAGAGGGTTACACAAAGCATACAGTGTCTTCCACTTTTAATCCTTGTGTTCTTACTTGAAGGTTTCTGTCATCATTTGATCCATCTTTGTTATTCTCACTCTTTATCTTAGAACAGGATCTCTCTTTTCAGCAGACTTCCTCATTCTGTATACAATAAAGACAGACATCTTTGGCTCATTCTGAAACGATCGCCCAACAGTTGTCAATAATTTAATATAGAAAAAAGCTGAAAAGCCAACATACTGAAAGCTTTCACATTTTAAATGGATAAGCTTGTTACCCCCCCCTAGCAAGACCAGAAACAACAAGTGACAGTGCCAGAGATGGTTTAACCAAAGGAAACTTTTAAATGTCTTGTTCCATGCTTTCAAAAGCAATTAAGGTCTATACTTTATACTTCATTTTGCAAAGCCATGCTATTTAAAATATTAACTTCGACTTTATTATATTCTGTTCTAGTATCTAGCTATATACATAATTAATGCATATTGTAACGATATTAATAGAGCATAATTGTATTGATAGATCCTTATTACTCGAGCTAATAACAAAATTAAGGTAGTTTCTTCATATAGTAGTGTTAAATTAGTTGATTTTTAATTTAAATGTCAGTGTTTAGAATGCCTCTGCTAACTGTCCACATTGCAGACTGATGTGTGTGTGTGTCAGTGTTTTCCAGAATCCCACAGGCCCTGCAGGGTGTTGTATCGGCCATGGGGAGCTACCTGGACAGTGTGGAGGTGCAGAACAGGGGCTGCCGGGTTTTGTTCCAGCTGTTAATCACAGGTAGAAAAGAAACCTTTGAAACTCAATGCAAAGTGAAGAAAGTTTCACTCCACTTTTTGTTTAACCATATTCTATGAGCAGATTTTACATCAGTCTCCAATTTGTAATTTTCAAAAGAATAAAAAATGCAAAATCACATATGTGTTTTCTTTAATTGATGGTGTTAGGATACATTTTTCTCTGCCTGCAGAAGTGCCGATGTTAGTTGCGGTTTTTAAAAATTCTGTCACCCTCTCTGTGTATCTTCACTAATTTGTTCATGAAAGGACACTTCTAGGTTTTTTGTGGACACCAGACACTTAAGTTGGGTCCTGTGGCTCTCAACAGTTGCACTGTAATTGCCATGTTCTCTGCCTGAAGGTCTGGAGCACAGTCTGGAGGAGCCATGCCTGTACACTGAAGAGGTGACCAGTTCTGTGATTCAGGCCATCCGTGCCCATTCCACCAATGAGGAGCTGATCTCTACAGCCTTTCAGATTGTCCTTATTCTCTCAAGGAATGGTGAGCATCCATATGCGTGCTGAGAAAAACATATTTCAGAATAAAAATGTCTTAGGATAAAATTGGGTATGGGTATTTTTTATTTTTTTAAATTGTTAAAAATGAACATATTAAAACAAGAAAGATCAAATCACTTCTTATACAACCAAAAGAAGTTCTTCAAAATAGGCTATAATGACTTTTAATTTTAAAATTCACTGGGTGTAAACCTAATTTGGAGGTAAAAGGTGATACAAACATCACCCAAGGTGTGTACAACATGTAGAATGTGCATATTAGTGTGAAAAAGCTCCTTAGTCTGTCCAATATGTGAGCCTATAATTACCTGGAGTCTTAAATCCAAATGCTGAGTTTAAACCTGTACGATCTGCAAACTTTTATATTCCTGTTCACAAAAAATCAAATTAGAAAAATTCTTGTATCCTTACAAACATCTTGTTTAAAAAAACAACATGAGCCACACTGCATTATGTGGTCAATATTGTCGAATCCTTTGTAAAAGGGGTTTTATTTCTCCGCAGAGACATCAGCAGAAAAGATTGGAGGAACTGGGGGTATTCAGGACATTGTGAGGGCATTAAAGATGTTCCCTGAAAACAGAGATGTGTGCTTGTCCTGTTGTAGTGCCCTCTGGGGTTTACTGGTGAACAGTAAGAGAAATGTCATTATCTTCATTAAAAGGTGGTTAAATTGTCAGCATTCTAAATCTTAAACCTTATCGCTTAATTCTTTGGAAAAGTTGGGAATTTAAAAGTGTTTACAGTGCAATATAGTTACTATAAAGAAGGCTGCACTAAAAATCTTTTCATTTTAAAAAAAGGATATCTGTTAAACAGAAATTATATTCTTAAATATACTGTAGCTTTTATCAGTTGTCCAGATATTCGTGGGCAAGAAATGTGTAAGAAAATCACAGATTGTGATTTCATCAGTCACTTCAAGTTTTTCATTTCTTTTGGGTGCAAATGTATCATTTAGATTTGATTGCACGTTCCAAAGCGAATTAGAAAATGAATGGATAAATGCATGTTTTGTTTACCTGCTGTCCCTGACCCTTTCCAGAGCATACTTCAGGAAAAGTGTCAACAGCAGGAGCCCTTGAAGCCGTTATCACTGTGGGAGAAACTCACCTGGATGACTGGGAGCTGATGGAATCTGTGTGCGCGGCTCTTTGGTCCCTAACACTCAGAGGTGTGGCAGACTAACCAGCATGAGATTGTACTGTATAATGCGGTACACATTGGCTTTACAGCTCATCCCTACCTATTAGTATGCACTCTTTCTTTTGAAAGGTAGTTTAAGAGAAAAGGAATGTGAGGACACTGCTCTTACCCTGATGCATGCCCTCAGGACCCACACCAAAAGACAGGGGGTAATAAAGTATGCCAGCTTAGCTCTGGCCAGCCTGGTGAGCAGTTCAGGTATGTTGCATGAAGCAAAAACTTTTTCTTCACTTTTGTACTAGTATCATTGACCTAACATCTTAGAAAGCAGTTCAGTTCTTTGGTGTGAACATTACTGTAACCTATTTGTTGTTCAACATAGTGCAATGATCCTGCATAACAGTTTGTTATGGTGATCCAATGATCTTGTGGTAGGCTCATATAAACTCAAAATAGTAATATACAGTCCCATGACAATATGAATGTTTAAGACACTGTCTCCAACTTTTTCTCATTTTGATAACTGAATGTTTTTTAGATAATGGATCACTTGCTAAAACAGTATTTCAGTGACTCAATATCATCTGCTGTTAGGACAAACTCCCTTATTTTCCAGGGATATGGAGGGACAAAAACAAGCAACATCTCATTTTCTGAAATGTAGATTTCTTCACAGTGCACTTTGCATGTTCTCTTAAGAGTTGGCAGCCTTCAGAGTGCTACTGGCCCCTAGTGGAGGAAGTGGAGTACAGCTGCTAAAAGAGATCTGCCTTTATCACCATGACGATCCAGAGGTGATGGAAAACATATGCAGTCTACTCAATGAGATGGTTCAGTATGGTGAGCTCTGACTTATTTTAAAAACACAGTGTTGCCAACAAAAGTGTTGCCTTTTTGATGCTGATGTGACTATTATTGATCCAAGAGTGTAAAAAAAGAATGTGTGAGTGTGAACAAAGAATAATTGATACCTTTATTTTCACTTATGGAACTGTCTCAAAATATTCAAAACATTGTGGAAAATGTTACCTTTTAATAACAATACCATTATTTAAAAATATTTTTTAGATGATGTGATACCAGAGTTTGTTTCTGAGAATGTGAAAGAGGAGCTTCAGAAGATTCAAATTAAGTTTGCATCAAATAAGGTGAGTTTGCAGTTTTTGCTTTAAAGATAAACCTAGGTATAAAACAATTTCCCATTACATAAACTGTAATGAACACAACTGTTTGAATGGCAATATTGCTGAAGTCAACCAACACAAATTAACCGTCTCCACATACAGAAAACACAGATGACAAGTCAGAAATGTATCAGTTATCAAATAAACTCACTAAACATCACTCAATAAGCATTACATTTTTACTGCATGTAGAAAGCCTCTTTGATAAGTAATTTTAATACCCGACTTTGATAAAGATAATTTAAAAACATTTTTGTCAATCACAAATCATTGAGCTTTAGGCATTTTGGCAGTTTCATTTTTTAAAATGAAAACATTCAATGAGGATCTAAATAAAACTTAAAAATGGTTTGTAGAAAAGAGCACTAGTCCTGTGTTAAACTTCATGATTTAAACTGAATTCAATTTTCCTTACAGGAGATACTGTTACTTGCACAATCTGCTCTTTCAAAAATGCACAACTGAGGTGGATCTGCATCTGGCAGAAATAAAATCTAAATATATTTCCACAGTCATCTCTGCAAGAGTTTTCTTCTGGTTGTCATTAAGGCAGAGATGGGAAACTACAAAAGCTTTTGACATCTCAGCCAATAAATCAGATCACTTAAGTAATTAAGGTAGAAAAAGCTGAAGTCATTGAGTATATAGCCTACAATGTGAAATGTCTTATTAAACTCATTCTAATGAATTGCTTGAAAACTATCAAAACTTTCTTCATTTTCAGAAAAATGTTTAGCATAATCAGAAAATTTTAAATTCTACTGAACCACAAACAGGACCAATTAGCTGTATATCTTTTAAATAACTGTGAAAAACTGTACCCATTTTACATGTAAATAAAAAATAGTCACCCCTTTAGCTCTAACAGAACAGGAATACAGGAAATGAACAATCATGTTAATAACTCAATATACACAAATGCCAATTAAAGACTATGAAGTGGTGTGAACTGCACATTAAATGTGTACAATACATGGCTACAATTTAATTAAATGCATGTTAGAGCAAAACTGCGATTGCAAAAACATACGTAGAAAGCAATGTAACATTTTGTCTGAAAGACATTTTCACATACATGTGCTGCACAAATGAAAGTGCACATTGGATAACCTTTTGTAGATACAAGTCTATCTATCTCATAAATGTTTCTGGTGTTGAAAAAGCTTCTGGAGGAAATACACAATGCTTCTCCCAAAACACAGAAAATCACGTAAAATGGATGAGCAGTTCAGCGGTCATGGTCTCAAGATTTACAAAGACAAATCCCACTTTCAGTTACTTTTGTCTCATATGTAGTTTAGGAGCTTGCCTGAAGACAAATGTTCTTAAAAAGATGTACACTCTCTTCTTTATGTGGTTTCTGACAAGCTCTTGCAAAAGACTCCCTTTCTCCTTAATGAAAAACTAGACACAGGTCTTCTTTATTGTACACAGAACTTTGGACCAGCAATAGTGCACAATTTTGAGGTTGGCTCAAAGGCCATCAGGGTGAAATTTATTCTGATTTGTTCCAGCCTTTGGTTTGCCTTTGTCCTCATTCTGGACTGCGTCTTTGGTTTTGTACTTGGATTTGATCTCTGCTTCCCATTGCTTTTTTACTAAAGTGTAAAGCCTCATTGCAGCTTGAGCATCTTGAACCTGCAGTGAGCAGAGAACACTACAGTTAACAATCAGACACCAATGAGTGAGTACAACATGCAGAGTGCTATACATTGTTTTGTATTGAATATTCCATTAGAAAAGAGAGCTGAGAAGCTGATTGGCAACAGATGCCACTGAATCTACTGTGAAAGTTACAGGCTAGAAGGGTATCACCACTGTAGCAAGCAACACTGAGATGTTACACTGTAAAAATAGTCATAGGATTACCACACTTGCAGGTATAGTGTTTCTAAATTATTTGGAAAGTAACGCAAGAACACTACTATTTGTTAGTACTGCCGCATACCAATTTATTATCATTTGAAAGGGTGGCTCAGGGTGCTCAGAAAGAAAGTTAAAATGTCCATTAATACTACCCCAATACAGAAAGATTCAATTGGGCCTGAAAGGTATACAAATGTTCCTTACCGAAGAATGTTCACCTTGTTGGACTTTTACATTAAGAATCTTCTCGCAGAGATGTCTGAGGGAGGGGCGACTGCACTGTTTAGATATTAAAGAAGAAAACATGACATTTTTATGACTCATTTGATAATTGCAGACGCATGTCTCAGCATAAATGGAATATATTTAGTTTTCATCATTTAAATTCTAGAAGCTATACACTTATTAATGGGAGCAAAATACCTATTAATACACCAACATGTATTTTTGACATTGCAGTTTTGCATGAAATTTTTTTTATTTAATAATGAAGTTGAGAATTCTTGGTAGAGTACACTGAAAAATCCTGTTCTTAAAATCTTGAGGATAAGTATCTTTTGAATATAAACGTCTCTCAAATGTCTTACCTTTAACCTTTGTTTAAAAGGTTTATATTTCTGAGTGTCCCTTATTTTCTTCCTTGGGTGATCTATAAACAAAATCTGCAAAACCAATACATAAATGTATATTCTTGCAAACCACAACATTTTTCTTTAAACTATATCCTACACAAATCAATAGAAACAATACTAATGTATGAATTATGATAATATTCTGTTTTAAAATAAGCAATTTCATACACTCATCACACCAGGGTTTTTAATGTTTTAATTGAATTTTAAAAAGATAGATTAGCACCTTACCTTGAGATCATTGTGCACAGCATGGCCTACTAAAATTCTTCCTCGTAAAATATCAGACACCTCTTTCTGTATGACCTTCACATCCTCTCCTATGGGAAGTGAAGCACAATGTTGGGAAATGTAGTCCAGGTTTAAAGTAAAAGTTAAAATATAAATGAATCCTGCAGACTTTCAATTTGCATATTAAAGTACCCTTTCTTGTCCAGATTTCAATGGCCCTTAACTCTGTGGACATGAAGAAGTTCTTTACAACTTTTATCTGAACAATTCAATACTCACCATTCTTGATATCCTGGGGTCTGATTCCACTGACAGCTGTTCTGTAGTCAGTCACCCTCTCTGTGGGCTTCACATACTTGTCATAAATGCATTTGCCATACTGGTTCACGAGGGAAACTCGAGCTACAATGCTCTCTTCGCCATCCTCTCCAACCCCAACCATCTCACAGTCCATGGCTACGGTTTTGGTTAACCTATCAAAACAAACAGTTGATCACTGACTTTCAGTAGAGACTTTCTCATTGTAACCAAAAAAAAAATATTCTGCAAAAGACTAAATCTATTTACAATACATTCTTGACTTTAGAACTACTCATGCATTACAAATATATACTGTATATATACAGTATAACTGATGATGGACCAAACTTTCAATCTCAGTCCTCAGGATTATGCATCACGGTCTTATTATATGATTTAGAATTTACATTTCATAAAAGGCAAACACCCAAAAATAGTTACAGTCAGCAAAGTAAGACTAAAAGAAAAACAAGAAAGTTTAGTCAACTTACCCTTCAAATGCACAATCTTTCACCAGTACACTGTCAACTGTCTGGGGTTCAGACTTTTTTATTCCCAGCTTCTTCCTCACTATCTCCGCCGCATCTGCTCCTATGGCAGCCTCTATGTCATCTGGGTCAACATCATCAAACCAGATATCCTCCCTGCCAATCAAATAGCAAATTTCTCAAGCCACCAAAATCAATGATGTAGAAACAACCTTGACATCAACAGAGAATCTTTGACTTCTTATCGTCAGAGCTGCTCACAGATAGTAGACAACTTTCAGCTAGCATCTCCTGCAAAGCAAAATGGAGGCACTTGCTAGTAATAATTAGCTTGCCAACCAACCAAGGCATGACATGACAAGACTGTCTGGCTGTACTTCATGTGGAAACTAAAACATATTTATGTTCCAAAACTTTAAACCAACTGAACCTGCTTGACACAAGATCAAGGCACTCTTATTTAAAGCCCCTGACTTACTCTCTCGGTTTGATCCCGGTGGACGTCTCAATTTTTCTTTTTTTACATCCCTTTTCATTTGTCTCTTTGGGTACAAGCTCCTTTTTCCTCTTTACTTTGTTCCTTTTCTCCTGGGGTGTTGGGACAGCATCCCCATTTAGCTTGGAGGTGGTAGGCAAGGGACAGTCTATAATTTGCTTCCCATGGTGATCCTGGGATTCCCCGCTACCTTGATCTTTAACTGCAAGGTCTTTAGGGTGCTTCTTAGGCTTCTTTGTCTCTTTCTTGGGAATCTGTTGTGCTCTAGTAGATTCAGCCTGTTGATTTTCTGTCTCCTTCTTCTGATTAAGCAGCTAATTCATAGGACAAAACAAATGAAAAAAGGCAGAATAACTGCAGGCTCGTATCACATGTACTATATTATTAAGTGAAAATATGAACAGGCTTGCATACAATTCCAGTTTGTACAAGTCAACATGCCGGAATTACGAAAAGAAAGTGCTAATTACCAGTATAAGGGTGTCTTAGATTCAGCTGAAAACATTTTCAAATGCCACATTTTGGAATTTGTACTAGGGTCACTTGGAAGGTAGTTACAGCAGGCAAACAACTGAAGTCCACTCACATTCATTACTGCATTTGGTGCAATTAACTTACAACACCCTGGGATATACAGGCATAAAACAAAATGTAACTAACCAAATTACTTTGCAAAAATATCAAAGTTGATTACTAAATACTTTTCTTTAACTAGTATCCTGAAATATTTCTCCTACCTCTTGCAGCGCTTTCCAGTTAGATGAAAACTGCTGAGAATTCTTGGGAGGCAGTATGAAATTCACATTAGTTCCTCCCTTCTTTTTTTTCTTTAAGTGTCCATTTTCCACCTTGCTTTTGGACTTCTTTTCCTTGAGGCGACGTTTGTTTTTCTTTTCCTCTGGGTTAGGTCCGCGGGTCTTGGTCACAGCCACCTTATCAACACCCTGTAACTTCACTCCTGACATGATTTCCGCGACTGCTGCCAGGTAGCTCCAAGTCAAAACGAAGTCTCCCACACAGGGTTATTAAGGTATTATCTATCCAGATTTGCTTGGCGCAAATATTTAATTTACCACTCGTTCTGATACACTTCAAAAATACAAGAGACAAACGTAACTAGTAATGCATGTGGTATTTTAAAAAGGCAAATTTAACTGAGAGACAATCACGTTGCCTTTGCATAGTAAACTACCTTAAACATTTATTGATGTTTGCCAAAATACAATTAGCAATATCAAATGTTCCAGTGCCTGTACACTGCAGCGTAAGCACATGTAACCGAAGCCAAATAGTTTCGAAATGAAATCAACTGTAACTTAATATGACAGTTATCGCCTTTGCTGTATGATAAAATTTGTTTAATTTTAAAGCTGTCCTGTTCAGATTACTTCAAACTACCGCATATACAGTACAAGAACTTACCAACACAACCTTCCTCCCCATATGCATTCCATGCTGCTTGTACTACTTCCGCTATGTTCGGCGGTAATTAGTGTTCCCTAGAAACAAAAACCTTGTGCACACCATGACTGGTCCGGTAAAACGAAAGTGCAAAAAATATAACTAATTCCGATTTCATAGAAACCTCATTTGAATAACGTGTTTCTTTAGCATGTATGGAGCACAGAAACTCAGTGATTTGTATTTAACACATGGATCTGGGAATAATTACGATTGATGTTAGTACTTAATATGGAAAACATCTAATTGAAAATAGTTCTAACTTTTATAACTACTTAAAATAGTTCTATTTAAATAACGTACATGTATGATATTGGAATTGTAGGATTGTAGGCTTTTTATAAATCTTTCAAATCTGCATTAATATTACATTCTAGAAGACCTGACCTTTAAATTTGACACCTAACAAGTTGCTGTACTTCGTTTTGTTCCAGAGAACACACATGACTCGAACAACTGCATCAACAAGTATTTAGAAATGGAAACAACACAGAGAACGTTAGCATGACCGTATTTGTGCATGAGCTAAATACTTTGACCAAATCTGTCAACGGATTTTCTCACAGTGTAACTTCAAGCCGATAGATGACGCTGTTCGGCCTTCCACACTCGCAAAGACTGCTTAAGACTACGGTACGCTTCAGTTTTTAATGTATACTGTATTTAGCACGCTTTTGATCAGCGAATAGCGAAAATAGTTACAACAGTCGTTGGTATATCATTGAAATTATTTTAAACGCTCACTTATTTTCAAAGCGTGATTTTAAATTTATTTTGCAAGGCCCTTTGAATCAGACAGGCTTATAAAAAACAAGATTCAATACAAGACTCGGTCACCCGAAGAAGGTTCCACAGCCGAAACGTTGTGTTTTCTTTCTTCTCTTTTCATGAGATAAATCTATTACTTTTTCCTTAATACAAGACTTGTGACTTGATACTTATTCAAAATGAAAACACAATTGCAGCTGTCATTTTTGTTTAAGGGAAATGCATTTTCTCTTCTTATGTTCCCCTGCCTCTACGTGCATAAACGTTGTAGATCCTTTAGAGAAATGAGTGCTGTATTGTATATAAATATGCATTAAGTATTTATCTTTCAAATATGACCGTTTTTTTTGTTTCAAGAAGAAAACTAAAGAACAACGGGTCTCCATGGTCGGTGTAAGTCTTAATTCTGCGGCGTGCTCTCTTCTGGTGTCTGATAAATAAGAGGTGTGAGACACAGGCAAATCGCGCGTTCTCGACTGTGGTGCAAGCATCACTCGCGTCCACATGTGTACTCAAGACAGTGGCGTGCTTGAATACAACAACAGGAAAAGGTCATTTAACCGAAGTAAACCTTGCATTGTAAAAGCTTCTCCGCATCAGTGAACCCATCACTAAAGTGATTAGAATAATATTTTTTAAACCACCTCAGTCCTTTGCCCGCGCAAAAACACTCACAGGGTAGCATCAGCTTTCGATTAGCATTAGAGTACCCCCCGATTCCTGCAGCACACCTCGTCGCTTCAACGTTATTTTGACTTTCCCCTCTGTGCGCGTCCCCGCGCAGCTGTCATTGGACGGCGCGGGAGCCCGCATGGTGCTCTAGCCTGTGCAGCAGTTCCTGGCCATTTTGTAGAAACAGAATGAGGAGGTGAGTTAAGGAAGATACAATAGGCGGAATAAAGACCTCAAACATTATCAAACTCACTGTTGACTCAACTATTGAAAAGCCCTTGGAAACCGTGGATTATAAAGAGACGATCGTCTTGAAACCATGAGCTGGGGGACAGAGCTATGGGTAGGTATTTTTTGTCATTATTTTAGTTAAGCTGTATTGTGGAGATAACGGTTTCACGGTATTGTGCAAGGGGGCTACATGATTTGTGGATGAATTTAATCTACAACTGGAAAAAGACTGAGCTGAAGACAAATTAACTGCTCTTTCTGATACCATTAATGTTATACTTCTGACACGCGTTTTATTTTTGCTGTTATTGAAAGGTGGCGGATGTGTAAAGCTAACATTAGCATTAGCTAGCTAATGCGGTGGTTACAGACGAGAATCTTTTCTGCAGATTTGTGCCTTCTCAGAAGCATTACAGTGCTTTTTATACAATAGAATCTCCAATGTATACAATGTATCTCCATCGTAATACAACTAGAAATGATAAAAAAAAACATTATAAAGAAAAGCATGCCGCCTCTGATTTTGCTTCGACAGCTATAAAGAAGCATTGCGAGATGTTGTGCAGTAACACTGTTTGCAAAAAGTCATGGTAGGACAGAGCAAGACTGTCCCACAGAGTTGGATAAGTTCATTTGCACCAGTCTACCAAATGATCTCTACAAATGGTCATCTGCAGGTACTTCCGAGAGAGCAATCTGGATTTCCCGACGGTACAGGCATAACAGTGTATGATTAGTCTGACCATATTAAATAACCGAGACGAAGAAAAACCCGTGTGCTCGAATATAATGTACATCTTTTATTTGATCTATGCGTAGTTTAAAAAAAATACACGACTTTTGTCTACATTGCGTAGTTACTAGTAATCACACACTGCAGTCGTGTGTCGTGCGTTCTGCTGCATTTGAAGTCAAAATACTGTATACACATTAACCTACAGTATAGCTAAAGCGTTTTAATGACAAAATCCCCGGTTTTTCTTCTGCTCTTAAAATCGATAACGATTGTTGAGTCAGTTTGATATTTTTAAATGACGGAGTGGGCGTGACAGCTCCATGTCTTTCTCAGCAGGTTTGATTTGACTATGTTCAAGCTTAGATGTCAGACGTACTTTGAGTTCTCGGTTAATTAGCATTATCATTACAGTACAGTTATAAAATATTATTTATATTGTTAAAAGCGTAAGAGCTTTCTTTTTGACAGTAACTATCATTAAATTATTGCCGCTATATAATAGATCCAAACTACTGTTCTATTAAAAATGTGGTTGTTGAAACATATATTACACAACATAGATTATATAAAACTACAGTACGTACGAAAACAAAGCACGTAGACTAACATGAATACGCATCCCTTGGTAATTATGCTAAATTATTTTTTCGAGTTTAAGCTTTTGTCCTGATAGCATTCCTTGCAGAAGGGTAGACTAAACAGTTAATCGCAGGTTACAGAAGATGCGACATTTTTGCACCCTTCTGTCTTTGCAAGAATTTACAAGAGGTAGGATCAAAGAGTAAACACATCGACCTTCTTGGAAAGGAACGCTGAACATTTTCATAACGTCAAGCGCCATGCCTCAAGGACGGAAAATTGCTATGAATAGTTGGAGCTGGTCTTCAGCAGTTGGTAAAGTAGCAGATCTTCAACCAATGAGGTGATCTGACGAATTGACCAAACCAGTAAAAAAAAAAGTCGTTTGGGTTAACTTGGACCTCATTCCTTTTGGATGTTAATTGCCTTACCCAATTGACCCACGCTTGAAAATACAATGACATATTTTACGTTACATTACGTATTTATGAAGCCTTGATTTGTATTATCAATCCACAAAATGACATTCTTTTCTTGGGTTTTTCTTTTCAGATGATAAATGCAGGCTTCTCAATTACGTAATCCACAAACTGACATTTTATAACACAAAATAAAGCTTTGCAGATGAATATGCGGTGGTTTGATTGACGTGATTGCTTTATTTAGCCTTCAATTAAGCGAATTAGGGCCAGTCTGACTAAGGATATCATTAGTAAGGCTGTGCCCTGCGGTTTGTGCTGCAATGTCTAGCGTGGTATGGGCAACAGGAAGAGCGGGAGAAGAGCACAAGTTTTTGCAAACGAGTCGTCAGGCCCGATCTGGTGAAGTTGAGGTTGTGCAGGAGGAGTAACGAAAGTGCTAAACTGATAAGTCGGGTTTGGGACATGGATGCTGCTTTCTAAAAATGGTTGATAATAACCTTGAACCTTTGACTTCGCATCAGGTTTGAAGCGCGGTCTTATTTCCGCTTAACGACATTCTGTTTTTGTTAATCCAGTAAAGAAAACAAGCAATAGTAGCATTTGAGATGAATTAAAATTATAGTGTTTAAAGTCAGCATCATGCACATGTAAAGCAAAGACATCCAACTTACCGAATTACATTCTCTACATTTGATAACATAGAAAAGAATGCTTCTATTTTCAAACAAGAGAAAGCATACCTTTATTCCGTGAAAATCATTTTTAAGGTTCTTTGCAACGCAATTTATCTAGTTGAATAAAACTGAACTGTTCATTCCTTTCTAGGGTTAGTCGGGACTGGTTTTGTGCCATGAACTCCAGCAAGTAAAGATTATAGGACTGCTGTTGCTATTTTCGTTGAGTGTTTTTGAACAGGCTTAGTACGGTAAAAATAAGAAAAAGCCCTTCCCTTTTCTCAGCAGCGTCACAAATCACGAATAATTACAGATAATTGAGATATGCTGAACCTGAGATGAAGGTTCGAACTAGTCTTACTTAATGAGAAAAAAATGTGTTAGAATTTATTAGCGGTGATAGCTGGAACTCTTATGGGTATTTATGGGTATAAAAGTGAGGAATTTGTCCACTGTGAAGTCTTCCCATTGTTACTAAATGCAGGCTATTCCTTTGCACACTAGTTGTTTGAATGTTCTCTGGTTGTAACAAGAAATTTTCTCCTTTTAGTAAAGCAGCAGGTTACAGGATATCCTTTCCTGTTTATTATTTTGAGTCATTTGAACTCAAACATCCTTTGAGTGGGTCATTAAGACAATTTCTTGTGACCAGTCAGCTCAATCCGAGGCTGAGAATAAGTGCTTGTGATTAATAATACATTTCATGAGATGCCCTTTAGGTTCAATTGCTTTTCCCCACCTGGATTTGAATAAAACACAGCCACCCGTGATGCTTTCAGAAGGGATTGAAGAAACATTGTTGAAGTTCACTTCTGAGGGTTGTAAGTGGAAGAAATGCAGGCAGGCCTGATGTCAGAATCTCTATTTGTTTCTCTGTTTTTATGAGTGAGGATGTAGGTGACAGGATACTGCCATATCACAGCTATGCACATCAGCGGAATGATGCCCATTTGGCACACAAGGGTCTTGGAGCGAGACAGGTTTTGAGGAGGCGGGTACATCTGTTAGTACATCTGAAGCCAGTTTAATCAGAATGAGAACTTGGTTGTGAGAGGCACGTTTTCTAAAACACTGACAGTTTCTGAAACTGAAAACTTCCTTCATTTTAACTGCGACAAGACTGAAGTCATGATTATTGGCACCCCCCATCAACTTCGTAAAGCCAGTCCTGTAACCCTATCTGTAGATGGTTCTGTACTTGTCCTTCAATCTAAATTGAAAAACCTTGGGGTTATATTCGATTTTGGCTTAACATTCGACCCACATGTGCAGTATACTGTTAAAACATCTTTTTTTCACCTTAGAAATATCGCTAGACTATGCCCTATGCTATCATTAACTGTGGCTGAAAAGCTGATCAACACATTTGTGTTCTCTCGAATTGACTACTGTAATGCTCTACTCACTGGGGTATCTAAATCTACTCTGAACAAACTGCAGTATGTCCAAAATTCAGCAGCCAGAATCCTGACCAAGTCTAGTGCAAGTGTTCACATTACTCATATCCTGGAGTCCTTGCACTGGCTTCCGGTCAAATTCTGTGTAGATTTTAAAATCCTCATGCTCACCTATAAGGCTCTGCATGGCTTGGCACCTCAGTACCTGTCTGAACTATTATCGCCCTACTCCCCACCTTGCAACCTTTGCTCTTCTAATTCTGGTCTCCTTACTGTCCCCCAGGCCCGTCTACATTGTATGGGTGACAGGCCCTTCTCCTTTTATGCCCCCAAGCTCTGGAACTCTCTCCCCAAGGATATCAGAGAGTCACCTTTTCTAAACTCCTTCAAATCCAAATTCAAAACCCTCTTCTTCAGAAAAGCCTTTACTTAACTGGTTCCATTCTTCACTCCTCTGCTTTTCTTAGTACCATCATCAACGGTCTCCTCTATATATTGTAATTGTGTTTTAACTTGTGTATTCTTCTTATTTATTGTTGTTGTCATCCTGTAAAGCGCTTTGAGAAGCCACCTTTAAAGGCGCTATATAAAATAAAGTTTATTATAATTATGAGTTCCTCTAGCAGAACAACGACATACAGTAGCACTCTACTAGCTTACACTGTAACCCACACCCAGTAAAAGCATGATGTTTGTAATGACACATGTCAATCATGCAGAATTAAGAGTCTGCATCAGGGCACTCTGCTTTAGAAGCACTACTCATTTCACAGGGTGCAAGAAAAGATACAACAGTATTAGAATCAGAATTAAACTGCCAAATGACCCCAAAAATGAAAATTCTGGAACCATGAGATCAATTAAAAAAAACATTTGGAGTGCTGCCACTGTTGAATGTCCTTGATAAAAACAGCAATGGATGATCATATCGGCTTTGTATTGAGGCTCTCCCATCACAGTCGCTTTCTGTGCACCACCGGGTGTTAAATGAGACCCACGGGTTTAAATAAAAAGTGTTTTAAAATGTGGCATAGCTGGTGTTGTACGCACACAGATCTGCTTTATTTTTTTGCCATTCGGCCACAGTGGTTAACTTTGCTGGGTAGGTCAGAAATACTAAGTACTAAATAGTGGGCTTTGCAATCTCTTAGTGTTCCAGTGGAGGCAGAGGGCCCCAAGCCCTAATGAACCAATGATGTTTGTTTCCTTTTAAACTACATGTGAAACAGTAAGGCCACTTCCCCAAGAATGAATTTTGTCTATGCTATACCACACGCATGCAGCGGTATGTCATAGACAAAACCGTTGTGTGCAAAAGTTTGGGCACCCCTGGTCAAATTGTTTCAGTGGGTATATAAGTGAAAAGACGTTTACACCACTTCTGCGTGGTACAACCTTAAATATGACATCTTTCAGTAAATTTTAATGCAGTTTCTTCTGTTTCGCTTCTGGTGACTTCATACGTGGTGTCAGGTCTCTCCCTGAAAGTATTTTTTTTTGCATCCTGTGGGTGAAGGGGAATTCCTCTTGTGCACAGAAGTGTCAGTCCTGTGTGTAGGAGAGAGTGGCATGGTGCCTTGCTCAGTCCTCAGTTAGTATTTCTAATATCTTTTACATATTAATCTGTCAGAAACCCACAGGAAACCCTGGCCCATGATTCATCTTGCCTTCTGCTTATTGCTGTTTCATACTTCAAATTCAGACTTGTGAAACTGCAGTGGCTAAATACTTGGTTAACTCTGTATGTCTTTTAAAAACAGCGTGTTTATTACAAAACCAAGCTGTACAACACTCGATTTAGGAACAAGTAATAGGTTTATTCCATGCTGAAAAAAAGAAGAGAGAAAACACAACGTTTCGGCCGTGGAGCCTTCTTCAGGTGTGAGAGAGAAAAGGGAGGGAGGAGGGGTGAGAGGCGGGAGCAGGGGACAGAAAGAGAGGCCAATCAAGAGGTGTGAAGTCAGAATAGGTGTCGAGAGGTGTGAAATGAAACTTCCAATGAATGGAAACACTCGATTTACTGTATGTGTTGGAACTAATAGGTGGTATTGTGTTGTCGGTAAATTGTGATGATGATAGTAACAATGCTAATGGAATCATATTTTAGTAAGAAGCTCAGGGCTGCATGTAGGAAAAGTCATTTGATTATGACAGCAGTTATGTCACCATGCAACTCGCACCTGGCAACCCGCTGAAGGTAAGCGAGTATTGTACCTGAATGGGAGACCTCCTGGGAAAGCTAAGGTTGCTGCTGGAAGAGGTGTTAGTGGGGCCAGTCGGGGTGCTCACCCCACGATCTGTGTGGGTCCTAGCGCCCTAGTATAGTGATGGGAACACTATGCTGTAAAAAGGCACCATCCTTCAAATGAGACGTAAAACCAAGGTCCTGACTCTACATGCTCATTGAAAATCTCAGGGAATTTCTTGAAAATAGTAGGGGGTTTTAACCCTTTTGTCCTTGCTTATAATCCCCATCTATGAATTAGCTTCATTACCCTGCTCTCTTCATCACTGATAGATGATGTGTGGTGAGCGTCTCTGGCGCGCTTTGGTTACTGTCACATCATCCAGGTGGGACCTACATATTAGTGGTGGTGGATGGGAGTGCCCATTCAAGCATTCTGAGTGGAGTGTCCAGAAAGTGTAAGGAATGATTATTATGGATTAATATATGCAATTTACAATGTAAACACTGTTTAAACACTTATGCTATGACTAAATATTTTTGTCTTGGTATGCAGTATATATTATGCTCTGCATATAAGAATAAGTTTATAATAAATGTTAGTACTCGCAGCATCTGAAAAGAATCTGTTCCCAGTATTGGATTGTGTTGGTATGTTACTAAACTATAATTCAAGTAACTGAAATGTTAGACGGCCTTTAAAATGTCAGCTCATTGTTATTCCTTCAGTAAGATAACCTTTGGTGAGAGGGAAATGTGGACTGAGCAGAGAGAGGCCTTCAGAATACTATTTTTATAAACTCAGTAAGGGTGTTTTTAGGCAGGAGGGAAAATTCAGATTAATTTCTGGTGAAAGTGTACTTCCTCTGCTAAGTTACTGTTTGACTAGATACTAAAATGAAGTGCATTAAGACTGGGGAAAAGGAGGTGCTTCTTTGCACAGAGGGTTGTGGGAGTCTGGAACAGGAGTCTTCCTAGCCATTTGTAGAAGCTGAGATTTCTTCAAGAAATGGCTGATGGAATTCGCCACTAGTGATCAGATAACCAAGATGGCCTCCTGTTGTTTATAACCATTTTTCTCTTCTTGTAAGAAGTCATTGTAATTTTGGAGAGCAATGTTTGAACTGCTATAGTGAGACAGACATAAAAATCATTTTCATAAAAGATTGTAGAAGGTGTAGGAGTTTTTACTTTCCTCATATCAGAGTCAATGTACTACAACTAATAAAAGTCAAATGTTCTTTCATGTGGACTGCAGATATCAATTCATTCATCACAGGCTGTGCAAAGTGTTTCTCACTTCAAGCAGAGGTTTCAGAGGTTCAGTATGTCAACTATTCTAGTGCGATAAATTTAGATTTCTTAGAATGGACTGTGTAGCTGTTACAGTTGGCTAATTTTAATTGGTTAGAAACTGCTTCACTAACCTACTCCTTGGCCAGCAGGACATTTATGCAGTGAAGTTTAGAAAAATTGCTGTCTTATTTTTCTCATATAATTATTTCATTTATATTTCCCCCCTCCCATTATCAATGGAAATGGGACTATGACAAAATCATAAGTTTGTCTTTAGGCTATTGCATGTTCTGTATTTCATAGTAGCATTGGTATTTAATTCAGGACTTACAGTAGGTTCCTCTTTTGGAAGCGCGTGCCTGCGGTTAAGGAGTCCATATGATGAATGATGTATGTGATGGACAAAAAGTAACAAAACTGTTACAGAATAAGAGCATTGAGAGTGCAGAAGTCTAGTGCTGATGGGTTTTAAAACCCTGGAGCTCAGGCATTAACCACCTCATTAATCACATTTTATTGGATAAATAAAAAAAAATGTATTCCTGTGGAGGAATACTGTCTTCTGTTTTTTGTTCCCATTGAGATCTTAATGATTTCATTTTTCTGTTTAAGGTATATTTGTAAATTTGCTTGAAAGGTCCAATGGGATTTGTAATTGGTATACATTCTGTGCTAATTTCTGATATTCAGAACTGCCTTAATTCAGGTGCGTTACCTAAAATATACCTAACTGGTTCCCTGCAGAAGGAAGTAACTGCTACTTGTATACGGCCGATACATTGTTTTTCCTGCCTGTCTGTTCATCAAAATGTGATCAGTTTGTGAGAGCCCTGTAGTCAGAAATGGCAAAATGGCAGCCCAGCAAGCTGAGGAATAGCTGTGTACAATTCTGTGTTGAAGTTGTTGGAAACAGTGCCCTGGGATTAGGGCATTTTTTACGTTCAGGGCTGAAGAAATAAGTTAAATAAAAAACTAAAACTAGTAAGCAGATCAATTAAGTCATCAATTAACACTTGAGCTCAAGTGGAATGTAAACCATCAGAGTTTCTCCAGAAGCAGGAGTTAATTCTAACTCTGCTGCTGCTGGTATAGTCTAACAGTGTGAATAAATATTAATAGTGCTTTAAAACTTTGTTTTTGGTGGCTATTAATCATGCATTTCTTTGTGGGGGAAATTGAGAAAAAAGTGTAAAATCCAGTTCTAATCCAGACTTTGGAAACAGATATTGAATGGTTTGTTTGTCAGAAGGTTTGCCACAGATGAGCATTTGAAAGCTAGCTAAAATGTTAACAAGGAATCAGTGAGGGTTTGGATCTTTAGTGAAAGAGGAGCAGTTGCTTACTAGTCTGCTGTAACTTTTATTGGCACGTAATTTTATATTCATGTAATGGTCATAAGATTATGTAGTTTCAAGCAGAGTAGAATATCATTTTAATATGTATCATTGCAAATCTGTACTGAGTTTTCTTTTTTTACTTGTAATTCTCAAGTAGAATTTTCAAGTAGAAAACAATTCCCATATACCTGCAGAAACTTCCCACAGAGATTCTGGATTGAACACAGCCCTCTGATTAAATCCAGGTGCAGAAATGGTCCTGATTTTGCTAGACAGTTCCTCATAAAAGTTCCTCATAAAAAACAGACCCTTCTAATGCCAAGAGAGCCTACTGCATCTCCTGACATATGTTCTAAACTTTGCAGGTTACGGAAGTGAAGCAGATTAAAGGAAAAGGACATTTATTTCTCGAGCACTGTTTATGGACTTGCCGTTAAATAACCTGGCTTGCAGTACTAGGAAAATGACTGCCTGTTCGGTTTGTAGGAAAATATGCCCCCTCCCCCTCAAGTAGTGTCTGGACTCATCTGCCCTGTGAGGAAATGTTGACTGGTCATAGATCGTTAACCGTTCAGTGCTGCTCCTGAAGACAGAATAGACCGCAGTCCAGAAACAGCTCTTGATAGTGTCTCAGCTACAGATTAAAGGCAAGTACAGTCTCAGCACTATATTAAATTGTGTTTTAGACACACAGCTATTTAATGTACAGTAAGAGGTAATAATGCCTGTTTTTAGAAAGTATTCAAGAATTGAATTTCTATTGAACTTCAGTGTTCTATTTTCAACAATGTCAAAGAGGTATACTGGGCAGTCTAGACCATATGAGGTAATTGGAGAAAGCTACTCCTTACTGCACCTTATGGTGATGGAACTGGGTTACATGTGGCTGTACGGCGGACGTACAGTAGTGACATACTATTTGTGCAACTTCACACTTTCCCCTTATTATCTTTTTAAAAAAGCAAGGATCTCTGAAAAAGAAAGAAAGAAAAGAAAGCAATACTGAAACCCTGTTAAAGAAGCTTTGTCAGGTCCGAAGGACAGAAGACCTGTTACCTTGTCTAAACAGGTCTTCCAGATAAATAGGAAATTAAGAATTTAATGTGATGTGGAGTAAAGAAAACAGGTTAGTTGTGAGTTATTCTGGCAAGGTTGTTTCCATATTTTTTGTGTTGCAAGGGCTCTACAAAGATGGAAGTTACGTAATAAATTCTTTTGCCTCGTGCATGATCCACGCTTTGCACACAGGCCATCAAAGGGAAAAGTGAAATATGTGACATGTGACAGTTGCTAAATCAATTGCAATTACAATCCATGTGACAATTACTAAAGGCTTGGAGACAAAGCAAACTAAAAAAAATTCTTAAAACCCTCAACTTTCAAACTGTCGCATTAGGAGTTCAGGGAAGGCTTTGCTCCTGTACAATTTTAAGTAGATGTTTCTGATTGAGTGCACTTGGTTTGAAATGTCTGGTTATTATTATTTTTGTATAAAACTGTACTATTTAATGTAATCGGACAAGCTATTCTGGTTCACGCACCATTGTCTCCTAAACTGATTTAAACTATTACTGCAATTATAGTAATTTTTCTCAAAGTACACATTTTAAGTCTCCTATATGTGCTTACTTTATGAGAATAAGAATATTGGTGTTTGAAGCAGTAAAAGTCTGTAACGATGCATGGGTTCTGTAGGGGAAGCATAGCATAGTGGGCATGTTTCTAGTCTCACAATACATGGCTTGTAGTTTCCAGTTCCCACTGCAGACCTGCTGTTGTAGCTTGAAAGAGTTACTTCAGCCCATTTTCTCCAGTATGAATGTGGACCCTGCGATGGACTGGAGTTACGTCTCGGCAGGGAGTGACGTGCTCTCTGTCTGCTTAATGTCACAGAAACCAGGATGAGCTGTGGCCTAGTGAGCTGCTGTGGCTTTAATATGGAATGTACTGTATATATTAAATTAATAGCTGTATAGGCTGTGTACTTTGAGTCGAATATTTAATAATGGTTATTACAGAATTCTGAGGGGTTTGTCTACATTAGGAGACCTATTTACTTCATATCTCATTTTGGGGACATGCTCTACACCCAGCCATAATCAGAAAGCACATGGCACTGGTGAGACCTGTGGGCGGCACGCCGGACACACAGAGCTGGGTTGAGAGCTCCCAGCTGCTGTTGTAGCTGCTGGTGTCAGGTGTGTCAGTCCATTGCAAAGCCTTGACGAAAGAGACAGTTCAGGGCGGCAAGTCAAATCTTCCAATCACAGTTCTGGGAGAAAACTGGAGCATCTAGTGTCAAGCTTTGTGATCATGCTGAGGACATCCAGACTCCACACTGCAAGACACCAGTCTGGAAGCAAAAATTACAACCCAGGATGCCAGAGCTGTGAGGCATCAGTCGCAGCCCAATCTACAGACATCTGAGGCTATAGTTCTGCTGGTTTTGAGATTGTCCTTAAGTTCTTAGTTGCTTGAGTTGCAAACAGTATTTTACACCTTCTGCAAACAGTTACATTTGATCACCTCCATTACAAAGAAGGCCGAAGTCAGTAGTCCTAGCAGATGTTTAAAATTAAAGGATTAATATCCCTGCTCTAAACTGGTTCACCAGAGGATCCTAAACTGTTAAAGTGTGACCTCTTACAGTAAGTGTTTACCATCCCCTTTTTTAAAAATTTGTAACCTCATTTTGAAAGCGTTTCACTTCTTCACTGGAGAGGGAGAGGTGATCAGTGCATGAAGCAGCTGTGAATCTGCTTGTCACAGGGCCTGTTGTGCTTCGGGCTTGAGGGAAATGGATGCAACAAAAATTGAATCTTTAGTGAAAGCCCAGCAACTGAAGGTGAGCATGGCATTTTTAAATCCTTCTGTTTCAGTGCTCCTTCCCCACTGTTTGGCTGGCTCTGTGTCCTGGTCATTTGGTGTGGGAAGCATCCTCCTCCAGAACTGAAGGATATTTCAGACAGACCCACTTAACTTAGTGTTAAATGTTAAAGGCGTTTTTAAGGGAAGTCTGCCTCTTGACTCTTTTATTTGTCCACCTACTTCCTCTAATGAAATGACCTCTCCTGACATTGCAGGAAATTGAATCAAAAAGCAAGGTGCTTAGTTCAGTGTCTGTGAAAGGCGGGGTTTTGAAACCACTGCAGAATCCAAAAGTGCCTTCTTGTACAATAATAGTCAGACAGCAGATAGAAGCTTATTTTTGTTAGAATTGGGTACTGGTGAGCTGATTTATAGACTGTGTGTTCTGTATATTTACAAATCATGCACAGCGGTAATTTCTGTTGCTTCCCAGCTGCTTTCGAAGATCAATTTAGATGATGAAATGAAAAAGTTCTAGAAACTCTAGAAGGTAGCAAGCAAAGAAAATATTGCTTCATCTTCCTCCTTGAGGGGCTGTGAAAAGCCCTGAGCTCAGGTCACCTACAGGATGTATCACTGTGTATTACTGGATGTATGCTGGATGTATCATTGGAATTTACTAGCATACAGTTAGCACGTCCTGGCACAGCGGTGATCCAAGCCCAACAGATAGCTGCACAATGAGATTCTCCAACTTCTCTCCCGTGGCAGACTATGCCCACATTTTCATCATTTACAGGGAAGTTAGGGATACATCTTCAATTGTGAGTGTACAATTGTGGTATACTAAAGCTTTTGTTTTCTGAATAAATTGGCACTAATGTTTATAGTCAGCAGCGAACTATATTTGCAAAGCAAAAAATCACCAACTGGCTCATGAAGAATAGTTTCTCTGCATGCCTGGCATTAGGTTGATACCTGATGCTTTTGATTTTTTCTGTGGCTCAGGTAAAGCTCAGTTCAGAACTCTTTCTTGTATGTCTTGTAGCTCCTTGTACTATTGCTTGTTAGCTGTGCATCAGATTTCCTAGGGCAACATGATCTCCTGTGTTTCCTTCTCAGAGTGTGTCCGGACAGAGGTCATGAATACTGAAGAGGGCTGTCTCTGGGGAGGAGGGAAAGATGGAAATAGACAGATCAAGACCCCTATCAGGGCTGCCTTTCTCATTGGTGCTCATACGGGGCTCGCTCATGATGTATGGGTGCCCTCCAGCTCTGGCAGTCTGCCCCTAATTACTCCTCTGAGTGCCTGCTGCTCCACAGGGATCTCAGCGTGCACTGAGTGGGAGGGAAGGTCAGGCTGCAGAGTTGTTTTTGCATCTGTGTTTTTCAATGTACAATGGGGCCAGGGTGGGAATCCACTGTAGGAGACATTGTGGTGCAGCTCTTTGCTAGTTTGCTGTGGTTTTTGGAATAATACTTGTCCAAGTTTTTGTTATTGTTTTTTTAATTTCATTATTTTTTTTAGCTTTCCACCATTATGAGGCCGCCAAGGTGGAGACTGGAAATTGTAGGATCAAATCCATTAATCATTTTTCTCAATACCTTAGGAAAGGTATTTCCAAATTATTATATTATATAAATTATATTATTAAATAATATTATATTATTATGTTAATAATAGTTCAGGAGGACTTATGTCATCACAACACATTTCTCCCAGGGGATAATAAACCTTGAATTGAATTGAATCACTCACATCAAATCACTAAGTTTCTTATAACAACCTTTTTTAACACAGGGAATTCTGTTTTCTCATTTTGGTATCGTGTTTGATTCACAAATCCTGGTTGGGTTGGGGAGTGCTGTTTGTATCACATAATACTGTACATCATCATTCCAAAAGCCCTGTGCAAAATTGTTGAGCATTGTTAACAAAGAACCTTCTGGAAGGCACAGAATTGAGGGCTAGCCTAGGGAAAATGGTCATGTGGAAGATGTGGCTTGCGAACAACAGAAATGAAAAAGGCGTCTGACACTCCTCACTGTAAGAAATAGCAGAATTGAAAAGGTGTTAAAAATTTCAAATGGGATGTGATTACTCTAAACTCGCCTTTTAAGATTAAACAGATTTAATGCATGTCTTTTAAAAAAAAAGAATCCTTGCATTTGAAGACGGCTTTTAGTTTTTCATTTTGACCTTTCTGTAAGCCATAACATTTTTCAACCATTACTTTTGTACGTGATAGCATTTAACATAAAGGTATTTGAAATTGTGTGTTGTAGACAACCTATTCCTGTATCATAGCCCCACAGTAAAAAAAACAACTCATATGATAGTCTTGTTTCTTTTCATTATATCCATTTGTGATCTCTCCTATCGTTTTTGGCTCCTTTGGAGGACATTTTTTCCTGGTATGCTTCGTAAGAGAAAGGCTTACTGTATAAATGCTGTGTAATGTCAGTGAGTCTGAAAATAACTTGTACTCTACCAGATTTTACTGTTACTGTTATATCATATCTCCCCTATTACAGCTAATTTTAACCTGCATGCTTTCAAGAAGGTTTTTCCACCCCAGTGTCCAAGAGGTAGCCTAATACACAAAGCAACACAAAACCAGGCAAATAAAAACGATCAACTACAAATACTGTATATTTCTTTTTAATTTCCTGTGTGTTTTATGATTTGAGTGTTTGGTACAGTAGATGATTTACAAGGCTTCTTTTTGAGTGGTACTTCTGTTGTAATTGCTTTAATTGTTTCTGATGTATGGGAAAGGTTGGCTATGTGTTGCATTTAATTAAGTTTTACCTGCATTTGAAAAGAAAATAAATTACATATTCCCCTTGAAATCTGGATCAAAAGCTCACTGAAATGAGAACTGGGTACTTCTCTTTTGCAAAACTATTCCACACATTTCTTCCTTTTCTGTAACTGTTGCCTAGCAACCTAGTGAAGTTTAGAATATTAGCCTTATTGCTTTATAGTATTGAAAGAACAGACTTCTGTAATGGTGACATTCAATAGGACAAATTCACAATTGCAATCAAGGACCTAAATGGTCTCTGAAGATGTTACTTCTTGTATGATAGCAGTCCTGTGTTTTTACTTAGGTTATAGTATGTTTGGAAAATTAAAGTAAAACATGATGGTATAGTATGTGAGTTCTTAGCTAGTAAATGTGGTTTTAGACAACAAAATTGTATTTATGGAACGGTAGTTGTTAGGTTCCAACAAAAGAAGAGTTGAATTGCCTGTAAAATCCAATTGACCTCTGAGAAAGGATGTTGACAGTAGACTTCCAAAGAAACTCGTGAAAGCCATCAGAGACCATGCTGTGGCAGGAAGTTAAATTTTAACATGCACAGTCTTTTCTTTGGCTTTTCACGGCTAGATCTATTTATTTTATGCTTGGTGTTTTTATTTCTCAAATGCTTGAAGTTAATAAGTAATTGCACGGCATTAACCGTCCACATCCACATGGGCTGTTGAGTTAGAAAATGAAGCCGTGAGGAAGAAAATGTAAATCTGACAGTAGCCGTAAGAGAATATGAACAAAAACACTAATTGCTTTAAAGAGGCACCTTCTTTTTCTCCTTTTTCCCCTCAGTATTGCAGAATTCCTTCTGGACAGAAAAAAGCAGAATTTGTGATATTGAATCAACATTGAGCTGTTATGGTTTCTTTTCTGAGTCAAATATTTTCAACTTCTCTAACCGACAGTGTTAGGCAGTGCATGGCAAACATTAATCTGGAGCTAGGAGCCGTTCAGGGGTCAGTGGAATCTGCCAACGATTTCCTTACTCCTCTACGGGAATGTTGCGACAGAGTTTGCAAGAAGGGCTTTCTAAAGACTAAAAAGGACAAACCTAGAACTAAATTTCCCTCGAATTCAAGGCCAGAGGCAAGCCTGTACTGTGTATACTGCACTTTCCTAGATAATGTAAGAAGTTTAAGGGCAGAGCCTCTGGAGGGCAGGGGCAACATAAGGTTTTAAGGCCTTTCAGTCACTGTTGGGCAGCTTCACCCCTGAGCTCCCATGTTTTTCATTACATCTCATTTTGAAATTTCTTCACTGACCTGCGTTGATAAGTAGTCTTTGATCTCTTGATTTTTAAGCCTTGATCAGTTGCTAATTAAAGATAATTTGAAAACTTATAGGAGTCTGGCCATTCAGTTTTCCATCCATGCAAAAATATGATTTTGTCCAAACAGCTCATGCAAGTTTAAGTTGAAGCATTTTTTTATGAGCCTAGGACTTTGTTCGTTGGGGTATTATGGAAGTTTATTTCTTGTTCAGTCAAATTCAAAAGCGAGGAGAAAAGAAAATGAATGCTGATGCAAACGCTGATTTGGCATGGAAATGTGTCACCAAAGCCACTCCTTTTTTGAGCAAAGTGCAGCATGTCAGGAGACATGTAAGAGGAAACATGTACGACACAGGAAGTCAGTTGTGAGGATGTGACGAGTTACATGCTTCAGGCTGAGCTAGTGAGAGCAACACTGGCTGTCTTAGGTTAGGAAAGTGGGTGGCAAAAAAATCTGGTTGTCTGTGCTTAAGGCCAGTTGCCCAACAAACTCCTGGGCAGCAAAATCCAAATTGACCATTTCAAAGGGTTGCTACCACGAATAAGATCTCTGATAAATAATGTGCAGTTTTATGTACTATAACATAATGGGTTATAACTGAGGGGACATTAGCCTGTTCCTTCCTTTAACATTTAAATTTTAATCACAATCCAAGTAATAGCTTGGCCATGTTCAGAATGTTGTTGTTAAAAGTTTGCAATGGATATCTGGAGCGAGGTTAGCTTGATCACATCTGTACACTTTACTGAACAAACCAAAGAGTGATAATAAGCCTGCCTGAAATCTTTGAAAAGGAAACCAGTATGTTTTACATTCTTAAACCAGTAATAATATTTCAGTATCTTACCTAGATAAAAATATCCACTTGAAATGGAAATAAGTTTAAAATTTCACATTGTAATACAAAAAAGTAGGCTGTCTGTGCATAACCTGTGAGAATTTCATCAATTACTTTCTAAAATGTTTTGCTAAGATGGTTATTAACAGCAAGTCCAAATCTATATTATTTTTAATGGCTGAAACACTGCCAACTCTGCCTGTACTGTTTTGCTCTTGCTGTTGTCTGAAGTGGACATCCTCAGGGTTTATTTTCATTTTGCAGACCAGAAAAGAGGTTTGGAGACTAGGCTAGATGTGTCTCAGTAGGGTTTATTAACTTGTAACTTTAACTTTAAATGACTTTTAAAGATGTTGAATGCATCCTTTTATTATACGGACAGCTTTAAAAAAAGGCACTTGTTCAGGCATGTTGTAATTTAATCTGGACTTAATTACTTTTGCAGCTTGTTCAATGTAGTTCCAGTAGACATTAATTTTGCCTAAGTAGACACCTGTACATTGCCTACAACTGAAGTATTGCTGATAATTAATTATAATGCATGATGTGCTGTATCACTTACATTTGCAGCCAAAGGGGGTCTTTAATTGTATCATCCCATCTTTTGCATCACCTTCTTTAGGTGATGCTCAAAGCATGGTCTGATGAAATGGTTAAGTTCCTTACTTACTGTGTTACTAACATTTAGAAACATTTTTCTTGTGTACAGTGTCAAGCAAGTTTAGGATTGCTTTTTTCATATCTATTGATAAAAAATCTCTATAGCAAAATCTGAGGTTTTCATCTCTGTCTGGATTTTTATTGGATGAACATAAACCCTCTTCTCTAATATTGTTCCCATATTGATTTTCCTAACTGATCTCTTTCTGTAGGAAATTTATCTCAAAGATAAGTGAAGTCTTGCACTGCATCCAATTCCAAATGTCTGTTGGGCTTGCTCTGTACATTGTCATAATTTCTTCACCTTCTCTGGCTTGGTCAGCTAGTGGGCTGTCTCCTGTCTTCAGACTAATCTGAATGCCAGCTCAACTCTTTAAGTCTGCAAAAGGACATTAAATCAGAGAACTGAAGCCAGCATTTTTTAAGGTAATAGTGTGTTTGGATGAATGCCTTTAACTATCTGTTTGAAAGCCATCTTCCATAGGTGTAGTTGAGTTTAGTGTTTGTTTTACTTTTGTCTTTAAAAGAGATGACCAACTGGACAGCAAGTTAGGTCATTTTTATTGTTCATCTTATGCAGTCTTACCAGTTTTGTTATTAAACTGGATGCATCAGATTAGCTTTAAGAATTACCTTATATGCACATTAGATGGTGCTTAGAAATATCTACACTTTGGCACATGCAATCACTTTGTCAAACTCTCATACTCATTTAGGTTCCATTGTCCATTTAGTTTTGCCAGCTGTTAGCTAATACTCTTCTGGTCCTTAAGGGTTTTCAGGCAATTGCAGTAAATCCTCATCTTAAGCACTCATCAAGCCTCTCTGAATAGCTCCTCCTGTTAGACTGTCCATTAGACTGTGCCTAGAGACTATACTTCTAGCAATTTTCTATTTTTTCTGTATCCTAAAAATGATGCAAATCAAGTCTCATTGCTCTTTGTTGAATGGTTCATTAACAAAATTGTGCCCAATCAGCCTACAATCTGACCACCTTGCACTCAACCCATTATGCCAGTTTCAGACCAATATTTAAACTGATTTCATGTGGTAATTGAAGCTGTACTTAAACTTTGGACATTGGGAATTAAGACTAAGGTAGTTGTGAAACCATCAGATGGGTTGATTATGGCTGAAGATTTAGCATTTTTATTTAAAAGACCTTTGTCTAGGTTAAATTGTACCTTACAAAGGTACAATGGTTTTGGGAAAGTCAGCTGAGTAGCCCATTTCATGTTTGCTACTGTATGTGCCCCAGGCTAGGAAATAATTGTTGAATTTCTCAGGCCTAACTCTGAAGAATATTAATCCTCAAGTTGTGTTTTTTTATGGCAAGGGTTACAGAGTTATAATTGTTTGCTTTTCTAAGCGACAGTGCTGCATAATAAAAATGAGAAATCCATGCATCCTTTAGAAAGCTGAACTGAACAGCAAAAGCAGAAGAAGAATCTCCTCTCTGACAGCATCCAGGTCTGATGGTGAAGTTAGGCTGCACTGGGCTGTTATACTTCCCATCTACAGTATATGAATAAGTGTGTATCCAGTATATTTTGAGAAGAGAAATATTATTTTACAATACTGCTGAGCAGGTGAAACCTAAAACCTGAAGTTAAAATAGTCTACATGTAATGTAACCTTGATTACTATCAAATAATAAGATGAGGCAGATATGATATGCATATTGTCTTTATTTCAGGATGCAATTTCTTGCCTGGGACATTATTAATGTCTGTATGGTACATTTAAAGGAAGATTGCTGCCAGAGTGCAAATTCTTGGATCAAAGGTGACAACCTTTGGTTTGGTTGTTGAGCTCATACATGAAAGAATGGCTTGAAGGTACTTGAAATTCTGTTTTCCCCTTAGCAAAATATTAATGCCAGACACTTTGACGTTTCGTCTTTCTCTTGGGCTGTGTGGATGAAAGGATTGTAGATTGTAGAAGACACTATCCTCTTTTTTCACAAAGGCATGCTGTCTTTCAGGCCAGTGGCTAGTCAGAATGTGCCAAGGGCCCAAGAATAGTAAGTCATAAGTGTGTCTGTGTATCATTGGAGGTGAGATTCCTCCTGTTTCTGACACTCGGGTTACCCTGTCCTTGTGGATCACTCAGGCAGTGTGCACAGGCCCTAGGGGAGAGGGATTGTGTGGGTTGCAAACAGAGTTTGATCACTCCCCTTGGCACACTGAGTGAAGTATACTTGTATGTTTTGACTCTTACAGTAGTACAGAGTATTGGTGGACTTTTACTTGAGCTATGCAAAATGAAGCCTATGTTATCATGTATAAATAAAATTGAAAAAAAAACTGTCATAGGGGTCATTTCATGGTGTCACATGAATAATATACCTATTATTTTTAGATATACCTTTTAGCTGATTCTATGAAAATGACTAGGTTCAGAATTTTGTTTATATGATAGACTATAAGAGATATTAAGTGCAACTAAAAATGATTTTTGCTGTTCTCCTTTGGAAGTGTGTTTTGAGTCAGGTGTGTTTATATTCAGGTATTTTGAATATCCTAGGTACATTTGTTTTTTAATATGTAAAGTAACCCAAATGCATTCTGCAGTGGATTTGAAGACAGACTGGTTTGGCTGTTTGACTTGAACTTACAGGTTCACTGAATTTGTGAATCAGGTGACAGCAACCAATCCAATTTATAAACAGAGTTGGCTATTGCCAGATGCACCTATGAATTGTGTTTGAAAGACTTGCACTTATAACTGAAGATCATTACTTTTAGTTAACAAGGGGTTGGGATCATGAATAAAAAAGAACAGTAATCAAATAAAAATGAACGGAAGAATATTACACAAATTCATTATTAATAATAATTATTAAAAACAAATCAAACAATATTTTAATGCTACCTTTTACAACTACTTATGTCTTCTAACTGCAGTTTAAATGTGAAAATATGCAAAAATCGGGCCTATAGACGTGCATGTTCAGCAAGCTTTCTTGTATTATACATGACTGTTTGTTAAGGGGGATTATAGTCTGGATTTGTTTGTACTTGTTTGCTTCTGTTTGAGCAAGTTAAGATGTTATGTAAGAGATAAGCAACACAAAGTTGCTGAAATCTACCCTGTGTTTTCGACACAAGAACTGTGGTTCGGTATAGCACGAGTACAACCTCTGGACATCTTAGTTCAATCGCATGACTAATCAGCTTTCCAGACATACTAGCATCAAAGAACTGTTGGTTATTTAAGCATCATGGTGGCATTCCTCCCCCTTATTGCTTATAAAGGATCGCATGAACCTTTTTTCACAGTCCACATTAGTGCTGGATAGTATTTTGGGATTTACAGGATACAAAGATCTCGAGACTTCCTAAACTATTGGTGTTCTTGTTAAGCAGAGTGTTTTCCAGCAACCGTTTAAAACGGTAAACATTCATCTGTGAATGACTAAACTGAGATTAGAACTGACCATCAGTTAACTCCAATGGGCTCTTTAATATGCAGTCCTGTGGGGAGCTAAATGCATGTTGGTCCTGCCTGAGAACAGAGCGATGCTGAAATATTGCATATTGAAATTAATCTTTGACTCTCAAGGGTGAAATGACTCCATCTAAGCTCTTCCCTTTCAGGCAGTATCTACAATTCATTATTCCTCTGAAGACGACATGTGCAGAAACTTATCCCCCCACTCTTAATTTTTACTTATCACTTTAAATAACTAAGTCACCAGCTATGTGTAAAGCTTCACAAGGGACTTTATATTATTTGTGAGCTAAGGATATAATTCATTGATCACTGAAATGTCTGTACTTGGCAAAAAAGGTTTATTAAAATTTGCTTAGGCCGGGTTTATTTTGTAGGTTTGCTGTCAACAAAAGTCACGGTTCATTGGATAGCCATTGCTGTAGCTTCTGCTATGGGACCCTGTCTCTTATTGACCTCAGAGCAAATGTTTCTGTCTTTGATGAACTGCACCTGAGATAAAGAAAATGTAAATGCAACATTTGTGGGTATGCCCAGTTTAGAAGTATATTTTCTATGTACATTTATTTAAAAGAACCTAGTTCTTTTTATTAGTCGAGCCTGCAACTTTTTGTTTCACAGCATTCAAGTTTTTAATTACGTTTGGAAGACATTTTAAGAATATTTCAGTTCTGAGTTCCTGTTAGAAAGATAAAGGAAGTCAGGTCAGTGAAGGGACCATAGGTGGGCCTTTCATATTTTAGAAAAGGTTGTGCTTTTCCTGTGTTTCACTGCCTCTTTTAGGTTCCTTACAGTGGTACTGACCGCATTGTGGTGGTCTGACAGAAAAAAGGGAAAAAGCAATCTGTTTCCCTTTTCACAAAGCAAAGGAAAAGTACACTCCTTCTTCACATTTTACTCACAAAGCTTTGGAACTGTAACCTTTTTTTTTCCGATTAAGTGTCAGAGTCCTTAGTGTTATTAGCCATTAGAAAAAAAAAACCCACTTGTATCTCAAATTTTAAAATTCCTTATCTGGAGGCATTTTGACCTTAAATAAATACATCCAAAAGGAATAATTAGGTAGGAAGGTAAACAGTTTTTACCTCAGCAGTGTTAGCAAAGACTATACAGTACACCATATGCAAAATATTCTTGTAACATACACTGTGTCGTAAGGTTATTTTAAAAACATAAAGGATACAGGGTGGAGCAGGAGTGTAGCTTGTACTAGCGCATGCCTTGGTAGGGCTGGAATTAAAGGTAAGATTAAACAGGCCATTGTATGTGTCAGACAAATAATGAAGGATGGACAGGAAATTGTCAATTTTTTACTTAGAGCCAGCATTTTTGCACATGTGCTGTGGTATTTTATTTTCAGTCAGTCTTTATCTATAGATATGTTTTTAAAAAGAGAGAAGATTGGCAATGAGTTGGTGGAGTAGGCTGGGTAATAATCGGTCAGGGTCCACAGCGGCTACTGTGGCTTACTGGGTACTTGCAGGCTTGCACAGGGAGATACACTGCTCCACCAGTAGGGCTGTCTCTCATGTACTATGCAGCGTGAAATGACAGGGTGGCATTGTCACTCTTCCCATGTACTGCTGAGTTGTAGCCGTAAGGTGAAAATTAAAATAACTGACGATTTCAAAATGGAGGGGGAACTTGTGTCATACACAGTTTATTGGCGATTTCAAATAAAAAAAAAACATCACTTTTCTTTACTACCTCATTATGGATGTGCAAGCTATTGATCAGCTGCTCTCATCACTATGACTGCTGTACAATACCAGCAAAAAAGTAGTGTGGAGTGTGTCTGGTTTCCTCTGAAGACACATGCTGTATAGCATTCAGCTGTCTTTCACAGGGTGAGTCCTAAAGTGCCTACAGCAGAGGTATAGTCATCAATTGGAGGAGTGCTGCATCTCTCACTGCCATCACTGCAAGCTCACAGGCACAAGACAAATGACAGTGGTTGCTGAAAGCAAGGATGCCCAGGCTGACTTAAGCCAAGCCAGTCCTGTCAGGGCTCGGCCACTTGCTCGCCGCTGATTGGGGATCCTGGCCACAGTCGCTAATGAGATGGAACAGATTAGTGCTGGCAGTGTCTAGACTCCATGGCTCAAGTGATACTTTGTATGAGTATTTACTGCTTGAGTCACTCCAGAGACCCCAGGCTTCATATTTTCAGCTTTGTGAATACATTGCTGTAAGCAGGGTATCTCAAGCAGTGTCTTATAATGCTGACATGCTATACTCAGAATGTGAATAGATGAAGACATGTTGTTTGTAAAGATGCAACGTGACCATGAAGATGTTTTGTGCAGTGTCTGCAAATCATTTCCAAATTCTGTGGTTCTGGTGTTTATCCTGAGACATGTTATTCTGGACTGCGTGTTACAACCAAGTAACACATAATTGCTGTCACCTCCTATCCTTTTTAAAAACTAGTTTACTAAAGCTGAATACTTGAATGTAATAGGCTTATCCTCTAACCAAAAGGAAGCTGTTTATTATCAGTCGCTAAAAAAAAAATCTGAACTTAATTATCCAATTGTGAAACATATTTGTTTAAGGAGAGACATGAGTACATAAATGCCATGAAGCATAAAGACAAATATTTATGGTAAATACACTGCTTTGAGCTACTTTGTTTCAGAACAGCATTCCTTACTGGGGAATCTTTCTCCTTCCAGTTGTGGCTCAAGGGTTAAAAGAGCTCTGTGAAGTCACATTGTTCAGGGCTGCTGGTAAACAAAGGCACTGTGTGTTGGGTACAGGGTCAGCATTTCTTGCAAATATTTTTCTTTAAAACTGAACGCCCACAATGGTGCATGTTTGAGACGCATCTAACCCCATGGAAGACCCAGAGAGCTTTTCAAATTGGTGGTTTCTGTCTGCTTCCTAAAGAAAAGAAAGTCCTTGTGCAACATAAAGCACTCAAAGCTCATTTTGTTTCACATTGCAAACCCCTCAAAAGATTTTCACTTGTTGTAGCTGTGCTCCAGAAAGGTCATTGTTCATGAGTACAAGACTTTCATTTTTAAGGGTATGCTAATGTGATTACTGTAAAAAGTAATGTATTAAAAAAATCAACACAGTGCCTTAATTGCTACAACAATTTGTTCTGGAACGCTAAAACCCATTAAAACCTGGTTTTGTTTAATGCAAACTTTAGCACAAAAAGCTGAATCATTCTCAATGTATTTGAATAGCATTTGCACTGACGAGGACTTTGTCCATATTAAGACACTTTGAAGAACTTACTTTAGTCATGGGATTTTAATATGGGCTTTTATCTTGTTTTATTTGAGTGATTAATCTCAAGTACCAGTGGATACTCATATTGTCACATCTGCTAGGGGATTTAAATAGGAGGATAGATATAATTAAAATTAAAACTTCTTACTGCCTACCACAAAATTATGCCACAATATTCACAAAATGGCTATTTTTCTGTTGGTGCATGATTTGTTTCTTTATAGATGTGCATGGCAGAAATTATGTGGTCGAGTTGTGAAACTTTCCTTGTGACATCTAGCTTGAAGCTTAAAAGAGAGAAAAAGAGCATTAAAAAGGGAGTTGGAGTGGTTTCTGCCAGCTCCCATCACCTCAGCTTGACCTTTGTTTCAGGTTTATGATGATAGGATGTCTGCTGTAGTTATTTTGTTTCTGGTTTAAATTCAAAATTAGTCAGTTTTTCTCTATTTCTTTAACTTTGCCCAAAGTTTGTGTTTGATTCAGCAGCATGTGCCCCAAGACTGTCTGTGTCAGGTGTTTTTTAAAGATACTTTACTGGATTGTATGATCTGTTGATCTGTTTCTATGCAGGATGTAAATGTTCATTGAATCTCATGAGAGCCAAAAAACTGGAGGGCTTTACATGTCTTTTGATTTGACCGTGTCAGATTGTAAAGCTGTCATGCATGTTTTCATTTAAAATGTGGTTTCTTTCTTTCTTACTTCCTTCATAACAGGCAGTCTTGTTTGCTCATAGTTCTAGTCTGGTTAATTTTTTTTCTCTTCTTATTTCATCACAGGACGTTTGTGACTTGGAAATCTATGCTTTTCAGGGGAGATGATGATAAGTGTGTTCAAGCCCGGTGCTAATATTGTTGCTCATTCTCCTCTTTGCCTCTCATTCATAAATGTTATCAGTGTTTCCTGTTGAAATTTTGTATGCTGTTCTCTTTTCCTTTTGCATTGGCATGTCGGTAGCTGTAGTATATTGTTCAACTGCGAAAATACCTATAGCCTTTTAGGGAATAATAATTCAGGTCAAAATTCAATTTTTTAAAGGGGAACTGCAACGCCATTTTTATATTTTGGAGTAAGAAGGAATCAGCATTGATGAGTGCATTTCAAATCACGATTGAAGTAAAATGTACACGGTGACTTCTAAAACCTCCAATTTACATAATAAAATAGACCAAATTCCAGGTATGCTCAGTGCCATATTCTGTGATTCAGAACAAGGCAACACAACTTCCGGTGATGTGAAAAGGACGATTACATTGTAAACTAGCAAGCTCGTGAATACATCTCTTTTAATCCGATAGAAATATTGCAGACAACTACAACTTTCTTGTTAGCTCTGCCTGCAGGTCACGTTGGAACATTCCTGCGATGAAATACCTGCTGTACAACCTGTACTTATTCACTCTTACATCACATTGCATTAGTCATTACAGTGACTGGCGAGTCTTTTGTGTTTTAACAGTGTTGTATTTCTGCTCTGCTGTGCTTGTGTTTTGTGTGGCCCAAGTCTGTGAAAAACTGCAGTGAGCACTAGGGGTCATCTGTTCTGGAACAATGCAGGGAAATGGCAGGGAGGACACCGATAGTGCAAATGCTCTGTTCTCCCAAGAAACAGGCCTTTCCATTCTTTAGTAAGTAGTATCCCCCCTTGTTGAAACAACATTGAAAGCAAACAACCACAGACTACTGAAAGAACTTTGAATCCGCATTTGTTGAATCCACGTGTATTGGCGTTTGACTTTTTTTCCAGTTTTCTCTTGATTGAAAACAGCGTAGGGAAAGATGTCTGTAGGCATTCCCACCCATTAGCATTTGCATATGGTACTGTATATAGTTTGGGGGTTTCTTGCTTTTTTACATGAAGGACACAACACCAAGTATGGTGGCAAAGCTCTAGTGAACAGGTTTCATTCTTTGAAAATGTCCTTATTAGTTGCATTTAGCCATGGTGCTCTTTTTTATTCCAGCATTAGTAGGATTTTCCTTTTTGTTTTGTATTCCAGTGTTCCCACAAACAGTCAGTTCATTAGAAATGTAGCACCAAGAAGGTTATTATAGGTCAGCAGTCTTCAATTCTAGTCCCAAAGGGCCTACATCTGCAGGTTTTACTTTTAACTTACTTCTTAGCAGCCTAAGCAGCTCATTATTGGCTTCACTTGGGTAATTTACCTGCCCATTTCTACTCCTGCCCTACAAGACTGGAGCTGAAGACTTTGTGTCTTATCTCTTATGGATTTGTCCCAACAGTCCCTGGCAAAAGAGAGCCTTCCATCTTGAATTAACAAGCCAATTTTTTTCTGTTTTTGTAAACCTTTTGTCATATACTATGGTTTGTAAATAACAAGTTCCCTTGTAATACTTATATGCAGAGCACATGATGGCATTATGTTATAATCCATATACTATGTAGGTGGTTAAAATCTGTAGGAGAAACAGCCACAGTTATACTATTGTTCTCTGAAAGCTTTGGAGCTGATTCCTGGGGTACCTGGACAGTATTAAAATTATAATTATTTTTTCTGATCAATAGAGTGGGTTTTTACAAGTATTATGTACTGTTTCTAAATAATCCACAGAAGAGTCATTACAACCTAATTTTGTGAGAATATAGTATTTTTAACTCCACTCCCAAACCTAATACATAAGGACTAATTTATGTTGTAGTTTGTTTTATTCTATTTGGAACATCTTTTAAGACATGTACACAGTTTTAAGACATGTACAATAAACATGCAATGCAACTAGATTGCATTGCAACATTAAGAAAAAATGAAATGCTATGGAATTTTTCTGGAGCGACCCTATCAGCCCGTATAACTATTCTTTACTTAGCCTTGACACAAAGGTTACTTTTACTCTCTTTGTGTAAAGTAAGAAAGCAATATAATAGTTTAACCAGTATAATCATTATAAAATGATTTTGAGCTTGTTTAATTTTATTTAACTCAACACTAACTTTCTAATAATTTAATCAGAATTACTTTTCAGAATTACTCCAGGAAAAATGTACCCTTCATCACTGTTATTTTAGGTGGTGGATCTTAAAAGATACCCCATTGTGAAGGTGAGGGTTTAACCTTGAATGTGCCATGATTGAGTGCTTGGGTTCTCAGAGGCCTCCCCAGGCTCAGACAGGCCTTGCTTGAGCAACTTCATGTTGCTGCCAAATATGTGACTTTGAAGAGCTAAAGACCAATTTTTCTTTGCTTGATATGTTGACAGTCAAAGTTCATAGTCGTTGCAAGTCAACAATAGCTGTTTTGACAAGCTACAAGTATGAATTATTTTCTTTGTGTGTGAAAGAGAGCGACGGACCTTTTGAGACCTGAGTTGAGACCCATGGAAAAAACTCCCTTAAAAAGAACCATCTGAAAAATAACCTTTTCAAAAGAGTGGTGGAGTGGCCGCTGTCGGAAAAAGGAGACGACATTAAGGTTTAAAAAAACAGCAAAGAGAGGAAGGGGGTTTAGGAAGCTCGGAAGGGTGTGAAGTTTGAAGTGGGTGTGCATCCTAAATCCAGTGTTATGCCTGTGACTTCTGTATCCTGGAGTCATGCAGGTGCACTGAATGTAAACAAAACACACCAGTTCTTTTTTAGAGTTCTTTGTCTTATTATTTCAAAAAGGTTTATTTTGCTTCAAAATAAAATAATAACTCTGGTGTGTTCAACAGTACTGTTGCCTTTCAAGGCTACAGAAGAGTGGATGTTGTTACCATGGTAATGTGGGGCAGCTAGCAGTGCTAGACATGTTGTAAAATAGACTGACTGAGCTATGCACTTCTTTGTTTAATGTGATTTTGAAGAAGTTTGAAAAATCTTCTCACTGTGCAAAGTTTGGCCTGTGTACAGTTAAACAAAACATTACATTTTGTCATGTAGCAGAAGATGAATATACAGTAAATATGTAATTTTTCCAGTTTATATTGGTTTCAGTTTGTAATGTTTTTCTCCACAATGATAATTTTTTTGTTTTATGCTCTAGATCAGGGGTTCCCAACCTTTTTTGTCAGCTTAACCCCTTCAACCTAAATTATTTGCGTCAAGTACCCCCTTGAGATTTTAACTAAATCAAACTTTTCAAGAAATGTAGATAAATGCTACAGCAACCCTCTTAACATGCTTCTTTTCACTAAAATATTACTATTACTTCTGTTGTTTTTCTTATTCTTATTATTACATTGTTATTAATTAAGAGGACTATATAATTGGACATTGACGTTTCCATCATAATCTCATAACCCCCCTGCAGTACCATCATGAACCCCTAGGGGTTCAAGAACCTCCAGTTGGGAACCCCTGCTCTAGATGACTAGAAACCATTTCTTGCATGTTATAACACGGTAAGAATTTGAAGCGAAAATATGTGGGTTTAATTTCTTATACTGTACAACAACCAATATCAGAAACATCCAAGATTTCATAACTACAGGAATTCGAACACTCAGCATGATCTTGATGCTCAGATAATTCCTGATGCAAGGGTTTTTGGCACAAGGGCACAAGGGCACAAGGGAAGGAGGAAGTCTATGTTGATTTGCTGGTTGGTTGGTGGAATTGTGTTATCACATAGATTTCCAGTGATTAAGGTTTTGTGGGTCGGCCAAATTTGCAGTCAATTATGCACTAACATGCAGCATAACGGTGATAGGTATTGAATGGTTAGGCTTGATACCACAAATGAGTTTGTTAAGTATTGTTTATAGCAAATGACCTGTTTAAAGAAAATATTCACATTTGAGATCTCTGACATTAAAAGCAGCTGCATTGTCTAAATATGGTAACCAACATGTTGCTGAGACAATATATTTAATGTCAATATCTTTCTTTTGTATTGATTCGATGAAACCTGGTTACTGTGTCAGTCATTGAAAAAGGGGCATCCTGTGATTACCATATTGACTGGTCAAGACAAGACTAAGAATAAAGAATGTGAGAGTGATTTGTTTCTTTCGAATTGCAATGCTCAAGAGGAAACCCAATAAAATATGCTGACCAAAGTAAAAAAATAATTGTTGTAGAACCAAAAAAAAGTGTTACCCTATGACCTGCAGAGCTTGTTCCTACGTTTGTCATTTAGGACCCAGGCCTGCATAGACTTTTTTCAGGGTTATGTTTCTCTTATATTTGTACTTGTTTATATGTCTGCATTTTATAATTCAATGTGTATTATACTTGTGTTTGATCTTGAAACTATTTCTTATGCAAGAAAATAAGCACACAGCATTTATTGTGATCCATGCATTTAGATTCTGTATTCATGCATACATAATTTTCTTTTGTATAGAACTCTTTATTGAGAAAATGTTCTACTTTTAATTTCCACTGTTTCAAGGTTGTAGATAGTTTACTTATTTACGGTGCTTTCTACCTACATGCAAAAATTATGATTCTATGTCATGATAGGAAAGAATACTGAGCAAGACCATTTTTTATGTAGATACAAGTTTCAGCTTATACTGTGTCATTTCAAACAAGCACAGCATTGTGTGGACTGTCCTAGATATTTTTAAGCTTGCATTATGGGGGGAAGGGGTCAAGGCTTCCTGACAGTAGACAGTAGAGGATGTTTTTTTGTGAAAAACAAAAACGATATGGAGTCTCTGAGCAGGAAGATGCTTACTGATAAAGGATTTGAAGCAATGCCCAAAATAATATTTGCTCTGTGGTGAGTGCCCTCTACCACTATTTCAATAGGTGACTTCCTGTTGTAAGTACAGTATTGCAAACAGAATAATAAGAATACACATTTAGAAGTGAAAAAGGCTGACATTCGCGTGTTGTTTTAACTCACAATTATGGTAAATGAATCCAAAAACATTGTACACAATAATGTCTCTAACAGCAATATCTTTTCACCTTTATCACTAAGGACAAATTCTGTGAATTTCCAGGGAGCTTGGACTTGAGATCAGCTTGTTTGTGGTCTGCTGGGTTGTGTGTCAAACAGGTCAGGAGCAGGGCTCAGTGCAGTGCGCTCGGACAGCCCTTCCCTTGTGCTGCTGCTCCCAAACGTGGGCTTGTACAGTGAGGGAGTGTTATAAATGACCCTTTTCTGGCGCTTGCTGTGCTCTCGTCTCTTGTTTTCCTCGTGCCTGTCATAGCTTTGAACTTTGCATGCAATGCCTCCGCGTGCCTCCCTGGAAGTCTCCCCTCCCTGACTGGAAGGAGTCTCGGCTGGGATCGGACGCAGGTGAACGAGCTCCTGTTTAACCGCAGCCCGTGGCGACTTGCACGCTGCTGGATGTGAAGGAACGAGCTCTCGATGAACTCAGGATAACATGCTCCGGAGGAAAAAAAGGGTAAAATGGGGAAAAAAAAGGCAAAACAAAAAGGGGCTGTGGAGAAGGGAGAGAATCTGGCACTTCTCAATATCTCTGTGCATGTTTGTTTCTTTAACAGTATAGAGGAATGCCAAATATGGTGACCTCCATTGAGTGTTTTAATCAACTAAGACTCATTAAGAAAATATTAGGAGATTAATGGGCAAAACAGCTGTTGATGTTCTGGTCCTCTGAGGACATGATTCAACAACTTTATTGTATGTATATACTTATTAATGGGAAAGAACTTGGATATAAACTTGGGGCTTGTTTTACAATAAAAGCAAGAAATAAAGAAATTAATGCAGTTATCTTGCTTCTGCATCTGGGAAACTGGCACTTGCATTCCCTTGGCACTTTACATGTGTGGGCAGTTTGACTGTGCAATTAGCATGAGTTGAATCCAGTTCATCATTTTTTATTTACTCTGCGAGTCTGCCTGTTCAGTTTAAAATGAATAAAAGAGGGAAAAATGTAGTTTTTAAATTTGTTTATATTCATTCTTAAGGAAACAAGTGATTTTCATTTTTATTTAAGTGGCTTTACATGGAAGCATAACTAACTGTTGAGTGTGGAAGTGGATATTCTGTGGGTAGAAAACTGTTGGCTGTTCTGGTGTGTCTGTACCGGTTACAAGAGTCTCAGATAATGTTCCTGTCTCAAGCCCAGTGGTCCTTTGTCATTCTCTGTTGTTGTACAAATACTGAGTGCCAGCCAAGAGCAGATACGTCAAGCTCCTCTCAATGCTAAGTCTGACAGGCCATCTGTGCCATAAATAGGCTATCTGCGTAAGGAATCACTGTTCCAAACTCAGTGGGCCTGTGGTGGCATCCCATGTAGATTCATGCTTCATCATTACAGCTGAATTTTATTTTTGGTGTCAGCTTCATTATCTGTTTTACAGCAAGTTAATTCTGTATTAGAAGGAAAAGGGATGGAGTCAGATAGATACAGTATATCAAGATATGTAGTTTTTAAAGTGATACTGCAGACGTATGTCACTCAATTACTTTTCTTTTGTGCACTTAGATATAATTCATTTTGCCATTAGCTTTCAGTAAAAGTGGATTTTGAGTCCAATGGCTGTAGTAGCAGCTTTGAAAATCCTGCAATCAAGTAGCTTTGACGTTACAGTTCTTCTTTAAACATACATTCTGAAAGGGGCTGTATCACAAGAAGTAGGGTCTCTTTTAAACAAGCCATATATGCTGTTGTATTGTGAAAACACAATTAACTAGTTCTTTGTGCTATGGAGAAAATATTCTTTTGGCATCATCTCTACTAGTGCACAAACCCTGGTCCATTTTGTTTTGGTGTTGTTGCCTCAGAGTGTTGCCAGGGAATCCATTTAGAACGTACACAGTTAGAAGGTGTTTTCTGTTGCCATGCAGTTTGTTGCTGTGGTTTTGGCGGAGAAGGAGAAGGGGTTTTAATTGACAAAAACCCCTTTTGAATGCGTCACGAAGCATTTCAAATCTGAGTTGATGAAAGGGGGACTTCTGCAATTGATGAAAAATATTAACCTAATCAATGCAACTGACAGTTACTATGCAGTATGACCTTAATTTAGCAAAGTAACATCTGTTGTCCAAACACTATTGTCCCTCCACAGAAAGGACTAAATGATGGCACTTCATTGTGTAAAAGGTTGGTTGACAACCCATTTGATGACCAAGCTAACTAGCTATCCTTCTCTATAAGCTTCTCAATCTGGTTTTGCAAGCAAGCTGAGGGAAGCATTTCACAGTAACAGTGTGTTGTCAGATTTGAACTGGTGTAGCAGTGATTTACTCCCTACAGAACTTACTTGAATTCAGTTATTTTTGCTGGAGTGGGCTAGCTCCAGTATTTCACATGAAAAAGAGGTAATCCACAAGCTAGACCATTTCTTTTCACACCTTGCACATTATACTGTATTTGAAAATTTAAGAATTTAAATAAAAAGGAATTCAATTATTTTCAGTATGTCTAGTAAAGAGTAGAAAGGTTATGGAAAATTTGATATTATTCATAGTCTCTGAACAAAGATAAGGGTTGTTGCATTTTCACTTATACCCAGCTATAGTCCTTGAATTGGCATGATGGTAAATCTTATTTTTTTATTTTAGGGCTAAGAAATACCATGTATAATGTAAAATATTCTTATCTAGTGATTAATACTATTTTTTTCTTAGGTGTTTTTCTATGATTCATATAAGAATTTTTGTGCAGCCATTTTACTTCAACAGAAGTTTCTTTCAACCCATAATAGTAAAAAGGTGAAACCACACAACAGAAGGAGGAGTTTGTAGTTAAGTAATGACTGCATTTTTGAGATTTGCTTTCTTCAACACCAGACACACTAACGTTCATCACCTACTGATGTCCTGAATTGAAAAAGACTTGAGTCGTCAGACTGAGCTGAGTTCGGCAGTAGATTCTTTGAGCATTAGTATATATTGCCGTGCTGTTCAGGTTTATCTTCAACCCACTTCCGGTATAGTTTTTGCTGTATTTTCTCTTGCATATAGTAGCACCAGTTTTTTTCCTCTTGCTATGAGCGAAGGAAATGGGTAGTTTTTGTGTCCTGTTGTAACTTTAAAGATGTCTGATTGACAGAGCAGAAGATTTTAGCAATGGTTGAAGAAAAGATGGGTGCCTGTTGGAGTCAAACTAAGGTGAATTTGATATCAGTGTGTTTTAAAAAACTGCATATGAGGTTGTTGGTGGTGGTTGTGGTTCTTTTTTAAATCTGCTCAAAATCAGTCAAGCTACATTCTGATCTCCTGTAAAGAACTTCTCTCTGGCTTTGAGACTTATTAGTGAGGGTTTGTTTCTTCAGATAATTTGATATTGATGTGTTTATTAAATTTCTCTTGTGAGATCAACCAGGAGGTGATTCAGAAAATTGTTAGCATGATGCAACCTTGTGAACTGAAGGATAATGTTACTTTAAGCTAAGCTTGGAATTAAATCACCGGTCTTCCTGTCCCTGATTCTGAGTTAATTTGGCTTTCTTTTGTCACAGATTTTAGTTATACTTAAACTATAAGTTAGATATTCATCAACTGCTGTGGATTATCTTTTTTATTGATCTTTTACAATAATCAAAAGATTTGATGTAAAAGTTATTTTCATCATTATGTTCATCAATGGGGTTGACCTTTTTTTCCTCTTTGAAAAGACTGAGCTGTGCGGTCCTGTTTCTTGCAGTCGGGTTTGTGAAAGGAGTTTATTTTGTTGTTAGTGTTGTTTATCAAGTGCCATGATTTATAATGGCAACTGTTGTCATCAGGGACCTCGTGACAGATCCCCGTTATGTGAAATTCTTGTGAATTATCAATTAGCATGTCGATTTTTTTAGGATGTGCCTGGTTTCTTTCTTGCGTCTGCTGTAATTGACTTGTTCTCAGGTGACCTCTCCAGACAAAAGAAATATTGTCTGAATGCTCAACTGATCAATACTTTATGCTCTTTGCAAAAAGTTTTTAAGGCTATCTGATCGCAGTTTGTTGTCCAAGGACCAGTATCCATCTAGGACTGATAAATGTCACTTGTTACATTATTTGATGATTAGTGATATCATTAGTGATATCACTGTACAGGCATTTTGGTGATATCATTATCCTTTACAATTTGCATACATAACACCAGTAACAAGCATATTTTCTAAATGTAAATTAAAAGTAAAATGTTAGGCTTGCAGATCACATCACTGCAAACCACTTCCCGTCTGATAATAAGACAGTGTTTCCTGTCCTCAAAGATGAGTTAACAAGATCCAGATGAAAGTAAACTGCTTACCTATTCCTCCTGGACCAGAAATACATTGATTATTTTGTTCTGCTTTTACAAGTGCAGTTTGAGTTCTTTTACAATGCAGTTCAAGACTGCGAGTCTCTTGCTAAAAAGCTCTAAATGAGCTCCAAAATATCGGTGACTTAAACATTCTTGAATATATAGATATGGCATTAGCAGTCCAGGATATTTGCAAGAAAAAAAACACCAGGAATTAAACAAAAAATTTTTTTTTTTAAATAAAACTCGAAGAGCCCAGTTTTGGGAGAGCAGGTAATATGTTGGACAGTGTGCCATAATTATTGTATGGAGCCCTGGTGCTGTTCTGCACAAAGTCGGTGTTTTCAGTCAATAGTGAAATGTAAACAGTAGACCCACCTCCAGTACAGATGCTCCAAAGCAGCACATTCGACACAAATTTCTGTTGGGAAGACGAAACACTTTATGTATTGAATAGGGATACGTGAACGAGGCTGTGTGAAGTCACCCATTAACACCTACATACATGTATGATTGCACAGCAAAAAATGGCTATATCTGTACTGAACTGTGTATGAAATAAAAAATAATAAAACTATATATAGTATAATAAAAAGGATAAACATGACATTTGCATTTACTTCAAGGATTGCATTCCATGTAGTGTGGCAAGGATGGGAAGCAATCAGTTTGTATAAACTATAGTAAGTCTTAAACAATTTTCTTTGAATGGCGATGATGAAGGGTGTCAATGATGACAAAGGTGAGGACTTAATTGGCTGAGGCTGTTTGACATATGACATTTTACCACTACATGTCAGAACTTTACCAAGTTGTCTTCTCCATATGACCACTTTTTGCCTTGCGTTTTGATGCCATACTGCTTTGTTGTGGTACTAACCAAGTACAAAACGTTGAATAGTTCAGTCACAACTTCACCAGAGTACTCGCAGTAACAGAGTAGACGAGTCTGAGAGAGTCTTAATCTTGGGGCAGAAGTGTAGGAAAGACTTTAGTACGTGCGTTACCATGGATTTTGGCACTGCGATCCTTAGTCACATTTTTCTAGTATATTTGTTGTTATTGATTTCTTTTTTGTGTGTAATGAAATCAGCATTGGATGAATCCACCTTGGAGAAGGGTTTACTGTTCATAAAATCCATGCATCTCAAAAGTTTTAGATGTCATACACCTCACCCTGATGGAATTTTCTTGTTAAGAGTGATAAGTATCTCTCCAGTACTCCGGAGTATTCTGATCATTAATCACCGAATACATGTAACAATACGTACTTGCATGTTCTAAGATTCATAAAGAAGCGTTTGAAGTCAACTTACTTCATAAATCTTTCCTGCTGTTGCCATCACTGCTGTCCAATTTTAGTATTAATGGCCTGAGAAAAAGACAACTTTTGCGTGCCCTTTAAATAGTATTGTTAACCTCTTTTACAGCTGCTTATTGTGAAACAAAATAACTTGAGTTTGATTTTCTGTTGTATTTTTGGGCAGCAATTCTCATATTGGCAAGGAGGATTTTCTAGGCCAGGATTGGATTTGCCAAAAATGTGATTGTACGCAGACATTTGCCTCACCCAATTTAATGAGTATAGAAGATACAAACAGAGCAGCACTAATAGAAAACACTAGCAGAGTACTTAGCTGGGAATCAAAGCAGTTCCTCAAATCACAAGACTGGTTTTCACTCCTTCCAAAATGTGATATTCCAAGACTAGACCCACTATTAACCGATATGTAACATTTCAGGAAGAATTAATTGACAAGTATTTGGTCTGCATTTGGACACAGAGCACACAAACCCTGCTTAGAAGGAATAGGTGATGCAACATTTTATTTAATAGAGTGACATGAATAATTCAGTCTGTGAATGGCTCATAAAGCTGATTATGCTGTAAATACACCAGGAGGCAAAGTGAACAAATGTTATACAGGCCAACACCTACTGAACATTTTTTATTTATGATTGTGCTTTAGAGTTGACAAGTGTTGCATTGTTTTTTTCCTCATTATTAACAATTCTGTAGCAATCGTACCTCTTTGTTTTTTAAATATGAGTACATTTTATTTGTATACACCTACATGACAGGATTTTGTCAGAACGAGAGCAGAATTTGGTCCAACAAAATAAAAAAATATCCATCTTAATACCCTGAGGATTATCACTGACAATTAACACCTTCAGACAAACTGGTGTGCACAATTTCGCACTAATTCTGTTACCACAGGAACTGTTAAGGGAACAAAAATACTAAACTTCCTTAGTAAATTTTAACAGCTGAGTTTTGGAAGGCTTAAAATGGTCTTTTTCCAAAACCTTTTAATCTATAAAAACATTATTTGCCAATGTAATATTAAAATTCAGTTCTTTATTTTCCAAATGTTTTTTTGGAAGAAAAAATGAACTGTGGGAAATCTGAAAAGACCTGTCAGTGTTTCCAGTTTACAAAATCCTGAATGTTTTTCAACAAAAAGAATTGTAATAGGGGAAAAAACTTATCATAATGAGTATTATTGAATTGTCTCTTACAAGGAGTAACCTTTTAAAGCAGACAACACCTGGAAATTGGTACAAAATGATGTAGCACAAAAATGAATCGGTAGCAGAGTTTATCGGCAAAATAAATACATTGGAATCGGGAATGTTTAAGTTCAATTTAAACTTCAGAGAAAAGCAGCTGGCCTATCGGCGTAGGAGATACAGATTCTAGATAATCTAAACAATGCAAACACTTGTAAGTCAGATGACAAACACTATTAATTTGTAATGCATTACAGGCCAATCTTTATGTTTTCCTTGAAGTCTTTATTAAATTTAGTATTTGGCACATCTGGAGGTTTTGACGACACAAAGATGCCACTAAGCTAATGAGAAGGAGCGGTCACATTGAAGAAAGGCACCAATGTAGAGTTTTAAGTTTATCATACTGTTTCTTTTCCACAGGACCAGTTTGACAACTTGGAAAAGCACACGCAGTGGGGGATCGAGTTTGTGGAGCGATACACCAAATTTGTGAAAGAGAGATCAGAAATTGAAATCAATTATGCAAAGCAAATTAGGTAAGGATTTTTTTTGTCCTTTTTTAATTCAGTGTGTTGAAGGAGTTGTGTGCTTAAATAGCGTTCACATACAGTATGTATTATCTAAAATTCCACCCTGAATCCCAGTGTTTGATCACTGCTGATAATTGTAAATCTTCTGCATCTGTTCATACCAGACCTCATGAATTGGGCAGACTCATTAAATTTAAAACTAGAGAAGGCCATTTGACCCATTTAATACATTTGGTGGTTGGTAGCTAATTGATCCAGGGATCTCATACAGCCATTTCTTGAACCAGGTTATCGGCTTCAACAACATGGCTGGGCAGCTTGTTCCATCCTCTCACAACCCCCTGGATAAATAAGTGCTTCCTGTTCTTGGTTTTACATGTCCTTCCACCTACAGTAGTTTCCACTTGTGTCCTCTGGGTCATGTTTCATTGTTCATTGTGAAGATGTCTGCCCTTAACCAAAACCGCACACCATATCATATGAGGTCTTAATAGAGCATAATGTAATTTCAACAAAAAATCCCTTCATTACATTCTGTGCTTCTAACTATATATCGTAACAGTTTGTTTTCTTTTTTAATTGTTCCCTCACATTGCGTAGAAGATGTAAAAAAAGGTTTCAAATTAAACATCTCAGTCTTTTTCATAGGTATCCTCCTCTACCTCAATGTTTTTTCATTTTGTATTTATAATTGGTTTTTGCTTGAATTTTATCAAAGTGTGTGTGAATTTCATTTTGCTCCTTCTAGAAGTGATTGCAAATCATCCTCAGACTTCACTAGTTTGCTAACTATACCGGAATCTAAATCACTGATATAAATTTAGAAGAGCAGTGGTCCTGATACAGATTCTGGTGGTACTCATCACCCATTGGGAAGCAAGATTGCAAATTTTAAAGATACCCTGCAAGATAAACTAGAAAACAGATATTTATATCACCCTGCAACTCGCAACTAGCAACTCACTGAAGCTAAGCAGGTGTGAGCCTGGTCAGTAACTGGATGGGAGACCTCCTGGGAAAAAACTAAGGTTGCTGCTGGAAGAGGTGTTAGTGGGGCCAGCAGGGGGCACTCACCCTGTGGTCCATGTGGGTCCTAATGCCCAAGTATAGTGACGGGGACACTATACTGTAAACAGGTGCCGTCCTTCAGATGAGACGTAAAACCGAGGTCCTGACTCTCTGTGGTCATTAAAAATCCTAGGGCGTTTCTCGAAAAGAGTAGGGGTGTAACCCCGGCGTCCTGGCCAAATTTCCCATTGGCCCTTACCAATCATGACCTCCTAATAATCCCCATCTATGAATTGGCTACATTACTCTGCTCTCCTCCCCACTGATAGCTGATGTGTGGTGAGAGTTCTGGTGCACTATGGCTGCCGTCGCATCATCCAGGTGGATGCTGCACATTGGTGGTAGTGTCCCCATTACCTGTAAAGCGCTTTGAGTGGAGTGTCCAGAAAGGCGCTATATAAGTGTAAGCAATTATTATTAATTATTATTATTATATTTGGGGGTGATAATGTTAAACAAAACACAGGTGGGTGACAAAGGTTAGCACTGCTGCCTCAGAGGACTTGGGTTCAGTTCAGGACAGGAGCATCTTCTACAGTATTTGCAATTTTCATGTTAGTCCTAGCAACTGTCTGGAGTGTAGTCCTTCCTTGCATCCTGTGCTTCCTGGATAGGCTGTGATCCTTACTGGGAATACATGGCTTTATCTCAATGGATTGAAAGATGGAGTGTAGGAACTGAATGAATATTTTCAGTTTTTGACCACTCACATTCCAGAGTGCTGAGGGCAAACTGACAGTGAAAACTATTTGCTGGTGGTTGCTGTGTGGGAGTGGAGGAATATTTACAATCTAAAGTCAAGCTCAGGTCTAATGAGAACGGCTTTTCTCATGTTACAAATAGCTCAATCGCCATGAGAGAAAATGCTGTGAGGCTTTTGCTTCATAGGGTCATTAGAGTGGTGGGCTGGTGAACAAGCAGACAAGAAAAGTTGTAATGCCTTAAGCAAGCAGGGAGTTTGATTTATGAGAACTTAAAAATTTCAATACGTTCTGCATTATTTCTCCTGTAATGAAATGTAGGTCTTCTCTCTTTTTCTACAAAAGGTTTTGCAGAAGTGAAATGTATGAATTACGGATCCAGGTGAGAAAGTAGTTTGGTAAATACCATAATGTAACAGTGGCAGTATGTAATTAATATTTTAGTTTTTTTAAATCTTCTTATAATATAATACATGTATATGAGAAGGATCTTGGAGTTATTGACTCATCAGTTTATTTGACTAGATTATAGCTAACCAGTACTAAAAAACTAAAAAGGCTACTACAATATTTGAATAATTAAGAGCGTAGAACTTAAAACAATGAATGAAGTCACAATAAAACTAATACATTAGTCAGGCCTACCTTGGATTATTGTAGTTGGTTTTGGTTACGCAACAAGGAAGGCAGTATGTACTGTAGGAGAACAGATGGCCATTTCTTTCTCTTAAGTATACTTACAGACCACAGGAACTGATATCTGTTTGGGAGCTTAATTTATTCAAAATCCTGAAAAGACATGGACCAATTCAACTGGGAGAAGTTTTTCAGGATCAGCAGCAACACAAGGACCAAGGGCTGCAAGTGAATATTAGGGTCATTCTGGACAGAGAGCCATTTTTTCTATAAAGGAGGACCCCAAGTCAGAGATGTGACATGTGACATGGAGGTTTTAAAACAGTAAGCCAAAAATAAGCAAATCGGCAAGATGGGCCCAGAGGTCTCTTTTTGTTTATAACCTTTCTCATGTTTCACAGCCAGTGTATAAATTGTTACATACTTACTTAGGGGTGAATTTGGACTGGAAATTGGGTTAGAGATTCTTGTATGTCCATCTTGAAGAATTCCCATCTTAGATTCAGTGTCCATTTCATTCCCTTCTGCTGAATATCCTGTTTTTTGCCCTGCTGCAAAGATATTTATCACAGCATCATTGTGAGATTGTATTGGAAGGTGTTGAAGGGGGAGACCTTAATGAATACAACAGCTTTAATTAGTGTGAAAATACAGAACACAGTTCAAATAGGTAGCTGCATCAGCACGCGTAGGCTACAAAGGAACAAAGCGAAGGTTTATTTTCTTTTCAGCATGGAATAAACCAACTTGTTCCTTATTCCTTTTCAGTCTAGGGCATAGTTCATTATAATATATACTGATAGACATGTACTAAATGCTACGGAAACTCCAGATGCTCTTTAATGACACAGGTAAGGTCTCATAAGACAAGTCTGTGGCAAGTGCTTTATTTTAACCCTGCTCGAAGAAATGCAAAAATATTAGCATTGACAGGAAGTATCATTAACAAGAGGAGGATATGTTACTATGCAACGTGTCTGTGTTCTTCGCAGCACTGACCTACATTCTGCATCTCCAGTCAATCCTGGCAGCCTGTCTGTCAGAGATCTAGGAAACAATAACGTTTTTTGACGAGCTGCCTGAAGGGAGAGATTGGAGTCCTCTCTTCTGCAAAGACCAGTAAACAACTGCAAGATATTTCCCTGTTCTCTTGCTCTTCAAAATTTCTGTATGTTCACATGCTAATTGCTGATATCAAGATGTGTGTTTTTCTGTGATGTGATATGTACCATTAAAGCTGAGACTGACTGATTTGAGAGTTCAAATATATTACCACATTGCAGTTCATAGCTTCTCATGTTCAGTATGTATTTCTGTAATTTGCATACAATTTATAGAGAATATGCAGAGTATGTAATTCATACTTGTCCAGTTTGAGAGCACATCAAAAGCATGGTTTAAGAGAGCTTTTTTTATTGAAATATATGTAACACTTTCAACACTGAAGAACTTGCATTTATGTGTCAGCTCATTTCTTAGATTTTTACTGATTTTCCAGTGGACTGTTTGATTTGAAGTACATTATGTTTGAGAAAATTTGTTTTCAATGCAATGATCTTTGAGCCAAAAATGCAACTGAAACAATCTCTCATGATCTACAGAAACTTCCTTAGTCTTCCTGGTTATACAGTATCAACATCAATCCAAGACTGCAAACACCCTGAAACACTGTTGATTAAACACTCTTACCATAATAGACATCTCATACTTACCAAACCAAATCCCTAATCCTTCTTAATTCCTACTCTATTTTGTCTTATTGCTTAAATATTTTCAAATCGTAATAGCCTATTCAGACATGACATCTGGTTGCTAAGAGCACAGAAAACAGATCATGAAACAAGGAGATCCTGATCTGCCTAGTAACAGGCCAGCCAGTGTGTGTGCACAGTCTGGAGGACTGCCCTGAATCTTCAATCTTTTAGTGTTAAGAAATTGGTGTTTTTAAAGTGCTATTTCTGGCAGAAGGTGAAAAAATACAGCCTACATACAAGCTTTAGCAGCATTTGTGCATTTTCTTGACACATTTGGGAGACTGCAAGCCATTTTCAGATTAATCCCAGATATGTGAAAAAGCAAGATTTAAAAAGCACGTACAGTAAAAGCTTAGCAAAGAATAAATGGTGGTAATTAAACCTCTACTGTAGTGTGCCTCCATGTGAGTGGTGCGTATCTGCAGATTTATACTCAGGATAGTCAACTTTTAAACTAAGCCACAGGATATCCAGAATGCAGTTATGTTGTGGTGAAGTAGTAATTACAGTGATTTCTGCAAACATGGAAATATTTTATAAGGTTGTGCATTGTTAAGTTGCATGCATTTTGCAAACGAAATATACTGCATGAAGCATTTTTTAAATAAACTTTGGAATTCTAGCATTTTATTCAGTGAGTGCTGGTGCTGAACTGGCTGTCTGGGTGAAAGTCTGCAGACCTTAGAGCCTGTCTGGCCAGTCCAGTTGAAATAGAGACAGAGATAAGGGAACCTCTGTGCTGTAGTTTTAGTGGAGCAGGAACAAGATCAGCTCTATGTGGTCTCTGGGGCAACTGAACCATGTGCCACTTGCTGTGCCTGAGTGAGCACATCATTCTTAAAAAAAGAGGAAAAGGGAAAGGGAAAAATTACAACTGCACATAAACACAAGCATGGCTAATGTCATTGCGTTGTTAATGGAAATTGTTCTGACAACTGACCATTGACAGGAGATAATAAAAAGGGCAATCTGTGCCTCAGCTTTTGAGTCTGTTGATTTGATTGCGTTGCCATATGAAATAAATATGGCTTGTTGCTCTGACAGAGAAAATAATTTGACAAAGGGAAGGTGTGATCTGAAGCATTGGTGTTGTTCTCCACAACAAGAAGAAAAAGAAGTATTATGGAAGAGAAAAGGGGGCAAACAATGCAGCTGCATTTGCCTGTTCAAAACACACAGGGCTCAGGTGTTGAAGAACGAGTATGTTAAAAATATTCAGTGGGTTCAGTCTGTCTCTTACCGCCTTGATTACACTAAACACGCAAACAGAATGATCCTTAATAATCGGATATATATATTCTTTTTCCATTTATTTTTTGGGAATATGAAAATATATTGAACCACACTTTGATGCAATTATCTAGCTGTTTCTGAACTGGATAGATTGACTCTCAAGGTTATGGCTTTCTAATTGCACCTCTTGAGGGTTTGTCTTTAATTTTCTCAGGAGACCTTTGCTCTTTTTTCTATCAGGGTTTTAACTGAATTTGTCTTTCACATGGTGAGATTACACAAGACAAATATTTTGATCTAAAATCTAAATAATTTGGATCATCAGTTTGGATGAATTCCCTTAAACCTCTCTTCTGAATTTCCGAAGGACAGTGGCATGGTATGAACATAGAAGTGAAGATGTCTGCATGATAAACCCCACCCTATGACTTTAGCATTATGACAGATAATAACTACAGTCTAGTCAGCACTTAAAGAGGTATTCTTTTTCAAATGGTTGTAGCCCTTGCTACTACGTATTATTAGCTTTTGTCGCTCACTAGATGTCCCCATATTAAACTAAGAGAGTACACCGGAGAGTGAAAAATCTGGAGAGATGCTTAAGATTTGTGTGATGGAGAAATGGGGTCATATTTAACCTATTTAACTTTCTAAATCTACAAGACCATTAACCTTAAAATGCTGCAGCTTAAGTCCTCCATGTACTCATTCAGACACAAAGAGAAAATATCTGCATAACTCTTAAGAGAGAACAACTGGTAATATTCCCTTAATTAGCACGGTTTTGTTAATAGAACCCTTTCCCAGGTTGGAATACCTGATCTTTTTTTTTTAATTGCCAAATAGCAATTTTCAAGGCCTTGAGATTTTGAAATATGCCTTTTAATTCTTTTGTTTTTTAACTTGTGCCAAAAGAGAATTCAGTGGATTACGGTTTCATATATTGCATTGCAGAATGCCACCAATATGCTGTACTGTATTTTTATTTTTGTTTTTTTAAATGGTTTGACTTTGCTTTTTAGCTATCCTGTGACGCTGATTACACTCAGTCTTCTGTGTGTCTATTTATTGTTTATTTCGGTTGCATACAGTAACAGCATGTCACTTTTGGTTATGAAAAGATAATTACAGGCTCTTTGTCCTGAGTTATGGCTGAGCAGTGGCTGAGATCCAGCCGTCTACTGTGATGCTGTTATATTGATACTGCAACACTGTTGAATAATCCAGTCTCGCAGTAACTGGACAGCAACAGTACCTGCCCCTTCATGCTAGACACCCCTTAACAATACGCTTTGCTGTTGTTTCACAGGAATCTTTCAAAGAAGTATCAGCCTAAGAAGAACTCCAGAGAGGAGGAAGAAAACAAGTAAGATAGGATTCTGTACATTTACAGTATATCAGATCTCAAGTTATCAATATAACTCTCCTGGTAATTGTACCAAATCATATTGACTCAAAACACTGACTTACTGTAAATCAAAAGAATTCCTGGTTATGAAGATGATGATAATTTGACTACACACTCATTGAAATTATGAGATTTTTTAGGTCTTTACATACAGTACGGTGTCACTCATATTGTGATATAAAAATTAAGTTACTGTACTACTATATGTTTTGATGTTTGCATCTTTACTGGAATAAATCACCCACCTTTTAATGTGAATGGTTTTGTTTAAGATGTGTTTGACTCCTGCTAATTGCTTTCTCCTTAATAAAATAACTGTTAATTGAAAAATGGTTTATTTTGTGTATGGAGATTAATCATTAAAGTAACACTGCCACTAAATCACTTAATTTTGTCACTCTGGGAGAGATGCATCTTATTAGTCACTGAAAAATGTGTGTGAGTATGAGGGGGAGTTGGTGAAGGCTCACATTTCAATGTATCTTGGCTGTGAAATTTACTTTTTAAAAGGTGAGGAATTTGTATTTAAAGTGCTTTGTGCTCACATCTTTTAGATAGTTAAAGACGTTCACATATGCAAATTAACACAAACCCTGTAAATAAAAAAAAATGTTGACAATGTCAGTGAAAATATCAACATGTGTAGTGTAGCAGAACAAGGTCTGTGCTGCCTGACAACTCGTAGTATTGCAAGAGTTTTCACAGGGGCTTAAAACAAATTGGACACTGTGCTCTGTGCACTTCATTGTACTCATAACAAAACCCTCTCATTCTCCTGACAGATTCACTTCATGTCGGGCTTTCTTATCTACCCTGAATGAGCTGAATGACTATGCCGGGCAGCATGAGGTCATCGCAGAGAACTTAACCTCACAGATCATCGCTGAACTGACGCGGTATATTCAGGAGCTGAAACAAGAGAGGAAGTCGGTAAGATTTATTTGCCTTGTATTTTTCCACATAGGCCATGCCAAGCTAAATATGTATTTGCAGTAACGTAACCTTTACAAGTTGCACAGGAGAGAGGAACCAGTGCCATTTTTCTCTTGGGAACGTGCTGCCCAGTTTCCTTCGTCACTGGAACCAAACTTAGACAACACCTAGGAATTTTTAGAGCCATGCTAGAGTCACCTCAGCCACTGGACATTGCTCTAAAGTAATGCAGACTGTATACATCTGTGGGCTGCACCTATTGTGTGATGTGTTAGATTTTGAGAGACTAAAAGTTTTAAAATCTCTGCCAACTTTTGTAATTGATATTATGGATCACTCACAGCGATCCATATTAAAGAGTGATCTTTAATTTGACAATTTACTTGAAAATGGAAGATATAAATAATTCTTAGTAACTGCTTTGTGACTTACTCCTTTGCATGGGGACAACTTTAAATGCCTTTTAATGACTTGAAAATAGCGTCAGCGCTCTGTATACGTTTATTTTATGCAGTCCTGACTCCTGTGCAAGTAATAGTGGTGCCAATGTCATCAGAAATAGCTGTTAAAATCATTCATGGGAACTGAGTCATCCCATCCGCCATGATAAGAGTCTGTTTGCTCTATCAGCAGCTAATTTTGATGGCAGCCTTTTGTGAGGTAATTAGAGTTTTTTAAGAACTTGTCATGCAGACAATGCCTTCCTGTTAATTTTCACTTTGAAGCTGCAGATTTTCCATTTTCACTTCCAATTACTAGATTATGAGAATTTTCACTGAAAAAAAATCAGCATTGCACTGTCCAATTAATCTGGTAAAGAAATTGGGTTAAGCATCCAGGTCAGCTGTTGTGTCCAATAAAATCCAGTCTTCTGGCAGTCACAAAGCAGGAGGCTCTGTCTGGGGGAAATGACTGGAAATAATGCAATGTAGAAAAACAAAGAAGGCAAGCTCCCTTCTGAGGTGTTAGGTATCGATATCATCTCTAAAAATCTTCAAACCACAATATTCATTCCCGTTATCATATGGAATATATACATAATAGTAGACTTCGTAGACCTTGAATATTTTACAAAATTTGTATACTTCCTATAAACCTTCCTTTAAGGCTGATTGTAGACTGATTTCTGTCTTACAGTGCCATAGGAAACCACTTTTAGAGGGGGTAGAGGAGTTCATTTCCATATGTACATGTACATTGGAATTCTTATTTGCGCTGAGTGAAAGTCTTGATGTAGCTTTACTGTCATTAAAGTGTTCTGTATTGTGATCCAGGTTCTTTACATTCTAGAAACTAATGCTAATAATTCATTTTTCTACACTAAAAGATACAAGTCTCTTACTCTGTTTTTTAGTATAGCAATATATAAGGACTGGGGCAGACCTATGCTTTCACTATGCAGAGCTTGCTGAAAATATACACATTTTATATGGTTTTATATATTTTTTTCAAATATCACATTAAAATGCTTGTCTATTAGAAGTCTTCTTTCCGTGAATATTGAGGAAAATAGAAGATTTTTTGTTGAAGTGGTTTTAACTTTTGCATTTGATTTTTTTTAACCATACTCAAGATACCGCATATATCAGTTAGTTCTTTTATTGGAATATACTGTTATTTACATCACTGTCAAAAATATAAAGATGCAAAACATGTGGACATCAGTTGAAACATGGTAAGTGTCTGAAAGAATCTGGTTATTTGTCTAAGCCTAAAACCACTTTAAGGGAACCAAACATTTTTGAGCATTTCGGATTTATCTTCTCCTAGTGAAGCTACTGTAGCAATGGAGGAACATTAACAGTAGTGTCAAAAGAGCCTTCCAAAGTGATCTGCATGCCTACAGAAATGAGGGCTGTTTTTGAATCTGGGAACTTGTCAAATGTCTTGCCTTGTCAACAAACTCTGATTAAGTACAGATTAAATTTCCACACTAATTGTCTGCATCAGATTGGCCCATGTCCAGTCCTGGTGTCTGAAGGTTTTCATTCCTGTTTAACTCTTAATGACTTAATTGAACTTTTTTAACATCTTTACCGAGGTCTTCGAATGCTACTGCTTTAAAGGGACCTAGAAAAAAACACAGGACCAGGGATGGGTCACCCTGGTCATTTTTTAACACCACTGGTTGTAAAAAGTATGAATATTGAAACACACTTGAAACACAGAACTTGTTCACAGTTGATTGTAGCACAAGGGATGTTTATAGTCATTGAGCATAACAAATAATATACATGCCCTAGGACATTAGTCATCAATAGCTGAATCATTAAATAGTTTTTTAAGTAGTAGTGCACTTAAGAGAGAATATAATTTTGTCTTACGTTTACAAAAAGGCTGCTTTAGTGTATCATTTAGCAGAACCTTGTGTCTATTTGCATTGCCAATGAGATGGTCTGGCATGTGTATTCCTGGTAGAGTCTGTGTAATTCGCTGAACATGTCTTTTCTTGGAGTTCGTATTGAGAAAATGTGTTGTGCAATTTGGAAAAAAATGTCACCAAAGCAGCTATCGCTTATCAGGAAGCTGCCTTTTCGTGGTGAGGACTGGGACAGCACCCTGGATGCCAGTCCATAAATTGTCCAGGGACAACTTTAACACAAGTCAGCCAATGACTGAAGGTGGGAGGAAATGGGAGCATCCTAGACTCACACAGATATGGGAAGAAAATGCAGTCTCCAGACTGAATTTGCCAGTCTGGAACTGAACCCAAGACCCAAGAGCTATGAAGCAATGGTGCTCTGCTCAGCTACCATGCTGCCTGTCAACGAAATAAATGAATAATCAAAAGTGACATGTCTGGACTGAAGAAGTACTGAGACTGAGAAGTACTTTCTCAGACTGTGAAATTCAAGTGGATGAAGAAGAGAAGTACTTCACTTCAAATCCTGGTCATATTCTGTGTTTGTTTTCTCTTATATGGTACACGTTCAGTCTTAAGCAAGCCTGATTTCAATTTGTTAAAGAGTGTCTTACTAATCTATATGGATGTCAAGCAAGAGATAAGTGCTTATTCTGTTGAGGGCACTTCACTATTGCCTGTATTAAGTGCTTTCTATACACAACTCAAAAATAAATTAGCCAGGCTTTGGATGAGATAGCATTAGTTAGTAGTTATGATAAATGGAGCTTTTATGGATTACAATTAAAAGAAATACGTTCAGCTGTTGACACAAAAACAAACCATATCTTGGGAGTTCAGATGAATTTTATCTTATTCCAAGAAGAACATGCCGCTTACTAAGCAGACAAGATATACTGTAGCCAAGATATTTTTTCTTCTCTTTTTTTTCCCTGAGATGATCTTTGGTTTTATCATTGCTGAGTTCTTTTCTCCTGTTTGCTTGGCCTCCTTCCAGTGCATCATCCAAGAAACTGCTTGCAAGCCAGCAGAATGGTACAGGCCTGCTTCCCATTGCACCGCTATCTACCAGAGCCATCACTCTTTTCTCACTGAAAGCTCAAAGAGAAAAAGAGTGAAAAAGGCACTTGCTGTGTGGGTGAGGGTAATTATGATCAGGCACTGGAGAGTCCAAGATAAGGCAAGGAGAAATCTGTAGCTCAAACAGTGCCCAGTGTCCAGAAACCAAACTTTTACATACTGTAAAAGCTCCCCTTTCTTGAGAAGATCACATGGAATTGTTTGTAAAGCTCTGAAATTAGATATTTTTTTCTTATTTCCACTTTCAGAGCTGTAAATAGTGTTTACCTCGATACCTGTACTTTAGATACAGATATTACAAGTTTGAATTGTTAATAGGAGTTATGATTTTTTTATAGAACAAGGTGCTACAGTAGTTCCCTCAAATGTCATGAAGGGATGCTGTAGGCCTAAGTGTTTACTCAATGTTGCCATGTAGTGCCTTTGTTATACGAGAAGTATTTTTAAGATACATTTTGCGGTTGATTTCCAATGCTTTAGTCACTTAGTCTCTTTTGTGCTTGTCTGTTCTACTACACATTCCCCTGTGCCCTAGTTCTTATATATATGTTTTCAACAAAGGCCTTCCTCCTCCCCCTGACAGGTAGGACCTCTAGTTTGTGTTCTGTTTGGCTCAGAATCACACAGTTCAAACTTGGAATATTCCTGCAGTAAAGTATCTACCTTCTGCTCACAGTTCAGTTCTTCCCTCTTCACACTCTGTGCAACGAGTGTGATCCCTAAGAAGTGCTTCTGGTTCGCGTGTGGTGCCTGACAAAATGTGTTTGACACGAGGTGAGATGCGTGTGGGCACTTTGAGTTACATTTTTAGAAGAATATGCCAGCTTGGGTGTGGCAGCGGACTGGTGTTAATTCCAAAACCGCAGTCACACGCACAGTACAAAATGAAACAAAAGGAAGGTAGATAATCACATTCCTTTTTTCAGTTTTAAAATGTTTCTTATATTGAGCAAGGGGCTTTATATTTAATTCAAAATCTCCCATGAATAAAACAATATGATTCAAGGAGTAATTCTAGAATAATTCAAAGTTACCATTCAATGTTTTAAAACAATTTTTCTCTAACCTTGATAGGCAGAATGGTCTTTTTAATATTGAACTTTTTCATTTGGATGTCCTAAGCTGAAACATTCCTCATCTTGAGCTTTTTGACTGCAACTAAAAGGTTAGGCTCGTGGTTAAGATCTGTGCTTTCAGATGATGGTAGGAAAGGTAGCCTCAGAAAATTCTTCTCCAAGAATTTCAGCTTCTCAATGGTTAATTTTCTGCACAACAGTGATGCTGAGTGATAAGGTCATTGCATGTCGAACCTAGCCACAGACTGTTCACCGCTTTGATGTTAATTTAATAATTAATAGCTTATGCTGAGACTGTCAGGGGGGTAGCATAAAGCTAAGGGAAAAAATATTTGCTAACAGGCCATCTAAAATATAAAGGCTCTTTATGGAGACTTAACTGCTGGACATTTTTTACTTGAAACAGTGCAAGTTATTTAATCAGCAATATAACATGTGCCAAGTAGCCACAAAGGGCAAAGACCTTGGCAATGGTGCAATGGTAGTTTTTTGTTTTATAAGAGACCTCTACTGCATGCCTGGGAGTTTCCAGTACAGACCAGCAGCAAAGTTTGCTTGCTTGTTATATTTGTCTTTTTTATATTTCCTGCATAAAACTCCAGATTCTAAAAAGATGGGATGAACACTGCCGGAGGGCCACAAATCTGTCCCCAGATTTCAAATAAAGGACTTTCAAAGCAGATCTTCTGACCCCACGAAGGCACATATACTGTACATATCCTGGTCATATCCTGGTGAGAGTTTCCTCAGGCTTTCACCTGTCCTGGAAACACAAGGCACAACTCAGAGCAGCCCATCGATCCTCAACAGCACGTGTTTGGCAGAGGGGCGAAATCCAGAGTGCCCATCACAAATTCATGCCAACATGTCAATCCAAGAAGAACATGCAAACTCCATACAGACTCCCTGAGGCTGGATTTATAATTAGTACTACTTATTAAAGTTCAGAATTTGTAGCATTTTTATTATGAAAACAATGTTTTGTACCATTAAAAAAACTAAGATATATAATGGGATATATAACATACTAAGTGTATTTGCAACTTGCTGCTGTCACATGACAACAATGGGGCAGCAGACAAAGGATTAGGATGCACTCCTAGGCCTCATATTGAATTTACAGATTTGCCTCTCATAGATGTTATCTGAAGGAATAGGGGCCATTAAATTAATTCCCTTCCATTAAGACCACTTTATTCAGCTATAATGGAGAATGAAAATCCCCAGCTGTTATCAAATGTCTGTTCTTAGATCTCATGCCAGCATTACAGACATTTGGAGGCCCAAAGGTGAGCAGCTCTGCCTGGCAAAGTGAATGCAGTTTTACTGGTAATGAGGGGCCATGCGTCAGCTATCTGCAATACAGAATGCATGCTGAACTGTACATTGGGATGAACTGGATGTTCTCAAAGTCCCTGTCAGATAAACGAACTGTGTGTACGTACAGTATGTAGAGCAATGTGTTACAAAAGTCTTTGTTTTACACTCAGTGTAATGAGGAGCTGTCTCACAATATTTCTGTTACACATCCCAAGTCTATTTTAACTAATGAGCCTTACTCAAGCATTTTTGACAGAGTAATGAAAAGTTTCAGATCAGTTTAGATGATCAGTTTCCTTCACTCATTTTCATGGAACACATGCTTCTAATCGTGCTTCTTGATTTATTTTTTAAGTTATTTGTATTTTTATCTCTGTCTTTATTTTTTAATATGCCAAAACTATAAAAAGTTCTCAAATTATGTTGGATGCCTTAACTTCACTACTGATGGAAAAAAACTAACATCCAAAAAGGATGTATGGGACATTTTATGTTGTGTGTATCCTTTTAAACATTTTTTTTTATTCACCTTGGGAAAAATGTGCTTTTGGAGAAGCCTTAATTCTTTCAGTTTGTCCTTTTTCATTTCTCTATGCTGGTAAATCTTTTCTGTCTTGTTCCTTATATTTCACACAAGCAGACTAGAAAACGGACACTGTGACACCTGTGCTGTAATCCTTAGTTTAAATTATGTGGAAGATCTTCTATAGAAGGTGCAATGTATTGGATTTCATTTATCTCTTAGTGCCAATTTTTAGAGAGTGCCGTAATGTCAAGCCTGAGGATTATGTGAGGAAGCATCATGTGAGCTGCCTGAAAAAAGGGATTTATATCCTAAAACAGAGCATTCTGCACTGAGCGGTGCCAGGAAGACATGCTTCTAGAATATCAAAATGGAAACTCATTGTACTGGCTGGACTGGAATGAACTCTGTAAGCTCATGAATTTGGCTGTTAAGTCCAGAGGAAGCAAACAGTGAAAATGAGTAAACCTGGTAGAGGACAAACTTTTATTTATCAGATTTCTGATGCTTTTTAAAGAAGGAGAATTCATCTCATGATTTCAATTCCTAAAACATAATGCTCTTTAATAGTTTTGTCTGGGGTTCTTGGAATTAAATGTTGTTTGGTTAATAGCAAATCCAACATTATGATGCTATCAGTTTCTGCTAAGACTATAAATACATTCTGCTTTTTTGATCTTCCTGACACTGGTCTTGGCATGCCATGTGCAAGGATTAAAATTCCCTCTGCTTGCAGAGCCAAGTGTGAGTCTGGTGAAAGGTTTTTCATGTGTTAGTGTCTGCACTGAAGTGGTTTGTGTTGAGTGAGAGACTGGCCATGTCAGTCTTTACAATACTTCTATTAAAAACAAAACACATATTATCTACTCAAACTATTTCCTTTGCCGAGATCATTTTTTCCCCAAAAGATGCATGACATACAGTAATGCAAGTCAACACAATGCTCCTTACAAGTACACAATCCTAAACTGCTTCAAACTAAGTAAAGTGAACCCACTGAATGTCTCTGAGAACTTCACAAATAATAGGTATACAGTATGTGCCTCTGAGAGACAAGTTATGCTGATGAGATGGTTAAATCTGCTATGTTTTTTTTTAAAAGCAGAAAACCAGTGAAACTAATAAAGAAAATACATACTGTAATAATTCTAGTTGTCACAGTAGCACAGTACGCAAATTGAAATGCTTTGATACTTCTACATTTACAGTACACTCCCATTTGCATTTTATGAGTGGCTAGGTCCTAAATAGTATGATGTCCAAAATGCCAGTTTTTAACCAGAATGTCAGTTCTGCTTAACACTTGCTTTTTATTTTGTTATGTCACAGAGAGGTTATTTACCACTTCACAGCTGACTAACTTGTGAGTGTTGGTTCAGCTCCTGTCGTGTGGCCTCAGTGTAAGTGTTTCACGAAGTTTGAGAAACATTGCTATGTATTAGGTAATTGAAAAAACAAAACAACTGCAAGACTGCCTAGTCCCCATCTGTAAACCTGACCTTTTGCCAGTACGACTGCTGCTCTGTGCTTTGGTTGTTCATATCATCTGGAAGTGTATTCACTATGCACTACCTTACTGTTGGGGTTTTGCATCCTTTCACCTAGGGGGCGCTCCAAATTCCAGAGTCCTAGTTTGATTGCTGGTATTATTTCCAGGTGTTAAGAATCAGTGTTGATATATAAGCCTAGAGCTTCCGATACTCAGGGCTCAGCATTAGGACACGGATGTCCAGAGGCCCACCTAGAACCAGAGTCGTCTGAGGGCATAGGCCTTGCCAGAGGCATCACGCCCCCTGAGCCCGGGGTTCTGGAGGACCGGGCCCGTATGTTCTTGGACTGTTCCTGATTTCCCTGTGTCTGTCTGGTTGGATGGATCGCCTGGTTTAGGATTATTGGACTGCGCTCTGACTTACTCCCATGGGTTCCTTTGTACTTGGATGCCTTGTTTTCCCCTGTTCACCGGAGCACCTGTTGTCACCGAGCACTATCTTTGCGAATAAACCCTTGTGTGTTTTCCCTGATGTCTGTCTCCTGTTTGTCCCGGGTTACACCGCACTGCATAGGGTATAATTAACATCCCTCCACGGAAGACCGGGGCCCATTCGTGACGCTTACAGCACCATCTGGTTGTGGTGGGACAGGTTGGATAGATGTGGATTTTATGGCCGCCTTTTCAATTTATCATTGTGTCCTTTTGTTACGGGCTAGTCAAAAAAAGGGAAACAACACAACTATGTCCAGTGTGCCCTCGGAAGTTTAATCACACATCAGGAATGCAGCCAGCATTTCAGCGCTGGCTGGTACATTATCGTAATTGACTTTTTATGTCTTATTTTTTTGAATTATTTATTAGCTATATAAGAAATGTTCAGCTGAATCTTGTTTCCAATACCATCAATCAGGGAGTGCTTGTGTTTTTTTGTGATTTATACTTCCCAGGTGCCTGTAGTAATAGAACTATAAAACTATTTTGTGCCGTATTCAGAGTACATTTAAATGAATTTTTAACTCTGCTGCAACAGCTGGTTCTCTGGTAGTTTGGGTGCAGTGTTTTTAATCGGCTCCCAGCTGTTGCTTGCTGTAATATCAGGTCCTTTGCACTAGAGCTTGAGCTCTTTGCACTATTAATAGTGCAGGAAGCGTTGGTGGGGGTCTACTACAAGTATTTCAAGTCTGTGCTGTGGGATTTTGACAAGAGGTATCATGACATTTCAAGAACAGAGTCAGTTTAGTAAAGATGTGATAATCTTGTTGTTTATATATAATGAGCTAAAATTCAGCGTGAAGATGGTTGAGAAACGTTTTTCCATTGGTGTGGAAGGTGGTGTCTTTTATCACCTGTTTTAAAAACTGGTTTTTAGTTTTACAAGAGTGCATCTACACTTCAAGTTCAGCTGAAACATGTATCCTTTATTTTTCGCTGATTCATTTGTTTTTATTTAGCATAATCTTGCACTGTAAAGGTTGTCATGGTGAATAATATTTTTTCAACTGAGTGTTTCCGCTTATCAGGGTGATGTCACATATTCCTCTTCTAAGCATTGAGAAATTCTTTTTGACCTCTTAACTCATTGTGCATACAATGTGGCGTGCTGTTTAAAAGTGCAATAATAAGCAGGGCTTAAAAACATTTTTTCTATTGTTGGATGTCACTGTAGCTTAAATTTTCTTTCTTACAGTATAAACATATTTAGTGCATGTATACTCACCAGTTAGCTTTTATGTGATTAAATGAACTTGCTCATCTCATGTTTTTTGTCTGATCTTGATTTAAGACAGTTGTTCATCTTCTATCATGAATCAATATTGCTACAAAAGAAATTAAAAATGTACAATACTAAGTATTTGCCATTAAAGATTTGATCTGCCACGATTGTGGGTGAAATAGCATTATTTAACAACAGTGAACAAAAATGCTACAGTAAACATGTGATTTAAATAATTAATGGGAGACTTTGTTCCCTCTAATTAAGCTCTACATGTGTGCATTTAAGAATGTATTGCTGCAAAATAAAGCCATTGGCTCTAGCAACTGCCAATGGAAATTACAGGGCATGCACTTCCCATTCAGTGGAAGGCCAGCTCTGTTTCCATGCAGATTCAGCCTTTTTTCCAGTCTTTAAAACCTTAATATTGAATAGCACGGTATAGCACGATGTGTGCTGTTATTGACAACTTTCACAGTACATGTTACAATTTTGTCCCTATTGTTCTATTAAATTAAATTATTATTATATGCAATTTTGGATTGTTTGTTTCTCCCTTTTTGTTACTTATATTAACATCTATGAAAAGGACTGTGTCAAACTAAAAACAGATTGTTATCCAAAGAAAAAGGTTTGTCCTATGTTAACATTTCCTTAAAAGGTCCTCAGTAACAGCGTCTTGCCTTTGTGTACCGTGTAAGACATGTCTCATTAATTTGAATTACGTTCTTTAGTTCAAGGCTAATTTAAAGGGGGGTTATTAATCGTTTTGTGCTTTTCAGAAGGTCCCAAAGTCAATCATTTGAGCACTGCATGCAGAATGTTATATAAGGCTATAGATTTCATTCATAACTTGCCTTCCAGATTCAGGCAACATTTTCCATCAGAATAAACTTTTGCTTTGTAATTACATTGTTTTTAAAAAGAAATGATTGGAGTGACTCCTTAAGAAACCTCTCTTGTTTAGTGAATTTGGCCAAAATGGCAGCTGCGCTTTTCCATTGTGCAATATGTGAACCTGGCAGGGGAGCTGCCGTGGCTACCAAGCTGCAGTGCTTTCAGCTCCACTGCTGTACTGCGGAAGAACCCACATTGAGAGCAGCAGCTTAGCAAGGGAACAGCTCCTGCTTTCAGGGTGCGATCTGGTGCCCTGCCCTTATTACAACAATAAAGACACATGCGAACAAGAGAGTATGACATATCTTCCATTCTAATTAAACATCAGTTCACATATACTGTAACACTGTACTGCTGCATCGGCAGAATGGAGAAGAATTATTCATTATGGTAGTTGATGGTGAGTCACAAACAAGCTTGGCCTGTCTGTATGCTGCCAGCAGAGGAAGCTTTGAATGGCCTAATATTTCCTTTACAGGTGTATTCATTAAAGGTGTATTCATTAAGATCCATTAAATGAGAGCCTGGTATTGCATAAATAGAATTCATGCTGAACTGCAATAACTGGCATGCTTCTAATAGATCTTTGCAAATGCACAGGTGGAGGTGTATTGAGTAATGTCTAATTTTTTTTTTGCATTTTGTTTCTGTTAATTTTGAAACAATTGAAGATAACAAGGGCAACACAAATCACGTAGGGAGCACACACAAAAAAGGGAGAAGGGGGAAATGTTCACATTCCTAAGAATGCGCTTGAGCATGCTATCACAGGTTTTACACTAACAAACGGTAATCTAGCCACATTTCCTTCTTGCAAGACTGTTTCAGTGTCTTTCCAGCTGCATAAAATCAATTTTCTCGGCTACAGTTAGAACTGCAAACAAAAGACTCTGTGCCTTTAGATCAATAATAGCTTGGGAATCATCGTTGTGTTGGGACAGCCAATATTCTATATCACAATAGACAGATGGGCTCATTTAATCTTATTTCATTTTTTTCTTGAAAATAGCATGTATGTTAAGACTCGCAGAGGCCATATCTTTTGTGTCTGCTTACCAAATTCAAGGATGCCCCCCATTAGTAATAATTTCTGACCTACTAGCTTGAATTTCTTGAAATGGTTCCATCATACAGGAGATACCCTTATATAGAATGTATGGAAAACAATATTGACTGTGGATGACAGTATCCAGTATATAATGAAATGTAGCTGGTATGCTTGATCTCATTTTGGTTTCCTCACCCACACACTAAGGAACTAAGGAATTACGTAATGTCCTCTGTTTCTGATTGGCCTCTGTAGTCTATAATCTGTGCCAGATAATTGATTTATACATATAAACCAAAGAGCTCAATTTATATTTTGGTTAAAATCTTACATTACTAAACACAGGCTTTTTGGTGGGAGGTATGTACTAAACAATGAATGAATTTCCTGCATTTTGTTTTGTGATGTGGGGTTTATTTATATTGTCTTGACATGATATGTTTACAGTCTAAGAAGTGGTGCTCTGCTTTCAAGTGAGAACTATAGTTTGTGTAAAGCTGGTGGCGTGTGTTGCCTTCTTGATCCTGGAAAGCAGAAATTGTAGGAAGAAGATACAAATAACTGGATTTCATGTTGTTCAATGCCTCTTTCAATAGAGGAACTTCATCTGTCATTGATCATCTGCCAGTGTGTTGCAGGGACAAATTCTAGAGGGAATTCATCAGTATAAAAAAGATTGAACTGACTTGACCTTTAGGCAGTGAGGGGGATTGCGAGCATTTAGTCAATATTCTTTTTTCCCTTTTTTGTTTTTTAGCATTTTCACGATGGACGCAAGGCGCAGCAACATATTGAAAACTCCTGGAAGCAGCTTGAATCGGTAAGTTTCTTTGATAAAAAGGGCTCTTTGTGAAGCACTCACTTGAGAGCTGTAATGAATTTGTAGTAGAATAGCTAATGAAATTGGCACATAGGATTTTGGATTGATGGGTTTCAGCTGTCTTACTCTGTAGGACTTGAAATAAACATGAAAGAGGAGTGTTCTAACAGGATTATTTTTTTAAACCTGCATCCAAAGCATTTTTAAAGAAACTTTAAATATGGATTTTCTTCAGCAGTGAATGCTGTTTTCTGTCTGTTTTTTTTAATGATGGGAAAAGCATGTCCCTTTATGTGGAGTTGGATGTAGGGCTTTCACTGAAACTGAAATGTTACATATTACTAAACATTAAGGGTTATGTCCTTCATATGCATGAGTGTCAAATCCCAAAATATTAATTTATAATTAGACTACTTATCATAAATGGAAGATGTTAGTTCCAGTATTGTAAGGCATAAAATGTTTTTGTAAGATGCTTTGCAAACATCTTACATTTTATATTTTGCATTGTTCTACTATTTTCACTAGCATTTTCGTTTCAGCTAATTGTTAATTGTGACAGATTTGTTTCAGAGTAGAGTTAGCTTGATGGTTATGTTAACGGGAAGAAGTGACAAGAAGCACTAGCTGACAAAAGTCCAATTAAACAAGTAATAGGTTTATTCCATGCTGAAAAAAAGAAGAAAGAAAACACAATGTTTCGGTCGTAGAGCCTTCTTCAGGTGTGTCGGTTTAGTGAGAGAAGTGGGCAAGTGGCCCAGGGAGGAAGAAAAGGTATTACAAAGAGATCTAGAAAAAGATTTGGAGGAAGACATAGTGGGTCGCAGCAGGTGTAGGCTGTAGTAGTTCAGGTGGGTAGCTGCGTCAGCATGCGTAGGCTGCAAAGGAACAAGTAATAGGTTTATTCCATGCTGAAAAAAAGAAGAAAGAAAACACAACGTTTCGGCTGTGGAGCCTTCTTCAGGTCAAGAAGGTCAATTAGGTTTGATAGGTAAATGTAATAGATTAGGTACTAGAACAATTTGTTGTTTTTGAAGATGTTGATCAGTGTGAGTTAATTGTTGGTGAATAACAAGCTTGGTTTGTTCTCACCTAGACTGAACTGTATTAATAACAAAGTTGTTATTATTATTGTAAAAAAATGTTGATGTTTATAACGCGCATGTATTGTGATTTCTAAATGTCTCTTAAGATGTTGTAAGACTTTTGCATGTCCATGAAGGCCTGAGTGAAACCTGGAGTAAACCTTGGAAGACTTTAAGAATTGTAAACAAATCCACAACAATAATAAAGTGGTTAATTTTCAAGTCTAGCTTCATCTTAGTGAGTCTGAACTGTATCTGCAGGAACTACAAGCATCTGAAAAAGGTTGGAGACAAAGAAAGCAGACTGATAGAAGAGTTTTACACCAAATCCTGCCAATGAAAATTAGGAAGATGATACCCTCCAATCTAGATTTTAAATTACCAGGTCTTCAAAATAACAACTATCGGGCTATTTGTTTAATGCACTATAGACACTCCATATTGAAAATCAGACATGCATCTGTCAAGCTGATTGCGGAGGATTGACGGTGTGCTGTGTTTCCTGTTTGTGGTTTTGCTTGTCTGTATGATGCTCTGACCCTTCTTCCTGCTGATTTGAGAAGGCGGCTGATTTGAGAAGATGTTCTTATTCTGGTCTTAACAGTGCCTCTTTCTGGCACTGTATTGGAGCTCTAACAAGTTGTATCAGCTTGGGAAGGCAATGTTCATGTACAGTGTACAGTATGTTCATTGCTACAGCTGAGGCACCTTAACTGTCATACAAGCATGGATTCAATGCATTTACTCACACTGTTCAAATATTTAACAGATTGTGCTCAGCCTTATTCATCAAGGCGAGACTTGCTAATCATTCCCCCACCAAATACCATCCATTTGACTCCATCAGACTACTTCAACATCTTCTCGACCTGGGAATGTGATGGTTTTGAAGTGGTTGAGGAGATTTTTAGACTCTGTGCGAGGAGATCTCGATTAGTAGAGATTGATGGGGTTGAATAGATAGTACTTGATCAGGGCTTGACAGGGAGTTCCCACCTTGATGAATATAAATACTGAATTTAATCAACGTTCATTAATGCATTTTAACCTAAGCCTCACTATATGCCCATAGAGGACTAGCTCTGTACTTGGCTTTAGCATAAGTGCAGAAAAGTTTGGTATCACAGCCTTCAAGCCTAATCTCCAATATACTGTACATGAAAATTAGTTCTTGTATTTTGGCCATAGCATCAGTTGTGTGTGGGGTGGAGGGGATGGTGTGTGGGAGTTCAGTTCTCTGGACATTTCAACTATTTAGAATGCACTGTTCCTCATTGTTCAGTTTCCCTGCAAGGGTAAAGTAAATCAATTGACGTTTCAGTGGGACATGAGACCTTTTAATGAGCTCGTACTGTGAGCAAGTAAGGGGTTAGATACAGTATGTTCAAGATATATTTTCATGGAGCAGACACTGTTCTTTGTGTCTTCTCATCCACATCATCTGATCTCCACATGAAATATTTAATATTTTCTGTGGAAAAAGATTTCCGTCAGTTAAACAGAAATGCGGGACTTTGCGAAATGACAAAAACAAAAAATCGATTCAGAAGGCTAACAGAATTAATGTTAATAAAATAAGCTGCAGTGAGGCACCAGTGCTATGCATTGTAAACTTTATCCTAGGCAAGGTAACATCCCTGTGTGCTGTACACAAATCATACACTCTTTGTTTATGTGAACTGTTTGTGCGACTATAAATTTGTTGTAGGGTACTGTATGTAGGTCTTTTCTAATCAATGTTTGTGATCTGTGGATTTTACATCATGTTCTTCAAATACAGAAATGACCTCTTGGCTGATTCACATCACTCTTTCTGTTTTTTAAAAGATGAAGATGCACTTTCTTGATTTGTAAAGGTTAATGTGCCTGGTTTGTTTCCCTGCCTTTGATTATATGAGAGTACAGATTTCTGGACTTTTGTGCCTTTCTTACTATAATCTTTGTAATGGTAAAGAAAAGAGCACTGTCATCTGACAGAGTGCCCTGTCAGGCCTTAATAGGGGTACCTTGTCTCTTCTCATGGAGTAGGAGCTCTAATCAGTGTGCAAATAAATCTGGTTCACTACATCCCCCAGGATACTGTTTTAATTATTAAATGTCCCCCAGGAGTGTTCCTTTTGTAAAATTACATTAAAACAATTTTATTAATCTCTTTGACAAGAGTAGTGTCTACATTGAGAACTCCAGAAATCCCAAACAGCTTGGAGCAACTGTATCAGTTATCCTGTCTAGCCAGCCTTCTTTAATGCGCTTGTCCTGGTAACAGTTGTGATATGTTGGCTTATTTAAACTATCAGTTACCATTTAGCCTTCCTGCACTGTGGCAGGGTTCTGTCAAAAAAGTGATATGCAGCCCAGCCATGCCTTTTAATCTTTGTGTTTTTGAAGTGTCCTTCAAATTATTTTTTAATTAGTGATAAATTTGTGTTTTCTCCATGTAAAGTATATACAGTTAATATATCAGGTGGGTAGCTGCGTCAGCGTGCGTAGGCTGCAAAGGAACAAGTAATAGGTTTATTCCATGCTGAAAAAAAAAGAAACAACGTTTCGGCAGTGGAGTCTTCTTCAGGTGTGAAGGCTGAAGAAGGCTCTACACCTGAAGAAGGCTCCACGGCCAAAATGTTGTGTTTTCTTTCTACAATTAATATATACAGTTAATACAGAGAACTGAGTTTGTTCCAACTCAGATGTTATTGTTGTCCTACGGTTTTAATGGTCTCCAACCTTGTTGATGCCGAGGGTCTGAGATCTTATAAATTATACATTTTATTGCACCTGTACTAAACTGGCATTCATCCTTTGAACTAGAAAACATGCAGTTATCAGCACATGGAATAGATTGCTGGAGCAGGCTGAAGAGAAAGATGCTGGGAGCTATAAAACCTAGGCTTGATAATGTGTTGAAATCACACTTACTTACTGTATACCCCATTTACATTAGTAAGACAAGCCAAGCCGGGAATCTTCTTGAGTACCTTTTAACTTTAAAGGTGAGTCAAACCACTGATGTCCTGTGTAATGAACAGTATGTATAAGACAGTAGGAAACAGTAGATCAAGATGTTGATCCAGATTGCAATAGGTTTCAGGACTGGAGCCTCATGGCTCAGTTTACCACAGTTCATTTTTGTGCTAGAAAACCACTCACATACTGTTCACGTGTGATGTTGTAAAAAGGGTGTCAGTGTATAAGAATAATGATGAGTGCTGAATGGCCTGTTCTTCTCATTGCCTTTTCTTACATTCCTCTATTTCTTTATTCGGTTCCCCCTTCATTAATGCTGTGTTGTTCTGGTTCTCCCTGTCCTCTGTCAGAGTAAAAGGAGATTTGAGCGGGACTGTAAAGAGGCAGACCGGGCACAGCAGTACTTTGAGAAAATGGACGCCGACATCAACGTGACAAAGGCAGATGTAGAAAAGGTGAGTCACTGACAGAGAGCTCTCGTCTTATGGTTAAGCAGTAGAGGAGTCGTATAATACTGCCTTACATTTTTATTTTTTATTATTTTCACTCCTTTTTGTTTACTTAAGATTTAAAATTTTAAAGCATTTATTAATCTATTTTACTTCTAATTTCTGAAGCCAAAGTAGTGATGTTATATGTGACAGTGCAGTAGAATTCTTAAAGCAGTGTTTTATACTGGTACATGGGCACCGCCATCATATCAGAAACACAAAACTGTGGGGATGGCAGTCTTACATAGTGAATGCCTCTATTTGTACACACCACACAAAGTTAAAAGACTGCTGTTTATTTGCACACATTATACTTAAATTTTTTGTTTAAGAGTCTGTTTAAGATAAATAATTTTAATAGCATCCAGCATTCCTCAAACAAAAAATCCATTTACTGGCTTGTGACTAGGCAAGTATAGTCAGTGTTTGCCTGTAGCACAATGGAGTTTCTGTCACAGGACACAATCCCAGTGCTTTATGTTGACTGTCTCCAGCTCTAGAATAATCAGGGTGAGACTGTGACTGTGATCTGCAATATATTCTCTTTACTCTGTACATTGGGGTTTTGCTTAGAAATACTGATGCCTTTTACTGGCAGAAATCAATACAAGTCAGTACTAATCTGCCCTACACTTTGTCAGCATGTATTTACAGTAACAGTCGTGGAGTTCAGATATTTTGGACCTCTGACAGTCATCAGTTGGTAACAAAAATATAATGGTACGGTATATAGTATATGTTGTGTGTAGTCCTGTAATGAATTTGAATGTTCAAACATTATCTTAAGAGACTCCATGATCACAGAATACAATTCAAAATCATGTAAATGTCACTTTCCCTTCTAGTGGTAGTGGACATTCTAAAAATCTAGCAACTTTGAATGAGACCTTAACATCATTCTGCTGCTGCTACTAATACGTGAAGAAGTAAGCAGTGGCCATTCATTATAGTGACTGTATATCACAATTTTCTGTTGTGTGCCAGCTTTCAAGATTTCCTGCCAGGATCTTGATGTCATAGGCTTCCCTTGTTAAGATAGGATAAGATAAGATCATTTTATTGGCCATATACAATTTATTGTATTAGGAATTCATCTTTTCGCATGCCCCAACTTGCTCTCCATAAGACACACAGACAGGCAGAGAAGCTTGGGGTCAGAGTGCAGGGTCAGCCATTTATATGGCACCCCTGGAGCAGTTGGGGTTAATGGCCTTGCTTAGGGACCAAACTGAGTAGGATTCCTCTGCCGGCCATGGGATACGAACCGGTAGCTTTCCAGGCACAGGCGCAGATCCTTAGCCACAGTGCCACCGCACCGCCCCCTAAGTCCAAGTGGAGATGCCGGTGAATGAACCCGGGACCTCACACATTGTTATTTACGGTCTGAAGATATCCTATATTGAAAAGCAATGAAAAGGAAGAAGTATTTGATTAAATGAAGAGAAGCTGCAACTTTTTTTTTGTTTTATCAAATGTCTGTTTATATCTCAGCTGAAAGGTAGGAAGATTTTTTCTAATTGTGCAGCGGGTACAAGACTCTTATCAGGTCAGCCAGTCCTAAGCACATTTGGAAAGGTGTGCCTTTGAGAAGTGTGTGCAAGTAAATTGTCGTGCTTCTGTGATGTCCATGTTTTCAATCCGTGGCACAGTCTCAGTGTTCATACTCTCATATTTTCTGGTCATAATCTTGCATTGCATTATAGGATTGTTAATGTGAGAGGCATTATTCATTTCTACCTAATTATATTCCTCCTTTTTCTTTTCCAGTGGTGCTGTATAGCTAAAATGAACCACAGACTCCGTTTAATGCATGAATGCCAGTTATTTGGAGAACTTATTTGGATAGTTGCAGCTTCTCTTCATCTTTCAAAGATTGTTCTTAATGCCTCGTTTGAATGCAGAACAGCTACCTTTTACATACAGTAGCTACCTTTGTGTCTCACATGTGATAAAAATCCCCTAAGGCTAAATAAACAAATCTGGTGTAAACCTGGAAGTCAAATTCAATGCAAATTTGCAGCCTGTTCAAAGTGTTCTCTGGCGTTGGATTAAAAATAGCATTCAGGTGGAGAAGTGAACTGTGGAGAGAGCAGTGCACGGGTATTCTAATACCGATCGCAGAGGTGTGCGGTGTTCTGTCGTATCTTTTGAATGAAGGCATCTTCTTGTTTCTTGAAGTTAAAAGCCTATTTAACCACATACATTAAGGTTATCTAAGTGTAGTCTTTTGTCTTTACTATGTTAAAACATTCCTGTTTTTTGGTGACCTGAGTTTTGCTCAATTTTGTTGTCTGTTTTTAGTCCCTTAGAACTTTAGATGGTAGAAATATGAAATTATCCCTTGGTTCCTTCAAAAAAGAATCATTACATTGCTCTGAGAGTCGGGCAATCCCTTGTAAGATCCCATGGAATAACCGGTTTTATGGGTAGATGATGTTCCTTTTTAAATGGCTAATTTCCAGTGATTGGATGCTTTCAAATTTCTCTCCAATTCTGTTGGAAGGGAAAAACAAATTGTGAAGGAGTTGAATGTGAAATCGACTCTTGTAGTTCATTGACCTACATGTAGTTGCACCCTAGAAAAATAACATATATGAAAGAATCCAAAATGTATTATTTGATCAGGTCCTGTTTTGTGAAGCACATTTAAATATAAATAAATGGTGGCATTGCTTTAAAGGCATGTGGTTCTTTTCCAAGCACACATTCTTGTTCGGGACACAGGAGAAGTTTATTTTCAGCCTTGTATCACAGAGGGAAAGCACACAGGGCTTAAAGGTCCACTTACTACAGGGTTATCGTAGCACATGGAGTGTGCAATAACATTTAGGGATCACTCGGGGCAAGGGTTGATAAACACATGGCTGACTGTACTCATCCTCGCAGCTCATGAATAACAGTCTTTCTATAGTCACCCCCTCCCAAACTCCCCTCGTCCTGCAGCCCAGTGCCATGTGACTCAAGAGATAGCTACACATCTTCAGACTACAGAATAGAAGTCTTGTTCTGTGGATATAAAAATTGATGGCTGCTTTTATATCCGAAAGCCCCTTGCCTTAATAAATAGGCCTTCAGGAGAACATAATTCCCTGTGTGCTCAACATGCCATGTGGAAGTATTGTTCATAAAGGATTTTCCTTCTTTTAAAATGGGGGAGTCTAAAGTCGGCCTGCCACTCAGGCACTAAAGCCTTTTTACCCTTTCATATGTCTTCTATAATTACACGGCTTTATGTTTTCTGCCTCTCAAGTGATTTCCATTATTGTGGGTTTTGCAGTGGCTCAATTCAGACATAGTGAAGCACTTCAAAAACACATGCATAAGGTACAGCTCATAGGAAAGCCTGAAAAGTCAGTGAGAGTCAAGTTGCACTAATGTTCTTCAAACACACAGCAGACTTTGGTTTGGTTGATCTTGAATTTGTGCAGGCCAAATGTTTAAAAGTCTTGACAAACTGAACATCTGTGTGCCAGGGTGAAGACATTTCTGTCACAAATTGGATTTTAAAGAAACAACAAATTCCCCACCATTTATGTAAGGTTAGAAGGGGCAATGAAAAAGGCCACCATTGGCATGATTGTGATATTGTGGGTAAGAAAGTCTCCAATATGAAAAGAGATCTTTATTTATAGTGTACAACTGGAGCTACAGTATATACAGCATGTTAGTTCTTGTCATGGGAGTAGAATTATACATTTTTGGCAGTTTTGCAAAGCTTTTTTTGTTTGGCGCATAAGAAGCCTAATGTCACACGTATTATTTTTTCAAGATGTGTAGTGTGTTTGGATTTCAATTTCTTTTGTTTTATTTGTGCTTTACGTGTGTTATTTTTTCCTGATGCTACATACAGAGTAAATTTTCTCTTGAGACAACAAAGCTTAGATTTAAGTAGATCTTTTCCTGTGGTTGTCAGTTTCAAGAGAGGTTTATAGTAAAATCCATTGTTTTATTTAAATATTAGTCTGCATTGCATTAAACCACAATGTAGAACTGTAGCTTTTACTTTATAATTGTATTTTAAATTTATGTATGAATTTATATATATTCATAGTCCCATATCTACAAATTAAAGTACACTAATGGAGGTTTGTTTCCAATAGATCCAATTAGATTAGTTTCCAAAATAGAGCTTCAAAAAATCTATTTTGAAGATCTAATTTCCCATATTTATAAAATGCAACATTTTTGATGCAGATATTTAATAATCCAGTCTAACCAAACATAATAAAAATAATAATTCTCCCTTTTCATTTTATTTAAATAATTAATAATATTGGTTGATAGCTAAAGTTTTTTGAGGGGATCCTGAAGCAAATTAAATAATGGAAATAGAATGTCAGATTTTTTGTCTTATAATAAAATATATTAAAATAAAACTTTTAAAGCAGTGTATGTAGAGAAAGTTGCCTTTGTTTAGCTGGAAAATATGAGGGCTGTAGAATAAGGTCTTTATTTATGTTTGAGTGCTTTCTTTCACTCTCCAGCTGTTGAAAGGAAAAATAAAGTGTAAATGTCTGTTCTGGGAATTCAGAGATCGGCAATGGCTTTATGAAGAAAACAGTTCCTTTTCAGCAGGTGTTTTCACAGATGAAACATCACTAAAGTGGGTAAAACATCATCCTGACCTTTGAGTGGATATTTATCATCCTTTGTCTGTCCTGCAAAATGAATCAGAATTAGCTTTTATTGAAGTTAAAAGTCTTGGATCTGGTTGACTTGATTTGATTTACTCCAGCTGCCTCTCCAACAAATATTTATTCTGAACTAAAACAAAAAAGACATTCAATAGCTGAATATGAAGAACCATTTTTTATAAAAACATATCAGAACCAAATAATGTAATGTACTGTACCTGTATGCTCATAATTAAAGTTTGTAATTGTGAACTTCCTGCTGTGAGTTTGTGAGCAAGCAGAAGATATTCCATTGACATTTGCAAATGAGATTTGAATATTCTATAAATAAGTCATGATGAACTAATGCTTTAGATCTAGTGATGTACTGGCTAAGAAATTTGTTGGATGAAACAAGCAACCAGAAGAATGCGCCGAGATAAGTAGTTGAGCCCCCCAGAATCTTTTGAGGATGTTTTATTTTATTTAAGCAAACAGTGTGTTTCTCAGGGCTTACTCAGAGAATCCAGAAGCCTGCCTTTGTAAGTGCAGATTAAGTTCACTGAATTCTCAAAAAGGCATCCATTGTGGGGTGGAGATGACTCAAAGCTGAATTTAAGATGCATCCCTCATTACTCATGCAGTTGGTACAAATTAAATTGTCTGGATAAGGCATTTTTGAATGTGCACATTCTCTGCGTCTGTGCTTTCAGAAGAAATTCTCTTTACTGTCAATATAGTTCTTAGCCTTGGCTGGTGTGGGTGAGAGACATGCTTCTTTGCTGCCTTTGAAATTTTGATTGAGTTATGCAAGAAATGTATTAGTAATACATACAGATACAGTAGAGCTTTTCACATGGAGTCTAAATTACTGCAAAAAAATCAACACTTTTGTTTTCCTGACCTTTGTACCCAATCCATAAATGTCCTGTTCTTTTTTACCAACAAAATTAAGTACAACGTTTTTAAGTCAATGCTGTTTAAATCATATGTCATAATCTATCTATGGAAAAGATAAGTAAGCTTATGGAGGGCTTTCATGATTTCACAACTGAACGACTTTGTATTTTTTAGTTAAAACAGTTAAAATAATTTGAAAGGAGTAACAATTGTTTTTGCTCATTGTGTTCCTTCTGGCTTTTGAATCTTACATTGCAATATAGAAATTCAGCTATATACTGTATAGTTCTTTAAAAAACACTATGGTAAAGCTATGCATGCAGCATCTTTTTGTTCACTGTTATGGCTCCCTTATGATAAAGAATGTCAGAAGGCAAATGTGCAAAAGGATAAGACTGTGAATTTCAAAAGAAACCAGTCAGACATCAGGGTTAGAGAGAAAGTTTGAAAATTAGACAAACTCATTATCAGTAAGCTGTCTTTGCTTAATTCTTTGTCATTGGTTTCAGTACACTGTTTAAGGTTTCAGATAATCAATGCACATTATCACATTCTTATAGTACAGTTTAGTCTGCCTGCTCTTTTAATCTACCGTCTGTGAACGATAAAGGGAAACACATAACTGAAACCAGACATGGTTACTGTATATTTACATTCGTAGCTCTTGTGCTTCAGCTAAGGGCTGTGTATTTATTATTACCATGCTGAAGAGAACTTAACAGTGTTGAAATTTTTATATCTATAAAGAGGATTTTACAGAACATTTTATCTTCATACAGTGAGCCTTACTTTGAGAGCACGGTGTTCATAAACATTTTTCCTTTTATGCGTTTCTATCAATAACCTTTTTTGCCCATTCATGTGATGAATGAGAAAAACTAACCATTGCAGTTCTTTTAATCACTATTTTGTTACCCTCCCTAAAGGGTATTCATAGTTTATCCTTTTCTTAATGTTGTTGCTTTCACTACACACTACCCTAAAGCTAACTTCATTATTTTTGTTTTCTAACATGTCTTGAAGCGATGTTCCCACAAGGTAGGTTAATTATGCGTCTTTCGTGTTTGTGGGGACCTGTATACATGTTAAACATATACCTATAGTCACAAGCTAATTAGGCAGATGAATTCCAGAATATCATTAATAAACCGATTGATTCTAAAAGTAATTTATTAATCACACCTAGTTAAAATAAACTTACACAGCTCCTCCCATGTTTTATGTCTTATTGTGTCTTATTTGCTAAATCTTATGGCATGTAGTGAAATGATGTACTGTATGTACTTTCTGTTTTTTGTGTTTGTCATTTTTTGTCACTCCATACATCTTTTCCAGGGGAACTTCTCAAGAGTGTTACTGAATCTCATTTGCAGGAAGTGTGCAGGGAACATAAATCAGAAGTGCAGTGGTTCTTGCCTGATAAGCAGTGCACCACTGATATACTTCCTTGTGTTATTTCCTGTCATTGGGTTTTGAAAACGTTTAACTTAGTTTACACTTCTGGAATTATGCTGGGGTGGCAAAATACCATCTAGCTAGAAACTACAACAAAAACACAAAGAGTAGTACTTTAGTTAATATTAGTGTTACTGACTCCTAGAGTCCTAATGGCACAAAGTCTCTTTTGGAGTTTCTGAAGCCATATTAAAACTATTCAAATTATTTCCCTGTTCCGTTTAAGCATTCAGAAGATGTAAAATGATATACTAAATGAAGAGAGACTCCATTTTACGAAACTGGGAAAATGCATTCCAGTACTTTTTCATTGTAAAGTAAGCATTAACATTAATAGTTTATTTAAAAATAAAGCTTAAATTGAGGTATGCTTGGAAACATTGAATGTACAGTATATTATGTCTTTCTTGAGATGTGTTTCCTGAATTATATGGCCTTTGTGTATTGCAACCAGGCCTGTAAACAGTACTTCGGTTTTTAAACACTATAGATTGATTCAATAGGTAGCAGTGACTCAGTTTTGAACATCTAATGTTCATAACTAGGAAATACATAGTTTTACATCTGATGACTTTGTGTGTAGTGGGTGTCTCTTTATTCTTAACTGTTCTTGTATGCTTGTGCATGCGAAGTGAAATCTCACTGGAACATTTTGTATTAGCGTTGCACATCTTACCTGGTGCTGCTGGGAGCAGTCTTCTATAGTGTTTGTCTTTTTTCATCCATGTTTGTTATTTTCATCACTCTATAATTGTGATCTGAGCACTCATTCGTGTGTGTCTGCTGCCCGTCGCAACATGTGCCAGGAGATTCATATAACAGGCCGAGATGAAATGTTTGTCATGCAGTGTTTCAGTTGAGTGTTGGACATAATCAAGAAATAACATTTTCAAGTAATGGAAATTGCTTCATCTGTCCTTTTGCTCTGATTCTTATCTAAATTTTCACAAAAATTGAAGCAGTTTAAAAGGTAGTTAGCTAATATTCCAAACCTTTATATAGTGGGAAGACTTATTTGTGTGTAGATAACAGCTTTTCTCTGAAAGGCATAGAATAATCTGCATTTGCAATATTTTAATGACATATCTGACAACACGCAAAGGGTTCTGGTTAAGAAAGTCACAGATCTTAAGGCATTTTTGTGGTAATGAGATACAGTCCTGGCCAGAATCATGCCAATGACTATATCGTCTTTCAAAGGACATCTGCTGAAATGTTAGCTGTATCAATAAAAAAATGAATACTTAGTTTAAAGTATGTTTCCAGTGGCAGTAGTCAGGTTACTGTATATGGAAAGATTTTCCTGAAATACAAGATGGAAGTCCTTAAAAAAAACAATGGCAGAAATGAAAGTTGACCTTTGCTTGAAAGCAAAAGTTTTCAGTCTTTAAATTCTCACATGAGATATTATGAATCTTCAATCCTTTCTAGAAATAGTGTTGTCTTGGTATTCTCAAAACAGTATATTTTTTGGCTGTAACCTGGAAGTAATCTAAAGTAATCAGGTACTTCAGATTCTCCTCTGTGGCTTTTTTCAGTGATACTCAACAAGATGATACAATACCATCCCTATGGCCTTAATTAATAACACAATATTCATATTAAAGAGATGTATCACAAGCATACATATTCAGTAAAACGAATTTTTAGGCATTTACAAACTGTGACATGCTATCCTTTTCTAATTTTTTTTCCCTTGGATCTACCAGAAATTCCAAGTCTGTTTAGGAGGTATTCTGAAATTTAACATTAAAGTGAAATCTCATGTTAAAACGTCTTCACTATGTTTCAAGCACTAACAACTACAGGAATAGTACCCAACCGTATATGTGCTTTCCAGAAACATTACTATTATCAAGAGCAATGACTTTATTCAGCGCTCAGATGAGATATAGCGCCATTATCAGAAGGGAAATTTGGGATTTGCTGTGTTCTTAGTCCACCCTTTTGTTCCCTTCAAAGCTGAGCTTGATTGCTATCATGCCTTATAATGCTTTGCTTGGCACCACTATTGTCCATCTCTTTGCGTAATCATGTAGTGTGCAAGCTCAATTACTAAGAGTGCTGCCTAACGAAGTTATTCTGCTGGCAAATCCCTTACACATCTGCTCAGTTTTATCTCCCTCCAGAGGTTAATGAACCAGTGCGCTGTAAAGTTCAATTGCTTTTAACTCAGTGCCAACAAACCTTGATTGTCCTCTGCAAGGTAGGCATGTGCAATGCGCAACAACCATACACGGTACTGCAGTGTATGCAAGCATTTATATGTAATAATGTCTTATTTAGCCTGCCAGCAGCCATATCACCCTGCAACTCACAGCTGGCAATCCACTGAAGCTCAGCAGGTGTGAGCCTGGTCAGTACCTGGATGGGAGACCTCCTGGGAAAAACTAAGGTTGCTGCTGGAAGAGGTGTTAGTGAGGCCAGCAGGGGGCGCTCACCCTGCGGTCCAGGTGGGTCCTAATGCCCCAGTATAGTGAGGGGGACACTATACTGTAAACAAGCGCCGTCCTTCGGATGAGACGTAAAACCGAGGTCCTGACTCTCCGTGGTCATTAAAATTCCCAGGGTGTTTCTCGAAAAGAGTAGGGGTGTAACCCCGGCCAAATTTCCCATGCCTCCTAATAATCCCCCTCTATGAATTGGCTACATTACTTTGTTCTCCCCCCTCTCCCACTCCGACGGCAGGCGGAGCGACGCGCCGGTTGAAGTATTCTCGGTCGCATTTAATGGCAACGTCAGCTCAAAGATTTGGTTCAAACCACCAAATGGAGACGGGCGTGCCGACAAGCGGACCCTGCTGATGCGGGATTAACGCTAGGAAAGAGAGAGAATGTCTTATTTAGCCTGAACACACATAAATATCTGTTTTTAATTCATATATAAGTATACTGTTGTAGAGATGTTAGAAGGTAAAGAACAAAGACTGAGGTAATAAATAAACTGTGGGGTTGTGATGCAGAAAATGTTACACCCTCCTTCTTCATAATTGGGCATTATGCAGAATGGGAAAAAAACATCATGGCATACTATTATTTTGTCCTCTTTATATATTCAAAGTGCGTTTTCAATTGGATTTAGACTTCAACAGTAATAGACCTTCCTGACTCACTGCCACTCAGTGGGATAAGAAAAAAGCAGTTGCTGGGCAGTTCTGTAAATGCACCTCTCTTGGCTCTGTCTCTGCTCAGTCCTGCCAACTGTCCTGTCTGCTGGAGAAATCACAGATAGTCTGTCTGAAAAACAAAATTGAAAAGAGCGGACTCCAGTCTTGAATTTATTCCTGACAGGGTTGGAAGACAACGAGAGTCAGAGAGTGGATCAGTTGTTGACAATGGAGACCAGCTTCACTAGATTAATATAAAGTTTATCTCCTGGTACTTCGCATCATTACTCGTTTTTTTGCATAAATTGCCTGCTTTTTTCATTATTTCATGCTTTCCATGACTGTAACATTGAGCTAAAGGAATGCAGCTTTCATTGTTTGCATGTGGCCACACCAATAATTGCCATAGTCAACGTAATTGTGCACAGAGAGCTGTGAGCAGGTAAGGTCAGGTGGGTGCAGAAGAAGGACTACCATATGAATTCACTGTTACCCTCAGTGCGAGCTCATTAATGATGTAGTAGGTATTGTGATTGTGCACCAAGCAGTATACAGTGAGCAAATAATAGCAATTACTTGATTGAAAGTCTGTTTCTCATGCTAAACAGAATGGTCAATACTGAGCATAACACAATGTCAGTAACAAGCATCAGGCTCAGTAAATGGATAGAAAAAATGTGGCAGTGCAGTAAGAATATCTCTAGTATATAAGAATTGTAAATAATCATTACATGAATAAGTTCTCTGAATCGTGGGTAGATCATTTCAACAATTCTGCTTTGTAACTTAGAGACAATGGAAAATCATGAATAATTCCTTATACAGTATAACACTTTTCATCCCAACGGATCCCAAAGTGCTTAACACACCAGAGGGACCCTCTTAATCCAGTACAGACGTGCAGCACAAACCTGGGTGATGCATGCAGCCCCACTGCACACTTGATAAGGCAGAGAAGTGAGAAATTACGTCTCAACTGGAATAAAGGGTGACTTTTATATCAGGCAGATTATGCAAGATGAAGGGGAATTTAACCAAGGCCCTGGAGATAATACTTAAAATACAAATGCAGATGTCATGAGATCTTTAATGACCCCATTATGAAGAGTCTAAAAATAATGATAATAAGATCCTTACCTGCAAACGTTTTTTTCCATTGTTCAACAAGTGAATTTTTTAGATATAACAGTTTTTATACAGTTTATCTGAGTATATTGTCCCAGAGGTACAATCGATAATAGGTGAGTATATTGTAAAAAGAGTGGACGAGAGGAGTCATCTAAGATTTTATGTGGAAGATTAATAATATGTCGCTCTGTTAGACATATTATTGAGTCCAAGGAGGCACTGGTAATCTTGTGACCAGTGACCAGTCCTGATCACTTTGTTCAACTTGTTTTTATTCTGCAAGGACAGTGCACCACCCAGATCTAAATACAAAAAGGTTAAATAAAATAAAATACAATTCTTATATAAACATTTTACTTTCTACATTAAAACTTCCTTAAAAACTACAACCTTTGGCAGTCCAAGTCAATTTACAATAGGTAGTAGTGCCAAGGTAAATAAATTAATATTCAATTACTATTTTAATATCAGTTCCAGTAAGAGGTACAGGGATCATAGAAATAGAACATTTCTTTCTAAAATGAATTCCTTTATTTTGCTTTGTGTTTAAAAACAGTGAATTATCCTGACACCAGTTACAATTTTTTATCACCTGTCTGTAATTGTTTTCGTCATCTTTTAAATGTCCAATCAAAGTAAAATCATTCACAGATTGAATAATCAAACGGTTGTCATAGTGGCTTATGCAAGTATTAGTGTATAATGTGAAAAGCAGTGGGGACAGCACACAGCCTTGGGGTGAAAGTTCCCTGAGCTCCCTCACGCATACTGTACTGTACTGTTGCCAATCAGTAAGAAAATTGTACTGTACTGTATATCCGCTGAGCAAGTGTTCGATTTACTCCCATGTATTGTACAAAATGAAATATAAAAAGTACCGTAGCTCTTAATGAGACAAAAGTGATAATTGTTTATTCAAGAATAACCAAAGTCAGGTAGCCCTTGGAATCATTAGAAAATCATTAAAAATGAAAAACACACTGACCCATATTCCCTCTTTTGTGTACCTTGGTAAGCAGGGTAGCTAACAATGGCAAGATGTAGAAAACTCTCTGGTTACCAGGTGATGGGATCTCTCTTCTCCCTTCAGAAATTACTGTAACAAGGGCTTGGATACAAGTTCCTTGATGAAGATACGGGAGGCTTGGTGCACATGATGCTTATGCATTATTAATTCTGCAGCACCTCACGTCGACACGTGTCTGTGCATGCTTAGCACGCCCCCAGCCGCCCTGCACAACTCTCAGTGGAGATATTAACATGGAAAAAGATATCCGCTTTAGCGAGGACCTTGACCAAGCTTGGCCAAGGAAGGCAGCTGTATAATGTTCAAGGTGACACTGTTGCAGGGGTTACTAAATGTGCACCCTCAGCCCAGCTTTATCATTGCTCAAACAGAGGGGGCCAGTTAACACTGATCTGGCTGCAACGCATTTTGCTGAGACAGATGCAGATGCAGAACTGCCTTTTTCATTCTGCTGAGCTTGAATTTCAAATTTGACACTTAATCTGGCTGACCATAAAATAATATGGCTGTGGCTGCATTTTTTCAGTGCATATGTAAAATATTACGTTGACTGAAGTCTGAACATTCCTAAGACGTAGAGACTTATAGGTGACTTCAAGTGCAAGCTAAGACACAATAACCCTCAATCAGAACATGTCTTGTCAGTCTGTTGAAAGAAAGAAGTACTCAGGATGATGTTATGTCAATAAGATTTTATATAAATTGTAGCTATTTAAAAATGAAATTTCATAAAAATAGTCAAAGGACTACATATACAGTACATATATGAATAGTAAGTGCTAACAGTTTCATCTGTCATTAATTAAATATTGTCCCTTGGCCTAAATTGACTAGGAAGACAAGTAAGACAGGTACCTTATGTAAAACACACCAGAGCAAATGAATTCTGTTGATATTATGCCCAAATGAAAATTGGAGTCAGGGAACTAAGTAACAGATAAGAAAAAATGCTCTCCGGTACAATGCAGGTTGCCACTCTATAGCTGGCCTTTCCGCTATGACAAACACCTTTAGAAATGGGTTTGCCATAGTGCCACGGCACTGTATCTAGGACCTAAACTATTTCAACTGTCTTATGTGGAACTTGGTATGGTTACAGCGTGATTGCTGAGGGGGAATAAAATGCTCTCCATGTGTCTGGCATATTTCACTGTCTTCCTGTTATGAACTCAACATGGAGCCCTTTGGGAATCTAGAGATTCGAAGAAACGTGGCTGACAACAAATCAGCCCACCTCAGTTCTTGATGGGAGACATTGCACAGCCACTGAGGAAGCCAGCTAAGGGTCATTGATCCACATTAATCCACGGCATAAATATCTCTTAAAATATCCAGAGAATTAGAAAATGGCAATGGTGCTTCTGAAGTAACCGTCTCCAGCAAATTTGATTGGCTCACCCTGTGTAAGAGGAGAAGCCTGCCTTTGATGTTGTTCTCGTTAATAGCTCAGGCAGGCAAAGGCAATGGAGATGTGGGGCCAGCAGTGAATGGATGAGAGACAGATGATGCCGTACTCACTAAGGAATTGGAAGCATGAAGCAAGGCATGAAGCCAGACAAGTTTCTCTGAAGTGCAAGAGCTGAGACCCTCAGCAACGGTTTGCTGAGGTAAAAGAGGGAGATTCCAGATTGTCAATGAAGAGCACCAAGAACGCATTTAAGAATATAGAGATAGGTTTCAACATCTTGCATTTAGTCTTTGCTCATTTTTTGTATCAGCCTTCTCTTTCATGAAACTATACATGCTTACAGACTAAAGTACAAGCATAATTGTCTAGCAGATAAAAGCAAACCTGCAAACCTGAATGAACAAAAAGTAGTTTATGTCTTTAAAACTTAATGTGTTTTTTGTGCTCTACTTCCAAAGGAAAACAGCCCCTGCAGTCCAACGCAGGTGAACATGTTCTGCAAAACTGTGGAGCTAAAAATGAAATATAATAGTCATGATTGCAAAAACAAAGTAGAAGCAGCAATTGCAGCAGATCATCAAAGCAAATGCAGTTTCAAGGTTTTGGGTTATATCTGGCATTTAGACCACTTTAGAAATTAAATTTACCTGAATCATAAGGTCCACAGAAAGCAACTATTTTTTGTCATCACCGGAACAGGGTGTACATTTTTTATTTCATTTCATGAAGGCAATTTAAACTGAGTCGTGTCTCATAAAATACCAACTGAAGCCAGGGGGATTCGTTTAAAAAATCTGATGCACCTGTAATTGATAATAACTCTTTTGGAGTGCTGGCAGTTGATTTCACTCAGCTGTTACTAAGATCAACAAAACAGTGTAAGATGCTTACTCTGGACTCTGAATTTATTAAAACCTCTACTTCTATGGAGAACACCTGTGTTGTCCTATTTACAAAAATTCCTTTGGTGAAAGACAAATATTTTCAATTCAACATTGGACACTATGAAAAAATGTCTCTGAGCTATACTCAGTTAAAGTTAAGCTGAGCTTTACTTCAGTTAACTTGATTCTTTATATTTTGAATTTAGTTTACAGATAAAGACCTCGTTGATTAATTTGGTTGAAAAGTGCTTGGAGGTTGCATATTATAAACCGTGAAAAAATCATAGTACATTATTAGGTAGAATACTACAACATAACATAAAATAATGCAAAAGTTATACTGGAAAGGAAAGCAAAGATTCAATATTGGCAATGTTGCATTCTGCAGTACTAAATAAAACAGTTTTTAGGTTGCAAGGCAGAAGGAGTTACATCGCCAGATGTAGTCTGAAGAGGTGATTTAATTATAACACATTTGATGAAGGGAGGCTTGGAAATCTTTGAACTTCTTTACCTTACACAAAGAACTGTGAAGCCAGGTATTAGAGTTTTAGTCCAGGGGATGGTTTTACTTCTATGTATGCTTCTTATGAAGACAACGTTTAAACAACTTCAGCTGTGATAGCAAAGTAGCAAAGTTCACAACATGATTGCTTTAAGTTGTTGATCCTTGTGTTCTTATTTCAATGCAAGCATGTAGTTCCTTTGAGATTGGGACTACTCTAAAATAGTTTTTAAGATCTTTTTTGATGCTTGGCATGAGCCCAACCCAAAATCTGTTTCTGATCTGCATTTAATCTCTGATTTTCAACCATGGGCATGTTCTACAACCAGTGATGCAATGTTTAGTGGTAGCAAAGTAAGTTAAGGAAAGCATTTTGGTGGATCATAGCAATACAGTAGAGTGTCATTGTCATAGTGAAGTAATTTAGGTTCCAGCATCTTCTGAAAGAAAGATTACAAGCAACAGTTCCTCCTGCATAGCCACAGGCAAGCTGGAGCTTGGGATGGTAGGTCAGTTGAGAGTGCAGGTTATCTGTTTTGATCATCCAGCAGTCTCAAAACTTGGGCAAGAGTGATTGGACTTCCATTTCCTTGCTTGTGTGTCCTATTTTTGTTAGCCCTCATATCACAAGCTCTGACTGAGGAATGCTCACTCCTGGAAGGAAGAGTATCCTTCACAATGGCTGCCCATCTTATCTTCTAGTCCAGCTCCCATGTCTATGTGATGTTTTAGAGTTTGAATGCAATCCGCAATGTGTTACTGGAAACCTGGCGTGCTGTCCCCTGTGGTGTTGGTGAATCCTCTTTGCTTGTCTTTGCAGGCTCGGCAGCAGGCCCAGCTACGACACCAGATGGCAGCTGACAGTAAGGGAGAGTATTCAGTGTATCTGCAGAAATTCAACAAGGAGCAGAATGAGCATTATTACACCCTCATCCCACATATTTTCCAGGTAAGCTGACCCCCATTTACCTTATAGCGAGCAGCTGTATCACCCTGTAACTCACAACTAGCAACCGACTAAAGTTCAGCAGGTGTGAGCATGGCCAGTACATTGATAGGAGACCTCTTTGGAAAGCTAAGGTTGCTGCTGTAAGAGGTGTTAGTGTGACCAGTAGGGGGCGGTCACCCTGCGGTCTCTGTGGGTCCTAATGTTTCATTACAGTGATGGGGACACTATACTTAAGGCACTGTGCTTTGGATGAGACTTACAACTGAGGTCCTGACTCTCTGTGGTCATTAAAAATCCCAGGGCATTTCTCAAAAACAGCAGGGTTGTTTACCTGGTGTCCAAGCCAATTCCCCAGGCCATGGACTCCTAATAATCCACATCTATAAATTGGCTTCATTACCCTGTTCTCCTTCCCACTGATACCTGATGTGTGGTGAGGGTGTCGCATCATCCAGGTGGGTGCTGCACATTACCTGTAAAGCACATTGACTAGAATGTCCAAAAAGCACTATATGAGTGTAAGGAGTTTATTTATTTTGTTTATTTACAATTTGTCATTGAAAGTGGCTTGACAGTTGCATTGGACTCACAAACAGATTAACTGTTCTGTTCAGAGAAACGTCAAAGTGCAGAAGGAAGATATTGGGTTCATATGTAAAAGCCATTTACAACCTTCACTATCCTAGTCTGTGTTTTGAGAAATAAATAATAAACGTCGTAAACACATAGATTTTAGGAAAAAACTATTTGAATTATTCTGAAGAATGGGAGTAGCAATCAAACCATACAACCACTTCAAATCTTGCACATGGACTGGGACTATAGAATTAAGTGCATACTGTATACTGTAGATGCTGGATTGATAGTAAGAGGAATGTCTTTCCACAGACTGTCACTGCATCACTGACTGACAGCTAGTGATAAGGATCTGAATGATGCAAGTAAACCAAATGTGCTCTTCTCGCTTCGTGGTCTATTTTATACTTCTATATCATTACTGAAAAATATTAAGTAGAGTTCAGAGTCACAGACAAGGAAGGAACAAGTGGGTTTAATGAGAAATCCATGTTTATTAATTCCTGCCAGATGAATACTTAAACTGCTATTACTTATATCAGTTTGCTTTTATTGGACATAACTCACCATATCAAAGTGTGACACAACAATCAAATCAAATTAAGTATTTGACTGAGTAAATAGTCACTATTTTTTTAATATTTACAGTTTTGTCTGATCAGTGTGTGATCATCACAGTTTTCCTTTAATCTTCTTGTCATTTATTTGGGTTAGGATTGAACAGCAATGAAAAATGACTCCTTTCTGGAACTCTTGCAGAAAATCCAGGAAATGGAGGAGAAGCGGATAGAGAGAGTAGGAGAATCGATGAAGACCTTTGCAGAGGTTGACCGTCAAGTGCTGCCCATCGTGGGCAAATGTCTAGATGGCATGACCAAGGCAGCAGAGTCCATTGAGCCAAAAACTGTAAGTACAGTTAACATTAATCTTACTGTAGAGATGAGTATTTGAAGAATTATCCATCATAGCTTAAACCATGATCAGCAAGGTTAGCCACTGGTGCATCTGTCTGTGTGGACATGAACATGTTCTGTTCATGTTTGGTGGTGTTCCACTTTTTCTCCATGCCCCAAAGACAAGCAGGCTAATTTCAATCAGCAATCCAGAGCTGTCTCTGTGGACAGTCTGTGGCCCTGCAATGGACTGGTGTCCTATCCAGAGGGAAGAGGGAATCAGCCTCATCCTACACCTCACATTCCAGGAATGTCCTAAAGAATATCCATGAGCTTTACTAGGATAAGAGTCTTACTGCTAATGGATACACCTACAGTACACCTACAAAAACATTTTTTGGTTCCTGAATTGATTTAATTGAGATTTGTATAAAATAAATAGTATCTTAAAGCAGGGGTCTCCAACTCCAGTCCTGGAGAGCCCTAGTCCTGCAGGTTTTATAGGTAACCATTTATCCTGAAGTGCTTGAAAACAAATTATTTGTGATGAAATAAACAGGTGATGTGACCAAGTTAGAGCAAGATCTGGGATGAGACTCTGTATACCCTCAGCCCTTGAGGACTGGAGTTTACTCCGATATTTAAGTATTCCTAACCTTCAGAAGCAATTAACTAAGTGGAGTAAGGCTCCTCAAGGGTGAAGGTTTGGGACTTCTGTCTTATGTAAATAATGCATTGATTTTACTAGGTTAACCAAAACCTTATGACATTGCAAAAGCCATGAGCAATAAGCAAAAATCAAACACGTATTTTTTTTTAAAAGTGCATATGATAATCACCGTGTGGAAGCTGTCAATGTGTTGATATTCACTGGTGGTTTAGAAATAAGCGCTTAGAGGAAGTGTGAAGCTCTTACCGTTTGGCTTCACAGCAAGAGCTTATCTGTGAGACTGTTGAGGTATATTTTTGGACTAAAAACAAGTATGAAGAGTCCTCATTTGAAACCAGAAGCATAACATTATGACAGGATACTGTAATTCCTATTAACATCTAAGTAATTTGAAATATTTAATCGACATACAGTTCCTAAAAAAGTGTTTACACCCTTCCAGTGATGTCACATTATGTTGAATCATAAACTGAGCAAAAACATTTCTGTGGGTGAAAGAATTTAGTTCAGGTACACAAAATTACTTTGAAAGGTCATGCAGTTAAATGGCCTTGGTGTGCAATAATTCAATTTCAGAAAAAAAATCATTTGTAACTATTGGCACCTCATATCGTAAATTAGTTTACAATTTAATGTCAGCTACCATTTACAGTGCCATTCAATAAATGTACTGTACTTTACAGACAGAAATACGGCTGTAACAGACACTATAATTATTCTATAAGGTTCCTTTACCTGTATCAGTTTACTGCTACTTCTGTTTTAATTGAACTGAATTCTTAACTGATTTCATCCTTGACATTACAATAGAAGTATATTTTTTACAACTGGAAGAGATTCATGTTTGATTCCTGATGTTGACACAGATTTGCACAGAAGAACTAACAGAAATCCTCTGTGAGTGGGAGGATTTCTGTTCTAGCTAAGAAAGTGTCTATTTCCTCTATCAGAACTGCCTACGTGTATGTGTTTACAGTTCAAGACTCCTGAGACAGATGCACAATGTGAGGCAGTGCCTCACAAGCTCATTAAATTTTTTTCACACAATCCAAAATATTATCAATTATTTTGACTCGTGTTCAGTACAGATACACTTCCAAAATAACATTTTATGGAAAAAAAACTTTTCTACAACTGTATTTTAACTTTCAAGATTTGTACCTTTATTTTACTGTTACTTCCAGTAAAAAAAAAGTGCTGTTAACATTTTCACAAGAGCAGCAACAGATTTAGTTATCTGTGAAATATTTATTTCAGGCCCTGAAACAATTGTTAAACTGAGGTGTCAGTTGTTAATTTGAGGTGTCCTTTGGTGACAGAGTCATATTATTATGTATTGCTTTAAGACAGGTCATTCCTTTTCACTTGAGATGACAAAGTTTAAATTTAAAGATGCTGATGAGTTCAATCAGATGTTCTTGGTTATGACAGTAGATTTTGGTCTGTAGTGATGTAAGAAAAGTTGGTGAGGAAGGACTGAGGACTAAAGAAATCTAAATTCTAAATAGAGGTTAGTAATCATAAGGACATAAGATTGGTACCTTAAATCCAGAAAGAAAAAGAAAAAAATAGGCTGGGTTAGCCACGCTGTGGTCACAGGTTTTAAGAGTCCTGTGAGAGGGGTTAATGACAGCATACTACCAGTGCAGTAGACCTCCTGTTGAAGGGCTGGATTAGGGCTTGGTCCAGCGGTGTAAACACTCAAGAGCAGGCTGGATGAATCAGCAATCTGTGGAACAGAGCCAGGGCATGTTCCAGATGTTTGGATTCCAGCTGCAAGGAGAGCTGTAAATAGAAAGAAACCAATGATGTCATTCTTTCTCTTTTAACTGTTTTAAAGCGGCCATCCTTAATCCCTCATCTACCCCAGTCTTGCTTTTCAAAATGCTTTTAATTTTCCTGATTAAAAAAGCTGCTTTGTTTAAATGGTGTTCTTAATCTTTAATGTGCAATAGTTAAAGCTTCTTAGTTAAAGTGGGTTACTTTCCGTATACTCATTTTTTTAAGTTCATATCATACAGTATATACAACGTCTAATAATATTAATTCCAGTCCTCACGTCCTCAAAACAGAAACTGATACTTTCTCAATGTACTTGGATAATAAATAATAATTTATGAATAATAAAAGATGATAGTCTGAATAAAGCCAACAAATAGTAAACACTAAAATGCAGGTGTTTATTCTGTCTGCAATCATAAGATTTGATCTAGATGTATCCACAACTTAAATAGCATGTACTTGTCCATTTTGAATTCTGTTGTCTGTACTTAAGTTAGCTGCAGTGTGGTTTGTTGTCTCCTTATCATGGTCCATTTAGATGCTGTCTATATATTTGAATGTATGTCTTTTATTTAAAAAAATCTCTCCAGTATATCACAATAGAGTAGTATCATATTCTCCTGTAGGTCCACAGGTTATTCATTGAAATATTATTTCATTGCATCTGTTAAAGCATTTGAATGAACAGGGCATACAAAAAAAATGCCTTACTGATGTCTGCCTAAACATTTTATCTCCTGACGTTCTCTTGCGTGGCTCTGTTCTGCAGGATTCTAAGCAGGTAATAGAATGTTTCAAATCGGGGTTTGAGCCCCCGGGAGATGTGGAGTTTGAGGACTACAGCCAGGCAATGAAGCGGACCGTCTCAGAATCCAGCCTGTCCAACTCTCGAGGGGAGGGGAAACCAGAGAAGCCCAGCAGCAAGGCCAAGGGCAAACTGTGGCCTTTCATGAAGAAGAACAAGGTATGGGCCCCGCCCTCTACGGTAGGCATCCCACAGTTCTCCGGACAGGCCCGCAAGTGCCAGGATGCGTATTATCGAGGGAGGTGCTTAGGGTAGAACCAAACTGCAGCTTAATGATATCCTGCTGTAGCAGTTTTCACTCTGCCAGGGCTCTGGTATTTATTCTCAGTTCATCTGGTTTTGCGTTTGAGTGCAGGCGTTTTTATATTTGTTGTTTTTCTTTTCTATGTGATTGTTTTGTTTTTTTAGTTTTATTGTCATGTTATGCCATTGTGATTGCTGCTTGTCCTTGTTCCCTTTTTTTTTCTTTTCCACGCGCCATGTTCATTTTTTGGACTTGAAACACTAATGCACTAATGCAACGATTGCTCTTGAGTTCTACGGTTATTTTGTTTCCGTTCCGTCTGTTTTCCCTTTCGGTCTTCACACGCCATCTCTGCTGAATCTAACTTTATCCCATTATAACAGTCCCCCCTTAATTATTTATTTTCCTCTGGTTTGGGCTTCCCACAACCTCCAGCTGATGTTTGGCAACTAGCAATAATGTGGGTTTTGTGCATTTGAAGTCCTGACGGATTCATTATAAAAACCAAAAGGCACCTAATGCTGCAAAGAACATGATCAAATCTTTAATTTCCTCTCAGAGACCTCTGGGAACGTGGTTTACCAGTGGTATTACAGTACAAATATGCAGGCTTCAAATCTCTTCGCCATTGACAGTAGAGTATGGAGTTCCATCCTGTACATAATGTGTTGTCTTACTTTTTCCCACATATCCTGTGCAGGTTCTTAAGGTTTAGACACTTACCACAAGCTTTAATACTTGGTTTATGTAAGCAGAAAGACATGTAGATGCAGGTTATTCACATAGATTACCTCTTCTGTTGTGAGTTTAGAATAGATGACCATGTTTTCTTAAGTCTTAGTTAATGTACTAACTTAATGTACTTCTTTTAAACCATGATCCTCAACTGCCATTCCTACAGCACATTCGTCAGTGACTGTGGTCTCAGAAACACTTGTTTTTAAGACCATTTAAGCCAGTAATTGAATCCATTAAGTCATTAAAGGCTTGAATAGAATGATACCCAGAACTTATTCTAAGCCAAGCTCAGAATCAGTTCTTAACAATAAAGGGGATTGTATTATCTCATAGTACAGAATGGGGCAAAGGAACCAAAACCACTGTAGAATACAAGGTGACCTGAGTTGCGCACAAGATTGCAGTGAGGGAAGTAGCCATAAAAATGTATTGTGGAGTGATTTATTTGGATTTGGAGCAAACAGTCATGAAGAGTTTTGAACACTGTTAATTAATCCCTGGTATTAAAGAGAATGTGAGACCTTAGGGTACTGTATGTATAGGTAGAGTATTATCATCTGGGCATCTTTTTAATTTACACAGTTCTGAGCCACCACCTCTGTATACAGTAGCCAAGGATTCATTTACTGAGCATTGCATGTTCTTGTTTTACTTCCTAAATGCAAAAAATCATTTATTTTTTAAGAAGTCTCTTTAGTTTAAATACTTTTTACAATACTTCTGTGACATGTTCTAAAAACATCCTGCACTACAAAATCAGACTTTCTGGACCTCGCTCACTTATTCCCTGATGTTGCTTCATTAATTGCATTTGGAGTTAGTTAATTAAAAGTACAAGCTGTTTCAAGTGATTTGGGACAGTGAGAAACAGGACTTTCTTGCACTCTAATTGAAGCTGCCTTGGGATTTCAGTGTGGCTCACCCACAGATGTCTATGAATCTCTAGTCCGAGAGCTTGCATGTAAAATTAAACAAACATAAAGTCTGCATGGACTTACTATCAACATATTTCTTGTATCGTAACGCCTTACATTAACATACTTATGCTTTTCACATTCTTTGTTTTCTAACTTCTTTTAACCTTTTTTTATTAAAAACCCCAAAACTAAAACCCATGGCTCAAATATTCGGTTGATATTCCGTTGGTTGCCCCTGTGTTTCTTTTTGAGCCTTATTTTCTCGTTTGTGTTTCTTTTATCCTTTTTTTGTTCCTTCTTCTGCCATGACTCCATCTCTCACTCGTAGCTTATGTCCCTTTTAACATCCCCACATCAGCCCCCACCTCCCCCCCCTGCCTCTGCCTCACCCTCTGCTGTTCCCAACGGCCCCCAGTCTCCCAAGCAGCAAAAGGAGCCCCTCTCCCACCGCCTCAACGAGTTCATGACCTCCAAACCCAAAATGCACTGCTTCCGGAGCCTAAAGCGCGGGGTAAGTTGTCCTGTGGATATCTCTGTGTCTGCTCTCTCTCGCTGTATGAAGAGTTCTCGCAGTACCGCCAGGAGAATAAAATAAAAGCTCGCTGTTTTTATAACGAAGCCTTTTTTGGTCACATTCTAGTCTCAGCTGGATTTAATGCAAAACTCCAGCACCTGTTTTTCTTCATAGTGTTACAATTAAACAGCAACATGTCTCTCTCTAGAGTGCGTAATTGGTAGGCCTCTATATAATAATGCTATATTGTTATAAAGGGCCACACCTATTTCGTACCAAATTTGACATTTTCAAATCAGAACAATGCTTAATGGTAGGCTGTTATACACAAGAAAAGCTGATACTTTAATGGGACCATTTTAAAAAAGTTTTCTTTTTGCACATACTGTACTGTAATACACTCCAAATGGTGTCGCAGCTTCCCATTCCTACTGCAGGAAATTAATTTGGCAACATGCAAATTGTGTTGAACGCCATGTTCGGCGGGAATTTAGTGGCAGTACTGTTGTTCTGTTCACACAGCTTTTTCCCTCTTGGTCTTTGTTTCTGGCTAGCTGTTGCACGCTCCTGTAGTCGCGATCTATCACTTGGCCTTAACTTGATAGTGCAGTAGGTGTTCGTTTCCTAAGGAACGTTTACTAGTTTGTCTTTTTTGTCTTATTTACCTTTTTCTTTTCTTTCGATCTGCAGACAAACCTTACACAAAGAGATTTATGATGATTTATAAGAGATCACTCACTTGAGGAATCAAAAGTGAACGTCAGTGATATAGGTCTTGTCTTCTGTATGAACTCCATTTCATACAAGTCACTTACACAAATTTATTTTCTCTGAAATTTTCCTCTTGTGTATGTTAGGTTTATTACTAGTTACCATTTCTCAAATATGAAAATTGTACCTGAAATTTATCTGAGTATGAGTATCTTTCAGGTGTTGAAAAAAATTGTCAAAAATGAAGCAGTGTCCTTGCCAAAGTTTATGAACCAACCCACAGAGGCCAGGTGTTCAGCAGCATAAATAATTATGAGTGATTGCATTTCTAAAGAGATGTGGAAATACAACTGTAGGACTAGAATAATTTGACATATTAAAGAATATAAATACTAACTGTGGGTTGCAGTTTCTCTTTTCTGCTGTGGGGTTTCTGATATTGTCTAAACCTCTCTCAACTCTCATACTGTGGCAAGTCATTGCAGTGTAGAAGGAATGGAGAATTTATAAATGGCCCTTCTTGAGATATATTGAAATATAGATACATATATGATATTATGACATACATAATATGTGTATACAGTATACTTTAAATACCTGTTTACCTGTTAATTAACTAACATTTAGCCATTAGAAAAAATACATACCTAAGCCTAGATTTCATTAGAAAATGCTAACAACAATGCTAACAACAAAACACAGAAATCATTTAATGATTATTGAGCTATTTTTTTACATCGTAATTCTTACTTCAATTAGTACAAAAGATTTCTCGCATAAAATTAAGCAATGCCTGTTTCTCTTGCCTACCTTGATTTTTAAAAATATTAACCCTTACACTAGTTTATTCATTATTTCAATCATTATACTGTTCATAGTTTTTAACAGAATATCCCATTCATTTAACTTCCTGATCAAATATGTACAGTATTTGGCAGATATTCTGTCATCTTGCTCAATTTCTAGACTAATAGGAAAAGCAAATTCCACAAGCAAGAAAAATATCTCTTATTTTCTTCTCCAATTACAATTGAAGTGTTGAAGGACTTTAATTTGCCTTGATTAAGCTACACATGAAAAATACATGTGATGAATCAAATCAGAGAGAAAGCTCTGCTTCATGAGACAATATACATAAAATATCTCGCTTAAATCTGGTAAAAGATCACATTGACTGAGGTTTGTCTGTATGACTACAATGAGAGAATAATTATACAATGGTACTCCAAATCCTTCACCGTTTGTCTGTCAGTGAATGCATGCTCAAAGCACAGTCAGCACTAAGCACTAAATGGCCATTACAGACCATTGGGGAACACTCAAACACACACTCACTGACTTGGTGTTGGCAATCCCACCACCTCTAGCTATCCGCTCATGAATCAGAGAGAGCCTAGGGTGGGCTTGAGCTACTCCACTCAAGCATATTAGATTTGGACAGCAGCATTCTGACTGGTTGCAATCATCCCCCTGCAGTTTGTTGAATTTCCTTTAAACAGTATATCTAGTCAGACTTGGGGTCAAAGGTATCTGAAGTGCTGTTGAGATAGGTTTAAGATGTTGTTTAAATTGTTAATCCACAGGGGCTGAACACAGTGTTTTACCCTGTTCTACAGAAATATTTTACTACAAATCTGTATTCAATGCATTGGGATAGAATATACCTCAGGAAAGGAATTTCTGTGTCTGCAGGCTGGTTTAAATCACAAGATAACAGGCATAAGAAGAAATATAGTGTTTACCACAAACTGAGCATTCTTACTTCACAATATTTTTAACATGCCTATCTTCTACATGACCTAGATTTCTGGAAGAATTATTTCGGCTGCAATTGCAGCTGTTTTTCACCATTACAGTTGGTAAATACAGGATAATGTTGCTTGTGAATGCCAAAAAACATACACAGTATATACTAACTTAGTGCTATATATTTGCTCACACTCTAAACACTTCAGTTTATTAATTTGTAGTAATCTGAGCAACAGACCCATTGCTCGTTACTGTTGCAGTAACAGTAACGTTTATCCTAAAACAGTATCAAGGAAGAAATAGATTATGCAGATTTCATATTTGTAATCATTAATTGATTATTCTATAATAATCTTATAACATGACTATAAGAAAATGTGGAATATTTTATCTTTTATTGAGAGTAATTATGTAGTACTGTTTTGTGTAGTTTTCTCAGAAGTTTTTCAGAACTAGATAAATAAATGAAGTTATTATTTTCCATAATCACAAGATCCAAGCTAGTCTAAAGGACCAGTTTTTCCTGTATTTAAAGTCACTTCACGGGGTATGACTGACTCAGTGTCAGTTCAGCATAGATATATGATCCACAATGGAGATATGGTCCATGAAGAGACACTTTATGTCCTTTTTTGGTTGCTCCAAAATGATGAGTGGGTTAACCATACTGTATCATACAGTATGTATTCACCTTAGTGAATATTTGAGACCAACCAGAACATTACTTTAAAACCATACTTGGCCCTAGCTTAGTAAAATTAGGTTTCCTGGTAGTACAAAAGTAGGGTGAGGAGGATGGTGTTGTAAATAGTATAGGAGCATTAAAAGAATATTAAGTTGCCCTGGAAGTGCTGTATATAAGCGTCATACCCCTGAAAACAGTGTGTTCTTGATAGCTTTTGAGCTATTCCTAGAGTGTCTAATGACAGCACCAGAATTTCCAAACCAGTTGGACAGGGACAGTTTGTAGGAGATGATGCCCTTCTGATGAGATGTTTAACTGAGGTTCTGACTACTTGGTCATTAAAGATCCCATGGCACTGTACACAAAAACAAGGCTGTTAACCCTGACGTCCTGGCTAAATTCAACTTGGACTCCTCTTTAAATTTCCTTCGTAAAATGCTGAAGCCAGTGTTTTCGCATCTCTGCGCCCGATCTGCTAATGGTACTGAACCCAATCTCCTAACCTAACCGGGTACTGCATTTCATTGGTGGATGAATTGGAAAAGCCTTGTCTGAAAAGAGCTATATAAATGCAAGCCATTCATTTTTATCAAGGTGCACAAAGACCATGACCCTTGCAGAGAGGCAAAATATTGTGAATTCAAGGTCAGGGGGTGACACTTTGTTGGCCTTTGTCTATCTGTATTTACACTCTGTTGTCACTGTTGTCATCCAGTTGGTGACAGTAAAACAAAACAGTCTTATCAGTTGGCCTTTCCTGAACATCACATGGACCTCTTCCCTTCACATGCTGTATAGCGTCCTTTATTGTTCCTGTTCTCTGGAAATGCCCTACTAGGCTGCTGATGATATAATAAAAATAGGAAGGGAAAACCCTATTTTGCTCGAATTTTAAAAGAAAAGAACATGCATTTGTCTTTGGTACCTTATAGAAATAAGCAAGTTTATCAAAGTTCTTAAAACTGTAATGTTATAAATTGGAATAAAAAGATATGTATATATGTCATTCAGTGTTTACTTAAAGAAAGGGAGGAGGTTGACATCTGAACTGGAAATTGCACTTGATTCCCAAAATGGATCAAAATGGTAATTAATATTATTTTCCGTAGCACATAATCAAGTATGGGTGTTTGTAAACATGGATTGACACTGGTTGAAAAGCAACATTTCCCCATATCCAGTGGTTTCAAGGGAGGGAGCAGCTCAGAGATAACAGACGGGACTTCGCTGTCATTCTGTAGACAAATGGCTCCTCTTATCTACACTGGACATCCTCTTGTTCTGATTGAATTTAGTAAACTGAGAATGAGTGTCATCATTTAAAAAAATGTATTTGGTTTGGCAGATCTGTAAAGAAGAACTGATCAGCCCAAAACTCAAATGTGTGTTATAAATGAGTAGCAGCTTGGGATGGACATCATACTTGGATTTCAGTTAATAAGTGCAAAAATTAAATAGCACCAAAAAGTGCAGTCATTGCAGTATAGTTATGTTTGTGGGAAGTCTTAATATTTTAAACTTCAATTTCATGCTCTCCAGTCACGCATTAAAATTATTTTTAAGCAGAACTGTACCCACTGAAAAGTTCCTTTCCATTCATTCATTTTCATTGCTCACAATGTGCATGATCACTTTTATTATTTATTTCTAGTTTTATTGTGTGTTTTTCTTTTGTAGGTGATTTAACAGCTGGTGCACACAATGCAATCCAAATAACTGGTATCAAATAACTTAATGTATTTGTATGGCTTAAATGCATTACAGGAAGTCTATGGTTCAGCAAGCTACACATCCCAATTTATAAGAAATATAAGATGGAGCTGGAACTTCTGCAGCCACCCAGGTTCAAAGTGGAGAGATATTCTGTGACCAAACTAGTTTAGATACTGCAAAGGAACAGGTAAAGGTCTATTGCATGTTGAAAGGAAAAGGAAAGAGACACAATGTTTCAGCTGTGGAGCCTTCTTCAGGTATGAGAATAAGTCTTTACCTGTTCCTTTGCAGCCTACGTGTGCTGATGCAGCCACCTACTCAAACTAGTTTATAAACTGTCTTAAAATAAGCTAGGGCCTGCAACATCTAATCCTTCTGAATATATCCTGCAAGGAACTGAGGTTCCTGCCTTTATTTTCCTTCCTGAAAATCCAGTGGTGTCAGTGAAATTGCACAGTGCAGCTTCCTAATCAGATGCATAACTAGCCAGATTATGAGACAGATCCCCATTAGTGATGGCTTGTATGGCATACCCTGACAGGATTTTCAAGAGCCTGAGGAAATTGGTGGCACATGTGCACTGTGTAGCTGAAGGCATTGCTCCTGACTGTGAGGCATTTCTGTGGAACACAGAAAACTGGGTTTCTTTCAGTCAGGTTCAGCAGGTATCAACTACGAAGGTCTGCAGTCCTGCTGGGATTTAATTAACCCACTGTTCCTCATTCTGAGACCGTCTACTTTCATGCTACCAAGTTAGTGGTGTAGGTGATGTACCGTATCACATTTTTCCAATCCCAGCTCTGCTGTATCTGCAGTGATGTGTTGCCAGTTACTGGCAAAAACTCGAGCCCATATCATGAAAGCTTTGAGCTGTCCTAGTGGAGGGCTGTAGCACTGTTTTGATTACTAAAGATGTGTTTTTTCTCACTAATGCCGCAGCAGAGTCGAACTTACTCTTATCACAAAGAGCTCATGAAGAGGACTTTAGGCAGACCCACATACGCGTATGAGGCCAGACAATATGTTGTAAGTCTTTGTATGGTGAGCTGGCCATACAGGTGCTACACAGTCACTAACTGCATTTTTTAAATGTGTTATCAGAATCAGATGTCTTAATCCAGGAATGTATATAAATATAATAAAGTATATGTAATTCTGTCAAAATTTACTTTCTCAGCAAAAAGAAACATAATGTTTTGGCTTCTAAAAACTTACTTTATTACTGTTAGAAAAATTATCTATTAATGGATAAAAAGATTAGTATATAAATAAATAATACAGATGCATATTATAAGGAAATTACCTAAAAGTTGCTATAATGTTTTGTATTTACCTAGTAGAATGAAGACATTTAATAATTTGTTTTGATTATAAATTGTTGTCTTCCAATTTGAATATATTATTCTTTTATAACACCAAAAATTAATATTTTGTACTGTATTATGATAAGAACAGCTGGTTGTTGGTTGTTTAGTTAGTTATTAGCGCATGCTCCACATTCTTCAGTTAGTATTGAAATTTTATATCAGACTATATTTTGCTGGCTTTTTAAATGGGGTTAGTGTCTGTGTCTCTGGGTGCCCAATAACACATGATCATGTGCTGGCTTCATTCTGTGTCTCATGTGTTATTGAAACATGTGGCTATGTAACTCATACTTGTGACATGCTAATAGATTAGACTTATGTCTTCACAGACAATAGCCCCTGCATTTAACATCTAGATCAGCTGACATGATGGGGTGAATTCACAATTTGTCACAAGTAACCATTGAAAATGTTTTTTTTAGCCAAGAATTCCTACAGTTCTTAGTTTTTACTATGTTTTTTATATTAATTTGAATATTTAAAATTTCAGCTAACACTTTGGAATTCACTCTGCTTTGTTAGCTGTACAGGCAAATCGGCATCCATAATTCTTCAAACTTGTGCACATATTCCTGATTCCCCGAAATTGAAGGTGCCAGTAGAGCTGCATTGTAGATTATGCTCTATTATACTGCATTTGTGGAGCTGTGGTCATGGCATTGTGTTCAGAAGAGACACATTAAAGTTTTAGGTCTTTTATTGCATTCTTCTGAGATGTAGCCACATAGCATACTGTACGTACAGTATTTCACCACAGACATACAGTAAGTTGTGAATTTGTTAAATCTAGTGCTTGACATACAATACTTTTACCACTTCAATCTCAAATTAAGCAGCTACATAGAAAAAAAAGACTTAAAAGCAAGTTTTTTAAGTGTGTTTGAATTTCTATTCTAGCTAAATTACTTTTTAAAAAAATGGAATGAGCATTTTTTATTATACACCCTTTAATTTGGAAATACCAGTTTTTAGTTAATCAATCCTTATTATTAAGACACTGCATACCTAGCACCTACAGTAGGACACCTTACTCTGAGACATGCACTGCCAGAGCTACAGTATCTGCCATTTTCCACACTGCTGCCCAGCACCTTGCTGGAGGATTGACATGGTTCACTGAAAGCACTGCAAGCTCACAGGTATACGCAAAGCCTTAAAGATCACTTAAAGCAGAATCTGGACCGAGTCTCAATTTGCACTCCAAATGCTAAATAAAGAGAAGCACAAATTGCTTCTTTTTATCCCCAGACATCAAAGATTTAGTTACCTAAAGGGATTACTGCTCTGACATAGAAATCCCTTTGGATCTTTGCATCTGTAAAACACTCACTCTCTTTGGTTCTTCTGCACATTGATGGTGTTATTTTATGACAGTGCTATATTAGTTTCATAGCTCTGTACAGAACTGCAGGAAGTAATATGCTGTAATCATTTAAACAGAAGAAACAAGAAACTAAGTCCAGTCTACACTGTCTGAGAATTTCTTCTTCTAAAGCTGCCATCTTTTTAATCTCTCTTGTGTTTGAGCAATACCGCTCAACTCTTCTTTTCTCAGAGCACAAAATATTGCCAAAGCCAAATGTTTCAGCATGTTTTTTCCTATTTTTAAACTACCTTTTATTACTTTCATATATTGATCAGCTACTGTACGTTCCCTCACTTTCACACAGTGAAACACACACAGTTACCCAGGAAAATACTCTCTAAATAATGTTTTTCATCTTTTTTGCTTGTCTTAGAGTTTTATTTTCTGTATTTTTAAACTTTTCTTCCATTTTTGACTGTTTAATCCATCAGAAAGTTTGTTTCATGACTCTTTTATTTTTGGAGTTATTTTTTAATTCATTAGCATTGATGATCTTTTCATTGATATTTCAAAGGGTATCTTAAAACAGCTCTGACACGTTAATTTGTTGTGCTTAATTTAAAAAAGGCACTGTGTTTTATATGTATATACAGTACACACTATCATAAAGGTTTATAAGTATCTCTGTACAGAATTATTTCCATAAATCATTTCAGTACAATGAAATCTCAAACTATTTTTAAATATGTATGCTTCTAATTAGTCAGTCTTACTTCCTTTGTTGTCCCAAATGTGCTTTGCAGACAGGTGAAAATATATTCACGATACAGAATACATAAGCCTTCAGAGATGTTCAACATATTTTACACCTATTTTATAATTTTGGCAGTAGCCTCTTGTAACTTTATCTCAGTGTGCAGTGCTTATTCTATTGCTCTGGCAGATGCAAAGACCCTCACTGTGGCTGAGACCTCGTGTTCATCTGTACAAGGGAAGTGGTTTAGACCTCTAAATTATCTGTCACCTGAAATGGCCATCCGTAGTTGCTCATCAGCCTTTTAGGAAGAAAGCCTTCAGTTTTCACCATATTCTTACAAAGTCAAAACACATCTGTGTGTTTTGTTTAATCAGTTCACTATGGATTTTGCCTGCATTGTATACAGTATTGTATACAGAGTGGACTTGATCTGCTTCTCTGACACAAGTAATGTGAATAACAATCCACATTTTCTTAATGTTACAAAAGAAAAAAAAAGTTTAACAGGTTGAGTCTCTGGTTTCAGTGTACTGAAATGCACAAAGTGATGAGCCAAGCATTACGTATTGTCTGGTTTAGGTGCATTAGGGACATTTTATGGGGCTGGAATCTGTGCAGACGTGTAATTGCATTTGTGCAGAATGAGTGCTGCCTGCTTCAGTATGACCGGTCCAGGTCCAGATAGTCCCCCCAGTCTTCATAGCTGTACTGTACTTTGGCTGGATTGAAGGGTTGGATGACCAGTCTAGTCATGACCAGACCTGCTACGTCTCTTCCTGCCAATAGTCTATCTGTACCTGTTGGCTCCTCATACAACCTGTTGTGTCATGAGCAGAAAGGTGAAGTGGTGATCTGTTGTATCATCAGCCTGTATGTCTGTGTGTATATCATGTCTTTTCTTCACTCTATCACACCCTCCACCTCTCCACTCTGTTGGCTGACTAGTGTGCGTTTTAGCCCAGTGGCTGTTATCTTCTGTGTCTGGTGGGTGGGGGGGGTGTTTCCTTATGAGCCCTCCGCTGAACTTCACTGGATGACTTATAAAATAAAACTAAATCGACTGTTATTATGAGCATTACTGCATTGGAAATATTGCAAAGGTGCTACTAGCATTTGTAAGTATTTGGTTTCACGTGAGTCCTCTAATCTGAATAAACTTTGCAATTAAAGAAGAGCAAGTTTACCCTAATACCCACTAAATACCACATAAGAGCTTTGTTTGCCTCTGAATGCTTTCTGTTCTCTGCTTAGTTACAGCATGAATGCCCAGAATTGAAAAAGTAGATCAGAATTTTCCAATCCCTGCCACAGAAGACCTGTATGTCTGAGAATTCTGTTGAACTAAATCAGCTCATTATTGGCTTGACTGGAACAAATTCTCCTAGTGCTAGAGCTTTAATGAGAACCAGAAAATCTATAAAAGACCTGAACTGGCAACCCCTGAATTAGAATCCTTCTATCATGACAGCAACATTTTTGAGTTGTATCCTGACTCATCAAATCTCAGAAGCTAAGCATGGCCTGGCCTGTTCAGTACTGATCTGGAAGACGTGTAAGTAAAACCAGGTTGCAGCTCTAAGTGGTGCTGGTGTAGGAGTTACTCTTCACTCTAGACCAGAATTTCCCCCAATGTGGTAAATAGGGGCACTGTGCTTTAGGACGTGCTGTCCTTCAGATGAGATGTTGAAAGTACTAACAGTTTGATTATTAAAGGCCCCATTTCACTGTTCCTAAATGTAGTTATCCTTGCTAAATTAGACTTTGGGGCTTGCACAATGTAGACACAATGTAAATTTCCTCCTGAACTGAATTGAGCAAGACAGTTCTCACTCTGCCTGCTTGGCTATGTGGTGGAGTTGCTGGCGCGTAATGTGTCAGCCAGGTAGACAAGGCACTTCAGTGGTGGATGAAGTGGGACTGCACCTTGTACTGTACGTGCAAGATGCTTTGGGATCCTTTGAGGCAAAAATCACTATATGAATGCAATAGTATTATTATTACTGCTATTAACCTTGTTTCCTTACTAATAATTATTATTACTGTAAACATAGTTGTTGCATTTATATAGATCTTTTTTAGTTTTGTAGGATAACTGTTTTAATCTGAACCCTGTTTATCGTTGCAATATTTCAAACTGTGCAAAGGGTGCACATTCTTTAATTTTAGGAAAATGGAACAAATGAGCCCCTTTTTTTCAATATTTAACAAACCATTTCCCCAAGCCTTCCATGTGGTGATGTTCTGCGCTGGGCTGCTCTTAGAGTGGGTTTTTTTCCTTGTGATGAAGTGTGCGCGTGCCATAATATAGCTGTTAACAGTTCGTGTGAGCATATCCAGAATATCAAATGAAAAGTTCATTTCCTACTGATATCGACTTCTTATTGTTTTGTCTTTCTCTCTTTTTTTAAAAAAAAACTCTCTCCTTCTCCCGTGAAGCTTTCTCTCAAGCTGGTAAGCATGAATATAGCATGCTCATCCTGACATTTTTAATCAGAATAATTAAGTGTTTTTGTTTTGTTTTTTTTGTGACACAAGAATTAATTGTGAAAACATGTTGTTGTCTCTTTTTTGTTGTGTTTTTGTCTCGTTTCTGTTTGTCCTGCTTTTTGTCTCTGTCCTGTCAGATAACTCTGAACACACAGGTCCGGAGTCTAATCGAGGTGATCAGCCTTATATAATCTCTCCTCTTTTGTTTTCTGGTTGCTTTTAATATTTAAGATTAAAAAACAAATCCATTTTAAAATGAACATTCACTTTTCTCCAAATTACAGCAGGGCTCTAAACCTACAGATGATGAGAGGCTGATAGGGACTGGGTTTAACAGATCAAGTCATTCATCAAAGGAGGAAATGAACCATTCAGACCAAACTGCAGTAGAGAAATATTTAAATAGTCAGTTCCTGGTACCAAATGGCTTGTTATGTTTCCGTTGACACCAGGCAACAAAACAGAAAACCTTCACACGTAGCAATCATAACAAACTATTGAGAGCAGATTAATTTTCCTTTTTTGTTTTTTAATCAAAGGAAGTGTTACATAGCCAGTTACTGCCAGTATTACTAATCTAAAAAAAGGCTGACAGGGTTCTGAATTTAATCTAGGGCCAACATTTTCTGTTCTGAGTCACTCTGGCTGCTTTTAATTCTAGATTACATTTAGGAAATTGATTCGGCTCACTCCATTAGAGTTCGGAAGCTATTGTAATCCTCCAGCGCTTTGACAACAGCGAAGGAAAGAGCAGGTTCTGCTTTTTAATATTAAACTCAATTGTAGTTTGTCAATGCATACAGTCATTGTACCATTATGGAATTTGATTTGCTCAAAGTTGAGCTACAGTGTTGAGCTCTTGGTTGCCCAGGGTCAATGGTTCATTTTCCCTTTTATTTGACTTCAAAATATAAATGAAAAAAAAAACTTTGTTGTTAGGTGGCATATCGATTTGTCAGACATTGTTGTGAATTTGTCCACTGTGTATGAAGTTAGCTCTGTTATATGGTGGACAGACTTCGCAGCATCATGCTAAAATGCATTGACAGGTGTCATTACTGTTTAGAGCCCTGTTGATATTACCTACAGTACAAGAGCAATACTGTAACTTCTCTAATACAGTTTAATAATCCTAACGCATCTCAGTCATTATGTGTTCTTAAACCTATTTATTCAATAACCAAGAAAGTGAAATTAATCAAATCATACTAATTCATTTATATCTTAGTAGTGTTTCATATAAAGGGTTTGGTAATTACTGTAGTTTACAATCTAAAGTGCAGTCATAAGATCTTTAAAAACTTAATGTTAAACATATTAAAAACTTAAAAATAAAACTCAAAAGCTGAAAAAGCATATCAAAGTGTTTGTGTTTGTAAAAGAAAGCATTGTTTAATTTAGAGGAGCCTCACATTGAACAATTATTGTGACATTTTTTAAAAATAGTGCAATTCAGAATTTTAATTAAGAGTTTTAAGGGGGTGTTTTTTAGGGGAATCTACAGGTAAGACTTATGAATGGCATCCTTAGTTAGAATTTTTGAAATCATGCCGTTAATGTCACATTAGGCCTTTTCTTACATATTTTACAAACAGTGAGGTAACATGCAGCACCAGTAGTAAGATATGAAATGAGTGTCATGTATTTTATTTAATAAAAAATAAATTGTTTTAAAAAGAATGTTCTCTTTAATTTACTGTTAAATAATATGTTAATTGCATGGCTGGTTAAGGTGTTGGGTTCTCATACAGAGAGATGGGGTAAGGTGCTTCATGTTTATCATGGTGTGGTGACATCTGTAATAAGCAGGCCTGTGATCTGTTAGTGTGCAAAAGAGTTGATTGTAAACCTTTTCAGTCTGAGCAGCAATATCAAAACTCTTAAGGCCAGTGCTGAGATCTTGAACTGAAAAATGAACAGGAGATTTAGATTAAAGCCCTGGTTAACCAGTCTGTTTCATGTAGATAACGTTTGTGAATCTGGTGCCAGAAATGTGTCTCAAAATGAAAAAGAGCCATTGTGCACTTTTATTTTAAATTGGTATGCCATGAAGTATGTGGTATATAATAAATAAAGAGGTTGCCTAGGAAAATGGGAGAAATCTCTTCTTAAACATTATTTCTTGACTCAAGTAAAAAAATATATATAACCCAGTGGCCCAGCAGAGACTAAGTCAGAAGCTCTTATCCCCATTATGTGGGGTGTCTTTGTAATGAAGCATACAAATGTACCTGTCAGGGAAAAAAAGATGACTAGTGCCACCATCTGGTGCAGCATTGAGCTGCCACACATGTGAATCATGTACCAGTGGTTGGGTGCAGGCTGGTCTTTAGACATATACAAGTTTGTTAATAGTAATAAAATGATCTGCAATGACTTAATACTTTTAACATGCAACAGTGGAGGATGGGTCAGCAGGAATGATTATTTTAATATTTCACAATGAGAAGGGCTTTACTCTGCTCCTTAAACAGCACTGTATTTTTAATTGTGGGATATTTGTAAATTATAATCTGAGTGCAAGGACAGGTGACCCTCCTGAGAAAGAAAGAAAATGCTTCTAATAGCATTTTTGCTAATGCACAGGGATGAGGCTAGAGACTGAAAAGGTTTATAGAGGCCAGCAGTGGGAAAGCTGCAGTCTCCCCTTGATTTAAAACATCATTTCTGTGAAAAATAAGTGCTCAATTAGTAGGGCCGAGATGAAGCTGAGCATTCTTGGATGCCTTCCATCCCTTGAGATCCAGCTTTAATGAGCTGTTATTTATGAATATCCTTACCTGTGGCATGTACTGTAAATGCAGTGCTGAGGTTTTATACCCTTGCTGTGGCAGTGCCAGGACAGGTGAAAGGTCAGTGTCAGGCAGTGAAGGTGGATGTAACATCCAAGTGCTAATAAATCAAAGAAGGCCCTAATGGCAAACCAAGCGTAATGATACACTTACTGTAGCAAGCCTTACAGCTAGGCTATTGCTTGTCTGAGTCCCAGCAGACTTTGCAAATTTTGCAGTTGGTCGTTGGCCATGGCCAGCAGGGAACATACAAAGTGACTGCAATGGAAAATCCATTGGAGGGCTGTAGCAGTGACCGAGAGCTGGATCGGAGTGGGAGGAAAATGGACAGAAATTATATTTCAGTTTCACCATTGTAAAAACTATATACAGTATATCTGTGGGTAAAAATGGTGTTAGAACTGTGTAGAAAATATACTGGTGTAAAACAGAGAAGTCCTTTCATTTACTGACTAAAATACTAAAATCAGTAGCTGAAAATATGGCAGTAGCTTTATTCATTTTAATAGCTCAGCATTGACAAGACAGTAATGAATTTTTTAACCTTATGTCCAATTGGCTGTATGGCACAGGGTTTGAATTGTTTTTAGCTAAATTGTTTTAAAGAGGGGTGTACTGCATCTGTTATTGGTGGTAGATGGGTGTATAGTCTCTCCAGTTTGGTAGGAAATGTGCAGATGCTGACTGCGATTTTCTCCTTTCCCAGGGCTCTGGGCCGGAAGATTTTAGCCACTTGCCACCGGAGCAGAGGAGGAAGAAACTTCAGGCAAAGATCGACGACCTCAACAAGGAAATACAGAAAGAGATGGATCAGAAGTAAAATCCCATTTTTCTACAGAGGATTCTTCAGTACCTTGCCTATTTGTTTCTGAAATGAACACTTTCTAAAGGAACAGCTTACATAGCTGTAAGGACCTCTTACAGCTATGTAAGAGTTTAATAGCGATGAGAAGACAAAGATCTATTTTATTAACTTTTATTTACAGGTTTCCGTAAGGAGAAGTATTATAATCAAATCAAATATTTTAGGGGAACCGAGTTTTTAACAAAAACCGACATCAGGATTGCCCTGTTCAGTAACTGAATTTGTATCTCAGGAATTTCATTTTATTTTTCTGTCGCAGGGATGCACTGACCAAAATGAAAGACGTCTATGTAAAGAACCCCCAGATGGGAGACCCAGCCAGTGTTGACCCGCGATTAGCTGAAATCTCACAAAACATTGAAAAGCTGCGACTGGAGGCGCAGAAATTTGAAGTGAGTCCCAGTGTTTGCTCGTGTCATCTTGAGCACTGTGGGAGGCTGCTGCCACAAAGAGGATCTAGCTGCACTTGAAGGGAGTGCACTTCTCAGAAACAGGCTTGTAAAAATCGAGCTATGTTGTGTTCATATTCTCCTTCCCTTTTTCACCCACCTCCTTGCTAACCTCACAGAAGGCGTTCGCTTTGAGCCCTACCAAGATGCAAGCGATCATTTAAGGCAACTCAGGCGGTATCTTGGAATGAGAATGCCTTCAGAGGACAGAGCTTGTAAAAATAAAACAGAAAACAGAATTGGTCCTACCCCAAAATAGGAAACCATTTCCAATTCCTGCAGATGTGTATTCTGCTGCCTGTAAGAAGAAAGCATAAGGCATGAGCACAGAGAGTATCATCTGTGGATGACATTCTTCTGGCACTTGAGAAAGAGCAGCTGTACAATATATTGAAAAAAACTCCATCTTGCATCTTGGCTGATATTTAGTTTTAACACCAAAGCCTGAATGCTTATCCTTCACCCACCTCAATTTTATCTAAATTCTTTACAGATGACAAGTTAAAGGATTTCCCTGTTGGGAGTATCCAAAATGAACTAAACAGAACAGAAGGTGTATATGAAATTCTGCCAGCTGATTCTGATCACAGGGTGCACATTAGAGGAAAAAATGGTGAACACTGTGTAGCAGTATCCTGACCAATTAGTTTTATTTGAATTAACAACTAAGTCATTTTAAAAGAAGTAAACAATTTTACTTTGTATGAACTAATAAAACTCTATGCAGTAAAAGCAATAATATCTAGTTCAAGAGTTAATACTTCATAGGAGTATTAGCTCACCATAGCTTTGTATAGGGGACCTCACAGACTCAATTTATTCTATTCACAGTGCTCTATTTAATTATCTTCTTTCATTAATCATAATTCATTCACATTTGGCTGGTCTTATCAGAAAGGAATTCTTTTTGGTCTCAGTTTTCACAATGTTTAAAATTACCAGTCCTGGTATGCAACTACAGCATTAAAAAAAACCTTAATTGATCAGTGTCACTAGAATGTACTGAGGGTAACTTCATTCAAGGCATAAATGGAACCTAGTGCCTACTTTGTTTGCAATTTCCTTGCTTGACTTAAAAGTCTCACTAACCTGTTGTTAACCTGCACACCTAATTTCATCAGGGAGTGTAGAAGATTGAAAATAATTTGTGCTCAAAACTTGTTTGTAGGAGGAACAGTTCCACCATTTAGTTTTTGAGTCAGAATTAAGAAAAGACCTCTTTTGAGTGCAAAAACAACAGATAAGACAATTTATCAAATTTATATGATTGTAATAAATAAGGTTACTATTACTTCCTGTAGAACAAGATGAAAGCAGTACAGAAAACAGTAAGAGCAGCACTCTAAGCATCAGAGAAGATTGAATATTTTTATACATGACTAGAGAAATTTTCTCAATGTTTCTGAGGCCTTTGGACTGCGGAGTGTGAATCAGCTACTCCCAAGACAGCTTAAAGTGGCAGTTCTTAACTTTGACCTCGGTACCTGAGGATTATCCTCTGAAACAGTCTAAGCGTCTTCCAGAAACAATGGGAGAATTTCAGCTCCTATAGTGTGGTAGTCTGGTTGACTGATGGCTTGTATTTTTCCAGGGCTGGCTGGCAGAGGTGGAAGGAAGGCTGCCTACGAGGAGTGAGCCCCCACGGAGACAGAGTGAACTGTATGAGACCCAAAACAGCACACCTGTCAATAACAACTGCGCACAGGACCGAGAGAGGTACAGTACAGCTCATCTGGAAAGAGGGAAGATGCTGGAGGTGAAAGATTCCGAATTATAACTAGTAAAATGTTTCAAAAGCTAACGCAAATTAGAAAATGTAATAAAAATGTCAAAGATGCGGCATATTTTCAAATAGTATTTTTAGTTTATTAGCCTATCTAATATGATTGTATAAAGGAAACAAGACTCAAGGGCAGTCTTCCTCCTTGGAGTGCAAAAGTCCAACAAGTTTTATCAATGTTTCTTAATCTGTAATGTATGTCTGGTAAAAATGTTTCAGGACAGTAATTCTTAGCAATTACTGTAATAACTTATAAAATTATAATTTTGTGCAACAAATTAGGAGACTGTGGCACATCAATTGGGGCTTGGCCCCCAGTGATTAATAATAAATCTCAAATTAAGAATTTACTTTCTAATTAAACAGAACTTCTAGGAAAAATTCACTTTCCAAATAAAACTAAGCTTCAGGAAGCGGAAGTAAAACCTTCGTTCTTCACAAAGGCTGCCCTGTTCTGACCGCTCTGAGCCGTTGCTATAGTTACTCTATGTGTTCCTCCCTTGAGCAGCCCGGATGGCAGTTACACAGAAGAGCAGAGTTCCGAGACTCAGATCAAGGTGCCCAATACGGAGTTTGATGACGAGTTTGATGATGAAGAACCCCTTCCCACTATCGGCACCTGCAAAGCCCTTTATCCATTCGAAGGTAACTCACGAGTCACTGTTGTTAAGCTCTGGGGAGAGGGGAAGGCAAGCTCTGTTTTTTTTTTTATTTTCAGCATCCATTAAGTTTGCCTTTCCAAAGACACACTCAGCTGTGAAGAACAGAGCTGCCTAGCACGTGGTTGGCTTGTGTGTTTGAGAATCTTCTTTGTCTCTAAACAGGTGCAGCGGCCTTAGGTTCAGCTCTCCTTCTGCATCAGACTGAGAATACATGGGCGTCATTAGGACCGTTCATGAACGCATTCAGACTCGTTTCTCTGTTTACTCAGGACACAATGAAGGCACCATCACAGTGGCAGAAGGGGAGATGCTGTACGTAATTGAAGAAGACAAAGGGGATGGCTGGACCCGGGTGCGAAGGAACGAGGATGAGGAGGGATACGTGCCTACGTCATACGTTGAGGTCTATTTGGACACAAATGCCAAAGGTGCTATGACATACATTTAACAGTAGACACATGAAGAGCATCCAAAGTGCTATCTCTTCAATCCAAGCAGGGCCACTCCTTAGTTCAGGTGGCAGAACAGGGCAGCCCTAATGCCAGCTGCACCTTCTCGTTGAGCTTGTGCTACAATGCAGGACAATTTAAAACCCTTCTTCAGTGACTACAGATGTCCTTGTTCTCAAATCACTGCATTGTAGGACGAATGGGGTGGGGTCACTGGAATTTGTTGGGGTGGGGGGGGGGCGAAGAAGGGTTTTCACTGTTTTCTGCACACACTATTGCGTCGTCTGTGTTTTTAAAATAAGTCTTTATGTTGTGCGTTCAGCTCTTAAGTGCTGGTAACTGTGGGAGAATGCCACCAGAGAGTGAAAAGCACAAAAAGAACATCATTTTCCTGTGGTAAAGCTGGCTATACTGGTCCACATGTAAGGCTTTCTGATTAACTTCTGTGATAGTTACCTCCATAAACACAACTGATGGGGGACAATGTTTGCTCTGTTTTATCAGCTGTTCTTAATGTTTTACGATATAGGAAAGTGGTGCCATAAATGATTGAACAGATGTATATACGGTACATATTTAAAATATGGACAGGTTTGTGGTTCCTTTTTTTTCTGCCACAAGCCTTCACACTTACTGTACATGCATGTTTTCCTGAATTATCAAGTCATACTGATATGAAACCATTTCAGTTAGTATTGCTTTCTCAGAAATGTTACTGCGTCATTAAAATATCGCTTAATTGTTTGTTTGGCGGAAAGAAAGCTAGATGTTGTAATAAAAAATCTTTTGGTGCATCTTGCCAAAAAGCTTTTTATTTTTATTTTAGTTACAGAGAGGGTTTTTTTTGTTGTTCCTGCATATCTTTCTTCTAAAGATACATTTACAGTACCTACAAATCTCTCTTCTCTTAAAATTATTTGTTTAACTTGTAGTATTGGCTAAAGGTTTTACTTCCACATAAATCAAACACAAAAACAGACACTAATATCCAATTAAGTACACTAATACAGTACCTGATTGAGATTTAAAAAATAAAACAGCTTGTTCTCTCTTCCCTCTCCGGTGTTCCACTGCTGTTTTTGCACAGTGCTTTTTTGGTTATTTAGACAGACAACACAATCCATACTTTATTTTAGTGGTAAATGAAGACTTTGAAAGCACTTAGTTTACAAAATGTGGTGACTGTGTTAATCATTTGATGTTCAGACAGTTTGTACACTATTTTCTGCAGTTTCTAGTTCTGTAATTATAAATTGTATTTGAAGAAAAGAAGCAAAATCTTTAACACATTCTTTCTAATTAGATTGAAAACTAACCAAGTTGCCTAATACAGGTAAATGAACTGACTTGCATGATCCCTCCCTTTCTGCAAAAATGACATCAGATAGTATTTGTGGCAGGCAAAGACATTCTTGCTATGCAAACATTTGCAATAAAAGTGCAAATCTGTTTGGCAAAATAACCTTTTTTTAAAATAATCTATCTTTCAAAAAAGTATGCATCTCATCAGGAGGATTTACCAAGTGCATGAGAAACAACTTGTGTTCATGCGTATCTGTCAGATACCATTCTTTGTTTCAGTACATATTTCAATGTCTCGATTTTTTTGGCAACACCAGGAACTCCACATTTTTGTTTTTGTTTTTTATGGTATTTGTGTAACAATTCAGCTCACATATGTTGTGTAGTTTCACAGTCTAAAACAATTTGTGGCTGACTAAGCAATATTTATGCATGCTAAATTTGTTTTTAAACTGAATACTGTTATTCTCTTTCTGCCTTTTTAAGAAAAATTGTTGAATTTAAGGTGCTCTTATTGTAACACCGTTTTCCCCTTACTCCTAACTCAGTACATTTTTTGAGTGAAATAATCACTATTGGCTCTCTGCAAACTGGGCAGTGAAACAACAAATTCATCCTTTTCAACATTTCCACAACAAAAACCTAACATTCTCATTAACATCCTCATACACAATGACCATAAATAATCAACAAAATACTAGTGACACAAGCATGACGTAAGGGAAAGTATACTTATAAACTGGTTTTGGAAGAGCATGAAGAAATGTTATTTGAAAAATAAAAATCCCATAAGCACTTGTATTTTTAAGAGGTGCATACCAGCAGTAAATGAAAACAGAGTGGGTTACTATACAGCCCTGCTATGAAACCATCTGAGCTGCTGTTCACATGAATATGTTAAAGTGCTGTGCAGCATATGAGATTGACAAAAACTGTGTGATCTGCTGTGAAATGTTGTGGTGTAAAAATATTTAACCTTTTTTTAAGGTTACTGAGGATTCATATGGAGTAATACTATGAAAAAGTACACACTTAAACTTAATATTTCCATTTTTATCAGATTGCCAATATGTAGTTTACTGTGCTAATAATAATAACTGCATCTGCACTATGGCGACAAAATAGAAAGATAGTATTGCAATCATTTCATTTTCCTTAAGCACAAATCGGTCACCTGAAATATGATGCGTTCAGGGCAGGAATGAAATGTTTGTCTGACATTATTGTCCCAAGTTTAACGAGCGCATGGGCTGCTTCTGTTGCATTCTAAAAGGTTTTTGTTATTGCTTTTGAAGCAATGTGTCTGAAGTGTATTATTTTTTGTGTTAACCTTGCAAAACTGAAATAAAACTAAAAATCAGACTAGAGCTGCAAAACAGCTTTTATACTCAGAAGATATATTTTGACAATTTAACCATTGCAGCCTGAAAACAATCAGGAGTGAAAAAATATACTTATACATACTGTAGTTCAAAACTGAATGGCCAGTGCTATTGCTGTTATAATTTCACAGAATTGCATTGCCTGTCTTATGGGGAATGTGATTTTTTCCCTCCATATCTAATTTTTTTTTGCATCCTATCTAACATGTTCTTGTTATTTGTGTTGTGTTTTTGTTTTTCTTTGTTTTAAATTGCAGATTCCTAAAAGTGTGGGGCTGGCACAGGAATCACAGGGCAAGCTGCTTCTGGAGAAACCCGTCCTCCTCTTAAAATGCTTTTAGTCAGGAAAACAGACGCCAGAAAAGGGGACAAGTTAGGATGCGGTTGATTTTCGCCACTCAAAAGTAAAAAAAGCAATTGATTGAACGCTCCTTCTGGTAGCAGAAAGAAATGTAAAGAAACCAAATTTATCAACCATCATATTTTCATATTCTGCTTCTTTTGTTGCTGCAAGGCATGCTTCTCGACATACTAACTTGGCTTCCTTTTCTTCGTCAGCAGTGGTCACTTGCTAATGCTCACAGCTCTTTTGACAGGGCTCCTAGCTAAAGTCATAAAACGTGATCTTGACCAGAAGGGTGTGCCACAGGATCAGAAACCATATCTTTTGAAACCGTTTTATTCCTGCATAGCCAAGCCATCTTCCTGCATACCTGGTTTATAAAGTTTACATACTGTAGATCTTTCACATCGCCTTTACATGGAGCTGCAGGACTATTTCCTGCAGATTATTTTATTGGCATAGCATGAACATACTGCATGGAGAAAACACATTTCATTTTATACTACTAACAGCCTTAGAAAGAAAGAGATTTTGCAGGTTGGGATTTAACTACTTTTCATAGCGTGTTGTGCTACTCTCACTCTGTGGCTTCAATAAGTGCAAAAAAGAAGACATTTTAGCCAGCTGTGCATCTGTTTTTCTCATGCTTTTTTCTCAAACACGAAAAGCAAGCATAAAAAAGTTAACCCCCGAATTGGACATTTTGCACTGGAACACAACTCACGGCATACTTGTACCAAAGACAGGACCGAACGTGAACTTGTGTTGCTACGAGGAAGCACACAGACTCCGTTTTCTGCTCATGTTCTTATGCCTGTAGGCAGTGCGCTGTAGATGAGTCACTCATGACTTCCCCCAGTCTTTCTCTCCTGTGATGCACCCTCCGGTAAAGGACTCCACTCGCTTCTCACCCAGGCTACAAGGCCGTGCGTTTTGATTCCTAATTTCGCCTGTTTTTCTAAGCTTGCATGCTTGCCCTGTCTCCCTGCCTTTGCCAACCTAAATGGTTTTGGACTCTTTGGCCTGTTTTAATTTAACCATTGCCTGTACAGTTTTAAATGTTTTATGATGTTTTTTTTCTACATTGTGCCTGTGTTTTAATTTTGTTTTATACCCCCCCCCCCATCTCGCATGTGTGTTACGTTGAATTTAATACTTTTACGCACTCCCAGAATTTTCATTTTCCCTCCAACTGATGAGGAAATGTTTTTGAGGATCACGATTTGTTTTTGAATAGATAGAGAAGAAATATCCTATTTTATTTAAGAAAACAAAAATAAATTACTGCCAATCTCCATGAACAGTGTTACAAACAAGTCCATGTTACCTCATTATACTTTTTTTTACTATCAGGCTCTGACCCACAGAGAAATCATTTTCTGTTTCAGTAATGAGCAATCTGTGTAATAACTTTTATGAAATAAGATGATTATCTGCATAGGTAGTTGTGTATCAGTTGTTAAACTGGTCCTTGAAGACTTTCCCTACTGAAGAGGCATAATTAGAGTATTATAAAGCAAAATTGGGCATTTCTGGGCTGTGTTTGTGGTCAGCAGTAATTCTTCGATTAGCAGCCTCCCATTAAGGTTCTTCTGTGTGCCACAGCTTTTTTATATATAAAAAATATGCATCCTTTGTAATGTGGAGCCAGACAGTACATTATTGTCAGCTCAGTACAAATAGTATATGTCAATATATTCTGTTCTTTGTGGCACATAATGATTTTATTAATTTTTGTGGGGTTACGCAAATGTCAGTTTTCTTCTCTCTAGACTGATAACACCAATTGCTATTAAAAAAAACCCTTGCCAAAAATAAATTTTGGAAGAACATTAAATAAGGTTTGGAATTCATTTTAACACAGCTCTTAACTTTCATAGGAATATTTTGAAATGGTCTTAATGCTACATGAAGCCTGTTTGTTTAAAAAAACACTTCTTAAAGATGAGACTGATGATTTTTTAAGTAAGGATTCCCTAAAGTCTGGTAATTAAATTAAAATTTTAAATCGGCACAGTGCAATGGCTAAGTTTGAGTGAGTGATGAGGATCAGAAATTTAGTACAAACAGCTTTTGGGTTATGATTGTTGGATCAAACAGATTTAACAGCACTGAAATGTATGAGACTCAATTATCATAACCATTGCACAGACAACTTTCCAAGTCCACAGTTTCTTGCATTATAAATGTTAGGAAAACAAGTGTTAACTTTTGGAAGTTCTGTTGTAGTATAATAATACGTGACATACAGTACGTTTGCAGTAGTGATACAGTCTCTTAGAGAAAGCCTGAATTTACTTTGGCACTCATCTGTCTCTGATGAAGATTCTGACCACTACCTAGGAGCTGGAGCCCCAGATGTTGGCAGTGTAGTCTACCGATGGCTGTGCATTACAAATACAAAACAAGCATGAAAAACAATGGCAAAGCCTTGAACAGGTTACACAACATTCGGATATAATATATGCATGATGAAAGGAGAACTTGAAACAGCACCTGAGCTGATGAAGGATTGGTCACCTCAAGTTAAGTTGCTGTGGTTTGTAACTCATCCTAATATGTACAGGAGATGTTTTCAGAATCAGATGATATATATAAATAAAAAGTTTAAAAACAAATTGAAAAAAAATCTATTTTTAAAAGGTTTAACTGTAATTGTACGGTTGTTGAAAATAAGTTTTGCTTTGCTAAGAGACATTGTTTTGTAAAGTCAGCCAAATGTTCTGAATGGTTTTGCACTTTGTTTTTTTGTTACATTTAGTATGCTTTTGTGTCTGAGCGTTGAAGTTCACAAGTTATTTTTACAGGATACTTTACATTAACTGTGCCAATTAAAACAAACAAGTTTTCTGTCAAGTTAATAAGTACTCATAATGCTTACTAGTCTCTTAGTTGTGAGGGGAGTAGGTGTCAAAAGAGTTTCCTTTTCTTACTAAATTGGGTAAATCCCTCAATGGTTTTCTTCTTAATGTATGTTCGAGGTGTACATTTTATCTATAGCAGGGTAACTTAAAATGGAACAGAGACAGAAAGTTTAGTACCTTAGAATTTTTTTTTCCATGATATGAACATCATCACCAGTGACAGTGAGTATTCTGTTGTTCTAGCTGTTTCCTGTTTTAATCTCATTAATTTGTGACAATGAAATGAAGCAGTCTGTGCTGTTAATTTTACAGTCCTGTAGTTTCTAAGCCACTAATGAAATTCAATGGAGCAGTGTAATCTTTTGTGTCTGTGTCTGGGCTGTCATTTGTCCCCTGCCAATTTTTATGATTATTCTCCTCTTTGGCATTTTACAGAAATTCATGCAAGTGTATTTTCAAAAACAAATCATCGTAAACCTGTGGAACTCAAGGGCTAAAGAATGATTTGAACTCAAAAAAAGTTAATCAGACAAGTAGTTTTCAGAATTTAGCAACATTAAAATGGACTGCTCCAAGGTCAACTGTAATGAAAAGTAGCCAGTACACCTACAGTATATCATAATATGTATAATACCATAATCAGTAAATTCTGTCAACATGTCTATTTTACTATGACTTTCTAGATGAAGTCTGCTAAATCCTCCAAACATTTAAAAATATACAGATTGTAATTTACATGGGTGCCACATATTAAGTACTTAACGGGGATATTTTATTTAAAAAACATAGTCCCCTAATGTACTTTTATGAATGTAAAATGTGTCTTAAATCATTTTCTTGAATAATGAGGATTCCCACAGCAGGAAAGGGGGAAAAAATGTTTTTCCAAAAATGAAATGAGCCTTTCTGAGAAAGGCGCCTGACTGCTCCAGAATTACCCATCAGCCTGACCCTGATAGAAGAATTCAATCGTGATGGCGTGATATGGCAAGCAAAAGATACTTTGGAAATGAGAGTACAGCCCTGAAACATTTACTATTTCATCTTAGAGTGTGTTTCAAAATGTATCCAGTTATTCTAAATAGGTCTTGTACTTTCAAACAGAATTCATTTATGCTTCATTTTCAATTCATTTTCAGTCAAATTTCTGACTTTGGGGTTTGGAATTGTGGCATTTTTTTTTCCTATTGCATAATACACTTACTGCATGAATTTCTGTGACAGAGGAAGTAGCACATAAAATCATCATAAATGTACATATATATATAAAAAAAGATCTGGTCTGCCTTGCTGTGTCCTGTATTTTCATGACAAAAGCAGATGCCTGGTTATTCATGTTACAATTGCGCCCTCTGCTTTTCATACATTGTATTGGTAAAGATAAGAGATCTATTTGAGAATAAAATATTAAAAAAACAATGTTGTTCACTTACAAGTCTTTGTCTGTTCATCTGTAGTCCTGCCAATGCATCTCGATTTTGTTGTAGTTACTGTACCTCAGAGATGAATATTATATATATATAAATTAAACCAATCATTTGAGATTATTAGAGAGAAACTACTGTGTCATTCAAGTGTGAGGAAATAATTGTCTTAGAGTACTTACTCATCTAACAAGCTCAAAACTTGTCCAATGAAGAGTCTATCCATGCAAACTTGAACATAAAGCATGCTAAATATTCTTAGTATTTATATACTGCTTTCCACCCTGAAGGATCTCAAATCACTTTACATACTGTATAGGGGGACCTACTTTGTCCATCCATTTGGGTTCTTTACAACATCAGGTGAAGAAACGGTGTTATATTAAGTAAATTCTCACGTCTCACTTCAGTATACTAGAGTTAACAGAGAAGTTAGAAGTTTAAACTGAACTAGAGACGGCATTGGACTGTAGATATTAAGTATGCAGCACAAAATAATTTTTAAATTACAGCACCTACTACTGTTAAAGAATTACCTCTGCCCAGAGAAGTTATTTTCTTGAGATATGGACACGATAAAATAAGAAAATATTAAATCCTGTGCCCATTAAACAATGGTGCCCAGCTGTGGTCCAACAGGCTTTATAGATTTCTTTAAATCGGTGGCACTTTAAGAGCTGGGATAAGCTGTTAAAAGCCCTGGCCTAAAAACCTGCAGGCACAATGACTTTCCACAATTGAAATTTGGCACCTCTACCTTCAAGACTCAGACTCTTCGGATGTCGATTCGACAAAATTTAAAAGCAGAAAACTGCAAGTAAAGAGTGCAGTACATACAAATAAAAATGTGAAGAAAACACTTTTAAACTTTTTACAAAACAAGACTCATAATTTAATGTTTGGCAAATTAAAAAAAGGACATTTTAACAGCACAAAGAGACCGAATGAAAACATGAGTTAAGATCAGACCCGAGTTTTACCCAGGTCTTTAGAAATTGCACAATCATAAGCTTTTTTAGATAGTGCTCCAACTGAATTCTTTTCAGAAAAGATTTTTTTTTTTAATCACTATAACCTGCTTGTATTTCAGGATGAGAGTGTTAACTATTTTAAATTACTTC